>NC_081207.1:29649533-30269533 GCF_902713425.1 Acipenser ruthenus
AGTATAAGCATGGGGAAACTGCAAAAATACTCTGAGACAATACCCTATATAAGGGTAAGCCAGTGCTGCCCAGTGTTTCTGTGTTTCAGATGGGCATGTGGTTTGAAAGACTGTAATGCTGGCTCAGGAAATAAACTGTTGATCTAAAGTCCACTCCAGTAAACACTATACAAAAGTGTCAGGAGATATCCTAGGTTACACTGTACACATAGATTTCCTCACCTAGATTCTACAGAGAATAAATGGTTGTGACATCGAGAAATCAAGCTCAGGTAATGATTTACCTTAATAAACTCCCGTGTAGATCTTGTTGGGTTTGCCCTTCTCCCTGCACACACACACACACACACACACATCTCACAATGAAGACAAATAAGTTCTGCGCTTCGCAAAAAAAAAAAAAAAAAGCTTTAAAATCACACCTGGGTGCTTTCTTGCAAGTGCACGGAGCCATTTCCACAGTGCATATTTCTGGGGTCTTGTGGGGACCACATGTTACACACTGCACTGAGAGCCGAGACCAGAGCCGAAACTCGCAGAGGCCTGGGCAGGCTGTTGGTTCGAGATGTCAAAGAAAATCACTGCCTCGCAATCACAACCTAATGACTGGAAGAGGAAGTTAGGAGAAGGCTTGGAAGCCTTCCAGGGAAATAAAAGGGCATGTGACCTAATTTAGAAGAGATTCGAAATCCTGTTAACTGCAGATACTGGTCACAGGGTCAGTTCTCATGTTTTATAGATATTTAACATTTATTCGAATTGCCAACGAAAGCGGCGATGACATTTTCACAGGGCACTAATTCCTATTAAAAGTGGATCAAACGGTTTTTAAAAAAAAACGTGTAGACCTCCACCAATGGAATTAGGTGACTTAATAGCTGGGAAGATGAAAAGGACGACGTTTATATATATATATATAAAGCACCCATTATTATATATAGTTAACCCTCTCCCTCCTGAATCAAGAGGCTTTTAAATTGAAGAGTTAGCATTCCTCAAAAGGCAGTGGTGAGGGGGTTCTATTTCTATTATCTGCAGTTATTAAATGCATTCAAGGAGGCACAGAGACAAGAAATGGGTTTAGAAAAACTGCATTCAGTATTCTTGTACTTCTATAAAGAATAGACACACTTTCTTGGCCTCGATTCTCTTTCCAGATGAAGGGATGGTGGAAACGTTTTCCAGGTTAATAGACTTGTTTACAGTCCATGCGGCTGTGCTGTTGGGACAGAGTCTCGAGAGGCTTGCGTCTGCCGTACATGGAGGACAGGAGAGGGACCCCTTGGCTCTTCTCCTGGGGAACAAGAGTGTGGCACTGTTAAACCAGAGCTGCTCGAATAGAAAAAAAAGTACAGCCACCATTTGTTTTGTTTTTTTCATTAACCAGAAATACATTTTTTTTTCCCTCCTCATCACTTACCTCTTCACTGACTTGCAGTTTCAACCGTGCTGCCCTGTCGTGTCTGGACAGTTTCAGAACGTATCCTTCCTTGACATGAACTATGCGGTCGTACACACACTTTTCTTCCAGCTGGAATCAGAATCATAGTCATGCAAGTATACAAGGGATTTTTCTCTATATAGTATTCAAATGGAATCTATGCATAGCAGGCACACAGTGCCACTAATGGCCACCTTGTGTAATTGCAGTGTAGCTAAATGGGATTTTAACTTATCACACAGCACCGCCAGACGGCCAGATTTTGTAATTGCAGTTAGGATCTTAATTTAGTTTTGCCTTGGAAATATCATTATTTGACAAAAGTCTTAGCTACAGCAGTGTATTACGCGGCTTGGTTTTTTATTACTTGTTTTGTTATTCGATTGCTTGGTCCTTGCTTCTCCTGTATGGTACTCGTTTCCCAGTAGAATGATGAAGCAGACCTTTTCACTGCTGCTGTGCAAATAGGAAGGAGCGGCCACTTGCTCAATTTCTTTAGATGCATTTTGGGACCCGCCTCAGAACTTGCTTCCCTCCACTCCTTTGTGTGCTAGGTGATGCATAGCCAAATTTTTCTGAAGCTGCGGATGAAAAGCGTATTATTGAGAGCAAGCCAAGGCAAACATTCTGCTGTATGTCAATGATATAACAATAAAGGCTACTTTGTAGCAACACGCACAGCAGTGAAGGTGAAAAGGTGAAAGGGTTGCATGATGTCATCCCTGTTGAATCAACCACACAGGTGATGATCGCATTGCTTTCGCAACCTGGATGGGAAACTGTTATATAAATGGTTTACACGGGGGGGCCCACCTTCAACTCCTACCCCAATCTGCATTTTACAGCATGGCTAGTATAATCACACTGTTCAGCAGTCATGTGATTAAAAATGAACTTCCATCCAGACAAAGATGCCGCCTTAATGTCTTCGAACTATGTCACTACTACAGTATTAAAATATGAACAAATTAGAAAAAACACTATTCTTTTCAAAAGGCATTTTATTTAACACCAGCTTGGAAATAACTATGTATTAGATGACATCACAAGCACATTAATAGATTTAAATAGAAACTAAGGAGTTCAGTTACCATGGCAGCAAAAGCACTGTTTGTTTTCAAACAGACTTTCACTTGACCAAGGTACATTAAACATGTATGTGTGTGTGTATATATATATATATAACCCTTTCACAGAAGGATTTCAATGTCCCCACAAGGCCTCAACACAATATAAAATCTGCACAGTAAACACGCTAACAGCACATGTTTATCCAAACATAACAGTCTTCCACAGTGATATACGGAATTTGAGTGATTTTATTTATGGCATGGATTAATACAATGAGTTATTATATTTTAGATACTTTTTTTTTTTAAAGGCACTCAAATGATGTGTTCTACTGTTGAAAATAATACAGAAGTGAAAATATCATCATGTTTGAATGTTTCCCACTGAGCTACCCAGCTCAGAAAAAGTGCAACTGTGACAAAATACTGTTTTTAATATGTTAATTAAAATAACGGGCAGTATTCCTGAGAATCATATCTGGAGAAGGAGCAGCAGCAGTGCTGAAGGGGTGCTTACAGCATACTGTTTTTTGTTACAATGATTCAATTGTCAATCCATTAAATCAACGTTCCTTTTTTAAGCAAGGAGGCTGTCACAGCCAGTGCCCCGCCTTGCAGAAACCTTACAAAGCTGTCCCCTGCCAGGGGCCCCAAAGCATACAGCCCTGGCTCCTGAACGGACTCGTAGGTAAAGGGGTCCGTGTCTATGGGGTTGCGTCGAGAGTTAACTGGCTGCTCTGGATCCAGAGCCAGGTGCTTCCCATGGCTGGGCAAGAAGGACAGGTTGGGGTTTGAGCCGATGAGGACGAAAGCCATGGAGATGTTGAAGACGGTTCTTTTCCCACTCGCGTCCTCAAGGACACACTTCTTGTCTGCAGAGAAGCATGCAACATGGTGCTTTGGGAGGCTTGAGTAGCCTTTATAGGGTCCGCTGGAGGTAAGGGATTGCTCAGTCATCATCTGGTGGACCTTGTGGTACTCTGGGTACATCATCTTGGGCAGCTGATTGAAGACCAGGCCGGAGTCCGACACTGCTCTGCGGAAGGTGTGGATGACCGGGACGTTGCTGTGGCGGGCTGTGAGGACAGCGTCTGCCGCCGTGAGTCCTGCCCCGACTATCAGGACTGGGTCAGAGTCCGGACCGAGCCTCTGCTTCTGCAAAGCCGTCTCCAGGTCAGAGATCTTGTGGAAAACGTAGGGGAGGTCCTCCCCATCTGCCCCCAGCCAAGCGGGGCTGTCGTAAGTCCCTGTTGCCAAGACCACGTTCTCTGCATGAATGCAGAAGGGGCTCTGGAGTCCTGCGGTCTGGTGGAACCCCTGGATCTCGTAGAGCTTGCGGGAGGCAGTCAGGGGTTCCACACGGTCTTCCTCTGCTGAACTACTGAGGAGAGGCTTCACAGAGGTCACCACGGTCCCGCAGACAAAGCGCTGCTGCAGTCCCAGGACCTTCACGTAGTGCTCATAGTACTGAGCTATATCTCGAGTCGTGGCTCTGTCATTCCTCAAGTTCCTGTAAAAAAATATATATATATTTTTAAATTGACTTTTTTCTTTTTATGGTCAAGTGTTTTTTCTTTCCCTACTCAATGATTTGAATTCTTATATATGTATTTATTTATTTGTATCAAGCTGCTTACTTTCTTTTTCTCCTCATCCAGTCCCTGAAGTGAAGGCCAGGCAGCTCCATCCAGTCTCCGAGGCTAAGTGTGAACATGGAGCCCTCGATAGACTGCAAGGGAGGGTTGGGTTAATGTTTTTTTTGGATATCTCTCATTGCATCTTCCAAACGGTGAGCATAAGTTCAGTCCAATGCAATAAAATAATATTTCTCTCATGGAGAAGTACTCTATCATGTTGCTCTGATTCCTGGTTGCATGTAAATTATGTAATCATCTGACTCACAGGGGAGACAGCGATTACCTGCAAAGACTGCTGGGAGCTGGAGTTCTTGGGAACCTCCAACTGCTGTGTCTCCTATAAAGTGGGGCTCTGTCTTAAATTATATTATCTTTTTTTTTTTTGTTCAGCCCTTTAATCTGATTGGAACGTTCTGTTCAAATGAAAGTTTAATTAACCACGAAAGCAGTGCACTCACATGCCAAGCCCCTCCTGGGGGACCCTTGCCCAGGACCAGGTGTGGAACGAGGTGCTTGGGCTCCAGTCTCCAGGTAAGTACCGACTCCGCCATACCACCCAGGTCACCATCCGGGCGAACCAGGGCATCGAAGAGCACAGCCAGGGGGTTGTGGGAGCGCCCTTCCAGTCCCTCAGACAGGAACTCCAGGTCCTGAACAGAGTGGTGAGAGCAAGGAAACCAAGGGGTTAGACAATCATGATCAAAGTGGGGGTGAGGGGTTTCAGCTGGTTTCACAGACCCTGATTAGCACAAATCTTGGACCACCTAATGTTACCTAAGGGAAGGTAGTCCGAGGCTAGTGCTCATTGTGATCTTCAGGTTTATCAATTAGATGTTAAGAGATTAAGTCCAGTGGACGCACATATGCCAACTATTTCTATATAGTTATATTACTGAGGTCAGTCCGCTAGCTAAACACATTGGGAATGGAAGATGACCAGAAGACTGAAATGTCTACAACTTCTCTTATTACTATCATGTACAGGCATGTGCACTTTTAATAATACAAGCTTCCAACTTTAACCTAATAATAAAAAGAAAACAAATCAGCCAGGAGAGCTGAGCTTCACTGCATCGACAGCAGCCAGGATCCAGGAGACCTGTGTCTGGTTTCACGTGGGGTTCTTAACTGTGAGGCTCTTTTTTAAATATTGAAGTTAACTCTTATTTTCTCATGTCACCCCACCCGGCTGGCTGCTTCTACATTGCAGTTTGCTTTTACCTGTTCCACTACGGAGCTCCCAGCGATGTCCTGCAGCTTCCTCTGGAGTATGGGGTTAGGATGGACTGCCCCCTTCCTCACATAGGGTCTGTGGCCAGACAAGAAGTAGGAGAGGCAGATAGCAGAGGGCCCATTCCCTATCAGAAAGATCCCAAACACACACAATTACAGCAGTGATAGCACCCCAGCGGGGCTCAGCGCTGGATCACACAGCGGTTGTCTCTTTACTTCCCATTCTAGTTTACCGCAGCAGGCCCCATATGTTTTTGACTGACAAGATGTAGGTGTGTTTGGGGCATTTTATTGAATTCTTACCTATTATGACCACTGGAAGAGGCTGCCGCTCGCACGTTTCAGAAAACTGCTCCGGCCCCGGAGACATTGCTGCTTGTGCAAGTGGAAGGTCCATCCTGTTGCAATCTGCAATAAATGAAACTATTATTTAAAAAGAAAGCATATATAAGTGATACACAAGAGAGGCAGCCTTCACCAGTGGTGATCCATTGCAGCAATATGATACCCTGTAAGTGCAGGACCGCATTGTCATTGAAACTGTCTGTTAATCTTCCTGGTGTTTTTCACCAGGGGTAAGATTCAGTATAAACCCGTGTTAGTAACACCACTGAAGACAACACAAATACAAAGGCAGAGCGGGTGGATACATTCTGGGAAGGTGGTGTTTGGATAATTAAAATCGACCAAAAGTGTCCGATCATGCTACGGTGTGGTCTGCCAAAGGCATTGCCAGGGTAACGCTATTAACATTATCCAAAAGGTACAGTCTTCATAGCACTCTGTATACAGCACAGAACAGGGCTAAAAGCATGAAAGGGTTACATGCTGCTAAAATCAAACATTGGTGACTTGACCCGTTTTTCTGTTTAACTCCAGACAGGGAACCATTTTACTGGATTAAGCTGTTTTATAACTTATTCAATAAAGTAAACTTCCTCACACACGGTCCCTGCAATGCAAAGTGTCAAGCCACACACAGTCAGTCATATCTGTGAAGGGTCACACTGCACCAGTGACACTCTGTCAGAGATCTAGGCCATTAAAGACACAGGTCTGTTGAGAGCGATTCAGATGGATCCTTTCCCCAACTTCATTCATGGCTTCCTTGACAGTGAGGTGGAATAAGGTGTAGGAGAGTGAAACAATCATTTCAGCCTAAAACTGTTTTATCAAGTAGTGCATTTACTGTGCATGGACTCACACATTCTGACAGTTCTTTGAAAAATATAGTTTTCCAAAAGTAGTCCCTATTTCAAGTCACATTTTTCCGAGAAAAAATTCTTAATACTGTCAACTGACATTTCCTGCTGTATGTTGTATATCTTGTTACCATTTTATTTAAAATAAAAAAAATGTTTAATGTGGTTTTTAAACAACAACAACAATAATGACAGTACCTACCTTGCATCAATTTGAGCTATTGTACACCAGAGGTTCTTCACAGGGAAATGTCGTTGTGTGAGAGTGCCAGGGCTGAAGCAGCAGTGTTTAAATACATGACCTGGCTGATAATGCAGGAAGGAGTTACAAGGCTGGGAGGCGGAGCTGGAAACATTCTGCCTTACCGGCATGAATCAGCAACACCTGATGACTTTGTTACTCCCAACGATTAACTCATAGCTGGGAAACATGCCAACAAAAGCAACGTATCTCCATGAGCATATCTTAAATAAGAGTATGACGCACGATTCCCTTGTGTAATAGTTAACTAAATAAACTAGATACACACACAAAACTGCAGACTACTCTAGTACAAAAGAGAACTCCACTCAAAACAATGAGATTGAGATGAGATCATTCTTTAACTACCTGGCCTTTATTATAGCCGTTCAGCAGACCTAAACCTAGCCTCGCTATTTAGTATGCTTGAGATATAAACAGTGCTGTCTTGTAATTTTCCTATTCAATAATTCACAAATAACTGACGTCAATTCACACTATTCACTCAGACAGACTGCGATCTTGTACATACTGTACATTATAAACACTTCAAGTTGAACCTTTTTAAAATATCAAAAATCATCTTACTAGGTATGAAGAGTTCAGTAATATATTGATAATTAATTTATATATATATATATATATATATATATATATATATATATATATATATATATATATATATATATATATATATATTGTTTTGGTTTTTTAATGAGAAATATTTATACTGTATATTTAGATTTTTAGAATATTTAGCCAGCCTAGTTTTGCTTTGAAATTCTCATTGGATCTCATTAGTCTCATATCCTTTTTGTCCATACATTTATAAAATATAAGAGAGACTTATAGATAGATGTGCATTGTTGTTTGTACAATTGACCTAAAAACACAGGACGTGTGTGTTGCTACCTATGATAACCTACACTTGTAGTGCCTTAAATGTTATTAAATGAAGTCAGAAATGAAAAGCCAAGACACATTTTTCAGCTTCATAAAATCGACAACATATTTGAAAACCTGCTCTACCGACAATGGTGAAATGAATGACCAATATGTACAAAATGTCATGGTAGATGCCATTTTATATATATATATATATATATATATATATATATAAAAAATAAAAAAAACACAAAACCAGAAAGAAGAGGGCTCCTAGTAACCATTACTTTACAAAAACACAATAAAACAGTCTATTTAAGATCTCACCAAAAATTGAAAAAAATGTTTTAATTTGTTCTTCAGATCCCCAACCCATCCAGAACGTTTTGGACGGAATGGCCATCAATTAAGAGTGATGTAAAACAATAAATATAAAAAACACATTGAACACACAGGAAATGTGTCCTCTTTTTGGTCAGTACGAATTGAGCTCCACTTTACGTGTCTGTAGGAGATCCAGCTGTAGAGAATGGAAAGACATCCATGCAGAATCCACCTTAGCTGCCAGTCATACCTTCCCTGTATGGATGTGGGCACCAGATTACAACATAATACAACTTGAACAGATGGGTAAGATACTGATCAACAATGCAACCAACGAGTGCCTTTGGTGGTATCCTGTGCACAGCAGACAGCCTAGTCCTGTGCCATTGTCTTTGGCTGGCAGAACCACTCAGACGGACGGCGTTTTGGGTGGGTGTGGCTGCTGTAGGCACTGTGGACGCTTGACCCGTGGTTTCCTTCTCTTTGGCTTGCTCTTGGATTTGGTGATCTGCACTACAAAGAACGCCAGCACCACCATAGCCCCCAGAAATGCAAACACTGGGATGGTCTGCCCCACATCCTGGTTATAGCGACCAGGCATTATACCTGGAAAGACAAAGAGAGGGAGTATATGAGAGAGAAAGAGAGGGAGTATATGAGAGAGAGAGAGAGATAGACAGATACACTGGCCAATAGGCTTTTACGTATCAAATATCACATTGGATATTATGAAAAAGAGAAAGTAGAATTTGGATATTTCTGTTTGGATTAAAGGTTACACGTTTCATTAAGTAGGGTGCCAAGTTAATTGGGGCAGTTAGTCTTTAGTGTTTGCTAAACACACTAATCAGCATGTGTTTTGATAGGTATATGTGTTACGGTAATATTGGCAAATATTAAGATTTACGACATTCACCAAGCAAAGTGGTAAATGTCCGAAATAAAACGTAACGCTTTATTTCGGACATTTACCAGTATAGCAAGAACAGCCAAGTGCCTTTGGCTAATGACCAAATGCCTCACTTTCGAGCATTGTAGGGCTTCAGGAGCCCTGTGTAAGTCCAAGTGCCACAAGAGTCTACTATGATGCAATAATTAAGTACATATATCTACTTAGTGCCTGTATTTGTCATGTTTTGTGTCATAACCAAAGTGTGATTTTCTGTTGAAAAAACAAAAGGTCCTAAATCATTTAATTTGCATTTAACAATGTTATTTTTCATCAAACTACTACATATTTGGAGTACAATATCCTTCAACACTATTGTGAATTGTTTTATATGCAAATTTACCAGAATGTTGGTTGCTCTATAAGTGGATCACAATATTGTTCAGTACCATGCTGAATTACTCAATTGTACATTACTGTAAACTCATTACAGATTATTTTGTTAATGGAAAATGTGTCTGCAGAAATAAATATTACTCGACAAATGATTATTTTGTTAAATGACAAGTTATATGCAAGAATAAATACATTCTTCGATGATATACCTGCATTTACCAATAGGCTTCGGTAAATCATAAGATTAACTGGTAAATGTCCGAAAATCAATGTATTTCTTATTTGGTAAATGTTGATATTTACCAGTAAAACAAAGATTGGCCAGATTCTGACTTTTACTGTAACATATACATTTGCATTTATTTATGCTTTAGGTATTGGGCACATCTGTTACGGTCTCATGGTATGGTGTTTAAAAAGAAGCTCTGACCAGGTCGTGCACACACTGGCCAGCACTTACCCCCAGGAATATCCCAGGCACCACTCTCCCCAGGAGACAGCGGTCTCACTTGGGGCCGGTTCTGTCTGAAGTTTAGTACTGCCAACTTGTCCAGGTCTATCGACAGCAGTTTCTGGTGCTTCCACAAGTTGCTGTAGTTGAGAGAATAATATTTCAGGTTCAGAGACGGGATCAAATGATGAAAGACCAAGCTGGTGTGCCTGGAGTTTGACTCATAACTCAATATCAGAAAACCAAGTTGTGAAAATACATCCTTGAGTGAATACTGACCTAGGGGCAGTCTCGTTGAGAGGCTGTGGTTTGGCCCACGACAGGTGCGGACAAGCAGGAAGGGGGCGGGGCTTCGGGTCTCCCAGGTGAGCTTCCAGTACCTTCGAATAGCGATACAAGTGGTTTCCTGTGTTGGAATTAGAAGGGAATTAATCTATCCATACTATGCTTTCAGAAACACATTATACCAATTACAATTAAATTACTTATAAAAAAAAAAGCACACACACCAACAAAAACTGTTTTAATTATCACAAATCAATGTTATATTATATATATATATATATATATATATATATACATATACATATATATACACACACACATTTATATATATGAGAGAGAGAGAGAGAGAGAGAGAGATCATGATAAAGTGTAACATGCAACCAAACACAAGACACTTATTTTTCAAAACAAAAGTAAGGGTCACTAAAATGCAGAGCTTAAAACACTATCAGTGCAAGTCACTGAATCAGTAAACTACCAAACCTGTTACATCACTTTTAACCCAACTGTAAATGACATCCTCTGACACAATCCCAGGTGTCCAGATTGCAGAGCTACAGCCTTACCTTCCAGTCTCTCCGGCAGTGGATGCTCACTGACTGTGGGGGGACGCTGTCTGTTCTCAGAGTGACTCAGACTGGGGGGCATCACACTGTGCGAGGTGTACTGAAGCAGGGAATCCAGGAGCCAGAAACAATCTGAACAGGGAGAGAGCCATACAGCTTCACTAAATCAGCACTACCACGATCAGTACTGTAGCTTAATTTCAATCTTAAATAGCATTGTTGCCTGCAAGTATGTTAAAGCTCCATCACCCCCACCCCTCATACTTCAAGAGTTCAAGTTCATCATTCCACTAAGAGGGCAACAGCTGCAGTGCCAGGCTTCCCCCGACACGATCAGTATTGTCTTTTATTGTCAACACCACTGTATTGCTGGTCTACTGTAGAGGAAACACATCTTTAAGCTGCTCAGAGCCCCACACCTTTCTGTCTGTGACTGTCGTCTATACAGTTGGAGTCTCCATACAGGGCTATACGACCCCCTCCTTCCGAGGGTGTTTGGTAGAGACCCAGTATAGGAACATTATCCACCACCGTCGTCTCCTGTTTCAACACTTCCAGTCCTGCAGAAAGAAGAAGACAGGTAAAAAATAAATAAATAAAAGAAGAATAAGAAGAAGTGACACACTGAAAAGAAACAATAAACATGACAAGAAATGTTATATATATTTCCTTTTTAGACTGATAAATTGAGGAAAGACTGCAGTGTGTTGGAATGCACAAATTAACAAATTAACAAAAGGCCTAGGTGATGCAGGATAAGCATGAACCATACTTTCAGATGCGGATGTTTAGGATGTGCAAAGATCAAATACCTTGGTCCTTCAGGGTTTGGGCTATGACAATTCCATCTTGAGGAAATTTGGCAATGCTGCATCCAGAGGCATAGTACACTGAAAGAAATTATATTTTTAAAATAATTGCATTTGAAGTATTTAAAATGTTCAGAATAAAACATGTACAATTGCAATGGACAAAGTGAAGCACGATAACATATTCCATTAGCATGGCTTGAAGTAAATCAGCCTTTAGAAATATGTCAATCTCTTCAGTGTTGAAACTGATGGTAAATGCATTAAAAGGAAAGATCAATGGAGCACTTACTGTCATGGTTTGCCATTGAGAAGTCTCCTTCATACAGACCATCACTGAATGCCATTCCCCAGACAGAGATCAGATCGTTCAGCGCTGGGATATTAGCCCCACCTGTGTCCGGCATCCACCACTGCCTGCAACAAAACAAAGAGCGCAACTCAGCAGATTCCATGGTAATTAATCAGCTGCAAAAGTAGAGTGTGGTGGGAAACAAACTGCAGATTGAAACTGCTGAAAATCCTGTGGAGGGGGGGGGGGGGGGAACACCACTAGAGGGCGCCCCATGCAAATAAATACAATTTCCATTTTATATTTTAAGCACAATTCTAATGCTGTTAACAGTATTTATTTACCCAAAGTGTGTCATTGAGAGGAGAACTATATCCATTACAGGAAAATCATCTGTTTGAGTTTTGATTACGACAGGTCCTTGACCTGTATACAGGTCTCAACTTTTAAAGGAGTTCACTCCAATCACAACTACAGACCGCAGCTGCAGTACAGAAAAAATCCACTCAAAACACTAAACTACTTAAAAGGAGTTATCCTCAGGTTTTATTTCTGTAGATAAACTAAGTCAATGGCTTCAGGCAACAGGTCCTACCTTGTGTTTTCATCGTAGAACTTAACCTTCCTCATGACAGAGGTGTTGTACCAGTCACTGAACACGATCAGAGACAGCCCGTTGTCAATGTCTCTCCGCAGTTTAATGATCTCCTCTGGGAAATACTCCTCCTCACTGTCCACCATCAGCAGGGTCCCTGTCCACAAACAAGCGCATGGTATTCAAAAGCAGGTTTCTGTGGCACCTGTCAACACTGTGCCAGACCAGCCAGTGTCGCACACGTTTTTTTTAGCTATGTAAATATTTAGAAGCTATTCTATGAAATGCTGCTGATCAAGTTGCCCAATTCCTCACCATACTGGCTGGCATCAAAACATGTGATTGGTGCTCCTAGGACTTCCACAAAGTACCCCATACTCCTCAGGTGCTGGTACATATCCCTGAAGTTTGTGTGAATATGATCTCCGTTCCTTTAAGAGCAGAAAAGAACAAAAGGATCTGCAACGGCTCCTAATAAATAGCAAGAGACACACTGATGCTCATCTTCAAAGCATTTGACTATACATACATGTGTGGATCAAAATCCATTACAGGGTTTAAAAAAAAAAAAAAGCACAGAATTAACTCATTTACACACATACAGTGAACCTGCCATCATAAAAATGGAGAGGACAGAGTGTATAACTGGTTTGTTTTTAAGCCTTACCAGTCCAGGGGGTCATTCTTCATCCGCAGGTTGTCCCGGGGAAAGTATCCCGGCGGGTAGCGCAGGTTGTGGTACTGATCCCACAGAACCCTCTTACTGCGCGGAGGGGTCGGAATGATCTTCACTTTAACAGGGAGCTTCACTGTGGAGGTCTGCTCCGCACCCGTTTCAGACTGAAGGAGGAAGACGAAGCGCACTGTGTTAAGGCATTAGAGCAGTGTTGGTGTTTCATGATCATTTTTGTATTAAATGTTGCACTTTGACCATTATGCAATTTTTTTTGCACCCCAGCCCTGGAAGTATTGAAGGTTTGATCATGCATATGCAGTTTTAAAACAAGATTATAACTTGCAGACACACTAAACCCTACCTGGAGATGCACTGTAATTGAAAGCCACGACGCAACACTTACATCATTCTCCGCTGGCGATGCTACAACCACCATCACGTGGCCCTGAGCGATTCCCTCCCACAATGCAGCCTTCTTTGCTACAGTGATGGAGACAGCAAGGTAACCGGACCATGGCCAGAGCATGTGTGAATAAGACATAGCCACCTCAATGCTGTCTCCGTTCTGGGGCAAATAGGGCTGCCAGATGGGCTGCAAGAAAGGCAAAAGTCATCATCATCAGAATGGCTTGCAATAGAAAAAACATTTACTGCACACAGGAAATTGTTGGTGGTGTGATTATTGTATGCATGTCAAGAGAGACTGTACTAAATGATTCATAATGGAGGTGGTCGAGGACTGAAATGAGCATCACACCACTCATTAACCCGTTTCGGGCTTCACTTTAGGAACAAGAAGCTAAACCCACAGCTGTGCATATGCGGAAGGCTGCAGCTAGATACACCTTTATAAATCAAGAGCACATGTCACAACACAAAATAGCTAACAATAGCTTTTTCATTTACCTTGTCAACGATCCTGCCAGTAACGCCCATCCCGTTGAGAATGGTAACATTCACAATCGTTGGCATTCCTCCATAGTAGATGGGCTGGGAGCAATACGGCCACATATACGGGCACTCAGTCAAATCAATGTAGCTTGGACTCAGGCTAAAACAAACAAATGGATTCATGCCAGTTCAGGAAAATATGTTGATAAACATACTTGGCTGACAGTGGTAGGCAAAGTCAAATTTTTACTATAGAGGTTGGTTAGCTGAATAATATGGCCTTGTGCAGAAGCTTAGGGAAATGTAAAAAAATCGCTTTTTAAAGTTTGAGGATAATAGTTTTCATCTTGAAATCACCAAATGGGTCTAAATTGTATACCTCACCTTAATTTAAGAGAAATTACACTAGTCTTATACAAATATAATTTTTACCAAGTTATGTAATGAAAGACAACCATTAACATGGTGCTCTTAAATGAAAATGTCTTCAACTTTGAGTTGGTCTAAAGCCCGAGACAGACAGACAGGCGCGGCGCGGCTGGGCATTTTCACAGTGTGGTACAGCTAGTCTGCACCCGGACACACAAGAGCGGTATGCACTCCGCAGTACAGTAGTTGTCAGTACCACAACATAGACTGTGATTGGTTAATAAACCGACGGTACCGCACGGCAGCCAAAAAAAAAAAAAAAAAATCGCTCTGGATTCGATTTGAGCGGTACCGCTCAGCGTCACCGCAGGACTAGCGGTATCGTCCCACACTGATCTGTCCAACACCATATGAAAGCAATATCAGCGACACAAGCGGCAAAAAAAGTCATATTAACCTTGTATGTAACTTATCAAAGATCATATTAAAACCTGTGATGGCTCAAACTAATTCAATCCGAGTCCCCAATTGTTAGAGGAATACAGCAGGACTTCCACAGGTAGCACTGCAGTAGGACTGACCTGGCCTGGGGCCGGTAGCTGTTAAGTATCTGGTAAGCCTTGAGGAGATCCAGCTTGCCATGCCCCTGCTCAAACATGTTGACACCTGGGAGCCTGCGTGCCGAGGCAATGAGAGCCTGCTTCATGCTGGCAGGGTTGATCAGCTCCCGATTCTGCACAGTGCTGCCAGGGGAAACACAAAGGTTACACTTCTAAATCTTAGAAGGTGTGGTAGCCAGACAGCCCCCTGTGAACACTGATGTCACAGCAATGACTTGGCCAGGTAATGGAAAATGAGCTGAAAACCGTCACAGGCAACAGAAACATCTAGCAAACTGAACATTCCTTTCATCAGCGAGTAAAGACATTTTCCTCCAGATTTAATAGCACATGCATGCTCAAAGAAACTTGGAAGTTCCTAGTTTTTTTCCCTTTATTCTTAAGACATATTGCATTATGTCCTGTTGTCTCACTGCCCCACCCATCCTATATTTACAAGTCAATTACTTTCAAACAGTGGGTACACCAATAAGCAGTTACATCGTAAACAGCAGACAGGAGTTTGTGCTTTTGCCTTTTAATAGTTTTTTGGGGCTTTTTTTTCTGACGTTCAGAATTTCACAAGACAAGAGACTCTGGAGATAACCATGCTGGACCACATCCAAGCTGTACAAAGTGTTGTATTTTTTTGGCAATACCGGTATAAAATTCACTAGTTTTGGAGAGCACAACATTCTCTTCATCAGGTGAGAAGAGGAAAGCAAAGAAAGTTCCTCCCACGGGTGGGAAGAAACTTAAAGAATGAATCAATATGAATAAAAAAATAAAGGCACAATGTATTCCCTCACCTTGCTAACAGAGTGACTGCACCAGCAACCACTGGTGAAGCGACACTGGTTCCAGACAGGGACCGACACCCCCCTTTAATGCCAGACCCTCGCACCCCAGACCCATAGGTGACAATGTCTGGCTTCACCCTCCCATAACCTCCGGGCAGCTCCTGTGAAGCAGAAAATGAAGCAACTGTTACCCTGGATCCCATACCGAATTCTGCAACATAATAAAAAAAACACAAGCTGTTGCTAGCAATTGTAACCGAACATGCTCTGGGTCCCATTAATTTACAATTTAAATTCCTGTATGTTTTCTTAAGATAAAAATGGAGTGGAATGCCAGGAATTAAGGTGCATGTATATAGTCCAACTGTTCTAGCTGAGCATTATTTATTATTTTGTTTATTTAGCAGACGCCTTTATCCAAGGCGACTTACAGAGACTCGGGTGGGTGAACTATGCATCAGCTGCAGAGTCACTTAAAATTACGTCTCACCCGAAAGACGGAACACAAGGTGGTTAAGTGACTTGCTCAGGGTCACACAATGAGTCAGTGTGCTGAGGTGGGATTTGAACCGGGGACCTCCTGGTTACAAGCCCTTTTCTTTAACCACTGGACCAGCTAATAAAAATCTCATCAGCTAACACCTGTTAATCATTGTCGCAAGTGACGTCTTGTGTAATGTTTGCGTGCTTTTATCAATCAGCAGGATCCAATCTAGAGAAAACTCTGGTCCAGTCTGAACTAGTGATCACTATTAATCTTCACTTTATACTCACGTTTATCCTTATAACCCACTGCAGCCTCCCGCAGTTGCAAACAGTTTTGCAAACATTTGCAGATATGTTCTGAGAGAATAGAAATGTCATGTATTGCTATTAATAATTTTAAAATGCTTACCCAAGTTGTCATTCCTCTAGAGGAAAACCGAGCAATATTATCTTCAAAATCAATCCCACCCACTCCGATAACATCCATCTGGTCTGCTGGGTTATTTAGGGTGCTGCACAAATAAATCACAAAACTAGCTTAAAAAGCTGTTTCGAAGACTTCTAGTGGAAACATTTTGTCATTTTACATTTAAATCTTGTAAGAATAAATCAAGTCTAAACACTGAATTAAAAAAATGAAATAAAACCTTGAAACACCTGTTTTGAGATGTGTTTTTTTTTTTTTTAATTTCTAGAAATGAGTGGTTAAAACAATTATCAAAAGCACAATAAATCAGACTCAAAGTTTCCTCCCGAAGAGCACCATAAAACAGTTTGTTTTAGTTCCTGTCCATTTACTCACCCATAAAGAGGACCATCGTTTCCAATGGCAGAGACCATAATCACCTTGTTGGCAGTCAGTTCCCAAACCTACATACAAACAAATATATCAAAAGCTTTACTTGCATTTATTTATTTAGTATTGCCAGTGTTCCAGTAAATCAGGAGAATAGGAATGGGTCTACATGACCATCACAACTAAATCCAATTTTAAACATTTCTAGGAATCAGAATACTATAAAAAAATACATATATCAGGATGACCTAGCAATAAAAAGCATGTAAAAGATTTCAATCTCAGATTTTTGTATTCATTTTTGCTTGCTGTTTTCAGTAGGACTACAGATTAATCCTTTTATTAGCACTATCAATCGGTTTAGGACCCAATATCCCTAACACTAACGACTTCAATTTTACAGATAACAGGCTTAATGATATGCATGACGTTCCCAGCCTACTGTAACAGGATGCAGCTGCTATAAGCCTCACCTTATCAACAAAAGGATGATCCATGAAGTCTGGTCCTCCTATGCTGAGGTTTAAGACATCTACTTTCTTCAGGATGGCATAGTTAAAGGCATCCAGGAACCAGGATGTGTAGGAGACCTGAGAACAGCAGAACAGCAGTAATTCTTTTTTTTTTTTATAAAAGAAGCTATTCTGTTAAGAACAGCAGATTCCTGGTGGAATGGGTACCTGGTTGTTGGTGAACACTCTGAAAACGTGCAGCTCAGAATCAGGAGCAAAACCCTGGCACTCTCTCATGCTGGCTATCACGCCTGCCACAAACGTGCCGTGACCCAGCCCTGAGAATAAACACCGACAAAGGAAGACTTCCTGTTAACAGAATGTGCTGATCTTCAAATAAAGATAACAAGATATGCAAAACTTTGACAGCAATAACAAACAAACAAAAAAAAAAGAATTTAGCAACCAGCGTACCATCATCCAGGGTCTTTTCATTGGTCCAGTTGGTTCTTTCTTTTACATTCTTGAAATGTGGATGCTTCTCACCGAGCCCTGTATCGAACACTGCTACTTTAACACCAGCCCCTAAAAACAAAATGCATGCGAATAGACTTTGCTGGTGCTCTCATGTAAAAATAATGATACATTTCCACAAAGTGCTTACCGAAATATCCATTCTTCTAGAGGAACACTGAGCAACATTAAATAAAAATCTCACAGTATTTCACCAAGTAGCAACATCTAAATAATGCAAAATATATCAATGTTATGCAACTCCTGGCTAAACATGCATTTAATTTAATACCCAGGCGTCATGTTCAACATTATTTCCAGTCTCCAATTATCATAAATCAGCAGCTGTAAGGTACCCTGAGGAAGACTTTCTTTTCAGAAATATGTGTTACATTAAAAGTGTCTCTTCTGATATTCAACAGCACAACTTGAAAAGGAAGAACTAGTCTTACAGGATTAAGGTGGGAGGGGTGCCTCTTCCCATATCATTTGCAGCTGTTCAGAATTACAGCAGTTATAACAATGGAAAGCAACATCTAACCCTTTTAGTTTTACACAGATGAAGTCAACCCAGCTTCAAACAAATTACAGGGCCAGATAGAGGTTCCTGGGTTGCCTAACTGCACATTTGCATCTATTTCTTATACAAGAGTCTGGAGACTTCCCATGGCGTCTACAGAGTTCCCAGCGTCTGCTGAAAAGGTAGGGAACAAGTCTATTTTGTCTCAGCTAGTAAAATGAAAGAGCCAATCACAGGGCTGGCCCTATCTTTCATCACTTCCTACCTGTGTACCCCATCTGCCAAAGCACGTCAGCCTGCAGGGTCTGTGCCACCTGCCGGGGGATGGCTCTCAGCAAGCGTCTGCTGGAGTGTCTGCCAGTGGCGTGCCAGAACCCGGAGCCCAGAGACAGGCTGGTTCTCCTCAGCGGACGGGAAGACTGCCACTTCTGGGTCCATCGGGTGTCGTTACAAGGCACCACCTCATCAGCTGCTGAAAGGTCCCAAAAAATTTAAAAATAAAAATTGGTTTCGTTTCCAGAGAGAAAGCAAAGCTACACCAAACTGAAATCTAGGAATAACAGCTCCACTGATGTTTACAGTATGGTAGAAATAAGGTCAATCTTATTTCAGAACTGATTGCAGGAAGCACTTTCATTGTACTGTAGTTTCTAAAACATCAGGCACCATTATATATGGCAATGAACAAGGAATTTATACTGCTGGTGGTGCCAGCAATTATAGCCTTGCCCTGGCTGGCACCCAAGAGCCAATTTAACACATTTAGCCTGGAGCGCCAAACCTACATCAAAAGTATCTACATATATAACAACTTGGGTTACCCTTAACATTGTATATTTTAGACTGTAATTTGCTTAACCTCCTTAAAATAGCCACACTAATTTAAATAACAGATTACGCGTATGCATTCGCAGCTGGAGACATTAACACTGTATTTACCGCGGCCTCACTTAAAGCTAGAATTCATGCAATTCAGATGGTGGCTCAGAAGTCAAACTGTTGGGTGTATTCTCTTATAAGGTCTGTGTTTTGAAAACACAAACCAAACTCAGTTATTTTTCAAATAATTACACGACAGACAAATGTACACATCGCACAACCTCCCATGCAGCACTTAGTGAAAAAATATAATGATGCAAGCTTTCTTTGTAGTCATAAATGTGTTTCAAAGACCTGTTGATCCATAACATTGACCTACTGTGTGTATGTTAATGCTATCATATTGAACTCTGTAGTAAAGTGTAGAAAAGTAGATCAAGATCAAACAAGTGGGTTACTTGGATCTTTGTCAATGGTTCAAAGTTTCTTTAGTACTACTGATTATGTAAATATCCTAACAAGCGGTGGACATTTCCAATAGCATTTCTTTGTGCAGTAACAGAGGCACTGAATGTGGATTCTGTACTCACAGTGTGTGAATTTGAGGGTGCGGAAGACCTTTCTCTGTGGTGTGACTCGTTTAATGTGCGGATGGTCCTGCAGTGTCAGGAGCCCGTCTCTGTGCGCCTCTTTGATCTGCACCACCTCAAAGTCGCTGGGGTAATCGCTGGCGGGATTGTCTCGGGGAATAATCTTCCAGTCCACCACGTCAGAGTTCTTCAGTGCACTCGAAATAAACTTACTCCTGGCTTTGGCAGTGAAATATCCTTTGAAAGCAACTATGTACTCTGTAGGTGGAAAAACAAGGTTACTTAAGCAAGTCCTTTTTAAAGACGGTTTATTTTTCATTTCTTTATTTTTAACAATGGTGGATGGCAGTCCAATGCAAGAAAATTCAGCAATCTGACTCATTAAGTTAAACCTTGTCAGACAGACAGCTGTTGTGGCACCAACTTCTTAAGGAAATAATGAACAATTAAACATAAAACAAAATGCTGCGGTCAAACCTATTCTAAAAACTAGAATGTCATCTTCACACTGGCACCAAAAGTACATGACTGGAAGTTGCTGATGTTTAGCTATTTGACTGGCACGTACTGTATGCCCCAGCTAAACACTGGTAAGCATTTTTTAACACAATGGGAAATTCACCATGACTGAAATAGCAGCATTTTCCGCACTGCCATCACAGCTGCCCAGTTGGCTCTCTCACCCGTGCCTGAGACACAATCAGCCCTTCACAATGAAATACCACTCAGGATTCGCTGTTAAATAACGAGTAAGTATTTCACGGCTGTAGACATGGCCTGGGTCTTAAGACATTTTTAGATTCTGGGACGTCACCCAATAAATACCAAGTCCTGTAGGCAATTGAATCCAATCAATTATTACAAGTTCGGCTGGAGCTGCAGCCTACCGACTCAATCATGAACTAACTAAAGCATAACCCAGCTCAATAGGACTCGCTAGTGTGGTGTCAGCATGTGTAGTAACTCTCTCTCTCAATGATCTTATCTGATGCAGTACTCCAGAAACAAACAAAGTGTTGTGGGACTGTGCCTTACATTATTTACTTTGTAACTATTCTAAATCACGGTAAACATGTCCACACGTGCAGATTGATGTATAAAACTTCTACTTTTGCTGCTAGTTATTATCAATTATTTTTGCAGATTCATAGCTTAATTAATTCTGTGACTTGCTATTAACCAAAAAAGACCAATATATTTGCTTATTTTTATTTCAGCTGAAACCTGCTTTATTGTTTTCACTATATCAGTACCACTGGTTGCCAAGCAACTAAATTGTTGGTGAAGTTAAATGGTCCACATCTCTTTGCAGAGTGCGCTTGATTCTATCAAATGTTGTATACTGACTTACATTTCAGATGTAAAGGATGGCTGCTACAACACTTGAAACTAGAAGACGCACGTTAACACACACACACACACACATTACATATAGCAAGGGCGCAACACTTGAGAAATGATACTTCTGCAAATGATGTCACCTATGCCACGACCACTTTCCTCAGGTCAACTTCCAAAAGGTTAAATCCTTGTTTGAACAATTTAAAAAGACAGATACATTTTTTATTTTAAAATACACACAGCAGCCATCCCACACCCCCACCCCCACAACCTATTACTGGTGTACAGACAGCGTTAAATCACTTGAGCACCTCACCGTGTTCAACCATAGCGGTGGAGAACTCTACTTTCAGGGTGAGGTGGGTGCAGTTCGGGCAGAGGAGACCCTGGTGGTTGGTGATGGTGGCATGGCCCAGCTCCGACCCCACAGGCTTCCTGCTGCACAGCAGAAACAACAGCATCCACAGCCAGGCACTCCCCAGCCTCATGGTCAATGTAGCACTGTCACAGCGCCCACAAATCAAATTCTTCTTTCCCAAAAAAAACCCCACTATATCTGTATATGTTCCTCCTACAAGGGAGTCAATTCATTACAGTCAAAGCTAAAACAAAGTTTTTAATAAATATACACAATAGAAGGTTCAGGGTCCATGGTCCATTTCAATGCAGCCTGGTTTAAAAGGCAGTTAGTTCAATTTCTTTCTGCGTTTCTTCTCCATTTTGGAAGGCCCCTTCTCCACGTTCACTCATGCAGCTGTGTGTGCATCTGGGACTCCATTCCCACAGGGAAGAGTTCGGAAGGAATCGAAGAATGCTAGTTACTCAACACCTTAACCTTTCAAAAAAGAAAAGAAAAAATAAAGTTGAATTTCTGAAGGCTAATTAATTCCAGAAGCAAGTTAACTATGAACCTATTCTCACACACATTGCTGTTCTTCTATGCACCAGAATAACAGCATTTTGCTTTGTTGGCCATGGCTTTAGAGGAACCATGGTGCACAAAATTCACTTTGCAATGCTGTACGAGTGGGGGCCTCAGAGCAGACAATTCCAGGAGTAAAGGGGTTAATGCCCACAAATCCTGAGGAGTTCCACAACTACTAGATATGCTAAAACGCCAATCAGGTCTATCCAGTAGCTAAAGTGTTAATAAAGTGAATTCCCAACCCTCAAAATCACAGTATGTTATTACAAAGCCGCATCAGACTAAATAAGACAGAAAAGATGCAGCACTGCGCTACAGTAGCTTTCTTCTTGTCTGGAAGTGCTACTGCAGATGTATTTCATATTCATTTTTGTACAGGGCAGACCCTTAAATTGCTGGTTTGCTATAACCCAACACAGGTCTCTAAAGTTTTCCAATGAACACACATTCGAGCCAGTAAAGTTGGCCTCCTGTTTTCGTGTGTCATGTCTGCCATGCCCAATTACCTTAACACACTTACCCTGGAGATCTGAATTGACATAAAAACATCTATAGCTGCCTCTATATGTATGGTTTTTGATTAACTGTAGACTCTGAATTTCAAATTAAAAAAATAATAATTGCCTGTTAGATAAATCGGTACTCTTATCGCTAATCTCGACAGTGTCTGTTTCCAAGTAGTCTGGATTAATGACAGTCTATTGTACATATGCTTAACTGTAACTAACTCTGACGCTGCACAAGCCCTTTCCGAGGTGTTCAGTAGTTTTTATTCAGTTGTAGACCTTGCTTATTGCTAGGATTTCCTCACCTGACAGATCGCAGAAAAAGGTGCAGCTGAAAGAAAGAAAAAAGAAATGTAGAAAGAAAGCAACAGGTTTGAAAACAATCAGGTGTACAGTATCTATTTCGTCTCACACTGGGCAAGCAACAATTTGTACTTTTGTAGGTCCTATGCAGGGCTTTCAAACCCTGCCGCCTGTCAACTCCAGAGCTGCCTGCATTTGTTCAATTCTTTTCAACGTTTATTAGGCTGCAATAACGTTCCATCTGTCATTCCAGGACTTTACTGCACCGTGTTTGCTTTTCTTTCTACACATTTGAAGACAGGCCAACTTTACTATTAAAGCTTATCTATTTGATACTAGATTTAAAAAGATAGTAATTCGCTTCTGATTATATATTATACTTCAGTTGTAGAATGACCCACCTTGGCAAACTACCAGATGTACAGTAGCTTTTAATAATAGTCAATAAGTTAAAATACGTGTTCCACATTATAGAATTTTCCGATTAACAAGAATGGCGATTTGTTGATAGAATTATAAACCTCCTGAAAATTTGTCTTGTATAGTTTTCATTTGACCAAAGTATCTCTGTCCTGTTTGTTTGTACAGCTGCAATGATGCACGTTTGTAAGTGTTTCCTTGCGATAAAAAAAAGCATACGCACGAAGACGAAAACTAGTACAAATACGTTAACAACAATCTTAATTTATTTTGAAAGCATGCAAACTTCCTGTGATAATGTAGCGTAGATGCGAGTGTTTGTGTGAGCATCGACGCACGCTTTCTCAACCAAAACAACAATCAACAAACGCAAAATCCATCTGTACTGCCTTTAAACTGTATTGTTTTTAAGCTCGTGGATGAAGGTAGCGTGTTATAACAGTGCCAAGCACCGTTAAACGAGTGCATTTCATCGACTACTGACTGGGCAATAAACCATTTAGGCCTTATCATGTTTACATAAACTATTACTAGCGCAGCATCTGTACTATCGTTAGAAATGACGGTACGAAATAGCTGTATGTCATTCTTACCTCAGCATTTCAAAACCACGACCCTTGTCTTGTAAAATCATGCGAATTGGCTTTTATCTGGGGTTTTTTTTTAGTACATAAATTCAAGAAAAAAGTTATTCGATTTCCCCCAATACTCCCCTTTACCAACCCACATACTGCAGCATTGATTTCCCTCAGGGAGCGAGTCTTCCCGCCCACAGTGGGATGGGCTTAAAGATAACAGACTTCCCTCGTGAGCAATCACAAACGCGAATGGAAAAGGTTTTGGCCACAAGCTTTAGAGCTAACCAATCCAGAAAGGGAATTTTATTACGCACGACCCCTTGTACTTGACTGGCGACTACTTTCACCAATCACATGAGATTTTTAAGCGTGACAGTGATTTTAATCAATCAGAGTGAAAGCAAACGTGTTTCACGGTTAGAAATTGATTTTAACCAATCGAAAGAGAGAACTCTGTAGGCGGGTATTCAAAAAGTGATCGTCAGAGATGTTCACCAATCAACGACGAGAGATAAGATGAGTCGCTGTTGTTGCTTCGAAGATGCGTTTTCCTTGTGCTCGCGAGGTTAATTATTGCCATGGTTACAGTACAAGCGTTATAGAACTGTAAAGCGCAAACAAGGTAAGCGGTGTAAAACTGGATTCGGCATATAAACAGAAATTATGCCTAATTTAAAAAGGCTTACGTGTATTTTAAGACTGTATTGCTTTACCGGTTATTACAATATACAACTTCTACTGTACTTCCAACTTTAGGTTAACAGTTTTGTTGTATGCCTTCACTTCAATGAGCTGTTTTGAGTCCAGAGTTGTAGACGGTAATTTGAATACAATTTCTCTTGTGAGTTGTGTTTTTCAAAATATCGTTTAATATATCGTTTCCAGTAAACTGCATGTGACATCAAAAAAAATGTAAATTTCATAAAATAAAAAAAATCCTTTTATGACACCATAACCGTATTTCGATAGCATGGAATATCATATTGTTATCGGAGTGATGATTTTTTATTTTTTTTTAAAGAAGTGAAAATGCAGCCGCAACAGCAGTCCGTGTCTAAAGAAGCCGTCGCTGACAAAGGACACAGTTTGCAAGGTAGTGATGCGGATTCCCTGAAAGAAACTGGAGTCTCGCAAATACTGATGGAAGGAAGAGTAGCACAAGTTACCCTCGAAAAAGGTAAACCAACAACTCACTGACCTGCAGATTGCATGATCTTCTGTCATTACAGTTAAACACCTAGACTTGATGTCACACCTAGAACTAAATGTCGCCAGTATTGTACAATGTGGTCATAATGGCTATCAGTTTCAAGACAACGTCATAAATGTTAAAAAATGCTACATGTCATATGTATTGCACCCGTATCATAGTTATGAGCTCATTTTCATTGGCAGTCCCTAGGCAGGTGTATAGAAAGGAAGAAAATAATAATAATAATAATAATAATAATAATAATAATAATAATAATAATAATAATACAGATAAAGTAACATTTACAGCACGGAGCGGTTTGCAATTGACAGTTTAAATATTCCCCCCAAACAAATACATAGTCCTAATAACGAAAAGAAAACAGCTGAAATTCATAGGACCAAAATAATTACCCTCCCACCCCTGATTTTAATAATCGCAGTACAACAATTTGCTAAAATCTACGAATACAGAACAGTTAACAACATAAAGTGCCAATCCAATAAAATAGTATAATTACAATTAGTGATCACAGATTTGTTTTTGTTTTAACCACACTTTTAGTTTATCAGTAAAATCTTTAAATTCATGAGTACCTTTAATGTTGTCTGGTAAAGAATAAAGTTGCACCGTTAAGTGAAAATGCAGTTTGTGCACATTCTGTACGTCGTCTTGCCTCCATGCAGTTACCTTTATTATCCCTAAATGGAGGTGAATATCACAGACGAAAAGATGTATTAAAGGGGAGGGAGCCATACATATTTTAGGATAGCAAACTTTTATCAAGAAAATATGAATGCATGTATGATAGGGTAGGATAAAAAAAAAACATTGTACTTCTCAATTTACCAGGAAACATGATGTCAGGCCACGGTGATTCCACGGATAAAGTTATTTTGGAATCTTAATCTCCTTTCATAATAGGGCGCAAACATGTGCCCAGGCAGCAGCTAAAAAGATTCTTCATTTCTCCCTCCCTGTAGCTCAAGCTGTTTCCTTTGCTAACGGAGACACAGATGGAAATATTCCCCACAGTGAACAAAATAATGAAGCCCAGCAACCAACAAAAAAAGAAAAGGACTTTGGTCCAAGGTATTTAGGATGCTGTTGTATTGTGTGCTATTAAAAACTTAAAATTAAATAAAATAACAATAAATACATAAATACATATTTCAACCTGTAACACTTATGTCAGAATCTATGCATGGGATTTTCTGATCACTGTCATTTATTCTTTCATTGAATTTTGACATAAATTTTTTCCTAATTCTTTATAGAATGACTAAGGAATTCCTGAGGGACCATTGCAAACAACAGAAACTGTACGTGACGCCTTACCTGAATGATACACTCTACCTGCACTATAAAGGTTGTACCAGCAGCTGTTTTATTATCTCTATTGTAAATTATGTATCTGTCCTCCCTTAACTTCTGGCCACTTCAAGGTTGTTTCATACTTCAGTCCTGTGACCACCGGGAGACAGGTGTGCAACAGACCAGTAAGAGTTGAGAAAAATGAAACTCTGACTATCCAAATGTGACTGTCACACGATTAGAGAGTCTAGAAATCTCCCTCAGCGACGGTCTCACTATTAAAGTATGAACCAGACTAGAATTCACATTTGAGAATTATGACTGATCTACTGAAACGTTGTGTTGCATTGTTTAGGTTTTGTCACCATTGAAAATCTGGAGGAGTATACAGGTTTGAAGTGCCTGTGGTTAGAATGCAATGGCCTGCAGAAAATCGAGAACCTGGAAGCACAGACTGAGATGCGCTGCCTTTTCATGCATCAAAACCTGATTCAGAAACTGGAAAACCTTGAGCCGCTTCAAAAACTGGATTCACTCAACCTCAACAATAACTACATTAAGACTATTGAAAACCTCTGTAGGTGTTCATTGTGACCGTGTTTGTGAGTCTGCATTTAGGATCAGATTAACTAGAGGGCTGTTGCTTACATACTCAATCTGTAAAAGGAACACAGTTAAAGTAGGGTTATTCCACACTGAAAATATATACACAAAAACAGGATAAAAGTCTAGATTTTTGCTAGAAAACCTTTTTATTTTCATGGATTAAAATACTGTACTGTACATTTTAAGTTTAGACTAACTGGCTAATCAAAGTAGGACCAACTATTTCTTTGTTTATTTTTATTTGATTATTTTTCATTTGAATAGCCTGCCTTAAAGACTTGAGTACTCTGCAGCTGGCTCACAATAAGGTACAGACTGTCCAGGATATTGAGCATTTAAAGGACTGCCCAAGCATTAGTGTTCTTGATCTCTCTCACAACAAACTGGATGATCCAGACATACTTTATGTCTTTGAGGCCATGCCTAACCTGGTAAGTCTGATATACATATATTATACATATCAACCAGCAATACATATAGCCTTAATACAGCCTTAAAATCATTACGGGTGTCAGTTTTACTGCATAGGCATTTTATAGTCTTGGCTGCTGTTTTCACTGCTTTTGTGTTTTCTGTTAACAGCGAGTGTTGAATCTAATGGGTAATGAAGTGATTAAGAAAATCTCCAACTACAGGAAGATTTATACAGTCCGTCTGAAAAAGCTGACATACCTGGATGACAGGCCTGTGTTTCCAAAAGACAGGTAAGTACAGAGAGAGTGCTCTGACTGTGAAAAAAAGGTACATTAGAAACTTCTGTGACCCTTACCTGTAGGACCCAATTCAATCAATTTATTGCAAGGAAAAATACTTTTAAGCAAATAAAAATCAATGCAATAAACCAAATATAAATTCATGCAATAAACAAACTGAATAAGGAGCAATATTTATTTTGATCTAATGAGCATATGTTGTTGAATAAAAACTTTAATTAGAGTGCTGAAGTACTCAAATGCTAGTCCAATCACAGGCAGAGCATGGGTTATTGATTTTCCTTTTGCAATTATGCTGTGGTTATTACATGGGTAATTTCTATTCTACTAAAAAACATTTCCCCTGTTAAATATGAATTGAATTGGGCCCTTTGTTTCATTGTTTGCAGCAAAAAAGTTAATGAAAACACTGGTTCTTAAGCTAATACACTGGTGTTACTTGCAATATTTATTCATTTAAACATGTTCCTGCCAGAGCCTGTGCTGAAGCGTGGACTCTAGGAGGCTGGGAGGCAGAGAAAGAGGAACGGCAACAGTGGGAGACAAGAGAAAGAAGGAAGATCCAGGACAGCATTGACGCTCTGTCCGAAATAAGGAAGAAAGCAGAGGAGAAGAGGCGGCACAAGGAAATGAAGGAAAAAGGTATCTATTTGGAATTTCTTTATATTTCATCTTCATATTTTTATAAACGTTTAACTTTCTTGAAGGGTCTTTAAAGAGTAAGTAGCGGGTTCCAGAAAATATAGCGTTACACCTCTCCTCGTGTTGCTACAACTGTTTAAATAACGTACCTGTACATTTCATTGTTAACATCCTAATAGCATAACTTTAAAGTCTGTGTTTCAAAGCTCTTTTTAAAATGTTCACTCTAGTGCACTGATAGTGTAAGGATTATTGCTCACATTGTCAAACAGGTAACACAGCAATAACGATCCAATATGTGGTACGGAACAGAAAAGCCAGAGCACTTATGTTTTTTTTGTTTTAAATTGCTCTTTCTGCAGTGATTTAGAGGACAGATCTCAAACCCCAGTGCACTAGAGTGACAAAAAGAGCTTTGAAACAGAGTTTAAAGTTGTAAGTGTAAAAAGTTGTCAGAATGTTAACAATGAAAAGAAAAATGACACATACGTTATTTAAACAGTTGTAGCAAAACATGGGGACATGTAACGCTATATTTTTCAGAACCCCGCTACTTACTCTTTAAAAGCCTGTTTTGCCAAATCAAGCAAGGTTTGAAAGCCTTCTAGAAACACTTTTTAACGGTTTCTGAAGAGTGTTTCTGGAGTGTATTCTTGTTTTACAAAATACTACTTTATAGATAATGTTCTAAAACATGTATTTAAAGTGTGAGTTAAAGTTTTATGAATTGGAGCCCATATATCAATATGAATTATAACAAAATGTATAACTAAATTGTATAATTCTGAATTAAAACATTTTACTAGTTTATAGCTTTCTTCTTAAGCAATTGTGTTTCCATATGTCTTCTGGTATATTAAGAATATGGTTCATGAGATGTTTTCACTTTATTTCATGGGCAGGGAACAGCTACACATTAAACAATCCACTTATTTATATTTAACCCTTTATAATGTTTATAGATGAAGGTGTTTTCTCAGAGAATGGTGTTGGAAACGATATGGATATTCCTGGTCAATCTCTTGACCCTGTCACCCACAAAAAGATCCAGACATTTGTGGACGAAACCATGCAAGCCCATGATGATTTTCTTGATGAAATGGCAGGAAAAGACGAAGAAGACCTCCAGGAAATCTCAGAAAGCGGGAAAGAGCAGCTTGCATCAACAGATTCAGATTGTAATGCTGATAAAGATGAAGAAATACCATCAGCAATCCCAGTTGCAGGTGATAGTTCAAGTCCTGATGAATACATTTCATTTGTGTATCTTGTCAAAGTTTGTAAAGTGAAATAGGAGCTTTATGTAGGTACAGGGTTTCATGGAAAGCTGTGGCACGAAGCAAGCATTAGCAGGCCAAATACTTCACAGGGTGGACTGGTAATCATAATGATGTGGTTCATTGTTCCTCTAGCGTGGTTTGAAACACAAGTTATATCAAAGGGCCAGACCCCAAGCATTTAGACTTAGTCCTTAAACTTGTACTATCAGGAATTACAGCAAATACTATTAGTGAAACAAATAACTCCCAAGACAAGATCAGTTTCACAAGCATTTTACAAACTATTTTTGTTTTCTTCCCATTGTGTAACAGAGAAACAAACCAACAGTATGGCTACCTGTGGTGCCCTGGTAACAGAGCTGGAAAACAGTGAGACAATCGAGACCATCGACCTGGAGAATCACGAAAAGATTTATATTGCTGTGAGTACTTACCTAGGGCCTAGTATCCCAAGATATGACAGTGGCAAAAACTGGACAAAATGTTGATGTTTGTAAATGTAGCTCAGAGTAACATTGGGTTATATGCATTTTGCACTTTTAATAATAAAGGCATGGAATCCCTATGATCAGGTTCCTTTACTGGTATTAATTCTCCAACCAATACACCTCAGTTTATCCACTGATAAGTGCACCATCTCTCTCTTTGTTTTTACTTATTTTTTGAAATGTTCATTTTTTTTTTAAAGGATCTGCCAGATTTGGAAGAAGTAGAAATATCTGAAACTGAAGACGTATTAAATTTACAGGCATGTGTTTTTTTTTTTTGTTTTTTTTTTTGTTACTATGCTTAGTCCTCACACAACAGTGGTTCTTTCTGTATTAGATTGGATTTGTTTTGTTTTTGATTTCACCTAAACCTGTACATTAATATATCTGGATTCCTAATATATTTAAGAAGTTTAAGTAGTTTAAACTGTATCTTATAAACAGCCAGAAAAATAGTGATAATTTAAAATAAACATATTCTATTTAAAGAAGTGTACAAATAAAAAGACACAGAGTCTGCAGGGAAAACAAAGTTATTTGCATCTTTCTAAAAACAATAATGTATTTCACACATTTACAATCTTATTTGCCAATATGATATAAAAAGATATTCTACACTGCTGCCACCTATTGGCAATCCATTCTTATTACAGGACTGCCTCATTATTATTGCATTTCTGCTATACGTTGTAAATTGAAAACAGGTATTTAATTTTTTTTCTTTTTTAGCCAGTGTATCGACCGAAAATTGAAGTGATTTCCGCAGCGAGCGATGAAAGTGACTCTGACTTGGAAGACATTGAAAAGTTGACAGCAGGGAAAAAGTTAATAGAAGAGATTGAAACTACAGCAGCTAATCCAGAACCAGATTTGTTTATCAGAAGCTCAGAAAGGCAGAAGCCGTTAAAAAAATCTACGATCATAGAGGAGACCTTGCTGGAATCTGTCAGCAATACCACAGAGACAGTGGCAGCAGACGGCTTGCAAGCACCACTAATCCAGGAGGTACTAGAATGCTTGGAAACATCAGACGTGAATGAGCCTGATAAACCAACCACATGTCTAATAGAAGAGTTAGATTAGGGAGAGGAGACGACCCCACGATCACAAGGCAAACGTGATCACAAAAAGCATGCACTGCGCTCACGTGATAATAAGATTCTAATCGGGCTTGAGGGATTGCCTTGTCTATAAAATGTATTCCAATTTAAATGGCTCCTTAACAAATGAATGTAGTATATTCTGCATTGTATGCTGTATGTTGTACTGTAACATCTGGAAAATAATATAGTTGAATTGCATGGCTTACCAATGTCATTAGCCGTGGCCTATTTCACCCTTTAAATTACTTTAAAAACTACTTTTCATTTCAGTTGGGGGAATAGCACGCTGCAATTATTATTAGTCCTTTGTTTCTTATTTATTTTTCAAAATGTTAGTCATTTGAGAAAGAAAAAAATGTGTATGTTTAAATATTTCATTGTCACAGTTAAATAAAGCTGTTTTTGTAACCATCAGTTACAATATGAAAATAGTTGTTTTCAGATTTGACATTTCGGACATGTGTTCTACACAAACTTGTTTCTTTTCGTAACACATCCAGTTTCTTGTTACAGCCTGCAATTTCAATACAATTGGTCTTTAACATAAATAGGAATTATAAGAGGTAATAAATCATTAAAGAATGATGAATTATCTATCCATAACAATTTACACATTGCCTATCGTTGCTGTTCATGGTATTCTTCCACACTTTGTCCAACACCTACATGGATAAGACAGAATCCATAAATATATAGTTTTGTGTATGTTGGTGTTCTGTGTAAAATTATTATAAAATAAAACAATTCTGCAAAAACATTGCGAAATTAAACTGCCATAAGAACACACATGTAATGACTTGAGATGCCTCAAAAGTATTATCTGAATGTATCTTAATCTGTGAATGGCAGAATAATGAGGAAAGAACTAGTGATCTTTCTTTTTGAAGACTTACAGTATGGGTCAATACTATTAAAGTCGTCGTCCCCCCCCCCAGGTAAAAAATTATTTTGCGATATGCTGTAATAAGTTCATGCCATGATCTGAAGCGGAATAATATGTATTAGAATTGAATGAACACATCTTTGATGATATGTAAATGAAATCGGAATATAATATTGCTCCTCATCTGCTTTGGTTATTATCGCATTAACTTATATCCCAAGAAAATTAATTGAGATTTTGGTCAAAGTAATCTTCAAATGCTTATCTATCCCTGAAATAACAATCTCTGCAAAGAACATTTTAACCCCCCATTCAGGGTCCGATGCCAAATCCTGCTCATTTCTAAATACTAAAGTAGTTCTCACTTTTAACGGCTTACAGAGCCTGTGTGCAGTATCGTAAACCGGCAATATCCACTTCAAGGATATAAACTGGCGAGATCGGAAATAGACGATACCAACACCAAGATGGTTAAGGTTTATAGGGTATATGGCGAAGAATGGTCTTCCTCCATATACTCACCATTTTGCCACATTGAGTATATGAAAATAAATTAGGAGGGTTTATTGAGAAGCCGAGTGCAGCATTTCAGACTTTAAATTGAATCATTTAAAGGGATGCAGTGGAGGAGGCGTAATAGGGGGTGTAGGTCTGTAGGTCTGTACTAAAAATGTATACAAGTGTAGTTAACCAAGGATTACCTTAGTAGGGGTTTAAATACATATATAAAATCCATGTTCATTTTAAACCAAACACAAAGTTATATAGTTTATTTTCTAGGCACATTATGAACAAGACGGAACCAGTTCATCGTTAAAGTAAATACAAAATCTATTAGCCTTCATTATAAAAACACAAAAACATATAAAAACATATCAGTGACATAAACAAATACACAAATCTACAATTTCAACCTTTGTGATGGAAACAGTGCTGTTTTTTCGCTTTGTACTCAATGGGGCAAAATGTCCAAATGTTAAAAAAAAACAATTTAAATCAGAATGAGTTTCAGTATGTATTTTTACATATGAAATGTCAAAACATTAATTGCCACAGTACAAAACAACATTTCTAATTTAATTAGGCATGCCTAAAAAATGCTTTTTCAATACCTCAATACCTATAGTTTCTAATAATATTTGTTAATTACACAAATTATGAAACTCACGAGCCTCAGTATATTGGTTCAATTATTGTTTTTTTTGTTTTTTTTATAAAACATGTGATGACTTTGATCATCAATGTTAATCTTTGAGCAGCATTTAAAAAGCCATGAGAGGCTGCAGAACAAACTTCTGAACTTCTAGATTTGTCCAAGGGATACTAGGCTGTGGCCAGCAGAACTGATTTAACATTTGTAATCCAATGCATAAAGATATTGGGTTATTCCGATATTGGCAATGCTGTGTCATCAATTCATTCTTTGATAGTCATCATGCCACAAGCCTATGGCTGCCCGGTCTACAAAGATAATTTATTAATTACAAGTACCATTTCTGAGCCCACAGTTCACACTGTAGGCCCCTTTAAAAGTGCTGGTGACCAGTACAAAGTAATTGTTTTTTAAATGCAAGCAGGTTAGGGCAGCAAAAAAATAAAAAATCAGTCTCCTTTTCAAATGAAACACTGGTATTACAAATGACATGAAAACATAGACAGCATGGACCACAATTAATACATGTTTACCTCTCATCAGTTCCAGTATTACAAACTGAGTAAATCAGAACACCATGGGTAATAACAATAACATTAACGATTATAATCATAGGTGAGTTATCAACACTTTAAAAAACACACCTTGATAATTAATGTTTCCACTGATGCACTTACTTGTTCCAAATTTTGCAAGCTACATTCACTCACTCACTCTCTGGCAGAGTGGCAAAGTGGCATTTATCCCAATAGTATTGTTTCCCCACTGGCATGTCCAAAACACACATATTTAATATCAGTCACCCTGTATTTTGAATAGGCTCCAGTTGCTGATAAACAGGCAATCTAGTATTAAATATGTTACTCAAAGAAAGTTCCAGTCGTGGTAAAAAATGCTACAATGTATTACCTTGCTCACATTAGCTGTGCTGCGAGGTGGTCAAAGCTGACCGAGTAAGCATGGTGTGTTCCTACTGTAGCTGGCACCTGGGTGTAACAAACAACAAAACTAACTGGCAATTTTAGTTTGATGTTACAGATGAACTACATGAAGTGCATAATAGCCATCAAATATATTTTACTAACAACACATTTTGAAGTTTTAGCAAACCCCCTTTCAAAATAAATCACGAAATACTCTCAATGCTTAAACCATGGAGGTATTTAACCTGTGTTATCAGTTTAAAAAGTATATTATTGTCATTAGCTAATGGAATGTATGGCAGTTTTGCAAACATCTTTTTAATGCGTTACACAAATAACTTAAAGTGAACAGGCAAACTATTATTTGGATTTGTGGCTTGAATTCCAATATATGCAATTTCTAAATCACTAGAGAGCATCGGAGAAATTATGTAGAACAAACAGCTGGTAATTATGAATAGTTCACAGTGTCTTAGAGGGCATTAACTTCAAGGTTGTGTTTTTGATTATGCATTACTGGCTTTTTAAAAAATGCAAGGCATGTCAAGATCACACTTATGCCCAATCCAACAAAAACAAAACAAAAAGGCTCAAGGCACTTATCTGCACGGGACAGCATTCAAAATAAAGTCCAAAACACTCTTTGGTTCTTTTGGGGCACGGAGTTCTGTTACTTTACAGTACATTTTGTAAACACAATGAAACAGAAAGATCATCCTTGGCTGGAATGGATTCCTGGCACGGTGCAGCTCAAAAATACTTCAACTACATTTGGCTGGTTGGCTGCTATAAGAGAGTTAAGTTTATACCACTTGGTAAAATAGAGCAGCCTGGTGCTGCCAGTGTCTGTAAGCTAACTGTGGCTCAGTCTGCAATATAAAGGTACAACCATATTGTACAGGAAGTCCTGTTAAAACAAAAAGTCCTTTCATGAAAATACAGATAACAACAGGAACCTGCAAAGGCACATTAAGGGACATGGCTTAGAACAGGGAGATTATAGATTTGATCCAGGCTTAGCCATGGACTCATGTTTCCATCACAATACATGGCTTGGTCCTGCTATTACTGTAGCCGCACTAATTCAGCACCCACAAGCTTGCAAACCTGGTTAAGCCCCAGCTATCAGTGGTGGAAACAGTCTTGTGAAACCAGGCCAGGTTTGCTTGTGGAAACTAGATATGATCTTGCACAAAGTCACTTGTCCTCCTTGCCTCCCAGCACAGGTAGCTCTGAGGAAACATGCTCTGGTGCAAAGGGATACGAAAACCAGCTAAGACACTGGAGTGATCCTAGTGAAAACTGCTTAGAAATTTGTAAAAACTTGTGCAGATAGAGCATGGAGAGTCCTAACAAGGCCTCACTTAGAAGAAGCAGTGACGTTTGACCCTTGGTTTGGCACTGTTTTTTTTTTTTGTTTTGTTTTGTTTTTAAATTTAGTAATCGGCAATTATTTTCTCCCAATTTGGCATATCCAATTATTTTTAGGCTCAGCTCACCGCTACCACCCCTGCGGTTGACTCGGGAGCGACGAAGACGAACACACGCTGTCCACTGAACCGTGTGCTGTCAGCCGACCACTTTTTTTCACACTGCAGACTCACCGTGCAGACACCTCAGAGCTACAGCGTTGGAGGACAATGCAGCTCTGGGCAGCTTACAGGCAAGCCCACAGGCCAGACTACAGGGGTCGCTGGTGCTCGGTGAGCTGCCCCCTGGGAGCTCCCGTCTACGGTCAGTAATAGAATAGCCTGGACTCGAAACAGCGACCTCCAGGCTATAGGGCGCATCCTGCACTCCACTTGGGAGCCCCCTTTGGTTTGGCACTGTTGATGGGACAGGTGACTACCTCTGCAGCGGTTGTATATCCAGTGAGTGTTTAGTGTGCAAAGACTTGTCATGCATGGTACATATATATATATCACACACTATAGCTTAAGGATCAATAATAACCATATTGATAAATGGTGCTGATAATTAGAAAAGTGTTATTTGGGTATTTGACTGGTTAATGTTAATCAATACTAAGGGTTTTTCATAATGCCTTAATTACGTGTTTTTATAACACGCTTTAGCATTAAGCATGAAGCCTTTTCTTAACTGACAGGATATCAATGTTTTACAGAAAACAATAAAACACAGCGAGCAGCAAGTACACCTCAATAATAAGAACTGCGGCGACTATTGTTCTCAGGAACTAAATCGGAAAGAAAACAGCATAACATCCCGTTGGTTTATGTCAATGATAACTCAGTGATCCATTAAAAATAACCGCGTGGCTTCCAATACGGAATGCTTTATCTACATTATTGCGCAGATATAGTTTCTTACCAAAAAGATCAAATAAGTAGCCTTTACTTAAAAAAAATAAATAAGCAAATAAATAAAATAAAAATTAAATAATGTGGAGCACATTAAGTGTGCTTCCTCCTTTGAATGAAATATTTCCTTGGCAGAGTTTGCAAATTCCGTTTTCTCCTGCTTGGTAAAGAAATTCCACCCTGCTTTGCTTGGATGCCATTGATATGTATTCACAAGACAGAATTTAGTGATCAGGAACGGCACTTTATTGTTAAAACCAAACAGACGCACGTCTCTCTTGCGACTGCTGTCAAAAACCCAGCTGGCTCAATTTAGGGTAGCCATTGCGACAGTACATAACGTAATAGCTGTGCTGTAATACTGCATTAGTTTAAAAACTGACCATAAGCCACATTGATAACAGCTGCGGAATATGGCCAATAGATGTCGCAAAGAATCCTGCAGCATGAAGTGCATTTAACATTAATAACTGTATTTAAACAGAGATGGGTTTTTTAATTATTATTTTGATATTTCCAGTACTGAAAAAGGTTACCCAAGTCTACAGACCTGAAGGGACTAAATGTATGTGTACTATATAGTATTTAAATATGTGTCATGCACTTAAAACATTAATATATGTGATTTTTGTAAAATGTATTTATTATTATCATTACCCCAAAAAAATACACGGTTCCGGATTTTCTACCCGTGCCGACCTCTAATATATATATATATATATATATAATCTAAGATTAACCGTCATGGCTCGAGAGTAGCCATTTATAGATAATTTACTGGACTATTTATAAATTTGTAAGAGATCCTTAAACTAAAGTGTTAAATTAAAAAAAAAAAAAAGTGTGCCGTGGAAGACAGCTGGGTTAAGCAGTGCCATTCTTCCCCTCCTCCTCCTCCTCTTTCTGGTAGTGCAGGTTCTCTCTCAACCCCCCCTCTTACTGCTGCTGGTAGTGCAGGGTGAGTTCCTGCAGTTCTCTCTCAGCCCTCCCTCTTACTGCTGCTGGTAGCGCAGGTTGAGTTCCTGCAGTTCTCTCTCAGCCCTCCCTCTTACTGCTGCTGGTAGTGCAGGGTGAGTTCCTGCAGTTCTCTCTCAGCCCTCCCTCTTACTGCTGCTGGTAGCGCAGGTTGAGTTCCTGCAGTTCTCTCTCAGCCCTCCCTCTTACTGCTGCTGGTAGTGCAGGGTGAGTTCCTGCAGTTCTCTCTCAGCCCTCCCTCTTACTGCTGCTGGTAGTGCAGGGTGAGTTCCTGCAGTTCTCTCTCAGCCCTCCCTCTTACTGCTGCTGGTAGTGCAGGTTGAGTTCCTGCAGTTCTCTCTCAGCCCTCCCTCTTACTGCTGCTGGTAGTGCAGGGTGAGTTCCTGCAGTTCTCTCTCAGCCCTCCCTCTTACTGCTGCTGGTAGTGCAGGGTGAGTTCCTGCAGTTCTCTCTCAGCCCTCCCTCTTACTGCTCCTGGTAGTGCAGGTTGAGTTCCTCCAGTTCTCTCTCAGCCCTCCCTCTTACTGCTGCTGGTAGTGCAGGGTGAGTTCCTGCAGTTCTCTCTCAGCCCTCCCTTTTACTGCTACTGGTAGCGCAGGTTGAGCTCCTGCAGTTCTCTCTCAGCCCTCTCTCTTACTGCTGCTGGTAGCGCAGGTTGAGTTCCCGCAGTTCGCGCTCCCGCACGCGCCTCGACTTGTTGGATTTGGTGGAGCGGCTGGAGCGCGTGGACTGAGCAGACTTGATGCTCTGGCAGCGAGACGACGCCCTCTTCAGGAGGTTCTGGGAAATGGAGCGGTGCAGGTTCTTCATAGAAGAGGAGGCAGCCATGGTCACGATCCAGGGGTGCTTCAAGGCTTGGCCGGCCGTCATCCGCTCGTTGGGGTCGACAGTGACCACACGGTCAACAAAGTCCTTGGCAAGGTTGGAAACACTCGGCCAGGGCTGAGGGGTGAAATAAAGAAAAGAAAAAGGAAATGACAAACTCAACTTTCAGGCTTTAAGATACTGTTCAAGATAAAAACGGTTCTATTTGATTTCAACAGGTTTTTATAAGAAATAAAATTTACGCTTTGCTAAATGCTACACGGAGGCAACAGTCTTCAGTCATATTTGAAGTTCTTCAATTTGCTATAGATGCAGTGGCACTCTCAATATACATGTTATTCAGAATGGAGAATGCCGATTTATGACTCATCCTAATAAGGTGCCAATAGATGGCAGCAGAGAGCAAGTTTACTGATGCCAAAGAAAACAATCAATGAATGTAACATATTGCTGTAACTGCTAACCTATAGGCTTCAGTAAACACATAGGCTATACTGAAACACAGTAAATGACAGGTACCAGTTTGAATGCACTACTTGCAGTTTTAGCTTTTAATGCTTTAATTCAGGTTTATTTTTTAAATAAAGAGCTGTGTTCTCAGTTCCATCTTCATGTACTATTCATAGCGGTTCAGTAGGTCCCCCACATGACTAAGGGAGAAATATACTTTATTACACTTTGTTCTTTATGCTGCACATGTAAAATCATCTTTCCAAATTACCAATTAAAACGATGCCCCCAGCCTAGCTGTTACTGTACCGCACTCTTTGGGCATGAAAACATTAATTAAAACCAGGACACTGCACACTGGCATCAGAGCAGAAGAGCAGATTTCATGCGATCAAACAGCAGCATCAAATAGAACTGCTACAACAGAAAATGACCCAAAGATCCAACTGCAGGTCAGTAACACACAGACTTAACAGCATCAAAAAGCATGTTTGATCTCAGTCCTCAGTTCTGTCGTGCTGGCCATGTTGATCTGCGAGACGTCAATCATCATTAACTTGATACTGTTTGAAGTCACTTGTGTAGGAAAGTGTTACGCATGGGTGCCTATTTCTGCAAAGTAAAGGGCTACCCCTTCCTAACACTTTAATTTCCCACTGCAACCAATGTTTTATACTATAGAAGCACGAGTAAGCATGATTAGAAGGATGCAGGCATGAGGCACCAGAAGCTTGCATGTTGAAGTTTGAGCTTATCATTTAACTTCCTAAGAAGCACTGATATTTTGGTGCATTAGTGCAGCCTTTAAATCCTATTATTATAAATGCGCTGTTTTGTGAACAAAATCAGAGCATACCCAGGGGCATAATGTTATATCAGATCAAATGTTTTTTTAAACATATGAAGTCAAATGGCTACGTATTATTGACATGTGGCAGTGAAATGGTTCACTTATAGACCATTGACAATCCATCCATCCATCCATTATCATTCCGCTTCTCCTGGTGAGGGTCGCGGTCCATTGACAAGCACAACGACTTAACAGGCAGATAACATACATGGTCAGAGGCAAGAGAACTTCCACGGTATCCAAAGCGGGCAATGAACCTTCATCTGATCAGAGGCCAACATTCAGTGCCAAAATATGCATGTATAACCTGTTGAACTGGAAGATCGCAGTTTAAATATTACAGTGTAAAAATGTGAGCTCTAATGGAATGCACAGCACATGGGTGGATAAATTCAGGTCAGACTTTTAATCTTAGTTTTTGTTACAAACCTCATTGCCAACACTGATTCTGAGCAAAAAATGTGTCGAGGTTTCTTATCACTACAAAAGCACTAGCATTATTCTCACTGGCCCCTATTCCTTCTTTTTAAGATCTGTTGGTTACTCAAGCTGCAAACCGACCATATGACCTACAGAAAAGGTACCAGGATTCAGCCATTTATCTATAGACTTTTATTTAAAATATCTGCATATCCTGAATACATGTAAAAAAAACAAATCAAGAACCAAAAAAAAAAAAATAAACTACCTTAGAACAAATAATTAAATAGTGTATTTTACTTGTTTCAGTGACTTGTACAAAATGTACACAGATGCATGTATTCATATACTTGATCTGAGTTCTCTATTGTCCTGTGGCAGTGCTGAAAACGTTAATAATGTTAATACAGCTGACATGTAGCAAAATAATGGATTTTAAAGCATTCCTTGAAATGTTTAGTCATGAAGCTTTGTACCAAAACATTTTGTACTCCTTTTTAATGAAATATAATCAGAATACAGCAATTCATCTTCCGTAGCAAGGACATTGAGACGTTGGCAGTAGAAAAATCGAACTGCTGGGTGAGACAATGTCATGCCTAAGCAGAATGAATAGAAGACTTGTAACAAAGCTTGACTTAACTGAGTTAGTTTTAGGTTTAAAGAGCACTTTATTTGATTTACTGCCCTTCTTTTGCTTATTAACCTGTGAAAGTCTTTATAAATGTCTTCATGTTGTATAACTTCTGAACAACTTGAGCATATACCCTCTGCTTAGTAATAGGTCTATGTGCACATTTGCAAGTGCACATTGGCCCTAATAGATTCAAAATAGACTCAGGGTTGGCTGCTGTAGTTCCTGTTTCCTACAGTGTGTACAGTGGATGTAGCTGTTCTTTATGCGGTTTACTTTTGTAACTGAAGGGCTGGTTTTGCAGATCAGTGCACACCTGTGAGCATGCAAGGCTGTGTCACTGGTTGTGAGCTTGTCTCGTGGACACTATTACTTTACAACTTTTTCCTGAACTGATTCCAGTGCTGCCGACTGTAAACACAAAATCCACGAAGATCATCACCTGTGAGGCACAATCCCAATGGGAAGGAGGGCTTACACACAGATTGCTAGTAAACCATTTCTACCAGGGAAACCACTGTAACAAGCTGCCATTTTAAGATGATGTGTTTAGTTACACAAAGCTGTCCAGCATTTTATCTTCCCAGTGCAATACATCACAGCTTTACTGGTACAGGAGTCATGCATTCACCTCCTGCGGGTCACAGTGTGGCGACAAACGAATATTTATTAAATTGTTAGATATAGTACTCTAATTGATCTCTAAACTTTACTTGCCTTGATTTGCTCTACATTCTCTTTTGGTTTGGGAAGTGTTCCTGTTTTCATGCTGAACTTTAATATAAATGCACCACTATGCTCCAGCCTCACTTTTATGAAGGTTTTTGGTGCAGTATAAAAATTGTACACACAATTCTTGGAACCACAGTTATATCACACAGACACCCGTCTTTTAGCTGATCCAAATGAATATCTGGGAAGATCTAGAATTCCCATTTTTGTCATGCATCCTCTATTCATTATGCCAGTCTTAACAAATCCCAGTTCCATTTAGTCTCCGCCTGGTATTTGCACAGCTCATCTGCAGTGTTTCCTGTTTAAATGGGGTCTTCTTCTTAGAAGACATGTTTCTTACAGCGTGGGACCTGGAGCCAGTTGATCTTGGTTCAAGCACTAAGTCAATCACTAAAGAATGACTCTGTGCTTAGGTGGTACCATGCAATACATTTGCGCGAAATCCTGCATTCTTCAGAAGGGTTGACATGGCGTAAGTGTTCCAGTTCTGTGTTGCTCGGGAGTACAGATTTTCTGCAGCTTTTACCTATCTAAGTTTTTGTGAGCAGATTCAGTGCTGTTTGCGGTGCCCGCATTCCATCCCAGCTACAGTAAGCAGAAAGATATCTTTGCTGGTACAAAGTTCAAGAGTAAATTCTGCCCACAAGCAAAACATTCAGACGTCTATTTGATATTCATTTCACGTGCAAATTCTAATTTAAGTGCAGGCTTTCACTTTATCAAAAGTGAGGTGTGTTCAAGACAAGTGTTTTATTGCTTCTTGCATGTACTTTTTTTCTACTCTTGACCCTCTTGTTAACACATAGATTGCTTCCATGGAACAATCTTTCTCATGGTTGCAACCGTAATGGATTTTACCACTCCGCTATTGTTGATCAGCTAGAAGGACAATGACATTACATTTTGTCAGTTCCACCTATATCAATTTAACACACATGTAACTGAGAGGCAATTCTTCAGAGCCTGGATGTGTTTCATCTGTTTTTTCTTTATTTTTTACACTTCACTGCTGAAGCTGTCATAACCAAAGCTGTGAGAGATGACAGATCTGCCGCAGCCCCGTCATTCACTCAGCAGGAATGCAGATAACACAATTAGGGAGTCCTAGGCAGTGGAGAACCTCTCCATCTACCCAGGCAATGCCACCACCTGGTAGGCAATTGATGAATGCTGTGCAGTTTAAATCAGTCACAGGAGCTGGCCAACATCTTAATGCTTAGGGGCTGGGAGGTTCAGCAGACTGGCAACGGAGTACAAATTCTACAACTCTCAGTATCTGTTTCAGTTTTCATTTACACAAGGCAGTTTTGAATACGCATGAGTTCCTGTGTTGTATGTGACTCACATACATAGTTAAAGATATGGACAGCCATCTCTTTATCTGCAGATTTTGATCCTCAATAAATTGTGCCTAGTATGTATGTCCTAAGCAAGTTTCATCACAACTGGATAAGTGGTTCCCTTGTAAAGCGTACTATATGTCCACGCATTTTTCTGTATAAACAGTTCAGTTAGATTTCTTACTGACATGTAACTCTCACTCACACATTGAAATGTAGAGATTACTGGGATCTTGATCACACAGTACAGGCCAGCTGTACTTTAAACGCTAAAGACCAAAGCCGCTACCAATCCTGCTTTGCTTTTTTTTTTTTTTTAATCATATATGCTGCTATTAGAGAGGGGGTTATCTATGTGTCTGTCCTTTATTGCAATTAACTGAATTGATAAAGCTTTAAAATAGATCATGTTCCTGAAAATAAAAACGCCAAGGTAGGACTTTCTGGATTATCTTCTCATTTAAAATAATACCTAAATAAACAAATAAATAAGCCTTCAATAAACTACCAACAGCCTCTTGCTCCAATCCCACTTCCCCCAGTGCAGTGCTGTGCTCTCATCCTATGATCATACACACAAATATTTAGCCATTATTATAACAATGAACTTCTGCGATTCAAGTTTTTTGGCTTCATGCAAGGTGCTCAACCCTATATAAAACACTGAATTATATGGGCTGTTTTCTTATCATGCTATGCAGACACAATAGCAATGTAGCATATATATATATATATATATATATATATATATATATAAAAACAATTCTTACCTCCCCTGAGTAACTGTATTTTCCCTTCAATATCTGCCTGTATAGCCGTGTCCTATTATCATCTTCAAATGGCATGGTGCCACTAAGCAGTATATAAGAGATCACCCCCAGCGCCCACATATCCACAGCGTTAGTGTAGGGCTTCCGCACAAGGATCTCGGGGGCAATGTACTCAGGTGTGCCGCAAGTCGTTTTCATAAGGCACTCGTCCCCTTTTTTACGGGTGCTGGCCAGACCGAAGTCTGTGATCATGATTTTGGAGTCGCTGCCCGGGTGGTAGTAGAGCAGGTTCTCTGGTTTCAAGTCGCGGTGCGTGATCCCCAAGGTATGCAGGTACTTCACCCCGTCCAGGACCATCTGCAGGACCCGTGTGGCATCCCGCTCGGTGAAGGAGCCTTTGGCGATGATGCGGTCGAACAGCTCCCCGCCGGTGGCCAGCTCCATCACCATGTAGACGCGCTCCTGCGTCTCGAACACCTCGATGAGCTGGATGATGTTGGTGTGCCGCACCCTGCGGAGCACGTTGAGCTCCGACTCGCACACCTCCCGGCCCTCCCTGTACCTGGTCTCGATCATCTTGATGGCGTACGGCTGCTTGGTGCTCTTGTGCTCCACCCGCACCACCCTGCTGAAGCTCCCACGCCCGATCAGGGCTTTGATATCGTACTTGGCCGTGACCCGAGAGTCGAACTTGGCCCGGTACTTGGCCACCTTGTTCCTTCTTGGGTCGCTGGGGTCCGGGTGGCCGTTGGCCGGTCCCCCAGGGTAGGGGTTGTTGGTGGCCTGTGGTGGGGAGGGGGAGCCCATCTTGTCAACAGCCTTGCCCCCGCTGCCATCGTCCTTGATGAAGTGCTTGTACTTGTCAGTAGTCTGGCCGGTGTAGGGCTCCACCTTCTTGACCAGGTCCAGCTGGACATCCTTGGGCGGCTCAGGAAGTACTTTGCTCGCCCCACAGCCCATCACGTAACGATCGCGTCGCTGGTCCAAGTGGGCATGTTTACCGCAGTGCCATTTTCTAGTCTGCCGTGGCTTCGTTATTAGAAGTAGCAGTTTTGCTTTTTAATAAATCTGCAATACATGAAACAAAAATAATGAAAGATTTTAATTTGAATTGTCTCATTTGTGGCTACTTCTAGTATTCGTATAATGCAGAATGGATTGTCAAAGCACTGCTTTCAAAACTATTTTATTACATTAAGAAGAGACTCGAGCATCACAAGGAAACTGACAATTTGGATGACCAGATCCAACCTGTTGGTAAATTTTAAACCCTGTTTCGTGCATCAAGTTAGCACCAGTTTTACTTGTGGGATGCATATATATATATCCTTGTATCTTAAAAGGGTTAATCAGTTAAAGAGATTTTTAATTGTTTTTTAATTTGAAATACAAAAAAAAAGTCGATACTTAAATCTTCACTTTGAAACAGTTTTAGTATGAATGCAATTCATGAATCAACTGAAGTACTTTGTAGGTCCATATGACTAATCCATTGAAAAAAACTTAGACTAATAATTTACCACTGGCCAGCCAGTTGTAAAACCAGTGCCTAAATGTGTTTTTGAAACAGAATTAAAAAGTTGTAGCCACCAAAATAAAACACATAGCATGTTTCTCATATGCATGTACATTTAAAAAAAAAATAAGATATGTAGTCACGACATCCAATTAAAGAGTGGATCCTCATCTAATTACAGTAGAATTAATGACCTGTTGCACAATAAAAATAGAAATGTCCAGATACATTACAATATTGCCCTGAGTAACACAAAACAAATAATCTGAAACATTAGCAGTTAAAGCGATATTTCTGCAGGATTAAAATAATACAGATTTAAAACCTGCTGTACCTAATGTTGTTATACTGACCAGCGCAAGACCGTACTCTGCACTAGTAGGCCATGTAAACACAAGGAATATTTGTTATTTTTATACAAACGATTTACACCAGTTATTAGTAGTGTTTTACGTTCTGTTATGAAAAATACGACGTATGCTTTAATAAAAGAGAACTTGACATCTTATAACAGTAATAATAATAATCCGTTGCATTAGAACTTATATATATATATATATATATATATATATATATATATATATATATATATATATATTGGTATTTTTGTGAAAAGTAAGAAAAAGACGATGCACCCTACCTCTAATCTTCAGAAATTTGCATCCGTTTACCAGGTGTGTTTCCTAATCGCCCAGCTTCTCCCTGCCTCGCTCCCCTCTTTTTTGTGCTGGTTACTCTCTCCATTTTTAGTTTTTACAGATTTTTTATTGTATTCTTTCTCTTCCGTCTTTCCTCCTAAACTAAGCAGAATAATAACATTTCTATGAACATCGTTGAAAGGCCTACACAATTTTAGTTTCTATGCTTGCATGGTTATCCAATTAAAATATGTCCAGCTCTTTTTTTTTTAATCTGCATCAAAAGTGTTTTTGTTTGTTTCTTTTTTTTTTTTTTTTTTTTCAAATTTAGGTCTTAAACCACCCCCACAATTTTTTAGAGGAAAGTCGTTTTTTTTTTTTTTTGGAAAGAACTCGGGTCTTTTCGATTTTAGACCCACAAATACACGAACTCCCACTGATCTCACTTCCTGGATACCGAGCGCAGCTCCTTAGATTCGAAGCTTGTTGTTGGGAGTAGAATGCTAGGAAACTGCATCCCTGTTGTCGCCATGTTGGCTCCTCTAGCGCTGTAGTTTTAAACACGACGTTCTCTATTGTAGAGCCAACATGGCGCCAGTTTCCTACCCGCCTCGACTTTATATATCGACCTTGAGCAACAATTCTGAGCGCTCCATACATTTTTGTGAGAGCTGACAGATGTCAATCTCTATTTCCTACTTTCACCTGAAGAAGAGACCTTTGAGGTCTCGAAAGCTAATGATTAATTATTGTTTAAACAAACTAATTAGTTAATCCAATAAAAGGTATCACATCTCCTTATCTTTGTTTGTCATCTCTGCACTAATACGGCTACCATTTCATCTATCAATTCCTGGAGACCGTTTTGTCGTTTTAAAAAAAAATCTCTCTTTATTTATCTTTATTTGCAAATTATGAACATGTGTTAAAATATGTATGCATATTTATAAAAATGAAAACTTAATAGAAAGTGTGACACATTTTAGTAACTGTTCAGTCTTTAGCTTTAATGACCATACTGCCTCTGCAGCTGGTTTTTGTATTATCTTATCAATATGATCAAACAAAGGCTAGTCCTCTTTTCTTTCTTTTTTTCCCTGAGGTATATCAGAACTTGTCGGTTTTATAAATGCCTGTTTGTGACACACAGAGGAAGCCCCCACAACTAACTTTAGGAAATGTAAGCAAACTGGACGGTCAACACAATGGTTTCTGCTAAACCTCTTGCACCAGGAAGTTCGATAGGGAACAAAACCAAAAAGGAAAGGGACGCTTTTTGACAGCAGTACCCTGACACTACTGGCCAGCTCTCTGCTTTATTGAGATAATTTGCAAATTATATGAAAACTGGAAGTTTAAAAATGATTGAAAACAAACAAAAAGTGCAGTTAAACTAACATGAACATATCAAACCTCGTGCTGGGTAGAAGGAATTACAGGCAATCGTTTCTCTTAACACATGGCTCCTCAAACACGGTCCTGGGTTCAAGTTACTTATCAAATGTTATAGCTAACTTGAAATATGCTAATGTTCAAGAGCTGAAAACAAGTAAAATGGTCTAATTAAGCAAACTGTCAGTTCAATTAAGGGTCTAGTTAAGTAATTGAGCGCTGGGTTGGAATGAAAACCAGCAGCCGCAGTGGGTCCCCAGGACCGAGTTTAAGAAGCCCTGTCTTAACATAATGCTTAATGAGCTTGTAGCAGTACCCTTTGAAGTGGCTAGAGGGCGCCTGATTACTGAATCTTGTTTTCTGTCAAATATTCTATTGCAAAAATTGAGAAAGTGCACTCTGGGGCAAACATCTTTATTTAGTTCTGATCATTTCTCTTTATCTTTAAAAAAGAATCGCAAATCATGCACTGGAGAAAAAGCATAGTAAATGTGTTTTAAGGTGTGTAGCCTAGTACTGTGGTTAGAATGGTATGCAGGGAGCTGAGGGGTTCTGTGTTTCAATCACAGTATAGTTCCATTGTATTTAAACTGTAGTGCACCTTGCTATTGCCTGTGAACTATACAACAGCTAAACAGCAGATCTGGAAACAGCACACACTCTCATGCACACACACACACACACGCCAGAGTTTGGGATTACGTGTCAGAGAAAGTAAATTGCATTTAACGATGAGCAAGGGTGGAATGAGTTTAAAGAGCAGTTTTTATTTTTTTTTAATGCATTGGCCCTCGACCTCAACACAAGGGATGAATCCATTATCCTCCGAAGAGCAAAGGAAATACAAATCATTCTGTTTTACAATCTGCACCAGGCTTGTCTGAGTTAAGCCTGTACTATTTAATAGTGTGCATGACAGAAACATTCTGAAATTGCAACTTCAGCCAAGATGACAAGACAGCCAGACCCACTCCAGACTATATATATATATATTACTGTATAGTCATTTACTATATATATATCAAATATCTGTTTTTAAAATTTTTTTAACCAAATATAATTGTCGATGTTAAAACAGAAATTCATAATGATGACACTGATTTGATTCATTTCTGCTAACCCCTTCTGCTCATTTTAGCTTTAAATCAAATGATGTCCCGGTACTGGAACAGAAAACAGAAAGCATGAGCATTGATTGGGTCAAAGAGTTGACGTGAGGCTAAACACGCATTAACAGTGGGGGGATAATCCTCTTTGCAAACTCCGTGTTGAAGCCCACCCCGAATTCAGTCTCAAACTCTGTGCTGAAACCCGCCCTGAATTCAGTCTCAAACTCCGTGTTGAAGCCCACTCCGAATTCAGTCTCAAACTCTGTGCTGAAACCCGCCCTGAATTCAGTCTCAAACTCTGTGCTGAAACCCGCCCTGAATTCAGTCTCAAACTCTGTACTGAAACCCGCCCTGAATTCAGTCTCAAACTCCGTGCTGAAACCCGCCCTGAATTCAGTCTCAAACTCCGTGTTGAAGCCCACCCCGAATTCAGTCTCAAACTCTGTGCTGAAACCCGCCCTGAATTCAGTCTCAAACTCTGTACTGAAACCCGCCCTGAATTCAGTCTCAAACTCCGTGCTGAAACCCGCCCTGAATTCCGTCTCAAACTTGGGATTTTGAAAGGGACACTAATGAAAAAATATGTAGATTATCTAGAATTGTGGTTCCCTTTAAATACAACCAGCATTACAGGGATTTAAACAGAAAGTATGAGGTACTTAGCAATGAAAGCCTTAAACAACAGGAAGTAATTCAAACCACAGTGGCCTTCAGTGTGGCAGCTGGGATTGTTTGTGAGTGAGCAAAATCCATCTGCTGTAATGCTGGGTTCATACCGGATGCCATTATTACAGTCCAGCCCCACACTGCAACCATGCGCACCTGATCATCACATTATTCCAGTCCAGCCCCACTCTGCAGCCATGCACACCTGATCATCACATTATTCCAGTCCAGCCCCACTCTGCAGCCATGCACACCTGATCATCACATTATTCCAGCCCAGCCCCACACTGCAGCCATGCACACCTGATCATCACATTATTCCAGTCCAGCCCCACTCTGCAGTCATGCACACCTGATCATCACATTATTCCAGTCCAGCCCCACACTGCAGCCATGCACACCTGATCATCACATTATTCCAGTCCAGCCCCACTCTGCAGCCATGCACACCTGATCATCACATTATTCCAGTCCAGCCCCACTCTGCAGCCATGCACACCTGATCATCACATTATTCCAGTCCAGCCCCACTCTGCAGCCATGCACACCTGATCATCACATTATTCCAGTCCAGCCCCACACTGCAGCCATGCACACCTGATCATCACATTATTCCAGTCCAGCCCCACTCTGCAGTCATGCACACCTGATCATCACATTATTCCAGTCCAGCCCCACACTGCAGCCATGCACACCTGATCATCACATTATTCCAGCCCAGCCCCACACTGCAGCCATGCACACCTGATCATCATATTAGCACTAAAACATGTGAAGCGTCTTGGAGACACCCTGTCAATAGGGGTGTGTAGGACAGCCATGGGCAGCTAGGACGGCAGTTGCTTAAATTGCTTTGGACAGATGCGTCACCATTCCTCATTGGGTACTGTGTATTCACATAACAGTTACTTAGTAAATACATGTGCACTTACACACAACTACAATGTTTTTATGCATAGTTACAGTGTACTTCATGTGTAAATCTTTTTGCACAATATATGTAAGTACACAACTGTATCAGAAAAGGGTTAGGGTTATATTGTTCAAGTACATTGTAACCATGCATACTAACATTGTAATTATGTGTCAGTACATGTGTATTTACTAAGTAACTACTATGTAAATACACAGTAATTAGAGGCATTTCATATAAAGTGTAACCCCTCATTGATAACCAGCCGCTAATTCTTTATTAGTCATTAATGCAGTCTAGAAGTCATCTATTATCATAACCATCAAATACAGTTAATAATATTGCAATAATGTGCAGTATACTGCTATCTGTGTTAGTTTTAGTTTTTACACAGACGTGCATACTGATAGCACTGTTTTCATATAACTTTTTATAACGTAGCACAGTCTTTGATAAGCACCTGCCAACCGAGCACCCAATATCAAAGTCTCTAATATCTGCCGTATTGCCAGTTGTTACCGAAGCTGAAACAGAAGCAACAGGGAGATGCAGCTTTTATATAGCACATAATACATTTCAGAGCAGTATTAACCTGTACTGTGAGATGATGTTCAGCCCATTTACACAGCAGTGGAGCTAATTCCTGTCCCCACTCAGCACACCTGTCACTTCATGAAGCTGTTCATAAACCCAGCCGACTCCCTCTCCCTGGGGACCCCCTGCACGCACCTGTGCTAGTTTATAGACTCGGTCAGCTTCCTCTCCCTGGGGACCCCCTGCACGCACCGGCTGAGAGATGACTTCATTCTTCCATTGCTCCCGGGCCCAGGTGCAAACACCTCGTTGCAGGAACACAGACTGAGCCGCACACAGCCCTCTGATCAGCTTCCCACACCATTAACTGCATGTGTTGCCCCACTTTCATTTACATATTATGGTTTGAATAGGCATACTGCTACTGATAAAAATGATAAGTTGGTTCCAATACAAGAAACTGATCAACAAAGAAAAAGAATGAGCTGCCTTGAGTGAACAGGAGTTTATTTAGCACAGGTCAAGGGTCGGTACAGAGTTCCCAGCTCAGTTTAGTCAGGGGCATTAATAATGTTTGTTGATGTATCCCAAAGTGCAGGTCAAGGCCCAGTTTAACAGGGTCACGCTGTTGTTTTATATCATCTAGGCTGGCGTGTATATACAGGTCATGTCCAGGGTTCATTTAATGAGACTGAAGGATCAATGCTTGGTTTGTAGGTAGAAGAGAAAGAGATCAATAAGCCCAATTTAAAAGCTTGGCCTTGGTCAAGGCGTCAGTACAAACTTGTATTCCAGTCTAATTCTCTCCACCCAACTCCAACTGCTTCTGTTTCCCAGTCTTGTACCTGACAAGCTCATCTGCCTCTTGTCATGAAGCTTAATTTTTCTCTTCATGATATATTTATTTTCATGCTTGTGAATGTTGCAGGATTGGCGGTCTGAAAACCACAGAGCAGGTACAACTCAGGCAGTGGCAATGCAGGCTGCTCTTTCTAGGGAGGGACCCCATTGTTGGAGACTGAGAAGCTAGACCAGCCTCCTGTGCTGTCCTGGGGGACTTTATGACGTGGACACCTATCCATGTCCTCAAGATGTTGATGCAGTCTTCAAAAGCACTAGAAAACAGTGGGGGCCCAGAGTCTCCCCCAGTGAAAACACTGCTGTTTGTAGTGCAGAGTGAATCACACGAGTGAGATTCCAATCATACTCACGCCAAGTTATCGATCCTGGCAAGGGATTACCCCTATAATGGGTGGTTTATGGCATACACTGTATGCACCTCAAGGGATTACCCCTATAATAGGTGGTTTATGGCATACACTGTATGCTCCTCAAATGGACTCCATAGTACTGTAAAAATCTCTTTTAAAATCCAGCTGTCGGGGTATAGATTGATCACATTTTTGAAGCTGGTTCACATCCATATTAACGTTCCCCTTTATAATTAAGGGAACCCAGGTTTATTCATAATACAGTTTCACTAGAGTGTTGTGCAGATCGGCGCATCCCAAATAAAAAAAAAGAACCAAAATCAATTCTCCAGCGCAATCTCCAGACGGTGATGAGGTTGCTAATGCTAATAAGAGGAAAGAAAATCGATTTTTATCACAGCCTCCACTATCGCTCCTTTAATCATCATTAGTTCATTTGTGCAGCTATTAAAATGCTTGCTAAGCATCCCGATTCTCAATGAGCCTAACGTTACCGGCACTGCTCACATCCTCTGCAGTGCTAATCTACAGGAACCTGCTTGCAGGCGGATGTGGTTATTTAGGAGGAATTCAATATATATATATATAATAATTGCATTTCTTCTCTTTACCCTTCTCCGCTGACCAAACAACAAGATTGAGGCTTAAGCAGAGTGCTTCCTCCCATCAAAAGCTTTTAAGTGAGCAGAAATCCATCAATTTGCCAGGGCCTGGCCCCTCTGCAACCACCAACCCCAGATTCCAGGCCTATTTTTAGACGCAGAATCTTGCTAACCTGCTGTTATCCGAAACAGGGTTTCATGTTCCTCAATGGCGAAGACATTGAATGTTCCTCAGACATTGAATCTGCAGTATGTGTGCACAGTAATATAATAGCCACGCACTTAGGTTTGAAGATCCATTGGTACCGCTATAGACTGTTCATAATGACAATAACAATTTCATGTCTGTAGGATGCGTTTCACCCTCATTAAATAAATGCACTGAAACAATAGGGCAATTTCTTCATTTTTTACATAGGTAAAACACCACCCAACTGCTCTTTGTTATCTGATTATTCCAATAGCTGCTTTACTGTATTACAAGGTAACAAAAGCTAAAGATTACATTTTGTACAACAGCTGGCTTTGAAAATGCATCTCGCTTAATCCTGCCCACAAGGCGCTTGGCAAAACTGGGTCTCCTTGGACCCTGCTAATGACGCAGACCTAATAGTTTCAGGAAGTGATAATCATTAATAGTTTAAAAAAAAAAAAAAGAAAGAAAGAAAGCGGTATAAAAGATAACGCCTGATCCATTGCCACGTTTCCTATAACTCCCCTTTAAAACAATAATCCTGCAGCTGGCTGACTCCCGCTTTCAAAGGATTCATTATTTATCTATTTTTATATTCGGTATACAGTGCGCTCTCTGGCCTATCACGGTGTTTTTAATAATGCAGAAAAAAAGAAATATGATTTCCACTGGGACTCACTAACACTGTTCAACCCGCTGCATCACAATCAAAATGACAAAAACGAAGGAACATCAATCACATCGAATCGGATCCCTCCGTTCCCCCCGTCCCTGCCCCCACCACCTTGCAGAATAGCTGATCCAGCTGATTGGACGCTTGAGGTAGTTATTAGCAGTTCATTGACATGCAATCAGCAAATAACAAGCCCTCAAATGGTATGGTGTTTGATGGGGTTTAATTAAAAAAAATGCAGTTTCTGTGCCTCAGTATATGAATAAGACAATGCTAACCTGCAGCCAGGGACTTCAAATGGTAAATCCTTATACGACACTAAACCTTAAAGCAAGCAGCTTTGGAATACATATTTGTTTTGGTTTGTGTTTCTATTCTAGAGTGTCAGTGATTGTGGGCTGCTTGCTCTTGCTGTTAATGTGATGTTTCTTTGTGCCAGGTGGAGGGGACGGGGGTTCTGCAGTAAAGTTATGATGTAGTTATGCCTGAGCAGATCAAACACACTGTGACTACAAAAACTGGAGCCCATTTGTTTCAAATTCAGTACCATCGTTTGCCACCTTGATTCCTTAATTAGGAAAATAAATAAATAAGATACAACGGGCCATGTTTTCAAAGTGTTTCTTCCATTCTTTAATTAACTCCTAAGCCACAACTAAATAATACAATCCCAGCTCTCTTCCTCACTCCCAATGTGTTTGTTTCTCGTGTTATGAAATTAACATCCTTCATCCGTTAATTAAAGAATGGAGGAGGCGCTTTGTAAATAGGGCAGAATATATATGAGGGATCAAGGCAAAGTGCTAGGAGTACCTGCCTATAGAACGCCACAGCATGTGTGACTGCGTCTTGTTTTTATCAAGATAAGATGCAAATCACAATAAGACCAAGATAGGACCGCACCCATTAAAGAGACCAAGTCAGGAACAAACAACTCATATACATATAGATGTAAGGACAGACGCAGTGCAAACCATTGTGGCTGCAAAATCCAAATTGCATTGCGGCCAGACAATTATTTTGCACTGCGGCCCGTGTAAGCTTAAGAGCAATGCAAATTACTCAACACGCACAAATAATGATCCGCAATGAGGGTTTCAATGAGCACGTCGGTCTATTTAGTGGCTGCACTTGCAGCCCAGAAGGTTTTCTTGCCTGTCCTCAACAAGAGCCAAGCGTCGCCGCATCAGGAAGTGCACCACAGTAGCCATCCTGAGGCCAATAACTGAAGGTGTGTGGTTTCATACTGCTCTTAGTTACTCGCTTCTACAGTGGTTTGCACCTTGTAAGCGGAGGTACAAAGTTTTTGGAGGTTCAGCAATTGCCCATTCAATAGAATGTTGGCTCCCGCTTAGTATTCCAGATCCCCGCCCAATTCCATGCTCTTTTCTTCATTTGAATAAATTTCAATATCATTAAAATTGATTAATGATGGCAAAGTGCTAATTTGATAGCGGGTGTAAAATGCAGATTTTGGCCACAACACTGGTGTTTTGCAGCCCTTGTATGCGATGTACAGTGGAGGCTTGTGGGCAGTCTGAAGTTGTTTCTGATTTGTTTTGGGAATTGACTTATATGTTATTTTTTTCCCTTCCCTTCAGAAAAAATATGATCTGTGCTCATTAAAATGTGGAGTAGAGAGCTTTGTGAATCTGGTCCCCTGTGTCATTATAGGAGGTGAATAAACTGGCGTGCAAGAATCCAATTAGTGTTCATGCCAGGGCTTTATAAATCATGACCGGGAGCACACAGCCCAGCCTGGGAGTATACAACCCAGCCCAGGAGCACACAGCCCAGCCCGGGAGCACACAGCCCAGCCCGGGAGCACACAGCCCAGCCCGGGAGCACACAGCCCAGCCCAGGAGCACACAGTCCATCCCGGGAGCACACAGCCCATCCCGGGAGCACACAGCCCATCCCGGGAGCACACAGCCCAGCCCGGGAGCACACAGCCCAGCCCGGGAGCACACAGCCCAGTCTGGGAGCACACAGCCCAGTCTGGGAGCACACAGCCCAGCTCGGGAGCACAGAGCCCAGCCCGGGAGCACACAGCCCAGCCCGGGAGCACACAGCCCAGTCTGGGAGCACACAGCCCAGCCCGGGAGCACACAGCCCAGCCCGGGAGCACACAGCCCAGCCCGGGAGCACACAGCCCAGCCCGGGAGCACACAACCCAGCCCGGGAGCACACAGTCCAAGCAGGAATGGGAAACAAAGCAGCAGAATAATGAAACACGATTTTTTCATGAAGTTTTCTGTGGGTAAAGCTTCCTTTCATTAAGGTTTCTGTGGGTAAAGCTTCCTTTCATTAAGATTTGTGTGGGTAAAGCTTCCTTTCATTAAGGTTTGTGTGAGTAAAGCTTCCTTTCATTAAGGTTTGTGTGAGTAAAGCATCCCTTGGCTCACCTGAGATGCACTAATAACATCATACAAGCCATTCACATCATACAAGCCATTCTGGGTCTTTCAGGGACTCAGGTACCCAGGCTCTGTGTGTTTAAGGTAATCGGATGATCCTAAAGCAATATTTTTAAATTATAATGACACACAAGCAGATCTGCCAATTTATCCTGCTTTTCTGTTTGATATTCCAGGAACGACCCCCCATACCCCAGATGGCCTCAGATACGCATTTGTAAAGAGCGACAAAAGCTGTGGCAGTTTCTCTAGGAGCCAGCCTAATTGCATCTCTGATTGATTCAATATTTAATGAGGTAAATCGAATGAAAGCACTCGAAGATGTCTTGAAACTGACTCTTCCTCCACGATACAAAATATATTTAGAGGTCTTTAATACAGATCGTAAAATCTACAGATACAACATATTTTCATTAAGAAAACCAATTCATATATAAAGAGCTTCTGGTGCTGCTGCCCTGTCTCTTATAAACACTGTTTGGAGAGCATTAGTGGGATTAGATTCTCACAACCTGTTGGATGGAAATGTTATTTTGAGAGAGCCCTGCTGTTTATCAGAGCGGCTGTCGAATATGAAAAATGTATGAAGCCAGGCAGTAGGGGCAAGCGGGGAAATAATAACATGATCCAAAACATAAAGACAGGTCACTTCAATACTGCAGTCACTGCCAGCTCTGGAGCATCAGGGCAGTGAGCGCAGGAGCCGTCTTTCCTGCCTGCCCCTGATAGTCCTCTTGGCTCTTGTAACCGGACAGCCCAGCAGCAGGAGACCCTTTGGATTGAGACTGTAGGACGTTATTTGAGAGGCAGCCTGGATATAAGTGTGAAAGAGATTCTTTTGGGTGAAGGCCCGGGACAGGAAGCTGGTGGTTGAAGTTCACGCTACAGGAGCTTCTCCACAGTGCTCTCTGGAACAACTTTCTGAATCCTGAACTCAAAGCCAGACTCCAGGGGTAAAGAGATAATGCAATGGGTTGAATGGTCTCCCAGTCAAGTATTTCAAAAACCAAAAACAATATCACAGTATCCTAAAATAGTGGACATGAGACGATTGTTAATGTATACTCAATTGACTTTATTATTTTTACAGATATTAACTGAAAACAATTCTTGTGCTTATACATAAACTGTAGGTCAGTTCTATGTCTTTACATACATGCATGTAAGTAAATAATGAATTCCTTTTTAACCTTGCATACACTACATCCCTAAGGGGTGGAGGGTGGGGGTATTGTAGTAAGAGTAAGATAGATAGAGAGTTTTGGCCATGGAAAACTATAGTATTTTTTTAATTATGGGTTTTTCCAATCATGTCAAAAAAGATCTATTTTAATTTAAACACAACAGATAAAACTGACCACACAAGGAAGCGACAGTGAGTCGTACTGAGTTTATTATAACACAAATGACACCATGTTGTGTATCACTCTAACCAGCCCTTGTGATCCTGCTCTGTTGCTGGAGACTCTAATCCTGTGTGACGCTACGCGTTCTTAAAAACCACGACTCCACTTCCTAGTCAAATCCTCTGCAGCATTTCCAAAAGAGCGCAGGAATTACACAGAACTGGTAATAAAAACGCAGAGCTTAGTCTACTGAAATAATAGTAATAACAATGACAATATCTGGCTGCACACTGCACAACATGCCTGCAGTCACAAATCGCCACCAACAGAGATCATCTCTTAAAGAGCAGCCAGCTTTCAGGCTATATGATGTATAATCACATTTCGCGTTTATCCTGTGTTTGAGGGTGCAAACCTAACACAGGATCAATGGATCTCTCTTCCTACAGCACCGCTGCTGTCGGCCTTGTTTAGACATGCACTCCTTGAAAAATTGAGTTTTTACAGAATGTATTATCTGTCTTCAGCCTCTTTTCCACTATGTTTTGACTAAGACAAAGTATGATACAATATAGAGCTATAGATAAAGAAATAGATATATTTATGAGTGTAGATTTACTAATATACTGCCTGTCCAAAGTCTTCACTCCTACGCTTCAGTAAATCTGGAACTGCAACATAAATAAACATAATTAAAGCTAAGAAGTTTTATGAATACTTTTGTCGTGCCGCTGCAAAACATACAATATATAAATGACATAACTGATAAACAAATCGATATTTTATATAGATATTCATATTTAAAAAAAAGTTTGAGATACAAACAACTGATACAAAAAAAAAAAGAATTGATATCAAAAATATAATTTGGGATGTTTCCTCACGTTGTTTCTCCTCGACAGTTACATTTTAATGCCAGAGGTGCTGCACATGTGCTTTGCTCAAGAATAATAATAAAAAAAAAAAAAACGGTTTCAGTGCCAGCGCTTCAATAGCACACTATTTATTTACTTATTTATTGTGATGCCCCAGGACAGGTAACGCAGTTATGATGATGATGATGATGATGATGTAACCCACATTCCATGTGATATACGTTGTGCTGGGTAAACATTATGCAAACCTTACATTTACATCCCCAAAGGCACCTAAAAAATCTATCAGTGTAGCTAAGAAAACCAGTCCATCCATCTTACCCATCCTGCTCTTCCATTGGTACACAGGTCTCATGTGTAGGGCCAACACTGAACAGAGGTGCATGGCAGAGAGCATGCTTGGGACTATTTTCTGATCTCCACTAACCCGTTTTCTCAATCTAGTTTCTGTCTCACTACAGCGCTCCCTCGTTATTGTTTTGTAGTGATTATAAAACTTCCTAATCAATGTTTTTTATAAAATAAATAATTATATTTTGTATATTTTAAGTACATATCTAGAAACTCCATTTAAATATATCTTTTGTACCCCCTCCCATACACCAGATTTACATTACAACGTGCGCCACCATTCTGAATGTTTCTGAGTTCTGTTTCTCTCAGACTGAGATCTGTGTTGGTTTCCTCTGAAGCTCACTCTAACTGTCTGCCATCCTGCTAACAGACCTGTGTGGCATATTCATTTTAAGCTTTGCTTCCTTGACTTGAGAAATCATGTGATATTGCGACCTTTCACCTCTTTCACCTGCTCCCCATAGACCCCCCTGTCTATCAAGATCGCTTTAAGATGCTGTCTGGACCAACTGTTATAACCAGGGGTGGCTGGAAACAATGCAGTACCACTTAGTATTAAAATATAATAAACGTGTGCTATCCATTCCCACCATGTTCTTGTGTGGGCTTGCCTTTCCTAATATTTATTACAAACATGCGAGTGTCGACCAGCTGCAGGATCTGAATAAACAGAAAAGGCCTTGTTATTATTTGCTCAGTGAAACTGCATTGCCCATTTTTGTTGGATTTCTATTATGGCAAGCAGCTGGTAAATGCTGTGGGGCCCACCGGCCTACACAGACTCCCATAGCCGGATATAAAGGTGGACATTCACGTCATATTAAACAGCCCTGGAAGTTATTATGGAGAAATATGGAAAACTTTTTCTACTACTATGATATCCTGTACCAGCAATGGCAACACAATGGATTTGGAAGAACTACTGTACTGGAACGGTATGAAACTGCAATGGATTTCCACCATCTACTGGGGTACACCCCTGGGATGAGGATGCCTTTGGTAAGTATTCTAGTACCATTCTACCATTCCATTCTACCAATGACTCTTACCACCAGGGTGCCCTTTGTGCCACCACTGAACCATTGCATTGCCATCATAGTGCCCTTGAAGACCATATGTTAAAGGATGCCTTTTATACCCAATGTTTGGGATTGTAAACAGACTTTTTAATTCCACCTTCATTTCTCACCAAGGTGTGAAGTGAAATGGAAAAGTCAGCCCCGTTCTCCCTTGACACTAATAAACCCACAGATAATCATGAATCAGATTGCAATTATAAAGATGTAAAAAGAGCTGGTGTTTTTTTGTCATGTGTGGAGTGTGTCTTGGGGGCAGGAGAGACGGTATAAAATGAGTTCTGGACTCGGAGGTGAGGAGAAGCAAGGTGTCGGACAACATTAATGTACCACTTCTAATAAGAAACTGGGCTGGCAGATAACAAAGTGATGTGTCCGTTACCCGGCTCCTGAATAAAAGAACACAGTCTGGGTGTTCTTCAGAGCAGAGAAGCTACGAATCGGAGTGTTTATGGAGTCTGCTGTCCGGTGGCGTGGAGCCGACCAGAGTGGCTCGGGGTCCGAGGTGACCAGCCCAGCGAGCGTAGCTACATCTTGACCACCAGCGCGGCCAGCGAGAGCGCCAGGAAGTGGGCGGGGCTGGGCAGGTAGGCGGAGCCCCGCAGGGACTCCTGATTGGTCTCCTCTTGGTTGGGGCTCTGCACGCTGGTGGAAGGTTTGGCTCGGTTGCTGCACATGTCGTAGAGGTTCCCAGAGAACTGCATCTTCCTGGACTCCTGCCTCAGAGACTCCCACACCACAGCCGCCTCTTCAGGGCAGCCTGCCAGAGCCGCGCTGGCACAGCGGTGGAACTCATCCCAGGACCTGGGGAGAGGAGGGGAGAGGAGGGGGAGAAGAGGACACATTCACACATTGAAACAATCATGGTTTAAAAAGTAAATGAAGGACAAAAAATTGAGTTTTGATGTAGATTAGCATTGCATTGATACACTGATGGGTATTCATTCATTTGTGTACAGTGCTTCCCCTGTATTTCACCATCCCATTTATAAAAACAGTACTTATACAGGGAAATACAGGACTTTTACAATTTACTGTTAACATAGCCTTACAGTGATTTAACCACATTGGTAGATTATCGAATGGTCACATATCAAGCGGGCACTGTACACAATGTTTTAGTTGCAACTTATTTGCATGCTGTCCTGCAGCACATCTTAAAAAATAAGAAACAAGGCTAGTATTTTTATCCCGAGTTAAAGATTACCTCTTTGGATTTGAGAAGGACATTTTTTTCAGATGTAAAAACTCCAGAGGAAAAGCTAAGCCACTATGTAAACCTTAATGTGTCCAGTGTACACATTGTGATAGGCAGATGGACTGACACACATAACATGTATGTCATATATACAAACACACAGTGAATATGCAAAGCGGAAGTTTAATTTGTGATCAGCAGCTGCTTCACGATGCTTTCTCCTGCTGTGTGTGTGCTGCTGGGCTGTTATATAACAGACACACCATGAATGCATCCTTATACAATACAGCGAGGAAGAGACCTGCTGACTCAATACAAGGCAATGCATGTATGCAGGGAAGGAAAGCTGAATTTCATAGTAATACTTTGTAATGAAATCATATGAATGAGATTCAGCAGGTAGCAACATTATGGGATTTTCTCCCCTTTCTAGCCTGAAGAGAAATGTAGAAGAAACAACATTGTGGAGCTGAACCACAACACTGCAGAGATCCATTAAAATCAGCCATCTGTCTCTGCTTTCTCTAACTAACTTACATTACCACTGGCAAAAATAATCCATTCTATATCCCCTCCAGTCACTGCGTGTACAATTTAACCATGTTAAATTTCCTGCCTGTGGATCTATTTTACAATGCATGTATGGTTCTTCTTGAACTCCATAGAGTTTGCACAAACTGTTATAAAATTTCTAAAACTGAAATAAAAAATGTGTGACACCGCACAGGTTTTACCTTGGACTGTTTCTGGTCCACCTAATATTCAGAGACGATTGGGAAGATCTTTTATTTAGTTACATAATTTTTGAGGATATTATAAAACTGGTTTACACTATCTAACTAACCCCCCAGTAGATTTTGCAAAGGCCAACGTAGCTCTCCTTGCGGGGCCCCAGCCAAAACTCAGCAAGACCAGGATTCGAACAAGCAGGCTCCTGATGGTAGGACTCACCCCGAGCCACACGTGCGGAGGTGCCTTATTATACTGGACGACGGGGACCTCTTACGAATGCAGCTATCCCATAACTCTCCTGCAGGGGGGGTGTGTGAGTGCAATCTGTTGCAGTGTGTATGACTCTCCTACAGGGGGTGTGTGTGAGTGCAATCTGTTGCAGTGTGTATGACTCTCCTGCAGGGGGTGTGTGTGAGTGCAATCTGTTGCAGTGTGTATGACTCTCCTGCAGGGGGTGTGTGTGAGTGCAATCTGTTGCAGTGTGTATGACTCTCCTGCAGGAGGTGTGTGTGAGTGCAATCTGTTGCAGTGTGTATGACTCTCCTGCAGGAGGTGTGTGTGTGTGAGTGCAATCTGTTGCAGTGTGTATGACTCTCCTGCAGGGGGTGTGTGTGAGTGCAATCTGTTGCAGTGTGTATGACTCTCCTGCAGGGGGTGTGTGTGAGTGCAATCTGTTGCAGTGTGTATGACTCTCCTGCAGGGGGTGTGTGTGAGTGCAATCTGTTGCAGTGTGTATGACTCTCCTGCAGGGGGTGTGTGTGAGTGCAATCTGTTGCAGTGTGTATGACTCCCTGCAGGGGGTGTGTGTGAGTGAGTGCAATCTGTTGCAGTGTGTATGACTCTCCTGGAGGGGGTGTGTGTGTGTGAGTGCAATCTGTTGCAGTGTGTATGACTCTCCTGCAGGGGGTGTGTGTGAGTGCAATCTGTTGCAGTGTGTATGACTCTCCTGGAGGGGGTGTGTGTGTGTGAGTGCAATCTGTTGCAGTGTGTATGACTCCCTGCAGGGGGTGTGTGTGTGTGAGTGCAATCTGTTGCAGTGTGTATGACTCCCTGCAGGGGGTGTGTGTGTGTGAGTGCAATCTGTTGCAGTGTGTATGACTCCCTGCAGGGGGTGTGTGTGTGTGAGTGCAATCTGTTGCAGTGTGTATGACTCTCCTGCAGGGGGGGTGTGTGAGTGCAATCTGTTGCAGTGTGTATGACTCTCCTGCAGGGGGTGTGTGTGAGTGCAATCTGTTGCAGTGTGTATGACTCCCTGCAGGGGGTGTGTGTGAGTGAGTGCAATCTGTTGCAGTGTGTATGACTCTCCTGGAGGGGGTGTGTGTGTGTGAGTGCAATCTGTTGCAGTGTGTATGACTCTCCTGCAGGGGGTGTGTGTGAGTGCAATCTGTTGCAGTGTGTATGACTCTCCTGGAGGGGGTGTGTGTGTGTGAGTGCAATCTGTTGCAGTGTGTATGACTCCCTGCAGGGGGTGTGTGTGTGTGAGTGCAATCTGTTGCAGTGTGTATGACTCCCTGCAGGGGGTGTGTGTGTGTGAGTGCAATCTGTTGCAGTGTGTATGACTCCCTGCAGGGGGTGTGTGTGTGTGAGTGCAATCTGTTGCAGTGTGTATGACTCTCCTGGAGGGGGTGTGTGTGTGTGAGTGCAATCTGTTGCAGTGTGTATGACTCCCTGCAGGGTGTGTGTGTGTGTGAGTGCAATCTGTTGCAGTGTGTATGACTCCCTGCAGGGGGTGTGTGTGAGTGAGTGCAATCTGTTGCAGTGTGTATGACTCTCCTGGAGGGGGTGTGTGTGAGTGCCGGTGGCTCCAGGCTTACCTGCAGACGGCATCGATCTCCAGCAGCTCCTCGCCCCCTAGCTGCACGCTCTCCGTCATGCTGTCCCCCAGCCTCAGCAGGCACTCCGCGAAGCCCTTGTAGATGTAGCCACACTTCCGGCCAGCCGCACTCACCGCGCTGGGGGCCAGGACTGCAGGAATTAAAGAGGACAAATGAGAACCAGGGGCGGCTGTTCAACCTGTGTGGGGGCCGACTGGACGGCAGCCTGCACCAGATATCCACACGATCTGAACGTAATCCCGCTCAATCCAGCTAATACTCATTTCAGGCACCGGCGTCTACATAACAGGGCCTCAGTCAGAAATCTTCTTAGGGAAATGGCTGCAGGGCTTGCTGCAAAATCAGCTTTGATTGCAAAGCCTGTAGCAGCTTTGTATACCGTGCATGGGGGAATTTGTGTGCAGTTCAGCTACACACTGCTTGCTTGTTAGATGTCGAGTTTCAGTGTGCAAAAAAAACAAACATATTTTGTAGCCTTCAGCAAAATACGCAATATAAGAAGGGCAAAACAAATATTACAATAAAATTGCCACAAGCACATGTGAATGCATGCAGTGATAGTGTGTTCTAAACACTAAACAATGTTCTGTATTTCTTTACACTACCACCTCCCCAAGCACTGGCTCTCAACAAACTGATGCTATTCCTTATCAGCAGAGCCGAAACATTCAGTGACCCTAAGTCCATGCTGTAAACCCCATGCTACTGATGCACCAGTGTTGTTGCGGTTGCTGTGAAACACTGGGGAGCCACCTGACCTACCTCACCGACAGACAGGTCATCTAACTGTGGCTATTCTGCTAGAAATACTGTGTTTGGATCCATGACTTCGAAATTCAAGTATTGCAAAACTATTTAGGAAACTAGTGAGCCGTAGACAGATGAGAAGTCATTATCAAGCAGTATACTAAATTAAGAGCTCCTATTGAAACATTTCTAGTTTCTTAAACAGTTTCCCCTAGAAATATCTGCAAGAAATACCTGTATAAATGGCAGTGCTGTACGGAGGTTTGGTGGACGAAGGAGGAAGGCTGCAGAAGAGGCCGTAAACTTGTCTCCTTTAGCAAGGCAATCGAAGGGACCACGGCCCCTTAATAAACAAACCAGGGAGAGGTATTGACAGCGCACTTAGAGCTGGATCCTAATTGGATCAGGCAGCATCTGGAATTCACCCAAGGCCTCCTCAGAAGTACAAGACAAGCCTGATTAAAATTTGATGGAATATTTCTCTCCCAACAGGCATAGTTATCGATTTCCTCGAAAATGTTCCAGGTTAGGTCGGTCTAGGCAGCGAGCAAGAATATTGGTTTCATTCATCCACATGAAAATTTAATGAAGGCTCATGTGAGCAAACAAGACGAGAGGGGAAAGGAGCGGGGCTTCAAAGCGCCACGCTGAGATGAACACTCCTGTTACCTGCAGAGCTCCAGGCACACTGACAACAGGAGATGGACTTTTTGTATACAAATTTAAAATAAAATAAAAATAAGTTTTGGTTTGTTTGTTCAGGGTAAACTGCTAGACACTGTCACCTCACCTCTGAAGCATGTTCTCATCGAATCCCTTGCTCAGTTTCCATCTGTCAGATAGAGGAATATCCAGCAATGCACTCAAGCGGATTGAGCTCTGAGTCATTGAGATCCTCCTGTCTTGCTATGTGTGAATGTGTAAAGCACAGAGCAAGCGAGGGAAAGCAAACAGATGGCAGCGGACAGCCATGTGGACCTTTCCCACTGTGAAGAATTGAGCAGGGTAAACTGTTCACTTCTGGGGTGTTTGCCCTGAGATGAGTGATTCAGTCAAGCCCCGATTCAGTACAGTAAGACTTCTCTTTAATCACAACTCAGTAATGATAAACACGATACAGTATTCCCTTCAACCCTGAAAAACAGTGTTTTTTTATACAGTATTTTACTTCAGTTACTTCATATTTATTATCTCAGATATAGAACGACCACCATGTCGGGTAACGTAAACTTATAGAAACACTGCTGTGTTAATCATAATGCAAGAAACATACATGTTGCTTGCAAGTGTTTTGTTTTTTTGGATGTTTTTTGGATAAGGACAATTTAGTGTAACACAGCGAGTTCTGTACACCTTGCTCCCTCTCTCTGTCCAATAGATCAATAGAACCCACCCCCTCACTCCCACCCGACCTTCTAAAACTACAATATCAATAGAACCCACACCTTCACTCCCACCCGACCTTCTAAAACTACAATATCAATAGAACCCACCCCCTCACTCCCACCCGACCTTCTAAAACTACACTATCAATAGAACCCACCCCCTCACTCCCACCCGACCTTCTAAAACTACAATATCAATAGAACCCACCCCCTCACTCCCACCCGACCTTCTAAAACTACAATATCAATAGAACCCACCCCCTCACTCCCACCCGACCTTCTAAAACTACACTATCAATAGAACCCACCCCCTCACTCCCACCCGACCTTCTAAAACTACACTATCAATAGAACCCACACCTTCACTCCCACCCGACCTTCTAAAACTACACTATCAATAGAACCCACCCCCTCACTCCCACCCGACCTTCTAAAACTACACTATCAATAGAACCCACACCTTCACTCCCACCCAACCTTCTAAAACTACAATATCAATAGAACCCACACCTTCACTCCCACCCGACCTTCTAAAACTACACTATCAATAGAACCCACCCCCTCACTCCCACCCGACCTTCTAAAACTACAATATCAATAGAACCCACAGCTGATCCAAAAAGGTCAGGATTGTGCAGAAACATGTTCCCAGTAAGCACCGGCTCAAGACCCCAGTAAATGCATTGAACCCTCATGACTTGCCCTTACATTTCACTGAACATGTACCGCACATTCATTCTGTGACCATGCCGATTGTGACCCGGTTGTGTTTTTTATTTTTTGTACCCCCATGCACAGTCTCAATACCATCTAAACACTGTTTAGAATGCACAGGGGCTGCGAAAAGGTCATTTGGTGTGATCTGCAATGTAATTGAGTGGTATGTTGCAGCACTTGCAAATCCCTGGTTTCCAACATCGTGCTTAACTCTTACACTGCTGGCTGGTTTTGTATGGATAGCGCTGTACCAGTTGCATCATGAACCTTGTTTGTAATTTTCAGTGCAGTGGTGTCGTCATACACTGGGGAAGCAAGCAAGCTGTACTACAATAATGAAAAACACTTGCCTGCTAGCATTACCTCCTCACTGCGATTATGTAAATTGAGTGCTGGGCTGGTTATTAAAGAAAGATTAATGAAGGCAGGGGCACATTGCGTGAGAACAACATGTGAAGCTGAGCTGCTCACGTAATTAGCAATTAGCAAGAAGACCCATCTTCAAATTACCACCCCCTTAGGATTGTTACCATTGTACAGCAGCTCCCTAGATACGCCACAAAGCTCTGCTAATCTGCGCTCGGCTAAACCACAGCATCAGGAGTTCACTCAGTCCAGAGTTATGTGTACAGGGAGTGCCAGGGGCCGGCTGCACATGTTTTTCTCTTGTTAGAATTCATAAAGGGAAGTTCAAAGGAAGAAAATGCAGCCCCACTGTAGGAGTCCAATGAGGCAGCCTTCAATAGAACTGCATCAGGAAATCTGCAGTGACGTGTGTTCTGAACCCGAGAGACTTCACTCAAACCCAGCGCGCTGTCAGATCGGCTGTCGTGACCGACTTGACATGCCTCTTTTAGAAATAATCCCCACTCATGAAACAGTCTGAGGTTCCCTGGGCATACAAGCTGACTTCTGTTCAGTTGTTTCAGTTCAATGAAACGTAGCTGAATTCACTTGCAGGCTCTTTTTCATTGAAGTGCATGTGTGTGTGTGTGATGTGATTCAAAGCGAGTTCTTTTCACGAAATGGGTTTCTTTGAACATGAACCATAAGTGAGAATGTACTTCAACCCATAAATGCACAGTGATTCATCATGAGCAGGTATCAGTTTTAACAATAGACGGCTATTGAACTGAGTTATGTTGATTATGTGATAAGACACATTGCCAGTACCATGCATGCTTAAAGACTATCACCAGCAAAGTATTAAGCTCTTGTGCTTCCATGTTATTGGCATTTCAAGAATATTCTCTTGGTACAGTATCCGAGCAGACAAAGCTTTGGTATTCAGCACTCTGGAGAGCTCCGCTCGGTGTCACGCCAACCTGGACTCCAATGTCACAGCACTATGACAACCGCTCTGAGAAAAGTCATGCTGTTAACTGCAGAGGCCGGCTCTGGCCCTAGGGACCAACCTTTTATAGCTTAAGCGGTTATTCTCATAGCAAATTTGAAATCTGCTTTGTTTTCTATTTTAAATGATTAGGATATTTGTCAATGAGCTTTTGGCATGATTCTTTAGTGATTTTTGACCATTCTTAAACGCAAAATTCTTCCAGTTCCATTTTTGTTTCATCACTCCACAAAACCTTTGACCAGAACTCATATCCATCATTCAAATGCCGTTTTGCAAACTTTAAGTGATTGTCCTTGTGTCGTTTTCCTAAGAGTGGCTTTTTCCTTGGCTGCGACCATTGAGACCTTCATCATTTAATACTCAACCAATAGTTGAAATGTAAACCCCAGTCCCACTTGTAGCCAATTCACTTTGAATATCTTTGGCAGTCAGTCTCGGATTGTTATTAACCTTCCTCACAATTCTTCTACTTGCTCTTGGTGAAAGAACCTTTCTTCCAGACCGAGGGAGCGTTGTGACAGTACCGTGAGTCTTGTACTTCTTGATAATAGAAACAATACTTGAAATTGGGGTACTCAAATGCTTGGAAATCTTCTTGTATCCTTCTCCAGCTTTATGACAATAAATAATTCTCTGCCTAAGGTCTTCAGATAGCCCTTTACTTTGTCCCATATTGACTTATTGGTAATGACAGCAGTCATCCTATGCCTAACCCTTTTATACTCGCTAAGAATGTTCACCTGCAATCCAGCATTTTCTAGACTTTTCTAGAATTAGTTTCTGTATTACCATATTGAAATTTCTAGCACCTTGTAGACAATACTATCATAGCATCAAAGGGTATGAATACTTTTGAATTAGCATTTTTGGAATTTTGCTTAAAAAAAAAAAAAAACAATTGCTGAAATAAATAATTGTAGACATCTATTTCTTGTAACTTTTTCCTCATCCACAAAAGCAAAACTTTTGCTACAAAAGATTTATATATATATATATATATATATATATATATATATATATATATATATATATATCAGTAATAGACACGTCTGCATTTTCACCGAATTTTAGATAATTTTTAACAGTGTACAGTGATTGTTCTATCATGTATATCAGAATACATTACAATGCACTAGTAAAGAAAAACAAAACAGGAACTCTTTGAAATAAAACAACAATAAAACACTCAACGAGCTGATATTTTCAGATTGGGTTACCTAAAGTAAGAAGCTTCTTAAATGTATCTAAATCATTCAGATAATGCACAGGCTCTGCTCTTTTGACACAGGGAAGGAAATGTAGGAAAGTGGTTACTATATATAGCCATACTGATCTATTAGCCAAGCAGCCGTCGCAATGCTATACTAATATAAAAGGATGTTTCTATAAATAAAATAAATAAATAACGTGCTGCACAGAGCGGGACGCATCTGCTTTAATATTTGATTTCAAAGAGGTCAAAGCACCTCTTACAAAACATGTTACAGTCTGTGTTGCATCACTTTCCAAACCGAAAACTACTCTGCCAGAAACCCCCAAGGCCCCTCATTAAGGGACGTCAGATTTGAAATGTAAAGAGCTTGTTTTTCGTCTGTACTTGAGCATGCGCAAGCCCCTTTCCTCTACGCTCCCCCCTCCCCCCGTCCCAGTGGGGTTCAGGCACCAAGGGAGGGGGCGAGCTTTCTATTAGAACCACAGCCCCCAGTTCAGAGCCAGGCTCCAGCTTTGATCACAACGGTGAGATGCTGTTTTCACAAAACGCTGACAACATGCTAAATTTACACAACAACAACAAAAGAAAGAAAGATAACTATACAACTAAAATAAAAAAAGATTGTTTACAGTGGCATTCCCCCGTTGTTAATGTAACAGTGTGTTTGCTGCATACCTCCTGTTCCTTGTTCTACACTGTAGCAGCACTGCACGGTGTATTTGTATTGAATCTCACCATATCTATGAGCTATGGCAGCATCATGAACACTGGTATAATTCAGGTAGCGTGTCCAATGAAATGCATGGTAATTCTGCAGCTTTCCCATGGTTATACACTACACGTCTTTGGACTTCACAATGCGGACCTGCTGTATGCTTTACCATGCACTTTTAACCATGCCTGAAAAATACAAAATGTACCATATGTTAGCATCGTTCTGTGTGTGAATAAATATTTTACACACTGCTGAATTATGTAATTCCTATTTGAAAGCAACTACTTACTGTAGCATTTTTACATCCCTGTTACAAAAAAAACAGCAAATCAGGGCTGTACCAGTATCCAAATAGAGACGTGGTTTTCACCACCTTTACCAGGTGATGGTTCAATTAGTATGACACAAAGCAGTCATCTGTCGCGTTCTCTTAACGAAGTGCTGCAGGGGCCTGTCTAAAAACACTAGCTGACTTTTCTCTCATATAGATGGCATTGCATTGTTCTTCCCTGCCAAGACTTTACACACTCCAGCTGGTTTACTGTGACCTCCCCCTGCGGACACCCTCCCTCCCTCAGCACCCTGGAATCAGCACAGCACTGTAGTATTGCTGCTCTGAAGTATTTTTGGTCATAGCCTTTTGCATTTTATTCATGAAAAAGCAAGCTTGTTGTAACAGGCAGTGTTATATGATTCCGAACAGAGTTAAAAAGCTTGGCTGTTTCGTGCAGTGTTCAAGGTGTGTGGTCGCCGCTTTGTGCCCAGTCTGTGCCCCACATGGGTGTCTGGGACCAGCGTTCCCAGTACTGCAGCGTTCTCTTCTTGTCTGCTGCAGTAGAGTTCATCACAGCCTGTTTATTAAATCATCCTCCCGCAGCGCATCGATCCTCTCTCATTGCTAATTACCGCCAGGTAGTGCCGGTCCGACCCGTTAATGAGGCTTTATTGACCGAACACGAGTTACCGGCCGTAACTTATCACAGTCACTTTGGTTTCCTGTGAGAATTTCTATTCTCTCATCAGAACAATAAGCTGAACTTAAAGAGACAGGATCCGGTTTCTGACAGTGTTCCCTCACAGTGCATTTGGATCTCCTGCACAGTACCTATCCCCTACCTATCACAACGCCCAGCTAAAATATCATTCAATATCTTATCTTTTTATATACAGTACCTGCACAAATTATGGCAACAACAAATGATTTACAGCAAGACTAGGGTTGGGGATTGTATGGCCCATGTTTCCTCACTCAGAACACCTACTTACTAAACACCCTGGTATCTCTGAATACATAATCATCTCCTATTTAAAAGATATGCTCAATATCTGAATGAGTGAGGTAAGTAGAATGGTCCCCTGAAATATTCTCCTTCTTCTAGGAAAGCAGCATCACTGGGGGATGAGGAGTTTGCTTCCAGATAACTTCACTCAGACTACTAAATAAATATTGCTCCACGTGCAAAACAACAACATGAATGCACCTTCCTCCAGCATGTCCTCAGTGTACTAATAAGAAGAAGGGAGATTTGGGTTGCAATCAAGTCACAGCACAGACAGGGAGGATGATTGCCCAGGCAAACCTTTAAATCCACTTCAGAGAATAGTAGAGTCTTCAAACTATCACAATAAAGAAATAAATAACCCTCGGTAATACCCTTGTGAAAGCCATCGCCACTCACCCTGCTCTCACGATAGGTATCAAACACGATGGGTATCACACACGATGGGTATCACACACGATGGAAATCAAACACGATGGGTATCACACACGATGGGTATCACACACGATGGAAATCAAACACGATAGAAATCAAACACGATGGGTATCAAACACGATGGGTATCACACACGATGGGTATCACACACGATGGGTATCACACATGATGGGTATCACACACGATGGGTATTAAACAGCCAATACTGCCTGTCTGCAGACAGCTATCTTTAGTCAATGTTGAGGAGTTGCACGAAGGTTAAACTCAGGAAGGTTCAATCTGGGGTTAGAGATCACTCAACCTCAGTGCCAGTGTGGTATAAATCCTCTAGGCTCCAGGCCAGTAGGTAAATCCTGCTTGATTAGAAGAAGTAAGGGGGTGAGGAAAGGTTCCTGTCTTGTGCCCCAGATTCCTGCAGGACAGTAGACCAGAGATGAAAATAAGACTCCCGTTGCATAGCAGTTTGATCCATTTCTGGTTTTACTGTGAGTTCAATAAGACACACCTGAGTTTGTTATCTTTACACTGGTGCTAATGAAGCTCATAGTAAAACCTGAAATTGGTGAAACTGCTCTGCAATAGGAGACTTCCATCCCTGCAGTAGACAGATCAGCGTTGCTATTTAAAAAGCACATTGAAATACTGTCATTTTTTAGATCCACTTAGATTTTGCAAAACTTAGAAACAATTCAGTTCTAGTCTTAAGGGTGTTAGGTGTCCCTTGAATCCAAACAGATTTTGGTAAACATCCAATAATTTGTTACCTGATTTAAAAATATTGCGAATGTTGCTTTAAAGGACTTGGACTTTTGTTTGTGATTGTTTTAAAATGGTAACTTTCTGATTATTCTTTTTTTTGGCTCATCTAGTGTTATAGCATGTCAGGCTGCCCTTCTAAAAGTTTACTGCAGTATTTTTCCCTGTGCTTTACCCATGATAATACTATGCATTTACTACAGTTGACCCTGGTTTGCCATGTTTACTAATATGTTTTACCATACCTCGCTATTCTTTTCAATCCTTTTAACTGTGTTTTATTACACTTTGCTATGCTTTTACTGTGGGAAACATTTATAAAGGTGCTGGCGTGAATCAAGTGCTATTATCTCAGTTGACTAATCCTGAAAAAATTCTCCAGGAGTTAATCAGAATGAAGGAAATGATTGGGCTCGTTGTGACATGATGTTCTGCTCATCCCTCCGTGTTGCAGGACGTCATGGAGACGGGAAGAATGATAATGAAGACCCTTCACAAGACCGAAGTGCGAGTTCACAAGCCTTCAGTTTTATAATTGAAGAATCACACAAGTAGGCTGCAATGTCTTCGCTGGGAGGAGGCTCTCAATCAGACCCTGTCGAACACATTGCTCTCAGACCTGATGCTCTTCACAACATCCAGCTCAAACCTTTTCACTTGTATTATCCTTGAGTGCCCGAGCTGAGCTGCACCTACAGGACCCTGCTGCTGCTGCTGCTGCTTCCCTGAATTACCTTTCATTCCGTCACCTGCCGTGTGTCACTGAATAATGGAAAGCAGCTCATTCAAAAACACGGTAATCCTCCCACATTAAGAACATGATTATGCATATAATGAATCTTCTTGCACATACTTACTGGGTGGTAACCCACTTACAAAGTATCATCTCTCGCTCTCTTAATTATGCAGACACACTAGACTCAAGATGATATGTTGTTGTTTAGGATTTCAATGCTATGCAATCACAGGGTTTGGAGACAAACAGAACACAGCTTTTGCAGGATTCAAGCTTTCCTGTAAAAAAAGAAGTCTGAGCACGATTTCCGAGGCACACGTTTCCCCCCAGGGAGGGATCGGTGAAACGTCCTCGCTACAAAATCCCTGGCGTGCCGCCAGCCCCCATCCTCCCTTCCCATTGTGGGTTTTAATCAATCCAAATTTATTATCCACAGTTTTGCAAAGGAAAGCAAACAGATTCAAGATTACACCCCCCCAACCCCGTATGAAAAACAGCTGCAGCACACTACATTGTAGCTAAAAATAATACTGCACACTACTTCTAGATTTTTTGTAAATTCTGGGGGAGGGGGAAGTATGTGGCACCTGATCTGAAATCAGTGGTAATGTATTGCATTCCTATGCATTTTCAAAATGTCATTGCAAATATACCCCTGTCGAGTATACTTCACCAAGAAAGGCACTAAGGTTCTAAGTAAAGCTATAGCTCAAACTACCCATCAAGTCTTCAACTGCACGAGCATGCAGGAGCCTCCCCACCTTAGAAATCCCTTCAAACCCGTTCCTTTATCACACTCAAGCCCCTTGCCACTCCTGCTGCAATGCTCCTTTATATTAGCAGCACCAGTGTGAGCGCTTGCATTAGCACACAGCATAATCCACACACTCAGATTTATTACGAGCCTGCTTCCTTCACAATGACTGACAGCATTAATAAAACAAAGAAAAAAATGTGGTGCACGCAACAGAAGCAACTTTGTGTGTTACTTGAGTTCCTGGAAATGTGGATCTGTATATTACATTATATGCAGCAATACCCTTCACTATGTAAACCCGCTACAGGGTCACCTGGGGTCTTATATATATATATATATATATATATATATATATATATATATATATATATATATATATATATATATATATATATATATATATAGATGTATACACACACACACACACACACACACACAGAGTGTATTATTAATAACATATTTTAGAATCCTATACACTGCAGTGTTGTGTGACAGTACCAAGTTGCATTGTTCAAAACGCGCCTACTAAAATTGTCTATTATTATTATTATTATTATTATTATTATTATTATTATTAGAAAACCAGTGACTGAAAAGAAAGAGAATCCATGCAAGTGTTTTAAATCTGACCCAGGGGGACTGACTGTGTCACATCAGCTTGCTTCTGACTGCAAACGTTGTTCTGTCGGACAATGCTGCCCGTGTCACTCCGTGATTAATATGATAGGGTTTAATAATGTTGTAAGTAGTAACCTATGAATACTCGCACCCGCAATTACTGTCGGCTACCCGACACGTCACGACGAGTTTAATTAACACAATGCAGGTTGCAGACACGCACCCGTTTGAAAATCTTGCGTAAAAATGTGTTTAGATTCAAAGTTATACATTGTGATAGCAGATAGCTCACAGAACACGATCGATATATCCTGCGCAGATTATCGGTTATAAAACTATCCAGACTTTATATAATAAAAGGGATTTTGTTGACACACACCACGGTACCTAGTCAGTCGCAAGCAGCTCTTTACAAATGATCAGTTGCAGCTTCTCCAAACTAAGCAGAACCGTGATTCAGATCATGCTGTAAAAGACCATTCAGGTAGAAATTATTCATTCAATTCTATCGTTCAGCCGGTCCTAGTGACACGGCAAGACTCGGACACACCTCCTGCCCGATTCTTCCATTGAGAATTACTTACGACCATGCAAACCAATGGATTAACTCTCTCTGTTACACTGCACAAGCAGGTGAATGAGAATGCAGCTGCACATTTTGCTTAGCATTATATTACAATTCAACTTTTTAAAACCGAAATTGAAGAGCATCTCTTAGTATTGTACGCTCATGTCTGGAAGATACCCATTTAGGGAAAATAAAAGATGAAACTTTCATGCAAACACTCTTGGAATTGAACCTTTATTACCGCAACAAAAGCAACAACAATACAATTAAAGAAAGCAACAACTATTAAAGTTATTTCAAAGGCGAATATATATTTTTCTGACCACAGCCACACCGGGAACACTTTTAAATTATACTTACTGAACTGAAGCGCGACAACCGGCATCAGAAAATACGCGTTTTTCAGGTAGCACCCCATCATATATATATATATATTTGTTAAATAACCAAAATCAATTAAAAAATTGAAAAATAATTCGTTTAAAGGTTTTTTTTAAAAAAATAAATCATTTGGAACGCTAAAAAAAACCCCGCCGCCTGCAGAGAAGATGGTAAGAAACTGCGTTAGTGTTCGGGATGAATTGGCAAATGAGCTTAATCGGCCAACCCACACTACCTTCCCCAGCGTGGGGATGGGGGGAGCTATGCGTGAGAGAGAGAGAGATTGTATTAAACAGTGAGTCACACAGTAAATTCAACCACTCTGCTCAACTTCACTGTACACTTAGATGGATTATACAAAACCTTTCGGGGTTCCAAATATTAAGCGCCTCAAAAGAACCTTCAAATCATCTGCGTACACGCATTACCCGTGTAAAACGACCTGTAAATGAAGGCAACCTGTCAAAAATCAGTCAGCCAGTCATCATAGAGAGGTTTTAAAATACATTTTGAACAAGTGCTGTGAATATTTTAATACATCGGACCCACTCAGGACCTTGGGTCGTGCTATCACATGATGGCTGCTAAAGCTGTGGCAAGAGGGTTAATGAGGATAGGGCATGCATCAACGAGTGTCAATTACAACCATGTCTCATCAGCCAATTCATAAAAGGAAATGCAAACTCAGTTCAGAAATGTGTTTGTAATTATAGTTTACAATTGCTGTAAGGCGATACCCCTGAGAATAAAAATGCGCAGCACTCTTGTTTAAATGCCCCGTGCTCTTAACTGAAAACACATACAGGAAAAAGGTTCCGGGTTTCTTTTTTTCCTGGGAAAGTGATCACTGGCAGTCTTCGATCAGATAGTGTAGGGGTCACTGCCAGTTTTCGATTGGGTAGTGTCGGGGTCACTGGCAGTCTTCAATCGAGTAGTGTAGGGTCACTGCCAGTTTTCGATCGGGTAGTGTCGGGGTCACTGGCAGTCTTCAATCGGGCAGTGTCGGGGTCACTGGCAGTCTTCGATCGGGTAGTGTCGGTCACTGGCAGTCTTCAAATCGTAAGTGTAGCGCAGGGCGTGGCATTACTAAGGATTTGGTGGCCTTAAACACCAAAGAGGAGAAGGGAGTATAAAACTACTGCCACTCCACCCCAGCAATAATGTCTGCTAAAGGATGTTCCAAACAAGTTTGATTACAATAGGGGATTAATCTAGATACAGTGTTAGTGGGCCACGCCTGTTTTGATCGAGTCTTGTTATTTTTGGTTTTATGAAGCCATTCAATCACACTTTCAGGAGCTACAGTAAGCAGAGCTGTATTTGACCCCCACCAACCCAAACAAACATCAACTCACACAGGGAGATTTGTAATACACCATCTTTTTGTTTTCTTCAAATTTTTTATTGAACAATTTTTCAAAATTAATAAAAAAAAAGTGAAAAATTACAACAGAAAACAATCCAAAAACCATCACAACAAACTAAAAAGTAAAATGTTTTCAAACACAATGGGATTGCCATTATCTGACAGAAGAATAAAACACTCAACTAACAAGCGTTTTTGAACATGGAAAAATATATACTGCATTTGGATGGGCAATCATTTTCCAAACACATCCAAATCTACACCTCCATTTACATTTTTTAATTGTACCTTTCTGTACCTACTGTATAAAACTTTAATTGATAGGAACAGAAGATGATGTTCTTGAGACAAACATCCTGTGTGTGCTACATATGCACGATAACTGGCATGCAAGACCATGCTAGACTTTTAAAGTTTACTTTCTTTATTTGGTTAAATCTAGACTGCCAGCTTTTGCAAAACCTCAAAAACAGGCTTCATATTCTCTTAACTGAACATGTTTTAGTACACTTTTTTTTATATACATAAAAATACACAAGAACCTTGGGTATTTCCAACCTTTTAACAGTAGCAACAACAGCCTGTGCCTAAAGTCAGTTTACCCCAATGGAAGCTATAGCATGGACAAACTGAGCTTTTTAACAAGTGTGGGGGTTTGTTTGTTCTGCCCCACCCCCAAACCTAAACGGTAAAAAAAACCACTATCCTCACTTTGGGTTAGCAGCATCCACTGTATACCAATTTGTCCCCCCATGTATTCAGATTGTACTTTATTTGTTGTATGCACTTCAAAGAAAAGTCAAACAGCATTGCAGTTAGCATGTTGTTTCTGGGCTGCAGGTGCCGATTCCCCCAGCCTAGGTTTGTGCCTCTGTGGGCAGGCTGGACTTTACCTGGAGGACAGGCACATCATTAGAGTTCAACAGACTTCTATTGGATATCGAGATGGGCCTTTCTGGTGGTACAGGCCAAAAGAAAAAAAACTGCATGCAATGCCACCAGACACCTGTGTGCCAACAAGCAGTAAATCTTAGAATAAAAAACTTAGAATAATTAACTCTGGAAAGTGCACCATTAATAACCCTCGTAATAACCCCCCCCCCCACCCCCATGAACAGAAGACCCTTAAATGTCAATAAGGATGGAGGCTGTGTGGTCCAGTGGTTAAAGAAAAGGGCTTGTAACCAGAAGGTCCCCAGGTTCAAATCCCGGCTCAGCCACTGACTCATTGTGTGACCCTGAGCAAGTCACTTAACCTCCTTGTGCTCCGTCTTTCAGGTGAGACGTAATTGTAAGTGACTCTGCAGCTGATGCATAGTTCACACACCCGAGTCTCTGTAAGTCGCCTTGGATAAAGGCGTCTGCTAAATAAACAAATAATAATAATAAAAAAAATAACAGGTAAGAGATACCATGACCGACCCCAGACTTGAAGCAAACCTTCCACAGAACTAAGAATTGCACTGCTAGAGTAGCCCACCACTCTGCCATGGCCACTGTGGATCAGTTTAGGAGACCTGACAAGCATATGGGAATGAAACAAACAAAAAAATGCAGCATTAAAACAAATCTATTGGGAATAAAACCCAAATAGAAGCAAACGTTACTGATTCAAATAAAAATTGTTTTATAAAACTTTAGACACCTAGTTTAACCCTTACACTTAACATCCTTCAAGCTTTGACCCCTCTGCTCAAAATATCTCCTTTTGATTTCATTTTAACACCAGAGAAGTTTAGAAAGATACTTAAAAAAATAAATAAAAAATAAAATAAATAAACACACCACACAGGAGGACCTGTCACACTGCTTGGATTAAAACATACATCTCCATTAAGGCTTCAGAAAAATAATGATACTCAAAGAAACTCAAATTTAATGACTTTTCCAGTGTCTTTCAATATTGCTAAATTCAGTACTATTAGGAGGTTCCTAGCCACAAAAGAGATTCTATAAAAACCAACAACATCTTAAGTCAGTCAATCAAGGATGTCTGATAAGTCTTACATTTCTACATATGAACGAAGGAAAATAAGAAGTCAGGACAAAATTACCATTTTGATTAAGACATTTTAAAAACTGGAACAGAACAAAAAGCACCAGGCTGGTCTCTGTGCAATCAGAAATCTTGCAACCAAAGTAATGCTGCTGGCTTGGGCAGAAGAATTGCCAGCACTCTCAAATACTGCAGTACACAAGATACGAAAGGAAAAAAGGTGGGCATCTCCACGATTCAGGCACCTGGGTGAAAAACCATCTGTTGTAACAGACACTAATACTCCAGAAGACTTGCTAAAGCATTTAAAAATGCAAGACTGAACCAACAGTATTGACTGATTATAAAAGGAATTGAGAATTTAAAAGTTTACACATTATACAATACGGCCACAAAGCAGGGCTATGTTTAGAAAATGCCCACAGTGGACCTCTGCCCCAGGAATTTACATACAACCATGCTGCATCACTGCACTGGCAAGCTCAGGAGAGTTTATATGCAGTCACTATGACAAATGCAATTTACATCCTAGTTTTCCTGTGTTTAACAGCAAGGCCACAATTCCACACATACAGGCTCCTAATGTACAGGATTTGGACTGCCAGAGTACACCCAAGCGCTCCAAAACATTAGATACTTTATATAAAGCTGAAGGATGGTACACACACACACACACACACACCATTGTTATCTACCCAATGGATGTTTTAAAAAATCTGGCCCTGTAACAACTGCCACCTGGTGTCTGCCCAAAGCATTACAGCTGAAACAGTTGATGTTTTTAGCCTCCTCTCTGGCCAAAGAAAACAAGGAAAAGGAAGCCAGCCAGCCAGGACCTCCAATCAGTAAATTAAAACCACCAGTAACCCTTCAAATCACAACATTGACACTGTAATGTACTTGAAACAGAATATTGTGCCATGCATATCAGAGGAAGAAATTGGAGACAGTCTGAGAAGTCAAATTAAATGGGACATACAAAACAGTGATTATAAGCCAAAAGGTTAAGTGGATATAGGAGTTGGTGCCCAATCTGCACCCAAATTGACATTTTCCTTACACTGCACAGAGGCAACCCTTCTTCTCTTTGTAATGATAGGTGCAATCTTTCTTTTCTACTTTCACCTGAAGAGACCTCTAAGGTCTTGAAAGCTTGTGATAATATTTTCTTAGTTAGCCCAATAAAAGGTATCACCTCTCCTTCTCTCTTTGTAATGCAAGACAGCTTTTAGAGTACTGCAACTTGAGAGGCAAAAATGTGAAAGGTATTTTATTCTGTGTGTATGATTAAAAAAAAATTACAACTGCACATGGCTGGAAAATAGGAATTCAGATAACTTAAACAAAATATGTGCTACTCCTGTTCATGTTCAACCCAGTACAGTCTTTGACGCTTAACTCAATCCACTCAACTGGGGGGAAAAAAAAAAAAAACCTCACTATGACATTAGGATGAAATGTCAACAAACGTAACAGAACACCATGTCTTGCTGCCAAGAAGATGGCCGCAATATAAAACAGGGATTACATTTCCTCCATTAGTTTGCTACAGCTGTGGGTTACTGCACTGCATGCCCTGTCTCCAGTGTTTGTGTCTAGCAGTGCTGTTCCTGCAGACGGAGAGGGTGCTGTTCCCTTGGTTTAGCTCATGCCATGGTTGATGAGCCCCTGCAGCATCATCATGAGCCGCCGTGCCCGCTTGCTCAGCACGTTGTGTGGGTCTGCCTGCAGGAACTGGAACAGCTTCTGTCGGACTTGGCTGAGGACGGAGCTCATGTGGTCTCGAGTGACCGGGTCACCGTGGTCCAGGTTCATCACTGCGTCCTCCAGATAACTGCAAGATACCCGCCCCAAAAAAACACAGTAACGCAGGCTGAAAATACACTTGTATGACAGGGACAAAAATACATGCATGATTTTTTTTGGGTTTTTGCACCAGATGGTACTGTAATATGCATTAGCACAATTGCTATTTCTCATCTGCAGACCAATCTAATACCATAAATAACTATCGAATGTTAATCTGCAGGCTTGAGAGCTATTAACCTATAAACTATCTATAAACAGGACATCAAATCTTTTTTCTAATTTGCCTTAAACAGGAAGGCTTTACAAAAAAAGGGAGGATCAGTTAAAGATAGCTGGTAGCAGTAGCATGCTTAAAAGATGAAAAGGACTATACTAACAGAGGCATTCTATGCCTGACAAGGGCTTATTACTACTCTATTCTTGTTTGTCATTTGCACAGCAGGATAACTTAAAATACTGGTGAAACCAATCTCTATTACAAAAAAGAACCATAGGAGCAGTGTTTCAGCACCACAGTACAGAAATGATGCAAACCCCTCCTGTGTATTATGACCGACCGAATGCAACCCAAGAACAACATACCTGATTTTGAGTTCAGTCCTGGTAGCCAGATTAGTAGAGAGTTGCTGAATGAGTGACAGCAGCACAGGCTGGATAAGTGGACAGGGGTTCTGTCCAAAAACCTGCTGGGAGTTCACCGTCTCACACACGTAGAGAACCAGGTTCAGGTCAGCAGCAGACAGTGCCTGTTCAGGAGGGACATTCACAAAGGGTTACTGTGTGTCCATATCCAACAAACTGGGATGCAGTCTACATATCAAGGCCACTGCAAAGCCACCCACAACAGTTGGCAAGAACAACATACAACATGTCGACCTAAAACTGATGGAAAGGTGTCGTCTTATCCTTGATAAATCTGTGCTTTCATATCAAGAATAGTAACCAAGTCAAACATGTATTCAAATCCACTCATGCTGGGATTACAGGGACCATTGTCCGCATACCAAATACTAAACTATGGCATTCGTCTGGCTTTCCAATCAAAGGACATCATAGAACATGCCCAGCATCAGGGCGATACCAAACCCAATCTGGTAGACAGGTCCTTCTAAAGTGCCATTGCCGAGTGTATTTCCGGTATTACCAAGCATACACCTACAAGAGCAGCTTGAACCCGATGTTACACCCACCTGCTGGAAAGCCTGGTTGAGCTGCCCTTGCTGCAGCAGCTGGAGGATGTTAGCCTGTTGGGTCTGGTAGTCGAGATGCGAGGACGGAATGGGCGTCCCAGCGGCTGAGCGCATAGCCTGCATGATACTGGTGGTGACTGCAGCTTGCTGCTCCTTCATGGCCATGCTCACCTCACCCTTCACAATGCGCTGGACCTGGGTCAAGATCGAGTCCTGCAGGCTGAGAACACAGGACCAGAAAAAAATAAATCCATCAAGAATTCAATATTGTAAGAAACCCGATAGGGCAAAACTACTTGGAACTATGTTAAGAAGGTATTTTACCTAGAACATGTTTCATGATTTATAGACCAATTAAAACATTTAATGCAGCTGCATTACTTCAACAACAACAACAACTCACTTTCCAACTGTGATGTGTAGCTGGTGCTGCACTTCGGAGCGCATGCTGGCTGTGATATTGGAAGACAGCTGGTCCGTGGAGTTCTGGAAAGTGTCGATCATCTGCTGTAGCTGCCCCATCATAGGGTGCCGAACCTCATGCTCCTGTAACTTCTTGTTTTTCAGATGGTTTTCAAGCTGCTGGATATCTACGTGAAACAGACAAAAAAAAAAAAAAAAGTAAGCAAAACCAAAAAACATTAAACATCTATTCACCATTATCCCTAGGGTTAGCAGCTGTACAGTTCGAGCAAGCCGAAAGTTATACAACTTGATTAACATTTAAAATAATTTAAATTTTATTTTAAAAGGGGAGTGGCCGGGGCTGAGGTGGGCTCTTCTTTCCTAGTCTACAAAATTTTGAATAGGCCAATATCCAAGTCTAAGAAGCATCAGTCACATACTACTTACATTCCTGCGTTCCACTCTTAAAGCTGTCATTGATTTGCTGGAACATGGACTGGCAGCCCTTCTCAAAGACTGGTAACACTATGCTCTGGAAGGCCTCCTTGTATGCTGCCTGGATGGGTCCCTGTAACGCATCTGCTGCCGCTCTCCCAATGGCATCTGTAGTGTTCTTTAGAAAGAAATGGCTTAAAATAAGCAAGATGTATATCAATGCTGGCTACACAACAGCTGCAGATGTGAACTAGATCTTAAAATAACAAACACTTTAAATAAAGAGCTGGGCTTCATATCCTAGTTGTAGTTCTGCAGTAGCAAAAACAGGATGATTGATTTCCCTTCTGTACTTCATCTTTCATACATGTTACAGTCAGCACGACAATTCCAGTTGTGTGTCCTGCATAATGACACCCTTTACTAGACCTCAGGGGGGGGATCCCAGAAGGATATATCGCTGTTTAAAAACACACACAATCATTTGATGCATCAGGATTGTGAGTTTCAGTCTTTAAGCCACAACATTACCTTTGACTTCACCATTTTGGTTATGTTCTCCTTCAGTGTTCCCTCCACCGCGGTGAGTTTAGCTGCAATTGTGTTGCTCAGTTGACCTGTGACTGGCTCCAGGCTCTTGGATATAGCTGTAAAAAAAAAAAAAAAAGACAGACTTGCATGACAGAAATACTACAAAAAACTCAGCAGTGTATTCAAAATCTGTTGAGACTGAAAACCGTTCATCTACCCAGTTCCACCATAAATTCTTTAGTCACCTGTGAAAAGTGGGGGACATATAGGGACGCACTTGGCAAAAGGCATGTAACCGTAACACTAAGTGTACAGGCACGCTTCTCTCCATAACTATCTATACTTGAGGGAAGTTACAGAACAGAAAAGAAAAACAATCCTGCTTGCAGCAAGGCATACATCTGAACTGAAACTTCTTATTGCACATTCTAAAACATTCTGCACCACTCCCACATAACACATTTGCACTGGAGTAACCGAAACTGGAATCCACCACTGTGGTAGGTAAGAGACCAGGGGGTATTTAATGCAGGTAGTATTTTATACAGGTGTCTCGTCTAAACCACATCCTGGTCAGAGACTCACACTGAGGTACAGTCTTCTTCATCTCGTCCCGGACGGTCTTGTCCAGCCTGTTGGACAGGGTGTTGGAGAGAGACTGCGACAGCTGCTGAGACAACTGCTCCTGGAACTGTCTGTTGCGGTCATGCCCATCGGCCAGGATCCGCTCCATTCTCCTTTCTATGAAGAGTACCAGTCAAGGAAAAAAAAAAAAAAAAAAAAAAAAAAAAAAAAAATCGCAAAACACTGGAATTGGAGGTTTTCATACTATTACAAGAATTCTGCACTTTAAAAACCATTTCCCCCAAAATCCCCACAAAATACAATGAAATAACTTTCACAAATAAAGAAATGTAATGCATGTGTTCAATGTTTTACACCAGGGAATGCTTTGAGTTTTGTTTGAATTGCATTTTGAGTTAAATTAAGGTAGGTGTCCAGCTACCCTAATAAGACACAGCTACTGTCAATTAGTGAAGTCTGCTTTTCAAAGGCAAGACTGGATAGCATATTGGCTCAGAGGCATACAAAGGCTCAAAAATGACTTTTATGGTGTCAGTCTTTAAAATGCCATGTTTTGAGTCCACACTACAAAGCACACAGCAGCTGTCCAATAAGCTGATGTTAAGAGGGTTTGTGTCACATAAGCAAGTTATAACAGACCATTAGGTAAATCATTCCAGCCAGTCAACACAAATCCAAAATCAGGTTAATGGCAGCCCCCCCCCCCCCCCCCGACGATACGGGAAGTTGTGTTTTTATTTGTTCTTCCCCTTTTTAGCAAGTGACCTCCGAATGAATTTGTGACACCACGTCTCTTCTATGGGTTTAGTTACTAATTTGTTGTTGCCGTGTGAAGGATACGTTCCTGTTCTTGCTGGGTGATCATCACTCGCTCCACGTGGCCCATGATGGAGCTCTGGACAGCGTCCATGTGGTTGGTGAGCCTCTGCATCAGCTCCAGCTGGCTCTGCCTCAGCTCCGAGATCTCCCTCTGCTGACAGCGCACCAGGGACAGCAGCTCCTCCTGCAGCTCAGGGCTCATCTGCAAAGGCAGAGACAGACGCCCTTCCGGTCAGAAACACTGTTTAGATTTTCCTTTTTATTATTATTTGTTTATTTAGCAGACTCCTTTATCCAAGGCGTCTCACCCAAAAGACGGAGCACAAGGAGGTTAAGTGACTTGCTCAGGGTCACACAATGAGTCGGTGGCTGAGGTGGGATTTGAACCGGGGACCTCCTGGTTACAAACCCTTTTCTTTAACCACTGGACCACACAGCCACTGGTTCAACAGTATGCATATCCATCCATCAATCAATTCAACAAGAGTTTTCACTTTCTGAAAAGATCATTTCTACACTTTTTTTTGTGTGTGTTTTTTCTTTAATGCATTTTTTTTTTATTATAAAAACACAGTAGCTGAAAAATGGCCTACCTGATGATCGGATAACCTTGCCTGAGCAACATCCCTAAAGAATTAAAACAAAAACAACAAATCAGCATAAAGTCAATGAGGGTGGGGGTATTGCTACAGGACACTCTACATTGAATACCCTTCCAGATAGAACAACCGAACATCTACATTGTATATTTTATGTGACACACGCTGAATACCTACCCCTCCTCCTTTTTGCTCTTTCTCTTTAATTTTGGGGAACCCCTTGGAGATTTCCATTCTTTCACAGGTAGCCTGTGGGTGGATTTGGAACCATAGTTTCCTGAGGAGGATGCAAGGCTTGCAACTTCATCATCATGATCACTGTAAATGGAAGAAAAAACACACAAAAAAAAAAAAAAAAAAAAATCAGGGCACATGTTTTAATAGAATCAGAATACCACCTGAGAAACCTACAAGCGATAAAAAAGCAGAAATATGATGCATCTACATCTTGCTGTGTTAGAGCTTGGCTGGTGTCCTTGGATTAGGTATTTGCGGTTACCTCTGCTCTGCGCTGGCATCCTGACTGTCGTGCTGGGGGAGGTGGTAGGCGTGTCTGTGGAATGAGGAAGACTTGTGCTTTTCTTTCACATCCTCACGCGAGCTGCAGTAAAGGTTTACTTTGTAAAAGCAGGTTGCACTATCACACAAATTAGTTAAAGTGAACATTTCAGGGAAACTTAGAAAACAGTATAAGGACCACCTCCAAACTCTATTCCACTAAAAACATGTGTAGAAATATTTTTAAAAAGCATACTGCGGAGTGCTGCTCACCTGTCGATCAGGCTGTTCCTGGTCTCCCTGGTAATATCAGGGGCAGCAGGCCAGGGCTGGCTCCCACTGTTGTCTGTTGCAGCTGCAGCCATGGCCGCTGCGCTCTCCTGCGAGAGAGCCGTCTCCAGGAGGGAGGGGGTGCTGGACAGCCGCTCCGCCTCCCCGGAGCCCATGTCCAGGGAGTGGTGGCTGTGCTCAGAGTTGTGGCGGTTCCTGGGGGAGAGGAGGTGCAGGGCCGAGGCAGCAGAGGCCATGCTGTCCGAGTGGAGGGTGAGCTCCAGGACCTCGGCAGGCAGGCCCCCCGAAGCAGCCAGTCCACGCTGCAGGGTCTCGGAGGCGATCTCGGGGATATCCTGGGACATGGCCGTGGAGGCGGAGGAAATGACGTCGGGAGAGCGCTCGCGGGTTGGAGAGGCCTGGGGCATCAGGATGGGTTCAATGGACTGCAGGTCCAGGGAGAGGGGAGGGTTAGCTGGAGGAATCACCTAGAGAGAAAGGTACAAAACCACAAAAGGAGGCATATTTAACCTGAAACTAAGTTCTTCAAAAACTGGAATACAAAGAGGTCTTTCTGGAATCTGCCATGGGTTTATACAAGGACCAATTCTCCAGAATCTCAGCAAACCTATCCCAAATACATTTCAGGTTTTTGTAGGTCATATTGCAGACAGATGGGTATTCTCAGTAATGAGTTTAAGTCTACTAATGCGTAGTAATTAATCAAGATAAATTTACTCAGTATGCAAATGCAGAGACACCAGTAATCACCAATTAATCAAGGTAACCTACTTAAAGTCTGGCCGACACGGGCGGCAGCAATTGACCCCTCTACTTCAAAAAACAGTGTCTAGGCCCTGATATGACTAGCCAATCAGAAACTCTCTGGTCCTCCCTTTGTTCTGAAAATCCCTTTAAAAGACAAGAGATTTAGCAACTTAAATTGCAGCCCCTTCAAGATGACTGCCAAGTTGTAGTAAGGTGTACAGCTACTCAAGTGGTCCTTCGAAATGGCTGCAAAGTAGTCGCGTTGGTGTGGCATGCACTCTGGTTCCCTTAACCCTTTGCGGTCCATTGTCGGACTGGGTCCGACATTACAATTATTCCTCACAGGTCCTTTGTCGGACTGGGTCCGACATCATTATAGCAACGCAATAAACGGGTGTTTAGTCGTTTTTTCTCCGGAAAAAGCAGAGAAAACCATTCAATTGCCGAGTGGGAGCGACAGGAACCGAGACAAGTCGGGAAAAAAAAAAAAAAAAAAAAAAAGGCGTATCTCATGAATAGTCATACATGGTATCAGGTATCAGATAACGGGGCGTTCATAGTAAACAAGCTCGCTGAGTGTGTCAGCGCACTGAGACTATCATGGACATTTGCAGAGCTTTTTTCAGATGTTATAGTAATAAAATAATGACTTGGATCGCATTATTGAAGAGTTTGGTGATAAAACGAGTGATCCGGAGATGATCGATCGGTATGTACGACTATTATTATTGTTATTATTTATTTCTTACATAGGTGAACGCTATAGCAAACGAAAGGGTGGGACGGGGCTGGAGATACCTAGTGAGTGCTTTGTTGATATGCAGGGCCATTTAAACCCGTTTGACTGTGAAAAAAAATACTTTTAAACAGCGCGTATAAAATTAACTGCGCGTGTGAAAATTAATTAGACCTGGCGTGCCTGACGCGCAGTTAATAAATGGACTGCAAAGGGTTAAGACGTCCTGCTAGACCTACAACGGAACTATACCAACGGAGCGTACACGCAAGCATCAGGCTAATGCATATCAGGGTATGACATAGTCAAATATTTACACGCGTGTGACTTTTACTGCAATTCTTGATATGTATTTTTGTATACAACTATAAGCCACCCTGGGTAAGGGCATCTGCTAATAAATACATAATAATAAAGGTATCTTGCTATATAAAGAGAGTTTATATTGCAATTTTGGTAACTTGTGGTATTCATTAGGAAGTAATTTTAGAGAATGGTTTATGCAAGTAATACTATGTCACCTGCAGTACTAGAGAATATCTTATCTGATATCTGATCTACGGAATCAGATATTTCACTAATGTAGCATTGCGTTTAAACAACACAAGCCAAAATGTTTATTTCTTGTTTTGTGATGGCAAACTATGAATGAGTTTCCATCATAATTGCATGCAACTTACAGTTTAAGCTAAGCTATAGAAGTTGTTTTTGACCAATTACTCAAATGTTACCATTGCTAGTTCATTGATAAATTGTTGTCTAAATGTCTTGTTTGTTGTAATGTTAATATAATATTGATTGTGCAATTGTTTTAATGTATTGCCTGCTTAATTGTTTGATCTTGCATTGCCCTTTTTGTAATTAATTATGCAACATACCTTTAAAAGGCAAGCAGTATGAAATATGTCTTGATACAAATTACAAAGTGCACAGTTCACTGTGTTGGCAATCATGTTTTTTTTTTTTTATGTTGCCACATTTATTGCCAAGTCATCACAACAAAACCCAACGAACTGTGGGTATTCTCCTAGACGCATAAATACCTGGACAGTTTTGAAAGGCAGCTGGTCAGCAAGTCCAGGGATTAGTATAGAGTTGTTTCGAGGGCTGCCCTGCATGTCAGTGCTGTTACTGAGAGTCATGCTGCTATCCAGGGAAAGCTTTGTCATTTCTTCACCAGTCCTGTAAAATAGGATGCAACACAATAGGTTCAAGCTGTGGGAAATAAAAACTGTACTACCTAAGCAAGTTACGTGCATTTCTGTACATGTTTATATTAAATGCTGTAAAATGTATTACAGTAAAATGCTTTTGTAAAACATGTTTTACAGTTATGCTATCACACATGTTTAATGGAGTTCACCTGGTAATATTATGCTTTTGGTGTTATTCAAAATGATACATCCAGGTGGTGCAATCTTGGTAACCCTTAAATGATAAATCAATGCAAGACAGCACAAGTTCAAGTAAACATTTAGCAAACTTTTACAGTCTTACTTTACAGCTTTATTTTTTTTTTATATGAATATTGTACATATTCTCTTTTATAGGACTCTTCCTTAAAAATGTTAAATACCCAATACACTCGCATTGCTAAGGTTAGAAATTATAAGGGGTACTTTTGCCAATACCATGATGGATTAAAACATTTCCTAAATGCTACCTCGATGTACTGGGCTTTTATTACACATCTGCTGCTATTAAAACTGAATTTTTTTTTTTTTATATTACTCACACACACACACAAACAAACAAACAAACAAACAAACAAACATTAAATGGCAACGAGCCTATACTAGCAGACCAAATCAGACCTCATGTTACACGTTGATTTATTGATTATGTGAAAACAGGAAAGGCAGATGAGCTTGAGATGTCTGAACTGTATCCTTTTTAAATCAGCTGCAATCTGTATAAGCTTTGTACTTTATTTATTTATTTCTTTTTTTAATTTAGTAGTCGCCAATTGTTTTGATCAATTTTTGCCCCAATTTGGAATAGCCAATTATTTTTAGGCTCAGCTCACCGCTAACACCCCTGCGCTGACTCGGGAGTGGCGAAGACAAACACTGCTTCTTTTACACACTGAGGGCCCACCATGCAGCCAACTCAGAGCTACAGCGGAGGAGGACAACGCAGCTCTGGGAAGCTTACAGGTAAGACCGCAGGCACCCGGCCAGACCACCGGGGTCGCTGGTGCACGGTGAGCCGAGGACACCCTGGCCGACCTATGGTCGGCAGTGGAATAGCCTGGACTTGAATCGGCTACATACAGGCTATATGGCACATCCTGCACTCCACGCGGAGCACCTTTACCGGATGCCCCACTCGGGATCCCATTAAGCTTTGTAGTTTTTCAGGGGTTTAAAACAGCATAGCACCACCTACCTGGACATTCCACTGTCGCCGACACAATTGCTGCTCATTCCGGTTACTGCGGTCAGAGTGCTCACACTGCTGCCGGGAGAGGCCGAGATCTGCTGACCCAAAATAGAATCATAACAGGGAGTTAACTGCACGTGTATAAGCTAAATCAAGTCTTAATTTAATTTGTAAAATTACTGGCTGATCTTCATCAACGTGGACCAACAGAAGACAGATAAGATCTTGGGCGCAGGTACCTGCTGGGTTGAAGCGCTGGGAGTCATGAACGCATCTGGAGTCATGAGTTTGGGTTTAAAGTCGCTGGTAGCCGACAGGAAGTCAGCTGGAGTGGGCAGGTCGGATATCCTGCGGAGGTCATGCGGAGAGCCACGGCCCGACTCCTTGTCTGAGCCCAACCCTTCCATGCTCACGTCTGTCAGCTGGTCTGCAAAACCTGAAGCAATAAGAACTAATTAACCACATCCCAGTTCCTCGCTTAAATAAATCAGTGAATCCTGTCCCAAGCACTGGTATGTGTCTGTTGCCTTGTGTCACACTTGGCTGGCATGACCGGAGTTCCACCTTACTGACGCTGGATCAACAACTGGGGGCTTTTTTTATTAGATGTAAAAAGTAAGACCCACAAAAAAGCACTTCAAGAAAAGAAACTTTTTGGCTTCCATCTTTTTCAATGTAATGTACAGTACTTTGCTGTGCGGCAATCTGCTATCAAGGACGAATTGACTTTCATCGAGCTTGGTGAATTCTCTGTGTCCTAGTATTCAAATGTAAGCACTTCTTAATCTGCAATACTAGGCCTTATTAATTATATATATGAAATGCTCTAATGAAAGAGAAAGTGGTACTAGGTCGAGCCCTTTATTCAGTTAGAATTGAGAAACTCACTGAAGTCCTCGTGTGAGCCAGAGGGAGGCAGAAACGTAGAATTCCCAGAACTCAGGTGGGGCTGAAACCAGATCTGCACGTCTTGGAGTGACCTGGATTATTGAAAGAGAAGCACACAGTTTAAGGATTGCACACACCTGGTAGAGTGTAAGGTGTTTGGTGGGGTTCCAGTCAACAGGCTTATATTGGTTCACTGCATTCCCTCAGGTGCAGCACATCCCCAAATAAAGAACACCAGTACAATATTGATTACATACTGGATGAAAAAAAGTTGCAACACAAAGTTATGGGTTTAAATAATAAAAACAAGTTACTAATGTATGCAATACATTTGCGTATATTCAAAATCTTACTTTGTGTGCACGCAGTATAATTTTATCTGGACTCCTGCTTTAGATTCCACAGGACCTTGGCTTCCTTCTGCATTGGGAAAAAAAAATAAAATAAAAAAAAACAATTCTCAAAAAGGCATGTACCTCCCAGCTGCAGAACTAATAAACTGGACTTCTTGCAGCATGCTAAGATGCCTTGAAACAGAACAGATAGCAATTGCACCAAGGGTTTATTGTGGCTGCTAGAGGAGGGACTTCCCAGTGTATACTACAGTGGGCGAGTCCTAATATACAAAAGTTAGTAGATCAAAAAGCCTTGGGCGTGCCAGTAGTCTGAGATTGAGGACTTTGTCCAATGTAACAAACCATTGTGGAATAGCCCTATAGTATAAAAGCTATGATACACCTTCCTGCTGGGGGAGGGGGGGGTCAGCGATAGCTGCGAGTCTTGAAAATATCGAGGTGTCTGATTGGCTGAGTTTTGCACACCTGGTGAAGTAGCGCTCCATGGCTGTGCTTACCCACAGTCACGCTCTCGCTCTCTTCCTCGGCCGGCAGGACCTCGGTGTGTCTCTGGCGGCTGCGGCTCACGTCCTGGATGCCGAAACTCAGCACAGGGTGGGTGAGCAGGAACTCCGAGATGGCGGTGAAGCTGGCTCTGCCCTTCTCCTGGTCCTGCAGCAGCTCCATTACATACAGCACCTGCAACAGACATGCACTGGGATCAGCGAGGGGACAAGCATACATACACCTTCCCATACACTTTGCTCTCAGCAATCACCTGTTTATCATACTAGACACACTCGACTTAACACACTTACTTTCCTCTGTACATCAGTCAGAATCAGGTATTCAGCAGAAAGGTCCAAACTGGCTTTCAGACTTGGAAGAACACTGGAGTTAAAAGGATCCGGTGAAAATCTGAAAACGCACACAAAAATAAATAAATAAAATAATAAATATGCTTTTTAAAAACTGTGTGTGTATATATTAACAGTAGCAGCAAAGAGATTAAGCAGTGTTTTAGATCCTGCAACCTCAATACAGAGTAAACAGTGCCCCCTACTGGATAGTTTGCAAGCAGGTCCAGGACACAGTGCACCACATCTTCAGCTCCTGGTTCTGATCTGCACCCGTGATCAGGAATCTCCAGAATGGAACTCTAATGGCAGGAACACAGTTTAACAAAAGGGGTTAAAAAAATAACAAATTACAACAAACAGCACTGTATTCCTAACATTCAAATATTCAGCTCAGGCAGGCCCATAATGCTATATGGCATCTGAGTATTCTGCTGAATTCTTGGCTGCAGATCCAAAATTGACACTCAAGTTCCAGACCAATAAAACATAAATAGCTTGACTCAATGGTTTACAACTTCCCAAACCACAGTGGACTTTATCCAGAAACAAACTGCATCACGCTGAATTAACATACAAAAAATAAAAAATAAGAAGTACTTACTCAGGGTCTTGCTTCTTGTGATTGTCACAAAACAGCAGGCAAGACAGTGGTTTACCATTGTGGGGTTTCCAGTCATGAAGGCATCTACTCAAACAGAAAACCTAGTTTACGATTGTTTTATTTATTTTAAATCATACAGTACTACAATAGTAGAGTGAATATCCTGAATACTCTAAAACAGACCGCTTGCCATGGAAATCCACATTCCAGTCACTATCTAACTCAAAAGACATCATTTGAAATACTGTAGATGTAAATGCCACATAGCACACCTGATTTGTTATTTTTATAGCATATATTCAAATTAAATAAATAAAAACACGGTGTGCAATGGACTTTAGTTAAAAAAATTGCACTTAAAACAAGAAGCTAAGTCAGAGGCAGCTCAAATTATAAGAACAGTTACCGAGAGCCTTCAAACAATTAAAGAAAGCCCAACAGATTTTAGCAGAAATGTAAAAGAATGACTACATGAAAGTGGGGACAAGTCACTGCAAAATGATTCATTTGCTTGTTAATTACCTCGGTTGATCCTGTCCTTCAATGTAGATCTGCCAAAATTTGACGCATCCATCATGACTGGCTGAGGCAAGGACTGTCCCGTCAGGTGACAAGGCACCTTCACTGATACGCTGAGGAGAAATACAGAGCGCTGCTGAAGCATATGCACACTTTAAAAACAAAACTGCATTTACTCCCCTACACAATCGAAATGCTTTTCGGCTAAAAGAAATCAAATACATTTAAAAAGAATTACCAAATTAATCTGAAACTTCGATGTGTGTCAATAAACAAAACATTTGCTTAAATGTCAATAATCATTTCCTCCAACTCCAACCCACGCATACATCTGAGACTATTTAAAAGATTTTGTTCCTTACTGCATTGTGTCCTTTGACAGTGATAAAGCCTTCTTTGAAATCAGTTGCTTCCATGGGCCACAAGCTGTTGTTGCTTCTAATGATTTCCAAATCCCAAACTTCAGCCTAGGCAGAGATACAAAAACAAAGTTAAAAAAAATATATATATATATATTATATATATTGATCCAAATTCAGTTTATTCCATGGATTTGGTTTGGTTTCTGTCACCCCTTTAAAAATTTTACTAAATTGGATCCTTGATCTTTACATAAAACACCTGACATACAAAGAGCTACAATGAAGAAAAAATGAAATACAAATCTCTCAATACTGCTTTGAAAAAGAAGCTGAAACGATAGGGGTGCCAGAGCACTGGAGCATTATCTGGGTAAAACTAATGAATCCTGAATACCCTGTCCTCATGCAGCAAGGCCAGAGTCTGACATCCATCTTCTGCATTTTCCTCGTTCTCCTCTGGTATGAAAGGGCACCAAATGATCCTCCTGTTACCGTTCAATGGGGTGCTCTCCGGCCTCGTGACGTGAACGATAATCTCATCTCTGTGATAAGAGTTAAGAATAAAGACAGAAGACACGCACACAAGCACAAGCAGAACAATACCTGGTATAGCAACATCACATGAACGAGACAGGCATGCATACAGAAGTATGTGTTACATCATTCGTGGAAACTTCCCAACAGCATAACATATAAAGACTAATGCTGGAATAGGATACTGTATCTTCCCATTTTCCTCAGTTAGCTGCCACACAAACAGGTTTCCAGCCTCGTCCACGCAGGCCAGCTGATTAGAGTTGAGATGAGCAAAGGCCAGGTCTGTCACTCCGCCAGTGAACCCCTTCAAAAGAGTGCGCTCTGCAGTGCCTATGTTCAGCACACGGATCATAGCAATGCTGTTTGCACCTTCCACAGGGTGAAAAACACACAGAAGCAAATCAGAAAGAAAAACAAGGTTAAGCAAGCGTGAAATGTTGGAAAGAACTACTTTACCAAAGATTTGGAGAGGAAATAAAAAACATTATAAAATCGCTGCTGTGAGTTATTCAAGGTTTTACTATGCACTTAAGTCATATCTGAGGCTAGTTATTGGTGGTTAGGCTGAGTAAAAACCTACAGTAGAAAACTCAAAACACAGAAGGCTTATTTCCATGAGTTCTAGTAAGAAAGGCACACAACTGAACGTATTGCTTATGTGTCTTAGGGAAATGCGTGTCTTGCAAGTGGTTACAGTATTGCACACAGCTATAGTACACAATATATGGTTGGTGAATGTAATGCTGTTGCAGCTGTCTTAAATAGCAACAAGTCTGCTGTCAGCATGATTAAGAAGAACATATGACTATATACTTCCTGGTTACTAAATACAAGAAATGGTAACCAAGCAACAAGGCAAAGTGTTGTACATGACTCAAATATTTGACTTTAGCTTTCATAACTGGTCTTATAACGCCATCTAGACACCTCCCAACTGTACTGCAACTGAAAGCAAGGGACAAAAGGGTCCTAGAGACAGGTCATGGTTCTCACCTCTGATAGCGTACGCGAGATAGGAGTTGGATACAGCTATCAGGTTCCCATAGTAGTACTTGTGCTCCCAATCATACTTTGCCACTGGCTGTATTTTTACCTGTAATAGAATGAAACATCATGAAGTTTATGCATTCGAAAACAAAAGCCTTGTCTCTTGAAAAGTTAAATGTCATATGCTCCCTACACAGTCAGTGCGTTTACCTTGTTACTGCCTCTGGCCTTGCTGTTGATGCAGGAGTCATGGCTTGCCACTATTTCCACATCTCTGGCAGATATAATGATGCAGGTGGAGCTGTCCTCTCCAGAGAGGCAGCTATAGAAAATAGAGATAAAGAGAGAGAGAGAACCAATAAAAGCCGACTTAAATACAGATCACATTGTATTCACATTACCAGAAAGATTGAGGAATATCTAGGGCACTTGTACATTAGCCAATTTAAAAATCAACAGGTAATTCTATAGAAGGGTGTTTAAGAATACAAGAGAACTAAATGCAAACTACACCATATCACTATAGGCTCTAGAATACAGTGGACAGCAGGAGCTTTAACTGTCCAGAGACTTTAGTAACTCAACCAGGTATTGTAAGCACATGGTAGAGAATCCAGTGGATTCCCCAGTCATATCAGGTTGGGAAACGTACAGTTTACTGAATTTTCTTTAACAAGTGTATTAGTAGTAGTATAGTAATTATTTAATTACACATTTATTTTAATTAAATTCGCCTCTTGGCTGGATCAAAGAAAATGCATGTCTTTTGGCTGAGGCCACATGAAAAAGTCTATATTATTTTGCAACTGGAGTCTAATTTTAAATTCCCCCAACCTGGAAAAATAAACCACATCTTACATGGTTTGTTTCTCCTGCATGTTCATGTCCTCTGGGCTATGGATAGATATCTCCGACATGGCCGCTCTGTCTCCCCCTGCTATGAGATCTGCTCCCATCAAACCATTGAGCTCTCCGTTGAAAGAGGTCGACTTCTTTGGGGTTTCACTTGAGGTATCTGGAAAGGGTTTCTTATATAAATACAGCTCATAGTCGCGGGTCACTGCGCAAATGAGATGTGTTAGGGACGTTTCTAACAAAAAAACACAACATAGACAATAAAACTGCGCCACATTTTCAATAAAAATACTTCAATAAAATACGACACATTTTCCTCCCACATTTGTTTTTTTGGACTGACCTCATACAAACCGAAACACGCCTATAAGCTCGAGTACTGCTACCACTTTCGTTTCTTCTATGCAATTATAAAAAATAAACGTACTGACGAACGCGTTGTAACGTGTTGGCATAAAGTGAAAATGGGAGGCGAGTATCGAAGCAAGACGTAAAACACGAAATGTTTGAGTTGCATAACGAGTTGTTAGTAAATGTCAAAACTTTACGGGGAAAAAAAACCGTCTATGTGCTCACTTTAATTAATAACGTTGTAATCACTATAACATTTTATACCACTAAAAACTAAACTTAAATTTGCATTTACTACGCACCTGACCTATCTAAAATAAAATCCAAACCCCACAGGGCTGCATGCATAATAATAATAATATTAATATTAATTAATAAACTATAGAGTGCCTACACTAGTATAACTTAACTATCCCATGATATAAAACTTCATTTCCCCAAAGTCAATCTTGTGTTTCTGTCGTTAAGTGTAGGCTTTATTAATAAAAACAGGCCCGACAAGGTCATTTTCAGCTTGCACCGCTCTAAAAGCATCATTCAAAAGTTTAAATATCACTTTTGTTGACTATTTCTTCAGCCTCACCACATCCATCCCATCTTCTGCGGCCTAGTGCCCAGTGGCGCCACCCGGCCTCTCCGGGTAACCCCCTCCCTGTCTCCTCACCGCTATGCCCGGGCCGGTCCAGCTTCAAGATGTCCCGAAGGTGTTGGGTTGCATCCTCGATATCTATGTTGGAGTTGGAAGCCATGACGGAAGGCGGAATGGGGAGTTCGGGCGGCGAAGAGTCCGATATTTCTCTCTTTGCGTGTGCGTTTCAATACGCTGCTTGTTTCTGCCGTTTTCTCGCTTTCTGTTTGCCGACAACATCAGCAACCACCTCAACTTCCGGCCTGCGCTGTCTCAAATTCCTTCCCCAGATCCACCGCATAATAAATCTTACCTCTTTTGAGTACCTACTTCTTAACCTGCTTAAGAGAGTCGCAGAGACTGGCGTTGTTTCCTCTATTGTACAAACATCTTAAATCGTGTGTTTAAATTAATTGAACCAACCCACCCCAAAGCATGTCATCATAACCAAGTTGACACTAAAATTAAGGGATTTATATCTGAAACATGGCTATTATTATTATTATTATTATTATTATTATTATTAATAATAATAATAATAATAATAATAATAATAATAATAATAATAATAATAATCTGCGTGAATTTGTCATTACATGGCTCATTGCACCATGGAAAGGAACTAATACTACACAGCTGGGACGAGAGACGCACAGTAGAGACATGGTAACTTTGCACAGCAATCTCCCTTAAAAATGTTCACTGAAATAATTCCGAAAACGTTAGAAAGAGCACCACTTCAAATAAAGTCTAGCAATTTTATCAGAGGTGCAAGAGAACGTGCTACCTTTAACATCGCTTTTCAATTTCCTTGGGAAATATACTTAGACACCACACGGGGGCAGTGTGCAGTCGATACGATCGCAGCCAAGTACAGACTACTGAAAAGTAGTATCACATCCATCCCCACCAGCCCACCTTCTGATTTTGAAAGTATTTTTTTCCCCCAATTGCTGAATAATATGCACCCGTTTTTATTTTCTGATGTTGCATTCTTCACTGTTGCTTTAGGGCTTCAAGATCTACTTTTGCCTCCATATTCACAACACACAACACATTTTTTCTAATTTCACAAAGCCAGATGAATCTGCAATCCCTCTTTTGACTGAAAGCTATGAACTGCAGCTTCAATGCCATTTTACATCTATTTTGAGTTTTGTCGTTCCAATACTGATTCTTCAATGAACATTACCTTTGTTTGTGACTTTTATTTTAACATAACTACATTCCTTATAAATATATAAATGGTTAATTTATATATCGCAAACGCAGGTCAGTTTCCATGGTTGTTACACCCGATTGGCTGAGCTATTTAAGGCTATATCTTGGGAACCACTTATCTGCTTTAGCTTAAACTAAAATGCATGGGCATTTATTACGACAGGGCCAAGTCTGGCTACCTTTGCATTCTGATATTCCAGTCTACATGTAATGCATGTGTGGCCATGGCACACTGTTTTATTGATATCTTTGGCTTGGCAGGGGTTTTGTTTGTTACTTACATACCTGGTTACCCAGAAGAATACTGCTAGGGCCACATACAGTACCCTTCTCCAGCACAATATATTCTTTGTGATGACCCTGCAGATCAGTATCCCAGACGTGGTATTCCATTTCCATCCACATACTGCTAATTCATGTACGTTTTGATCAGTTCATCTCATGCAAAAGCCTGGCCTTTCAGCACAAAGGTGCCAAAGCTTGGAACATAATGGGGGATCTCATGTTTCCACTTCTCCCCCACGTGTTGCTGTTGTTAGGCTTGTGTCTAAGGGGCCCCAGCGTTGCAGATGAACTGTTTAATATCCGATTAGGTGTTTTTTGTTGTTTCTGCTTAGATTATTGTCATGCTCACTATTACAGCAACAAAGTAAAAATAAAAAAAAGTTTTTAAAAAGGCTTCTCAAGTCTTACTGCGTGAAAGTATTTTAGAATTGCCTACAGGTAAAGCACAGCACACTGAGGCTGTACAACCCTAATATGCTTCCCAATCTCATCTCCACACAATTAGTCTTTTCAGAAACAATTTTGCTGGAATAGTAAGAATGGTACACAACGGTTTTAAGAGATAGAAAAAGAGGTTCATAAAAAGAAGCACATAATAGAACATCAAACAGGTAATAAATGAAATGCAATATGTAGATAAGAAGAACAATCTTTTAAGAACCCATTACATAGCTAAAGGATTTGTGTACCATGATGCTTCATCCACTAGACGTGAAGTCAATGTACCCATTTTACATGAACAGTTAGTGTCATCCTTGTGTGAAGGATTTATTGCATTGTGGATCAACATGGGAAAGAAAAAGCTGTAACAACGGCTTCATTTCAGCATTTTAATAACCGTGCTGAACGTAAACCAACACAATTATGCAACAGACCATTAACAAACACACCTTTCTCATCTAAATGATTTCTTTGCCTTTGAGAAGATTCCTGCAGCATGTCCACGAACACAAGACCTAAAGCTACTAGGGTTGAATACAGAATGGGAAGCTATGGAAGCAGAGACACAATATAAAACCTCCAAAGGGATTTGCATTGGCGTTCGTAACGTAACCCTTTATCGCTCTGTCAGACAGCGTGTATGATAGTACACCCAGTCAGAGAAACCACATGAGATTTAGCAGCACACCAGATATGAGTTATGTGCACCCTAAATCTTCTGAACAGAAACTCTGCGTAGCCCATTTTAAAAATCACTTGTCAAACTACCTTTATGAAAAGCTGTGTTCCATCATATAATGGGTATACTTTATATAAAAAAAAAAATCTTCACTAAGACATGGCCGTTGTAAGAAGTAATAACTGCTGCTAGTCTGATAACTTCTTAAGAGACAAGCACTTTACCACCACAGAGCTGTAGAGTCACAAACCAAGCCTAGGGGTTTAAGATGCATGGAGATACCAGTTTAGGGTATCTCCAGGCTTATGCTTCCTTCTTAATCCGACAACTTTCCACCCCAGCATCAGGAAAAAAAAAGTGTGACGAGAACCGAAAAACATGTCTCTACCTCGGTCCCTAACATGTGGGACCTAGGAGCAGAGAAATGACTGCATGGGGTCGACCTAACATTGTGTAAAATCTGAAATTTAAAAAAAAAAAAAAAAGAAACTATCCTGTCAACTTGAGTAACACTAATTCAGAACCTGCACCGAGCAGTTGGCTGTTACAAATGTAGCACTTTTTTTTTTTTTTTTTTTTTGAAGCATTTAACACTGAGCGGAAAACAGACAGTAGCAATAACTCGAAAACGAGTTCAATCAATATATAAATTATAGCATTCGGTGTTCCCCCCAGAGACTGCTGCTACAACCAGAGTCCTTTTTTTTCTCAAAAATAACATCCACCCGCAATGGCTTCATGGCAAAGAGCAATCACAACCGGTCACTGAGCCCGGTCTTATACAGCCGTCCGTGCTCGTGACTGCAGGATGGATGCATGTCAATTGTCTGAAGTCGTTATTATGGCTTGCTAACCAGAGTCTTCAATAGATGTTGCTAAGGGAGAAAGGGGGCTAAATAACCTCACAACAGAATTCCCCAAAAAATAAGTTAATACATTGCAAGCGCAGGAACAAATAAATAAAAAATAAAATAAAAAAACCATTATTAAGAAAATGTCAAGGTTTTATTGTGTATCGTGGCTTTTGTAATTATGTCAAATTTACGGTTCATGTCAACTACAGGTAGCTGATGCATTGGTTCTTTGGATCGCTAGAGTAACCGGTCAGTACACTGAAAACCAAAAAATAAAAGGCATGCTGGTAACAACACACGACTGGAAAAATAAAGAGGGACAGAAAGGGCGGGGGTGGGTTATACTGGCGTCGTCAAATGCAGCTAATCTAGCTTCCAAACATCATGCACAACAGTTGAGGATTTCCCACAGACTGCCGCGATTCAGCAAAGTAAAAGAGGTCGCGGATTTCTGCGTGGCGGTTTTTTTGTGTATGATATTTGGAATCCCGTAGAGGTGGTTAGTCTCAGAAGAGAGGCGTGGATGGACATGGGGGTTTCCTTCCCCCCTTTCTCCCACACTGCCCTTAGCCGAAGTTGTGCAGTGCAAGCCGGAACATATCGTTGGTGCACACCCAGGCATCGTTGATGTTTTTCAGGAGGAACATCTGATGGAATCCCATGATGGGGTCATCATCAGCCTGCAAGAGAAAAGGACATGAAAATTAGGCTGAACATTACATTAAAAAAAAAAAAAAATCCTTAACAAAAAGGGTTAGGCGATCAGACCAAGAAATGCATATTCCACCTTGCATCTTTAATTTAGCTCTGATTTAGGCACTGGGAATTTCTTAGAGGCTTATTACATGCGTAATATGATTAGATTTTCTTTTGGTAATCATTCCAAAAGACCCAAGTTGCCTAATCATAGTGTTTGTTGTACGCAGCGATATTTCCTCGCGACACAATGTAGTGAAGCAATTAGATCCTCCTCAAATAAGAACAATAATTCTGCACCGATTATTGACATCTTCAGATTTTTTGGGGGTATTACGCTATAGCTGGTTCTTAGTAGAGGAAAACAACCCTAATAATCATACATGGAGGCAATTGTCTTTCATGATGTTTTGCTTCTCTTGTGTTACTACCTTGATCAATCTAGGAAGGCCCATTTACCTACTATCATTGGACAAGAATGCTGCACCCTACCACACTCCTGCCAAGCCTGGCACAGCTCACCTGGTGCCCAGCAAGAAAACATCCAAAGAAATCAAATCCAAAGAAATATCAGTGTACTGTTATGCAGCTATAAAAGCAACATTTGCCACTGCTACAGCATAACAAAGCATAACTTTTTTTTTTTCCTCTGCATTAATTCCTCTAACTCTACTGACAAGCAGTGAAGGCTGACTGTCTGAGAGGAAGAGCTGTGCATTTTTTAAGTAGTTAAAGGCCAGCCTGACAAATTTCCTTCTTACATGGGCTTGGTAATTAGAACTGCAATGCGGCTTTCATTCAATCCATTTCACTACTGTTGTCATGGTTTGAGGCTTGCGTCCTTTTTCCTCATACTGCTTCCCTGTATGTACAGAATCCAGTCCATTAAGTCTTGTTAGCCACCAAAACTTCTGGCTTGTGAAACAGCCTCCAGTTAGTATGCTGGCGTTAAACAAACAGGACATACAGTACCAGTTTTGTAGAAAAGTTTTAACAAACCCTGCATCTGGTCCAATGATTTACAGAGGGGATGCAGGGGGTCTACTTTGGCTGCCCTGGGAAACCCCAATTTAGGTAGAAGCACAAAAGCATTTTGAACATTTATGAATAACGTTGTTTTTTTCTGTTTTGCTAGTACATGGTTTAGGACTTCACCAGTAAGTTTAAAAAAAAAAGGTGCTGACAATACACTAGACCAGATGAAGTGAAACTGACATTGAACACAGTTAGTTAACAGAACTTACTTTAAGTTGTCCTACAACCATACTCAATATACAGCTGTCTGGTGTGGGTTGGTGGTCTTGTGCAGTTATGCTGTGCGCAATCTTCTGAAAGGGAAGGCTCTGTAATAAACACAAAACAGAGAAATGATTACTCAACCTGCAGTAACCCCCCCCCCCCCAACTACAGTACACTTTACTGACGTTTCTTACAGTGTGCTGCAGTTACTCACAGGTGGTAGAGAAAGCCTCGGGTACCCCCTTTTCTCTCGCTAGTCAGTAGTGTTTATATAGAATCCTTTACTGAGGTACATTTTAAGATTCTGTGTTTTTTTTTTTTTTTTATTAGAAATTGGAACACAATTGGAACTAAAACATTAATGTCTGTAGTTTTTCTTAGCTCACCCCCACACGGTTCAAAGCAGACTGTAATGGGCATTAAAGCTGTGGTCTCAGGTGGTTAACTTCGTAATTGGATTCGTAATTGGACAGGTTTGACAATAACCCCCCTAAGCGTGCCGAGTGTTAATCAAGTAACTTCACTTCCCTAAAACTTACAGAGAGTTTCTCCACAATAGCGGCTTTTCCTTGGAATTGCTGTCCTTCCCAAGTAAGGCATGACGCGTCAATCTGAAAGAGGGGGGGGGGGGGGGGCACATTTAAGAGACGAGAAACAAACGCAGCACTGGAAATTCACCCTGTGTGCCGTGAGTGAGAGAGAAACACAAAACAGCGAGTGACACTGCACTGCCACCCCACCCACCCCCTGGTCAGTGTGTGCATCACAGGCAGGGCAGCAATGCAGAGAAGTGTGTGATATACCTAGGATACTGCAGGAAAGACTGTGAGGAGGAGAGAAACAAATCATACAAAATAATACATCTAGCAATTCTATGCAAAAGGTACTTTCAGAACACCACAGGAATTAAAGCTGTATACATGGTACCTACATGAAGTAGAAATGTTAAGTGGGGTCCACACAGCAACTCTGTAAATCAACGTTCATGAATACATTAGTGAGCATTCCTTCAGTACACATGAAGAACATGTAGGTTAGACGGAGAAACATTTAAGACATTAAAAAAAAAAGGCACTGTGGAGAAATCTGTAGACGTATCAAGGGCTTCTGTACCTAGTGGACATGCTGATGGATTCTGAAATCACAGCTGTTTACAGGTAGAAGTTCAATAGGGCAGAACATATGTCCTAACCACATAACATGTGGTCATCAGGTCTCAGATAGACTCAGTGTTACTGGCTGTTGCCACATTAAAGTAGTAATCAAGGCTTCAAAATCTATTTTCTACTTCTTATAAACATGAGCAGCATTTTCACTGCTCCCCCTTCTCTTGCATTAGATATTTAACCAATACAATGTTAGAGATCCAAAGAGAAAACAAATAAATAAAGCCAAACTGCTGCTAGAGTAGGTCGCACTGTCCAGACTGCAGCAGGACCAATGGAGCAGGTGCTGAACCACAAGCAAAGGAAATAAGGAGCCAGAAAGCAAAAGTAGTCGTGATTTTTAATCTGTAACGTTGTATTTGAAATAATCTTCCAATCACAAAATTAAAACATGTTAGAAAGAAACCAATGAAGAAGACTGGAACAAGAAAAGAGGGACCAGTGATAATGCCAGCAAGAGGAAAGAATTCTGGTTAAACCCTTGTTTAAAATCTCTCCTTTGTGAGGAACATGAGTGTGTTTCACTCACATATATTGCTCCTAGTTGAGTCCTGTCTGTGTCAAACAATTGGTAGTAATGCTGCACAAAGCTGGATCCTATCTGCTCCCAGATCGGCTTGTCACCCATTCTGATTCACCCAGCAACAGGCACTGCAGAGAAACAGAGATCCACCGTTAATACTGCATTGTTAAAACCTAGCCTGAATACAGTGCTATGGGTTAGAGGTGTCAGACTCAGTTTAATCTCCTAAATTTATACTGGAGCATATCTGAAATGTCGGCAAGCACTCGTACAACCCATAAGAAGCACTAACAGTATACATGTGTATGAGGCTATTTATTACAACAAGGTGGCAATGGCTGCGAATACATTTGGGGGTCATTTCTGACCTGAGCTTAACTTTTGAGTCTCATGTACAGAATATAACAAAGATATCTGTTTTTCAATTTAGGAATATCGCCCGGCTACGCCCTGTTCTCTCTATGCCTGCTGCGGAGAAACGGGTCCATGCCTTTGTCTCGTCCAGACTTGACTACTGTAATGCCCTGCTTGCTGGGGTTTCCAAGAACACCCTCAACAAATTGCAGTATGTTCAAAACTCAGCAGCCAGGGTTTTGACTCTGTCTCGATCTGGTGATCATATTACCCCCGTTCTGGAATCCGTACATTAGCTTCCTGTTAAGTTTTGCATTGATTTTAAAATCTTGCTATTGACTTACGGCTTTGAAGGGTGTGTCTCCCCCTTACATAACTGACCTTTTGTCTATTTATACCCCTAGACGCAATTTGCGGTCCACTGATGTTGGACTCTTATGTGTCCCCACGACCAGACTCTGAACTGTGGGTGATCGGGCTTCTGTTCCTATGCCCCTATGTTATGGAATGCCCTTCCCAAAGAAATTAGGAACTCTGAATCCTTGGGTGTTTTTAAAGATTTGCATCATCAGAATTCATCATAAATGATTTTCCTGTACTAATTAAGGTCGTCTGTCTATGCTGCTGTGAGTATGAAGGAATGCTGTACTTTATGAGCACTTGCACAACTCAGACACACTGCATTTAGCTGGTGGAAAGCAGGGAATTAGCTCAGCATACCAGCAGGCATACAGAAAGCAGGCTGTGTGGATAGAGAGTTGCAGAGTCAGTTATTTTACACAGGGGAAACAACAATGCAAGCAGGCATTAGCAAATATCCCCTATCCTATGTCAATTGCTCAAACAACCCCAATATAAAAATGCATGTTTCACTTTCCTGTTCCGTTCTGAAAAGGGCAGGGACCACAAAGCACACATGTTCCCAAAAATCACTGCGCTGGTCTCTGAACAGGTGATTGGGCGAGTTTAACTGTTTGCATGCAAGAAAATAGCACAGGCTTCCTAGAAGGACTACTCAACAAGTGTGCCTTTTATCTTTGTAAGTGTGTTACTAATGTTCATGCACAGACACTAAAACCAGCAGTGGGACGATCACTGCACATGACTTTGAGTCAGCAAGTCCAATCAATTCATGGATGTTTGAAGGCTATTTGGAGGCGAAGGGAAGTATTATATTTGTAGCTTCTTGCTTTTACGCAACATTTTTTCAATGCAAACATGACTATATATATTATACATGACATGTACATGCATTTGAATAAGTGTTTTCAATGCTTTGATTATTGTCCACTTGTTTACCCATCTAATACATAATAAGAGATGAGATTAGGAAATGGGTGTTGCCCGTTGCAACTCCAAACTCTAGTGGGTGGCTTGTATGCCCAGCAATAGAGTTTCAATGCAAAACTGTATGCGCATATGTAGTAAGTTATACTCAAAGAATTGCAAGAGCTTACTGCTGGAAGTCAACTTTGAAAGTCAAGCTTTGGATTACGTCAAGGAAAACCACACTGCTTAACACTACTGTGTGGCAGCATGCATTATTTTTTTTTGTCCCCTCCGACTTAGCAGTAACAACACAAGTGTTATACTACTAGTAACGCCTTGGCACAGTCACCCCCTAATGAGAGGAATCTGGAAAATCTCCCCGAAACCCCTGGAATCGACAAACACGACGTTCGGTATGTGCTACAGCTGCGATCACTTAATCATGTTGAACTGAACTTAAAAATGAAACTACCGGTACATTATGTACAAGCGTGAGTGAACCCATATAAGAAAAAGAGACCAAAAAAAAAAAAACTTTCGTTTTTCATTTTGCGCAGCTTTTTTGTGCATACCCTACAGTAAAAACGTCGATTCGTGTGTAGAAATTAGCTAACCAAAAATGTTATTTTAGAGAAAACAAACAAACAAACAAACAAACAAACAAAAATCACAACCAACTGACACTTATTTTGTGTGGGCGTGTTTCGGTTATCCAGAGTCTCCCCCCCCGGTCCGGTTTGAAATCTGTCAATTCTCCTAGCAGGCGGTTTCCATTACTAATGCTATATTGTACCCAACGGACAGCGTACCAGGACGGAGCGAGGCTCGATCCTGAACAAGCACAATAGACGAAGCATGCATAACACAGCAACGAAGCCGCAAGGGTCTCCAATGTATGGAGTACGTTTTTGTCTCAATGTTTTGTGTTGAAAGACTGTCCTGGTTAATATTATAAAAGCATTTAGGCCCTCCAATCAACACGTGTGCAGTTCGTGTCCTGCTAAAAATACTGCATTCCCGAAGCAGACTGTCTCCCGGAGTGTGTAGTGGGTGTACAAAGCTGGGGCCCTCGGAGATATGAGAGGTGAAGTCTCTCTCACACAGTATAAAGGCGTGTCTAAACACTTCTTGCTAACCGCGGCGTGAAAATAATGACAAATTCTCCCCTTCCCAGGAAAACAGCAAAAGTAATTAACCCTAAACATGTATATCCAGTTCTCTCGGACCTTGCTTTTTTTTGTTAAAACGGAAGGCGTCGGTGTTTATTATGAGTTAGTGGTAACAACTTACCCAACGCCCTCACCAGCTTCCCCTGGTTCCCAGTTATGGCGATCAGTGAGATCGGCCGCGAGCCGACCCACCTCCGTGCAGCGCATGCCCGCAGCCTCCAACAAAAACCGCGCCTTGTGCATGCCGGGACTTGTAGTTTTAAGGGAGTCTAACAGGCGCGCTAAGTTGCAGTTCTTCTGTTTGGAGTTGATCCCGGGCGTCAACGGAGAACGGATTCTGAAAAACTACATTTTCAGAAATGCAAAGCGCCGGCTCACTGTTTTCTCAGCGTCATCTGTGGAGAGTGTTGTCACACAATCGTTTTCAGTTTTACACTCAAATGCAATTCACTACATTTGTTCATAATGTACTCTCGGCGCACTCTCAGTAGCGACCTCGTTGACTGTCCGCTTTGTGTAAATACTGGGACACACGCTTCCTCCGACTTTGAAATCTGCTGGTCTATACAGTATATTTATACTGATAATGCGTAACAATACAAAATAAAACGACATTTCTTACATGGGTTTACACAGTAATTATTGTTGCTGGCATTTGCTGGGGCAGCAGTGTGGAGTAGTGGTTAGAGCTCTGGACTCTTGACCAGAGGGTCATGGGTTCAATCCCCAGTGGGGACACTGCTGCTGTACCCTTGAGCAAGGTACTTTACCTAGATTGCTCCAGTAAAAACCCAACTGTATAAATGGGTAATTGTATATAAAAATAATGTGATATCTTGTAAGTCGCCCTGGATAAGGGCGTCTGCTAAGAAATAAATTATTATTTGTAAACTTTGGTATTGTAGCTATCTATTTGAGCATCATCTTCCTTAAATAACAATGAGGACATAATTTAATAATTTCTCCATGTGACACCCACCCCCATTTTGTAATAGCAATACAGTACAGCTAATTTTAATTGATATAAAAGCATTTTGTATAGAATGCTTCACTCATGTAAGTTATTATCACATGTTTTCCTATGTATCTGCAGACTGAATGACACTAAGGAGTGTGCTTGTGTGTCTTTGGATGCAAAAAGCAGATTCACTAAGTGGAAGCTGCGCAGGCTATGAATAAAGAAAAGGACCGAGTTCATACAGTTGCTTGTGTTGTTGGGGATAAACATGCGACTGGAACATTATCTGATTTGATTAAAACAGGAAACTTATTTGCAAGTGCTACTGGGCTGCTTGCTTTGGGATATGTGTTTTTACACAGCAGCTTCCTCCACTGGCCTGCTTGCTGTAGCATTCCCTTGGATGGAGGCTCACCAGTCCTCTCCCAGCAGTACAGTCTTGTGCCTTGGAGTCAATGCACTGGAGACCCAGTTTGGATTTTCTTCTTGTGCCTGTCTAGTGCAGCAGTTTTAAAAGTTTATTTTTAGCTGGGATCCTTTCGAAGTGACTTATGACTTCTGCGACCCCCTGGTGTAAAAATTCACGATTTATATATTATAAAACTACATCTACATGTAGCAACAACACCACAAATATTTTATTTATATTAATATGATATGACTCGTAACACACCTCTACAAAAGACCTGCACTTCCAATGGTTACAAAGTGTATGTTGCCCCAGGGCAACAAGAATGGGCATTCAATCAGCAGAAATTGGTGGACAGACTGATGTTCTGCACAACAGAGCAAATACTGAGTTGCAGATTTCTTTTTGGCTTTAGGGAATTTCAGGCTTTGCCTAATCTAGACACATTCACTTGCCATGCATTTGGAACCAGGTCATTTTAATGTAATAACTTGACGAATCTATCAGCCATTTACAAAGTAAAATCCTCTGCAAAACCAGTATGAGACCTGGCTGTTGCGACAGAACTTTTTTTTAGTTTTCAAACAAACCTACAACAGTAAAACAGACCTGCACCATGATGTAACAGTAAGTAATGAGTTTATTACAAAAACAAAACAGATGTTCCTGCCAGCAATGCACATCTGGAATCCAGGGAATAAACTCATCACAGACAACAGTTACAGAAAAAAACTGAACTAACATAAAATATGCATATGAAGTACTGGCATCTAAATTGTCCTGCAGCAATTAGGGATTTTAATAGCGTGTTGCAATCTCAATACACTGTGTTGTGCTTGTAAGCGAATTCTGAGGTACATGCTGTGTATTTTAGGATGCAAGTCACACATATCCACACAGAAAACAGACATGCACCACAACAGTAATAAATAAACAAACAGATACCACTGTGACAAGGTGAACCAATACTTCCGTGTCCCAGCTCTCATGCATTTCCTTATTAGGTAACACATGTAATTAGGTGTTATCCATGACTGGTCTGCTTGTCTTCATTTGTTTTTTGATTTCACAGTGACCCCAAAATATTCTTTACATCAAAAAAAACCCTCGTTGGATCCTGACATGCAGGAGCTTGAGACCATAACTGGGTTGTCAGTTGAATTTAAACCTGTAACTGTGCCTGCTTTACAGCCATTATAATGGAATTAATGCTTAACTAAAAAAAAAATAATATCTTCCACAATTATTAAACACTGAATAGTGCTGAATTTGATTGAAGACATAGAATCGACTTCTAGTTGAAACATATGCCATTGAATTGACAGTTTATTTTAGTTTTAACAATATCTTTCCAGGCCTAGCCAGTTCACAATAGTTTTCTAACACAGCATAAAAGTATGGATCTATAATACTAAACCAGTACCAAACAGGAATGTTTTTATTTCATTGAGATAAAAAAATGATTTGCCAGAGCCAGTACATGTTTTGCATGGACCTCGTAATACAGAAATAAGACTCCCACTGCAAAGCAGTTTCACCCATTCCAGGTTTTACTACAAGCTTGATTCGCCAGTGTGCAGAGGTAACCAGCTCAGGTGTGTCTTGTTAAACTCCTAGTAAAACCAGGAATAGATCAAACAGCTATGCAATGGGAGTCTAACTTCACCCCTGTAATAACAGTTGCAGCTCAGTAAATGTCTTTGGCTGACACGGTATCCCTGTTCCTTGTTTTTGAGTTGAGTTGTCAGATCTTTCCCTTCCTGACGCGGCTTCTCTTTTCAATGCAGGGGTCCAGCTGGCACCCAGTTTAATAGCTGGGAGAGACTAAGGCACGTGAAGGCACAGCGTACTGGAGAAGAGCATCTCGGAAACCAGTATCCCTTAACTGCACCCCTTCTTCATCGTGAGCTGCAAACTAGGGCACACTTCACACAATCTTGCCACAATGTAAAGGGTTAAAGACACAGCACAAGCACTGGAGATCTACACAGTCACAGAGCTCAGGTTCAGATGCTGGGTGCTCTCCGAACCACCACCATCCCCTTCTTCAGTACTTTGTTCTCCTTTTTAAAAAGCTGTAGTATTTAGCTAGCAAAGTAAATGAATCCCATTTCAAATAGCGATGCACAGCCACGTTTCTCATCACCAATCAGAGTTTGAAAGAGACATCCCTGTGCTCATCCTAGTGATGTGGAGCTTTGACTTCCCGGACCCGCAGTTCTGAGGCAAGCTTCAACGTCACCTACAGTATGAGACGCGAGCAAATGATACTGTAGTTGGAGAATCCAGACTTTGGGTAATACAAACTAAATCACCTGTTGATTGAAAACGTGTCTGACTGGGGTGGTAAACCCCAAGGGTGATAGTAAGCGCGTTAATAATACAGTCAAACTTTTTTGGGATATCACTGTATCAAATCATTCCGAGCTTCTGCAGTAGCCAAGCTTTTGAGCAAAAAAAAAAAAAAAAAAAAACAATGCTACTTTGTTTTACAATATTATAAGCTAACATGTTACAATAACTAGCTAACATTAGTAACAACATTTTTTTAAGCAAAAAAAATAATTCTGACAATGTAAAGTTATTTACTCTTAAACTGACTGTGTACAAAACTTTCTTTGTTTCACACAACTTTTGGAATCCCTTATAAAAAGTTTTTTTTTCTTTTTCTAATTTCCATTCCTTTATTTTCTTAATAAAGAAACGGACAGACAGAATTACACGCCGTGCTTCTTCCTTAACACAGCCATAGACATGATCCTGTCTCTGTCCCTCACCTCTTCCCTCAGCTTCGCCTCTGTTATCCTGAGCTGTCGGATGGTCGACTTCATCTCCTTCATCTTGACCTCCATCAGGGCGATGATATCCCGCTGCTCGTTCAGTTTCTTCAGCAGCTCCGTGGAGGTGGTTCCGGACGTCAGTGAGTACGAGTGATCAAACGTCTCCTTACCATTGTACACCACAATCGGAGCGGCGGTCAGGGTGGAGGTTGTAGGGTATGATAGGTCGCCCCCTGGGGCTGCTTGAAACCCCTCCGAGGTGGACGCTGCCACTGGTTCACAGAAACCGAGGGCTTCTTGTTGCACCGTCAGGTCAACGGGCTTTGTCTCGTCGGGTCCCCTCTTGCGATCGGTCTGAGCGCTTTGGTCATTCACCCCCTGCTCGTTGGCACCGATGCCGGTGTCTTCGTGTTTCACTGCGATGAGGAGGCTGCAAGAGGGTGCGTAAGATGCTGTCACGTCGACCGTGGCAGCAACAGTAGCTGCGGCGGCGGCATGAGCAGACACTTTTTTGTTCCTCCCTCGCCTGCCCCTTTTCTCGTTTATGCCGCGTAGCGGGAACAGGGTCGGCACCCGAATGCTGTAGGTCTTCCTGCCCCCGGGGAAGTGGGTGCTGCAGACCCGGTGGCCGGTGGTGGGCTGGAAGGTGCTGAAGCAGCCGCTCACCCCGGTCCGGGAGATGTTCTTCAGCCAAATATCTCTCTGCACGGGATCCTTTGGAAAGGTGTAGAAGCGCAGTTCGCGGTCCCGGTGGGAGTTGCTGTAGCAGCCGGGGACGCAGCAGGTGAAGCCAGGCATGCTTAGCGAGAAAGCCTAACTTGGATTTTTTTTTTGCAAGCCAGTAAAATGTTTTTTTTTAATTTATTTATTTTTTGTTTTGTTTTTCTCCTCCTCCGCGCGCTGTTATCGACCCCCAGGAGCACCAGAGCGGAACTACAAGTCCCACAATGCTAACTACTTCCGGTTTTGGAACATGACTACTGGTGGAAAAATTGATTGCCAACGTACCGCGTTGAACCCCTGTGCTGTACCCTAATCACCTTCTCCAGTCCCGTGAAAATATCACAGCGTGAATATCCGAGCCTCTCCCCCTCGAACACAGCACCCAACTAAACTAAAAGAAACGTCTCAAAATATATATTTTATCTGTATTATTTTGTTTTAATCTGTTATGTGTATTACTAATATCATTTCTATTTGTTTAAATTTTGCAATTAATTACACAAGTAAAAATAATATTATTAGTATCGTTATTTTAAATTAGTTATTATTATTATTATTATTATTATTATTATTATTATTATTATTATACATGTATTCTATGCCAAACTGCATAGATGCCGTGCCCTTATACTTATCAAATATGGTGTCTTTTTTAGTAAAAGGAACACTAAAGTGTAAAAAGAACAGAGTCCATATATCAATGAATATTTGTCAAAACTCCTCCACATGCACCCGCCTGGAAACGTACGCAACACATTATTGCATTTGACGTAAAGAACGTTAGTTATGCAAAAAAAAAAAAAAAAAAAAAAAAAAAAAAAAACTACAGCTACCAGAAGCCTATAACACGTTTTACGCTAACGTAAGGACGTCAATACGTGTATGCGGAGAAAGAAAAAAAAAAGTGCAAATTAGCCAATGCGTGCCAAACAGCAGAAGGAACTCACGCGAGGTTTTGCTTGCAGTTCCAGGCGGGATCGTGGTTTTAAAAGCAACAGTCAAATGCACAGTACGCTCTAGCGGTGTATTAATGTAACTTTGTTTATACTCAAGTGACATACAAATCAGCTTCAGTGTGGTTTACGCATAATTAAGACGTTTTGAAATTGAATTAAGAAGACGGCAAGAGTTGTTCGCTGTCCCACGTCACGCTGTTGCTTATGCCAGTTGCTTCATTTGGGTCCTAATGCGCTGTTTTTATTTCTTAGGATAACCCTTGTGAGACTGTCCTGACAATTCAAATCTGTTTACTGTCAGTGCTTGGTTTGCACAGTTTCTCTATTGCCGTTGTGTGACTCGCTATCTTGTTTTTTATTTTATTTTATTTTTTTCTGAATCTTCAGGTTGAATCAAAATGAATTCCCCAGACGAAGATGTCAGCGTGCGCACCTTGCTCAAAGGTGTGATGAGTACAGAGCCGTGTCAGACTCAGGTGCGGGTAACGCGCAGGTGAGTGAACGTTTAGTATGCGTCATAATCTGTCGCTTGCCAGCATAGCAAGGTGGTTCAAAGCTCCAACATAGCGCCACCTGCTGGCGGTGAACGGGAAAACGGCGGCTGCAGAGGCCCCACAGACATCCCCAGCATCTTTATCAACTGGGCCATTAGTTCTTTTCCTTCCTTTTAGAGAATAAAAGTTGGAGAGTGGCTGTTTTAAAAGGAGAAGTGCAAGACTGCTGAAACCCCCGCGGCATGGAGAAGTTCACTCTGGGACGGGAGAGATCTGGATAAAGGTAACATTTCTTTTTTTATTTTTATTTATGCATGCATTTTTAGGTTCTCCTGAGTGAATAGCATGAAGCATTCTACCACATGCATTTTGAAATGGATCTTTGTGGATTGCATGCTTTTTATTATATTTTATGAGATATTACACACGATCCCTCTTCTGTTGATAATGGGGTAACCAAATGGAACTGGCAGCTAGCCAGTAAACTTCATTGTATAGTCAGTGTCTTTAATAAGGGGGATATCAGTGGCCTTACCAACCTGAAAAGTGTAATTCACTTCACAGAGAGCCACAGCAGGAACGTAGCAGGACTCTGGAATATCTATCAGGGGTTGCAAGCTTTCGTTTTTAATACAGATATCTGGAGTGTTTTGCATGTTAAAAATTAAAAGCAACATTTTAAATAGCATGCTAAATAATGATAATAGCTGAGCCCTCTTTAACATATTTATAGATAAGGGTTAGTGGACTGTCCCTTGTTCTTTGTATGTGACGCACTCTGAGATGTGAACACATGAAGGGTGCTATATAAAGGCAAGATAGGTAGATAGACTGATACAGCACACCCATCTTTTTAATACTGGGCCAGCTCCTGTGAAGGATTTTATGAGAGGTTTGAAAAATAAAAATAATTGCAGTGGCTGTTAGTGTTCTCTCTTTGCTCTTGCAGGCAGAGGGTTGTTTCTGACAAGATGCCCTTGAAAGTGCTGATTGAGCGCCATCTTCCCATGGAATACAGGACGCTGCTGATACCTGTGGTTACCAGTGGGAATCTGGCGATTCCCAAGATGTAACTCACTCCTGCAGATCTCTCCACGTTGGGCTTTATCCACAAGCTGTTAGTCACACCTGTAACAATCAGTCCTGCTGGTGTTCAGCAGCCAATGCTTTCTGACTTCTTAAAAAAAAAAAAAAAAATATATATATATATATATATATATATATATATATATATATTTAAATAAGATTAAGACTTCTTACTTCTGCCCCAGTTCTTTATTTATGTTGTCTACTTTAAATGTATTTTAAAAATGGTATTTTGTATAATTGTAATAAAAAAGGTTCTCTTTGGAAATACAATACAGATTAGAATATAATTGTGTCTGATTGAAATTGTTATTGACGCCCTGAAACAGGAAGAAGCATGTTTTGCAGATGTAGAATACATTTTACAGAAGCAGCTGGCACTGGAGCAGAGTCCTGCTGTGAGTTTGTTAGTCTTCTTTTGGCCCAGGACCCGTCCTCTTGACGTCTGCAGCTAAGAGCCGTTGCATGGCTGAGTTGACATCCACAGGGGCAGCCTGCTCCAAGTCCTCCTTCTCCATCTGGAAAGCCAGACAGATGTATCTTTCCACGGTCTGTGGATCCACAGTGGGGTCGATGCTTTGAAACGCAGTCCTCAGGTCAGCGACTTTAACCTCCCTGTTCAAATAATTAGAAAAAGTATCTATCCTATTGTACATTTACAGTTCAATCCTGATCTAGTCCATACTAGCTGGAAGAAAAACGTAAAACTATTCTTATTTAAATAAATAAATTTATATTGAACATCTTGTATGAAAGTTTGTTTTTGTTTTTTTTATCCAAGAGGAATACTCTATCAGGGTAGAAATACTGAATCTCAGCTAAATAAGAGTACTTACGTCCTGCTGCCCAGCTCCTTTGTGAGTGCTGCGAGATACTTCTGCTTTTCCGCAGTTGCCTGTTTTCTTAACAGCGTAAGGAAGTTCCCGACTTGATCTTCGGCAAACTGCAGAGAAGAATACAATATTTTTTGTATTAATTTATTTTCCTTTACAGGGAATTAAAGGTGGTGGGTGTGCTACTGAGGATTTCACAGCAGGCTTTAATTTAAACCTGAATTCAAGTAGAGTTCATGTCTGCATATTCTTGTATAATATATATTGTGGTTAGAGCTTGTCTAGATTTGACCAGGATCTGAGCTGTGCTCGTAAGATCCTAGCAGAACTAGGGTCTTATTATAACTGCAATTGTGTCATTTGTAATGAATTTTAGTCCAGCTGCAAGCTGTTTAGCTGGGAGAATGCGCTACCTCAGAAAACAAGACTTCATAGTTAATGGTGTTCAAATCCTCCAAGTGACCTTGCTGGGATTCTGCGGCTTGGATCAGCTCCTCAATCTGTTCCTGATTTTTCAGCGGGAAGGCTCTGCTTAATGCTTGCCTGCAAAAAAAAAAAATGGGTGTATTCTTTTGAGTGCTCGGCAGCCAGAGATCTAATGTCTCGATCTACAGCATGACTTACCTTGCCCTGTTAAAGACAGTGGGATAGATATGACATATTGTACATAACAGAATAAAAATGACACTTGAGAAAAGCCCGGGGAAAGGTTTGGAATATCTCGGTAGAGAAGACGTGCCGATTCATCTCACCTGAATTTCTCTTTGCTCAGGGAGCCCTTCTCTGAGGAATCGCTGTGCATCAATTCTTTTAACAGGTGAGAGATCAGGTGAATCTGGCCGTGATACACACCTTCATCCACCTGAAACAACCACGCAAGCATGTCATCTTTCAACACAGTGACAGAGGGTCACCGTCTGGGCTGGTCTGTAAGTGCAAAGACAGTGGCACCTTTGCTTTGTTTCTTGGTAATTAAAGAAAGAAGGAATGAACCCACCTTTCCTGTCAGGATGTTGAAGAAGAGGTTGATGAAGTCATCGTCCCTGTAAAGCCTACAGCCCTCCTGGATGCTGTATGCCCATTTCGAGGCTGAGTCAGCGTGCTTCTTCTGAAGGTACTCGTGGAAAAACTCATCCAGGCTGCGTCTCTCCCCTTTCTGAAACATGTTATATAAATTATTGTTCAATAAAATAATACATTAAAAAAAATATATGTTTTCTTGACATTACCCTGCAGTGTTGTAACAAAGGAGTCTAAATAGTGAAAATAAAGTCTGGAAAACACAGAAGATCTGCTTTAAGACGTGGTACGTTGGCACCTGCTGGTCTGCAGGCACCTTCTCTTTCCAGATGTCCTTTATTTTGTCCACAATCTCTATTTTCTTCAGCTTCAGATTCTTAATGGTGCCTTCATAGCGCAGGTACACAGGGACTGCATCACCTTTCCCCTGGACAAACACAAGAGGGTGCTGTTCACAAGCAAGTCTGGAGTACCTGTACTATGTTATTGTGCACAATCCAGGTGGCTTGCCATGCATTATATTAGACTAAGACCCCAGCTAGAGCAGCACTGATTTGGTCGTTGATTATTTTTTAATTTAATTCCCCCGAGGACATGCAGGCTTCAGAAAGATGACTTTTTACAAGGGCACCCTACAAGTGGGTTTCCCCTGGCAGTGGTAGAAAAGGACCATGATTTACACACCAGCCCATCGAAGAACTCCTTCTCTCTGATATCCTTGCCCCCGATCTCTGCCAGCAGCACGTCCACCAGCTGGTCACTGCTCAGACCCTCGGACAGCAAGTGCCAGCGGTCATCTCCCCCGGAGACCACCTCTATAAACAAGAGCCAAGGTAGAGGAACTAGGAATAATATTTGGGATTACTTCCGGATGTAATCTGGATGTGTAAAACTACCCTAATAGTAATGTGCTAGAGAAGGAGCCATTGCAACTTCAAAATAGCTACTTTAAAAAGCTGTGTCCCTTTATAGAATAGCACACCAATGCAGTCTGATGTTAAGGGTCTCGGTGCCATAAGTGACAAATGCACCATTCATCATGCTTTTCTCTGTTATATGTGTGTGTGTGTGTATAGACTAAAGGTGGGCCAAGACAGTATCTGACTGCAAACTAATCCCCCGATGAGGGCAATGCTACAATATTAAAACATGCCCAGCCCGCCACACTCTTTAGTTCTGCACTCAGTACCTGCACATTTTTGCCATTGGGGTCTGGGGGTCAATCTGCCTTTGATGTGCTCCAGCTGAGTGCTGACTTTGTCTCTCTGGTCGGAAACCTGCTTGTGGATGTCTAGGAGTGTGTCGTACTCCTCCTTCAGCTGATCAAAGTCCTTCTGTAAGGTAGCTTTCTGGGGAAGAGGCAAGGAAAAGGAAAGCACCCTTCAAAACCATGCATTACATAGCTCTCTCCTGTGTCGACTGTTTAAATGCCATTAAAGATGGATAGACACAGACTTGATACAGTATAAAACAAAGGCTCAACATGAAACCGTGTATGGGTCATTGTGCTTAGAAACTTTCAAAATAATGACATGTTTTTTTGTTATTATTTTTCTGTACTTTTTGTAATCAATCATAAATTATATATTTAAAAAAAAATGTTAATAAAAAAATAAACTAGGTAATAGATCTAATAGATTGTGGTGAAAACACTAGGGTTGTAGCGGCATGGGAATTGTAAAGTTTGATTACCTTATTTTCACAGTAATCTTATTGTGTGTTTAGATGTGCGCAGAACACAGGAGACCCTTGTTTATATTTACTAGCAGTTCCTGAGTACAGTATTCGTCTTGTGATTCATAAGTAATGCATATGTGTGCAGGGTGTCTCTTTACTGGAACAGAAATAATGTTGCTGTAGGGGCACCCCCACCTTGGCCAGGGCTTCCTTGTGGTTCTTCTCCAGAGCCGTGAAGTCCCTCCGGGGCACAACCTCGCCATAATCAGCCTTCATGCAGTTCAGCTCCACCTGCAGCCGGGTCAGGTCCTCCCGGGCCACCTTCAGAGCCAGCTTCATCTTCACAGGGTCCTCTACTGCCACCACTGGAGGGGGACACAAACTACTGATTTGCTCAACAGTTTTGCTTCACGATTTATCCAACGCTATTACATTGCACTTTGCGAAGCTGTATTTAAGTTTACAAACTATACTGCACCTCTTTGCAGATCTGCTGGGGATGCAACATTCTCTCAAGGAATCCAGATTGGGGAATGGCTATTGATATTGGTCTGGAAGACAGCCCAGCAGTCAGTGTTTACCTTGTGTTTGTAAGTGTTTCAGGTCGTCCTCCAGGAACCTCATCTCATTGATTTCTGAGATGAGCAGCTTACGGGAGTCGGCCTCATCGCGATAGAGCAGGTACTGGTGAGCCAGGTCTTCCTGCATTCTGGCCAACTGTACAGCACCACACAGGGAAGGAGAGTTTACACTACATTGCATAGGGGTAGGGGCTTCGAGTGTAACAGCCACTATAATGTTAAGAATAGTAAATTCAGAAAGGCTGTTTTAAGAATACTGGTGTGAGCCACAACAGAGTGACATGTGTCCTGATATAGGGCCACACAAACAATCAAAGGAGGGCTGAAGACTTTGCCTACCTGAGCCTGCAGGCCGAGCTGGTTCTCCCTCAGTTGGTCTATGCGTTTCAGCAGCTGGACTTTCTCCTGCTTTAGGGCTTTGATTTCAGCTCTCTCATCCTCTCGCAGAGCCAGTATTTTTTGATTGCATTGCTCCGAGACTGTCACCACCATTGCCTTCAGAGGCTCCAGTGTGCGGATCTGGTCTCTTAGGTAAGCTAAGACCAAACAAATATGCAAGACATGAGAACCACTATCAACTGATCTGCCTTAATGTACTTGCAGTCTATACATTACATCACTTAAATGCATGTCAGTAGCAAACATTCCTTGTCAAGAAAAGAAATCACACTTTACAGTTGTCAATATAAAAAAACATTACTTCAATTCAGTTCAACAGCTCAGTCAATAAGGTATCAATGCCATGAAAAAGTAGTGCCTCCAATATAAATCCCCATCTAAGAGGACAGTATAAGGCTATATTTACTAAGCTATTGATCCAAGGTGCAACTTTAGAGGAAACTTAGAAGTTGAGTACATGTAGGAGCACTTCAAATTACAGCTCCTCAGTTCTTGTTTTAAAGATGAAAGGATGCTTTCTTAGACTGTAGGTGTTATTATAATTATTTGTATTATCCTGATTACCGTACTATTTTTTCTTTAAAGGATTACATACCCAAGGTTATGTCATACTCGTTTTTAATCGCTGACAACAAGGGCTTGTAGGTTTTGAAATCCTCAATGAAATATTCGAAAACTTCTTGGTATGCCTGCAAGACAGAAATGTGCCGTTCAATCCCTAATCAACAAAGCCCTTCTGCAAATGCAAGGGAGGCAAACTAACAAACGGAGAGTGGTGTAGTGATGTGCCAGTTCCGACCTGAAGCTTGAGCTCCTGTGCGTTGGGTTTGCTGGGGTCGAGGGACTGCAGCTCCTTCCTCAGGTAGGTTTCCAGCTGCTCCAGAAACCGAGGCTTCGACACGCTGCTCGAGAACTCCTCGCCACAGCTGCAAGACAAAAGCAAAGTTAGGGGCTAATCATAAGAACATAAGAAAGTTTACAAACGAGAGGAGGCCCCATTCGGCCCATCTTGCTCGTTTGGTTGTTATTAGCTTATTGATCCCAGAATCTCATCAAGCAGCTTCTTGAAGGATCCCAGGGTGTCAGCTTCAACAACATTACTGGGGAGTTGGTTCCAGACCCACACAATTCTCTGTGTAAAAAGTGCCTCCTATTTTCTGTTCTGAATGCCCCTTTATCTAATCTCCATTTGTGACTCCTGGTCCTTGTTTCTATTTTCAGGTCAAAAAAGTCCCCTGAGTCGACATTGTCTATACCTTTTAGGATTTTGAATGCTTGAATCAAATCACTGCATAGTCTTCTTTGTTCAAGACTGAATAGATTCAATTATTTTAGCCTGTCTGCATACGACATGCCTTTTAAACCCAGGATAATTCTGGTCGCTCTTCTTTGCACTCTTTCTAGAGCAGCAATATCCTTTTTGTAACGAGGTGACCAGAACTGAACACAATATTCTAGGTGAGATCTTACTAATGCATTGTAAAGTTTTAACATTACTTCCCTTGATTTAAATTCAACACTTCTCACAATATATCCGAGCATCTGTTACCTCCTTTAACACCGTCTAAAACCACTGCAGTCAAATCATTAATGTAGTCTTCTTTAACCTCCCCCGAAATAAACACATATCTGTCTTGTATAACTGTACATTGTACACTGATCCACTTCTCACTGCTTATGTTTGGTTAAACTTTTCTATATCTGAAGGATTAATTAACCCTAAGGATGGGACAGGGGTGTCCCCGGTTTTAAATGTGTATACATACCCATGAATTTTGTTCTCTGTCGGGGAATGTGGCTTGCGCCTTTGCGGCACTATCTGTGATGATAAATGAGCTGGCCAGGTCGACAAGTGACCAGTACAAGATTCCCCCTGGAGACACGAAAGCACATTGAACTCACTTTAGCTACCAAAGTATTCAGGAGATTCTCTATATTCAATGCTGACTGTCTGTCCTGACTCTAAGATTTACATCAGACTACACCAGCTAAGAACCCTAGATTCTCTGGGACTGCCTCAAAATAATAATACCCACTAAAGGTAGCTCAAATTGCTCTGAGATTATCATAGCAAAGAGCTTCCTCAATCATGTTTGCAGAACTTTCTTTATCTGCACTGATGTTCAGATTTGAATAGTAAGAAATGACATTTATTTTAGCACTCTCTTATGGAAAAGCTTTAATTACTATTATTATTTTTTTTTTCTTTAAGTCTGCCATTATGAATCAAATCAAGTTTGATATTCCTGAAACTCCTTTGGGCTGTTGATGGTTCCAGTACAAACATTAAATAACAGTTTCATAGATATCAAACATTATTTTATTCATAAAAACAAAAAGACTTTGAAATAATCTTTCGAAACAACTCACAAGTGAGAGCGTTGTGAGTCAAGACCAACATCACAGATAACTCCAGACTGTATTTTATCATAGTTTCATTCCATATGCCAAGACTGTCTTGTTTTCATCCTCATTCATTAGTCCTGATACTCACAACTGCTCCTTTTAGCTTTGTATGGTTACTTTGCTGTTGGTGTCTCAACCCAAGGACCAGGCTGCTACTCGGATAGTGTGGGGACTCTCTGTAAAATAATTTCGATCAGACTGAGAAAGAGCTACAGCACCTTCAGCAGAAATTCTAGCCTGATTGTATTACATTAAAGACCTTCAATCTGAGGACGTTGTACTAGGCATTTACACCCTCAAAGGCAGGGGCAACCTTGAATTTGCACGGGCAACATTGAATTTGCACGGGGAGCATTGTTGACAATCGCTTTCAAATTGAGTCAAATCTGCACGCTTAAGGTACTGTCTTAAACGTGGGCTCTTTGGAGACAGATGATCCGCATATACCCCCCCTCAAAAAAAATTGTATTGAACAAACAATTATTACAAAAGATACACCTCTATATATATATAATTTGTTTATTTATCAGACGCCTTTATCCCAGGCGTTTTACAGAGACTAGGGTGTGTGAACTATGCATCAGCTGCAGAGTCACTTACAACAACGTCTCATCCGAAAGACGGAGCACAAGGAGGTGAAGTGACTTGCTCAGGGTCACACAATGAGTCAGTGGCTGAGGTGGCATTTGAACCGGGGTCCTCGTAGTTACAAACCCTTTTCTTTAACCACTGGACCACACAGCCTCCTATATATAATAAATCTATAATACATACATAAACACACAATTTCTTAAATGTAAAGAAACATGAATACTTGGTTAGTTTCTTATCAATAATCTAGTGATTTGGATGTTAGGTGCATATCTGCTTTTTACAGAGTTGTATGTTTAAAAAAAAAAAAGTCAACTACTTTTCAATTGTAATTTTTTTTTTTTTTTAATCATAGAATATGTACAATTGAATGATGTAGCCAGTGCTAATGTAATCTTCTCAAAGAAACTTCAAAACAATGAAATAATCTCACATAAATGAGTCTTGCCTTTCCGACACTTGCTGTAACGTCGGTAACTTGCCATCTCTCTGCATCGTGTCCTTTGAAAACATTGAAAATCATTTAATTCACAAACTAAACATGTTCACGGTCCTTGCATTTGCCTTCTGTTTAATGTGGATGTAAATTGAGCGCTTTGTTTGTGTACAGTGTGTTGCCATGGGGATCGAAGCCCACCCCCTCGGAAGGACCTCTCGAGTCTTTGTGGTGTCCACAGCGAAATATTAAGTAAACAAAGATTCTGACTTGAGATCCAATCGTACTGAAATATATAATGTTTACTAAATCGTTTTAATATGATTTAAACAAAACGATTGTCTTTTTTATTTTAAAGGATGGGTTATTTTTTAATGACGGCGTTATTGACAACATTGCGTAACAGTCAAAGCACAGCTAAATCTGCTAAACTCACATTCATACACGATAAAGGTCTATAACTGAAGCCCATTTTGTTCAGAGAAGGGTATCAATCACTGCATTTAAACGCGACAATATATACAATTCGCAAAACACATCTTCCTCGCACAGTTTCCTTGGTATATGTAGTTCTTTTCGAATTTAGGACTACAAATCCCAAAACCTCTTTCGACCATGGTCGTCTGCCACAGGGGGTTATGGGGCTTGTAGTGAATTAGGGCGACTCGGGTTAACCCGTTTAGCATGCGTAGAGAGGAACGCAGATCTGTAGAACTACATTTTCCCCTCCTCCTCATGCGTGAGCTCCACGGATGAGATCTCGCAAGGGTTTGTGGAAGTTGTAGTTATCAGACTTCCCCCAAATTGCTAGCACGCATTGCACACGCCAAAGTAAGAAACTACAACTCCCATTACTCAGCCTATACTGCCCAAGAGCATTGGTTATCCGGGGATATCGCACGGCTGTGTCTCTGTATATTTCTCTCCCTCTCGTTCTGCGGATTGACACAATACAGTCACAAAATAAATACAAAAGCAAAACAAAAAAAAAACCTTAAAACATTAAAGTCAAAAGATGGCGGAGCTGGGAGCGGGGATCCTGCATGGGGGGGATCTCGCTTTCAATTACCAGGAGCGAGAGCTTAACGAGCGATTGAAGCGGCTGTACCCGGCCGTGAACGAGGAAGAGACCCCTTTACCCCGGTCCTGGAGCCCCAAGGATAAATACAGCTACATCGGGCTGTCACAGAACAACCTGCGGGTGCATTACAAAGGTATATACGTGTCGCATTATTAACATGGTCAGTCCTATAACCGGGCCAGGACTGTCCACAGGGCTTTTCGAGTTGTGCAGGGTATTTATGAGATAATCTGTATGCAGTCGCTCACATCTAGTTTGATCTTGCTCTCCGTGCCCCTTGCTTTGTTTCACAAAAGGAATGCCAGCCAGCAGTCTGAGTGTGTGTATTGACAGTGTTTGGGAATGTGGCGGCTCAGCCTGTCCGCATTATTCACAGGATTGTGAATGAAGAGATTTCTCATTTGAAATACATGACATCTTTTATTTTTTACAGCCTGCGCTGTTTTTATAATGAGGGTCCAAAAGAAAAACAAAATGCCCGAGCCCCCCTGTTTGCGTTTGTGTGCATTGAACAATGCAGCAGTGCTGGCATAGTGATGTGAACAGTGTGTGTGTGTGTGTGTGTGTGTGTGTGTGTGTGTGTGTTTATTTTATGGATGATGTATGCTGTTACGGGGACAGAACAGGAATCCGTAACGATCTTGTTTTTGGCATTGCAGGGCTACACATACTGGTTTAGATGTGCATTGTCTCAAAGGCAGTGTGTGATTGTGGCGGACTGGTATTGTGTTGAAATTGTGGTAGCTCCAGGTTTTAGGAGCTCGATTAGCCACAGTGCATAAATAACAAGCTTATTAAACTCCCAGTAAAACCAGGAATGGATCAAACTTCTGTGCCGTACGTATTCTGCCCTTACTAAATGTCTTTTGTGTGGAAGTTTTTTTTTTAGCAGTTTATCAGGCTGTGTTGTATTTATTGGCTGAAATATTATTTAATATGTGAGTTAATACTGTATATTTACTGTAAATATATCAAATGGCTTCTGTTATCAGCAGCAACATGCATAAGTGATGAAGACATTTAGGCAACGTGGGTTGCATCTGGTTTTGTGAGTCAGTTTTGAATATGCTGATCAGGGGTAAAAGTACAGCTTCCTTTGTTAAACCGAGGTCAGCAATGACCCTGACCCTGAACTTGAACATTCCACACCCTGCTGTTCTTTTCTAACGCGGTATTGAGTTAGGTAATGCACTTCATTAACATTGTTCAGGGGCTTAAGTTGCGTTTCTTATGCTCTCTGGGTTGTGTATGAACAGGTGTGCACTGTGTTACAACAGCAATGAAGTCACACTGCTACAAGTCTGCTGAGTGGGTTTTAACGTGAGCAGTGTGGTAGGGTTAGCATCTGTAACCTCTGAGCGCTCAAAGCACCTCCTATTTGTAGCTAGCTTGGGACTGTGATTTGTGATTGCCTAATGCCAGTTCTCACAGAACACTGAAGATGGCTGTTTCAATTGAAAAGTGTTACTCAGAGTCCTCATTTGGGTAAAATGATCATAAACCCAAACACCAAGACGCATTTTGAAAAGCAAATCAGCTTCACATTAATCCAAGTGCATTTGCCTTAATTCGAGTTGTTTTGGGTGATCCAGCTGTTCTGGAGATCAGCTAATGATTGACTATTTATCAATGAACATCTAACTGGGACTGTTCTAGTTGAGCTTAATCACTGCCAGTACTTGCAACATTTAGATCACCAGCCTACTGTCAGGTTAGAGACTTTTAAAGACAGTAATACTGTACATACCCTAGAGACTCACCCTCACTGGTAGAGATACAGGGATGACAACAAGACTCCCATTGCATAGCAGTTTAATCCATCCCTGCTTTTTAATATGACACACCTGAGCTTACCTGTGCACTGTGGCTAATCAAGCTCGGAACTGGTGAAACTGGTATGCAGTAGGAGTCTTATTAACATCCCTGATACATTATATTGAACTTGCTACACAGATCGCGTTCTATTTTAATGATCTAATGACTGGCGGTGTTTAGACCCACTGCTGTTTTGGTCAGTTGAATACACACTGGTTTTTGTTTATTTGATCATGATGAGATCAATCTCTCTTCTTGATTTCTAGAAAGACAACTCTAGTGAAGGCACTGTGTCAGGATTAAATGGACAGCCTTTATATCGTAGCATTGTTATATTTATCTACAGTACTGTTCAAAATGGGGTTTGAATTTCAGACTCTCACTCATTGATATTATTTTACAGCAGGATATTATTTTTTGAACGTACCAGCAAATCTGTGTTCATATATATCAGCACAGATTGTTGGCAAGCACGTGCTATCTGAAAAATACCTGCTGTGCCTTTAAGAGCAGACCCTTAAACACGAAGAAAACTAGGGATCACATTTATGCAGCCATTAGGGAGCACTTCAAAATGATTCTCCGAAGTGTGTGTTGTTTGCATGTGCAGCTCCAGGTCTCCTCTCCTGGCTGCGTTGGCTATTCCTCTCAATGTTTGAATTCACAAGAGGAGCTCATCTTAAAGGGGTGGCGCCCCTTTTTTTTCCCCCCAGAGGGAGGAAGATCTGGCAAATGCATTTTCACCTGGATTAGTGCAGAGGATTATCAAGGCCAGGGACTTATGAGGAAGCTGGATCTCCATGTTTCTTTGAGCGTTTCGTTTTTGATAGTGGTGACGTTTACTGTACTCTGGCTGCTGTTCATATCCATTTTCATAGTTTATTTTGTTCTGTTTTCACTGTTACCCAGTGACTGTGCGTCGGGGGTGGAGGATCCACTCTGTGCGCTTATGCATACAGCTATTGGCATGGGCATTCTTTTGGTCATAATTCCCTACTTTCGCTTTACCAACTTCGAATGTGTTTAGCCAGGATTCCTGGACATTGTGTTACAAAGTTCTGCGTTGTGGTCTCACTGCTCGGTAGACCCTGGATTGGGTATGTTTTTCATGGTGTTCCTGTAGTGCTGCGCTGTGTTATTTACCCTCGCCAGGATCCACTGTACTACGTGTTACTGAAACTGCCTTGTTCAGAAAAGTTAGCTGGGTTTATGCAGCTGTGAGTGATTAATGAAAGGGTTTCAGGATCTGTTAAGATGCTTCGCAAGCTGATTAAACCTATTGCTTTGTTGCGGTTGTTGTAAGCTGGGCAGTCATTTGTTTAGCCAATCAGTGTATTCATGTCACCCAGCAGTGGTAGAGGATGACTAAGAACTGACGGAGAGAGAGAAGGGTTGGACTGCTACACCCATGTGGGTAACGCAATACAGTGGCGCTATACTAACTAAACCCTGCCTTTCTGAGTACTCAAGGCGAATGAACCAAAACCTGAAAATCAAGCATTGGGGAGATGCTAGAGCAGAGTTCACTTAGTGTGTCAATAGGAAAGTCTGTGTCCGTGTGAGAATTTGATCTGTGTGCTCTGCACCGCAGCCTGGGGAAGGCAGGTCAACGTGTTAACATGGGCTGTGTGTTACCATGGGGGTTGAGCTGTGTGTTAACATGGGCTGTGTGTTACCATGGGGGTTGAGCTGTGTGTTAACATGGGCTGTGTGTTACCATGGGGGTTGAGCTGTGTGTTAACATGGGCTGTGTGTTACCATGGGGGTTGAGCTGTGTGTTAACATGGGCTGTGTGTTACCATGGGGGTTGAGCTGTGTGTTAACATGGGCTGTGTGTTACCATGGGGGTTGAGCTGTGTGTTAACATGGGCTGTGTGTTACCATGGGGGTTGAGCTGTGTGTTAACATGGGCTGTGTGTTACCATGGGGGTTGAGCTGTGTGTTAACATGGGCTGTGTGTTACCATGGGGGTTGAGCTGTGTGTTAACATGGGCTGTGTGTTACCATGGGGGTTGAGCTGTGTGTTGCTCAGCTATACCTGACACAATGAAACTGGAACACAGACAGCCATCTCTAACTACACCTCCCCCAGACCAGCCAGCTCAGCTATACCTGGGGAGAGGCAGTGGAAACGAAGCAGTAAAGTAAAACCAGGAATGGCTCAAGCTGCTATGCAATGGGAGTCTTATTTCCATCCCTGCTTTTGATCTGGTTAAATTGCGCCTTCGGCCCTAGCAATGTGCCCATGCACACAGCACACAGCACCAGCCCTGTTTAACACCTGTCCCTACCAGAGCTGGGCTGTGCAGGTTGTGCCTGATCAGAGTGGCCAGCAAGGTGACCATATGCTTTGTGTTTTCCGATCACGCAGGTCACGGGAAGAATCACAAGGATGCCGCGTCAGTCCGGGCGACTCACCCCATCCCGGCTGCCTGTGGGATCTACTACTTCGAGGTGAAGATTGTCAGCAAGGGCAGAGATGGGTAAGGGCTTTATTTGGTTTGTTCAGTTATGATCAGCAATACAGCAGTGCCTGTAGCTCTTATATATGAGATCCAACTCCGCTGTAATAGGAACAGTAGGCATCCACCAGGTTAGGTTAGACTCCTGCTTCAGCTAGGAATAGCCAAGCCAGCCAAGCACCCCTTGACTCCCTTGGCTGCAGTTGATTTATTGTAGTGTCCAGTTACTTCATTAAGACTCTGGTTGATCATCACTTTCTCATTGATTTCAGGTACATGGGAATAGGGCTGTCAGCGCAAGGAGTCAACATGAACAGACTGCCTGGTGAGTCAGTGACAGGGGACCGGGGACAGGGCTAATTTTGAAGTTTTCCCATGGTTATACAATGGAATTAGTTGGAAATAGATGGAAATAGTTGACCATGTTGTGTGGGTCGATATATATATATATGCTTTACTATACCTTTCTGGGCTTTACAGTGCTTATCTGTGTTTTCATTATGCTTGGTTACACTGTGCTGTGCTTTTACTGTGGGAGACTTTCCTAAGGGTAGTGTTGGTAAGTCAAAGTCAGCACAGAAACACGCAGGCTGATTGCCCTGGAGCTCCAGCAATCAGGGATCAGGAAGCAATCCTCTGGTCAGAACAAGGAATCGCTCTGAGGGGGAAAAAAACAAAACATGCTTCGTATTATTGACCAAATCCCTTACAGCCCTGCACCAGGTTTGGTCCTACAGTATGTTAAATCTGATGTAGTTATAATGTACTATAATATTCTATGAAAAGCATGTGGCTCTTATAACTCCTGAACACCTTGCTGAATTGAGCTAATAATGCACGCACACTGTCGGGATGGAAACACGAGCTGAAAATGCACACACCACGGGGATGGAAATAAGCCTCCTATTGCATAGCAGTTTTACCCATTCCAGGTTTTAATATGAGCTTGATTAGACACAGCATATAAATAACCGGTGCAGGTGTGTCTTATTAAACATGTAGTAAAACCAGGAATGGATGTGACTGCTATGCAACAGGAGTTTTTTTTCCATCCCTGCACTGTTTCATAATGGTAGGTGAAAGAAACTGGCCAGTTACAACTTTTAATAGTAAACCACTCCCCCTCAAACCACCCTGAAATCGCTGGCTATTAAATCACATTAATGTGTTCTTCCATCTATTGCCTCAGGCAAACACCTTCTACTGTAGTTCCTACTAGTCTGTATCACTTTATTGGAGGGGCTGTAGCATCCATAATCTACATTACTGATGTACATGCAGGGCTGCACACAGTGTGGACCAGAAACACAGTGTTTAATGCTGTACCGCTTTCATTGGCTGTATTGGTTTGGTTGTGTATCAGGGCAGCAGTGTGGAGTAGTGGTTAGGGCTCTGGACTCTTGACCGGAGGGTCATGGGTTCAATCCCCGGTGGGTACACTGCTGCTGTACCCTTGAGCAAGGTACTTTACCTAGATTGCTCTAGTAAAAAAACCCAACTGTATAAATGGGTAATTGTATGTAAAAATAATGTGGTATCTTGTAACAATTGTAAGTCGCCCTGGATAAGGGCGTCAGCTAAGAATTAAATAATAGTAATCTGCAAGTAATGTACCTTCAAGCAGAGGTTTGTCTTATGGAAAGAAAAGTGAATGTTTAGAGAGACTTGTATAGACTTTCTAGGTCTGCCTGCGAATGAGGCTTTGTCTCCTGTCACTAGGAGGTCACATGCAGATTAGCCTCTCCGGGGGATTTGTTAACATTATTAGCTCGGCTCTCTGGAAATTGTAAGATTGTTGAAGAGCCCGTGTCTCAGGAGAGAGGCCAGCGCTGTATGGACTCAGTGTTGTGGGCAGAGCTGCTTTCAATTTATCAACATGCTGACATGCTTATTCTTTAAATAGTTTTGTTTTTGTTTGTTAACATTACAAATTGACTTAGATGTTTTGCAATGTTTAAATGTGTTTATACTTAAAAGTTTAGGATAAAAAACAAAACAAAAATCAGATCCTCACTGGAATGCATGCAGTACTGTAGGTCAGTGTTATCGAAGTTAGGGCCTCCATGTGATGAGTGTAGGGTTTGACTCCTCCCATGCACCTGGCATCACAGTCAGGATTGAGCACCGTGCATCATCACGCTCTGCAAACACGCTGCTGAGAATCTATTCTTGCACTCGCTGTTTCTTTAGGAGCAGATTGATGAAATGAGCTTGTGGTTTAATAGAAAATGCCTGTCTGAAGACGATGTGGGTTGTTAGCACTGTGTAAAAACAAAAGGCGCATAAATCCATATCTTAATTTTGGTTGTTGGCGCTTTGATTAGTCTTGGCAGTTTATCCCCGGGAGTGTTTTGTCTCGCTGGCTGACACGGCACACAGACACCCTTCAGCAGTATCGATGGTTTTCTGTATCTTCCCTGTGAAATGGGAATGCCCCCTTATTTCATGGCATTTTTGATGTTAAGTAACAAAGTTAAAAGGAGGTTTAATGATCGTGCTGGGAGACTTTACTTTTCCAGATCTCTGGACACCCCCAGCTTTAAGACATTAATGTCACCTCAAGATGACTCATCCAGTCCAGGTCTTTGTTCCAACCAATTAAACTTCTATCCAGTTCCAAAAGCAGTTTCTGTAGTTGTATCATAATACCTGTAAAACCAGTCTAGGACCTGGAAGACACACTACCGTTTCATTATTGTGTTTCCTTTTGTGAGCTGGGCATGAACCGGCGACCTTGCACACCTCAAACAAGCATCATAACCACTATGCAAAAGATCAGCTGGGCTTGACTGCTGGTAAAGTACAGTGATCCCAAGAAATCAGGACAGAGAAATGGGGACGTGCCAAGGGCAGGGAATCCCTTCACAGTAACGTGAATCTTGTTTGTTCAGAGCTGTGCGACTGACTATCTGTTTGTCACGCTGTGCATCCACTCTGCACTGCACTAGGGGGTGATTTCAGTGTGTGTCAGGCTGTGAGTCCACTCTCCACTGTGCTGGAGGATGATTTCAGTGTGTGTCAGGCTGCGAGTCCACTCTCCACTGTGCTGGAGGATGATTTCAGTGTGTATCAGGCATCCACTCTGGACTGCGCTGGAGGATGAATTCAGTCAGGGTTTGAGAGGGTGTTTGTCAGGATTATAGCCCCACACTCGTTACCAGGCTCTTTTTTAAATATGCATGCATTTGGAAAAGGCGTTGGAACACACTGCTGGCTTTGTCCAGGCTCTCTGAAAGGGCAGCCGAGGCCACAGTAAAGGGGTGAATGAGGGTGAAAATGCAGGGGAGTGAAAAGGATTTCAGATGTGTTTGTTTATTACCAGATACAATACTCCATCCTCTTTCTCATCATAGTTCTTAATCTCTGGTTACAGGAAGTAACCATCAACCACGGCAGTACAGAACTCATCTTGAATGTAGTGTGTGGTTTAATAAAACTGTTATGAGTTCACTGATGCTCGTATCTATTCACTGGTATAGTAGCTGCATAACCCTTCTACCTCTGATTTCCGGTTAGTATTTTAACAATGGTACAGATTTTATAAGCTGGCTTTGTAAATTATGTTTACTGTAGATTTCTAAACTGATCTAACCTGTACTGCCTTTTGTTTTTGTTTTTAATGCATTTATTTCATCAAAAATCACTGCTGACCTCAATATTGAAATTACTGACGGGACAGGTCTGATGAAAAGGATTCCGCTAAAAACAAGCAGCGTTTCTAAAATATTGGTCACAAAAAATAATCTCTGATTTATATTTCCATGGACTTAATCCACATGTATATTTGACCACCTCTCCACCTTTTTCTTTTCATTATTCAGTTTTCCTAAAATCCACACAAAGTACAGACTTTAATCCTGCAATTTGGAGTCATAACCTGTAATTTTAATGTTATTAATATTTCAGAATTCTATGTGACTGACAGTCTAGTTTACAAGGAGGCCCTGCAGGACAGCAGAGAATACTTTAGGGGCCTCGTGAAACCTACAGTATACTATACAGAGTCAATAGAATAAAACAGGTCGTTCATTGGGAAGCAGCATACCCCTTTAGTTTTAGTAAAAACAGGTCGTTCATTGATTGAATTGTTTATGCTGCCTACACTTGCCCTTGGCTGGTTGCTAAGTCAGGTTTGGGTGTGTTTAGTGTTAGTGTGGAATTAAATGGCATTGATTTGCTAGCAGTGAGTTTGGATACAAGGATGCTTTTCTGATGCAAGGTCTGCCCACGACTAGTCATCATAATCATCGCAGATCGTCTCCCAGCCAATGAGCTGCTGTTCAAGAGACACTGTCCCCTTTCTTAATCTTTAGAAACATCTCTACCTCATTTCCACTGTCTCCTCCAGTGGAGCTTGGGGGCTCAGCACACTGATCTCAACCGGATCCTAAACACACACAGCAGGGGTGGCAATAAGACTCCTACTGCAGAGCAGTTTCACCCATTCCAGGTTTTACTATGAGCTTGATTATCCAGTGTACAGATAACAAGGTCAGGTGTGTCTCATTAAACTAGTAAAACCAGGAATGGATCAAACTGCTATGCAATGGGAGTCTTATTTCCATCCCTGAGGTTTTGGCTGCTGGCTGAACGGCACGTGTTCAGCTCTGCAGTGCTGTGCGGTTCAGGGTGGGGTTCCCAATTATAAAGAGAGGCAGGCAGGCGTTTCACCTGGCAACACACACAAGGAAACAGATGCTTGGGCACAGTATGTGCTTCAGAGCAGAGCTGGCAGCTCACAGCCCTACAGAGGGTTTGTTTAATAACAGTGCAGTCAGATTAACAGGAGAAAGGACTGGGAGGCTCAGTGGACTAGGAAGGGGATCTGGTGCCTTCTGACTCTGGCTTGAGGGTCCTTTTATGTTTTAAAGAATCATGCAATAGGCACTCATCCAGTAAAGTGACACATAACTGTAACGTTTCTGGTGTTCTGCGTTACACCCAAAAATATATATTTAGTTTTCCTTGAAAAATGACTGAAGCACTTCACGTAAACCATGACTGATTCCTTTGTGTGCCAGTATAAATGGTTTGAAGTGTGTTTTTGTAACCTATAAAGGTGCCAGTAGTACTACATACTGTATACACCCACACTGAGCGAAGAACAGACCGCTTTTTTCCCCCCTCCCAAGTTGATGGAGACTAATTTGGTCAGGGGCTATATTTAGGTCCTGCCTGTTTGCACAGAGTGGTGTAACAGGACCCTTCAGAGTGGTGCAGGCCTGGCTCTCTCCTCTCTCCCAGCACGTCAACGTCCTGCCGTTAGCAGAAACAGGCTGAGGAAATTCCTTTTGGCAAGCTTCCTGGGAGCTGCTCAAGTGGACCCTGCACTGGCCAAACCATGTCCCTGTGCGCTGCCTGTCTGGGACGCCCACTATGGGAACTCAAGTGTCTTCTGATGGAACTCGTGGACTGTTTGTTAATGGTTTCTGTTCTCCGTCAGGAGACCCCAGTTATATGCCAGTAGCTAGATCCAGTATTAAGAGCAGTGCTGGCTCTTGATATCAAAATATTTCTTTTCTCAACACGACACCAGTAGCACTTTTTAAACACATGTTGTCTTCTACTGTTTCCTTCATTTTAAATGCCCCAAGTAGACAGAGTTCTTTTGCTCTGCTTCAGTGTGCTTTTCTATTATAATGCAGACCCTCCAAGTGTTCTTAAATGGCTGTAAATAGTATTTTCACATCCATCAAGCTTGGGTATTTCAAGGGACTGTAAACAAACACCTGCTGAATTCATAATGGTCGCCATTCTCTCTTGGTGTCGATGATGATGATAAGTTTTACATGTATAGGGCACATTCCAGCCTTTTAAACAGCCTTTGTTTTGTTTTTTTTGTTTTTTTTAATCATTTAACATACCAACAAAAAACAAACGTGGCTGACAAGTTACTAAACTTTTGTGTTGGTTTGTTTCCCTTCCACAGGTTGGGATAAACATTCCTATGGTTACCATGGAGATGACGGGCACTCCTTCTGCTCTTCAGGGACTGGCCAGCCATACGGTCCCACCTTCACTACGGGCGACGTGATTGGCTGCTGCGTCAACCTCATTAACAATACCTGTTTCTACACCAAGAACGGGCACAGTCTAGGTGGGTGCCAACCTTTATATTTAAAAAAAAAAAAAAAAAAAAAAAAAAAAAATTTACTTATTCATTCATTTTTTATTTGAATCTGTGAAAAGGTGAAAAACGACCACCTCGCACACTCTTAATTGTGTTTGAAACGCTCCGCATGTACAGTATACGGCAGGCTGGTTTCACACACTGATTAGTCCTAATCTGCTACCTTATGTCAGCTTGTGTTAGGTTATCCTAGATCCAGGGACTTCGAAACCAGCCGGGTGTGTTTTATAAAGGGTGTGGGGCTGCTGCTTGATATGGGTTGGCTTGTGACCCTGCAGAGTGTAGTGACTGAAGTATTTAGTTTGTTTTCGCTTTGTTTTACAGGTATAGCATTCACAGACCTTCCTGTAAGTAATATACCAACTCTCTGAATATTCACCATCTTTCTCTCTGTGTTATCTGTCTGTAAACAGCATTGGGCTTTCTGCGAATGGTGGGGGGTGGGGGGGGGGTTTCTTTCTTTTTCATGTTTTGTTCTTTCTCCTTCCTCTCTTTCTTTCTCTTTTTCCTTTTTCTCTTTTCTTTCTTTCTCTGACAAACCAATTGTTTTATTCCTACTGGCAGCTCCACAGTGAAATCCATAACGGATGTTAAAGCTGGTTGTGTTTCAGCTCGAGAAAGGCCATTAGAAAGTAGGACGCTCAGAAAATAGAAATACGAAAATAAACCTGTCTTCAAAACTGAAAAAATTCTTCTAGTCCAAACGTTCGTCATTTAATTGATGAAGTTTCTTTTAGTGTTTCTAAATGTGACACTACTGAGTGTGTTAATAGTTGACGTTGAGAATGTAGCAAGACAAATGGAGGACACAACAGGCAGACGGGGATGAATGAAATGATATCCCTCCCAGTCTGGGCTCACATGTAGCACTTCACTGTGTTAAACATACAATTCACACCATGGCAACATACAGAGGCTTGGGACTGATCAACAGAATCCACATCATTTGAACTTTGTCTTCCTCTGTGTTTGAGATGTAAGCTGTCTGGACAGTGTTTTCTTGTGTTTAAATCACTGTGTCCGGTTATTAGTTCCAGCTGTAACAGGTGCAACCTGTTTTAGATGGTGAAACTGAAACATGCTACAGCGCAGTACTCGTGAATGGCCATGGCTGCTAATGTGATGTCAGTCTGGTCAGCGAGACAGCATGCAGATGGATAACCACATGTCTGGGCTGATCAAGTGTAAAAGCATTTGAATGTACTATAACAAGCGGCTCTATTCACTTGATCTAACGGGGGGCAGATCTTATTACTGCTGCTGTTTAAATATTAAACAAAACTAAAGACACTTTTCCAGAATTCGATTTTCCCAGTGCCCGCTTTTTTATGATTTAGACAACAGCATTATTCACTCTTATACAAGTTTGCCATGGTAATAGCATAGCAAAGTGTAATAAGTGTAGCGTGAGCATGGTAAAGCATTGTAAAGAATAGCGAAGTATGGAAAAGCATATTAATAAACATGGCAAACCAGGGTAAACTATGGGAAATGCATAGTCTATCCATGGGTAAATCATGCATGAACCTGCAAAGATACTTTTATAAGGGTAGACTGCCACCAACCAACGCTGTAAGTACTGAAGCAGGATAGTGATGAATGTTGTGTCACACCCCCCCCCCCCCCCACCCCCCCCCCCCAGCCGAACCTGTACCCCACTGTGGGGCTCCAGACGCCAGGCGAGATTGTGGACGCAAACTTTGGCCAGCAGCCCTTCGTGTTCGACATCGAGGACTACATGAGCGAGTGGAGGGCCAAGATCCAGGGCATCATCGAGCGTTTCCCCATCGCAGAGCGGCTCGGGGAGTGGCAGTCCGTGCTGCAGAAGTGAGCAGACCCCCCCCGAACAGGAGACACGATGGGGAGCGAGGAAGGGCGCTTTGCCCCATCAAGGCTCGTCCCTTGTTAGCACATCATTCGCCCTGACTAGGGGGGTCTCATTTAAAAGGCTGGGGGAGCGAGGCAGCTGCGCAGTGAATTCATGTAGTAATAGTAGCAGTAGTCTGGCTTGGGTCCCATTTGAAGTGTTTGGTAGTTGCAGGCTGGCACTCAGTCAGCTTCAGTCCATCGCATCACGAGACCGCTCAATCCAGCATGGTTTGGTTGGCAGTGACGGTTTGAGAGGCACTCGGGATGGAGTTGCTGCAGAACTTGTTGTCCTGAATATTATGATGGGGAACAGTGGCGATCGCACAATCACAGTTAGAATGATAGATCGATAAGTTGCGATGGAAAGGCTCAGTGGTGGAGTATATTAGGCCAGGGGATGCAGCTTTTTATTTCAAAGTATCGTCAGATCCCCAGTTGTTGATTATTTCCAAGTTGTTCATTATGACACTCATATGTACTCCCCCCTCTTTCCCCAGTATGGTATCTTCCTACCTGGTGCACCATGGGTACTGTGCAACAGCCACTTCCTTCGCCAGAGCCACTGAGACCACGATTCAGGAGGAACAGACTTCAATAAAAAACAGACAAAGTGAGTCTCCTGGCTGATAACTCGTTGTGTGTGAACTCTGGCTGCTGGGAAAGTCACTTTGGGACAGATCTACAAAGCTTTTGCTGCACTTTTTTTTTTTTTTTTTCTAAAAGCTATAAATGGTAATTTTAATGGCTCCCATGTGTACATGAATTGTGCCAGTTATGTAGCACTAGCAGCTTTTTTAATTAATTTATTTTTGTGATTTTGCACTAAAAAAGCTTAGTCCTAAGAATTGCCTCCCCAGTATTGCACGGAACCCAACTGAACTGCTGTAGAGTTCACCTGGGGCCAAAGCTTAACAAGGGTTGATTATAGGTGGGGCTCACTTTATAGGCCAGCTATTAATGAGTTTGTAATCTGAAGCAGGAGCCAGGAGTATACACAGTACACAGTGCAGCTCTTCCTATTTATTTAGGTGTCTGGATTACAATATCTTATCTCACTATTCATTGGCATGAAGGTGTTTTAAGTATTGTTCATTTTATTATTATTGTTATTATTATATCATCAGCATAGCTGATATGATCTCAGTTTGGCAGAGTGTTTGCAAAGTGTTCTTGTGATAAATGTTTTCGATTCTCTTTTCCTACCTTGTCCTGTGGAAGTGTGACACAGTATACAGTGATGACTGTGGCAGTGTGACAGAGAGAGCACGCAGGATCAAGGCAGTGGTCTAACAGTGATGACTGTGGCAGTGTGACAGAGAGAGCATGCAGGATCAAGGCAGTGGTGTAACAGTGATGACTGTGGCAGTGTGACAGAGAGAGCACCCAGGATCAAGGCAGTGGTGTAACAGTGATGACTGTGGCAGTGTGACAGAGAGAGCACGCAGGATCAAGGCAGTGGTGTAACAGTGATGACTGTGGCAGTGTGACAGAGAGAGCACGCAGGATCAAGGCAGTGGTGTAACAGTGATGACTGTGGCAGTGTGACAGAGAGAGCACGCAGGATCAAGGCAGTGGTGTAACAGTGATGACTGTGGCAGTGTGACAGAGAGAGCACGCAGGATCAAGGCAGTGGGATAACAGTGATGACTGTGGCAGTGTGACAGAGAGCATGCAGGATCAAGGCAGTGGTGTAACAGTGATGACTGTGGCAGTGTGACAGAGAGAGCACGCAGGATCAAGGCAGTGGTGTAACAGTGATGACTGTGGCAGTGTGACAGAGAGAGCACGCAGGATCAAGGCAGTGGTGTAACAGTGATGACTGTGTCAGTGTGACAGAGAGCACGCAGGATCAAGGCAGTGGGATAACAGCACCTTTTCCCCCCCATTGTTTTCAGGAATACAGAAGTTAGTATTAGCAGGCCGAGTTGGAGAAGCCATTGAAGCAACGCAGCAGCTCTATCCAGGACTCCTGGAACACAACCCCAATTTGCTGTTCATGTTAAAGTAAGTGTGTTCCTGGAAAAGCAGCACAGGTATAATGAGTTCATAATGTTGGCGAGAAAAAGCATGGTTTTTTATTTAATTTTATTTTTTTTTACCTCATTTGCACAAGCTCTCAGCATGGAAACTGCGAGCATGTGCTTTTTTAACACAGCAGAATCCTCTGCATTCAGTCATGCATCCATTCTATATGTAATCATAAGAGTATTATGGGATGGAACAAGGTTACCTGCATTAATATCATCCCATTGTCCCAGCCATTGACTACGGACCCATGTTCTAGAATTAGGACTCCGCACAGGGGAAATATTCCACTCAATAATGCAATGCTACGAATGCAGGCAGCAGGATTTCAAAGAACCTTTTAAACCATCTGCCTGCTTGTTTTAAAATACCCTGCTGGGCTTGCTGCAATTATCAAATCAGACTGGCTTGGCATTCTATTTGAATGTATTTGAATTTTTATTTAATATAAAAAAAGAAGCCGAGAATTTGTCTAAAAAGTTTGGGGGTAACATTAGTGGGGGTTGAGGTCCTTGCTGACGCGAGTTCTACATCTCATAAGCTGCTGTTGTCTAATCACATGCTTGTCGGGTTTCGTGTTGCATTCAGGTGTTATGACGTGTGAATGAAGTTCTGGATGAATGATTCAAGTACACCTTCTTGGTGTCCTGTTCAATCTCATTTGGATTTGACTGCTGGCAGCGGCGCTCTCCTCTGTCTGAGCTGAGGATCTGCAAACCTGAACCCAGGCCAAAGGATCTGCTTCTCTATTTGGGGCTTTTTTATTGTGCACAGCTGTAAAGCGCACCAGGCTGAAACGTCAGTCTGGTACAGTCAGCCTTTAATAGAGCACGCACATTTTGGAAGGTACCCCTAAAATGGTTCAAAAGGGTGCATTTAACACTCGTTTACCCTGCTGCATGCCACTGCAGTAGTGGCTTGTGTGTTATTTTGGGTTGCAAACGTGCAGCAAAAAAATATTCATGTGCACAGGGTGTGTCATTTTAGTGGCATATTTATATGGGAGATAATGGCATCTGCTTCAACAAGATCAAGGCTCCCAGTCACTGAAGGAAGGTCTTCCTTCAGGCAGTTTTTGATCAGACAGTGCCTCAGTGCTGGTTGTTGAGCGCTGATGTCGTTGTTCCTTCAACACAAAAAACCTGCTTTGCATGCTGTATAATGCAAGCACATTCATCACGCTCGCCCCCCATAGTCAAATGAGTGGTAGCTCTGCCACCTCTGAGCTCCCTTGTTTCTCCAGTGATGGAAATAAGACTCCCATTGCACAGCGGTTTGATCCATTCCTGGTTTTACTCTGTCTAATAAGACACACCTGCACTTCATACTAATACATTGGCTAATCAAACCTGTACTAAAACCTGGAATGGGTTGAAACTGCCGTCGGAGTCTTATTTCCATCCCTGAATTCCCCTGAGTTCTTGCTTTCACAGTGTCCGCTCTCTTCCTCTCTAGATGTCGGCAGTTTGTGGAGATGGTGAATGGCACGGACAGCGAGGTTCGCTGCTTCACCACTCGCTCCCCCAAATCCCAGGACAGCTACCCCGGGTCCCCCAGCATGAGCCCCCGGCACGGAGCCAGCAACCCCCACCTGCACGGGACAGGTACCAGCCCCTGGGCCAAATCACAGGCAGAACACGGGGCCGGCTGATTCACAAAACGCAGCTGGAGCTGGAGTTTAAACTTCCACTCCGTGTGTCCGCTTGTGAACCACATTCTAGAATATTGTGACAGTCTGGAAGCTTTGAAAAAAAAATCTATGGTACCCTTCTACAAGTTTACCATAGTAAAGCATAGCAAAGTGTAATAAAGCATGTTAAACCATAGGTAAGCACTGTACAAAATAAGAGGTGTGGTAAATCCTGTTAATAAACAGGGCAAACTATGGTAAATGCAGAGTAGAATCAAGGGAAAAGCATGGGAAAACTGTTAAAAATATCGTGGTAAACTTTTATAAGGGTAGCGATGATATTTTAAATGACCACAACCAAGCAGTAAATAATCAGTCCTTTTTTTTGACATTTGACATTTCAGTAGTGGAATGTATGAAAGCGCGTGTGTGTGCATGTTTGTTTGCACAGTATCAGATTACACATTAACGCTGCGCTTCTTGTTGTGTTTTGTGGTTGGCAGGAGCGGACAGCCCCACCTGCAGCAATGGAGTGTCGTCGGGGAAAAACAAACAGTCCCACAATAAATACCCCGGCCTGAGCTCCTCCTCCTCCTCTTCCTCCTCCTCCTCCCCTTCCTCCGCCAACTACTCCGAGTCCAACTCCACAGACTCCACCAAGTCCCAGCAGCACAGCAGCACCAGCAACCAGGAGACCAGGTGAGGCTCCGAGCGCTGATACAGGCCAACCAGGGATGGAAAGAGGTGTGATCCATTCCCGGTTTTACTTGGTGTTTAATAAGACACACCTGAGCCTGTTACCTATACACTGTGGCTAATCAAGTATTAAAACCTGGAATGGGTGACACTGCTATGCAATAGAAGTCCGATTTCCATCCCTGCTTCCATTCCATTGCAGAAGTGTGACTGAGCCCCACTAGGGATCATGGGCTCAATGGCCCTGTTTTCCACTGTGCTGTAAGGAAAGGCAGGACTTATTTCATTTAGTGAAGTCAAGAAAAGATGCTATACACCTGTGTCATATTTAACTTTTACTTCTTAAACTTAAATTTAAAATTGCATCACTGGGATGTCGAACTTAAAATAAAGGGTGAAGTGTAAAATCATTGTCCATTTGCCCTGCTGTGCAGTACAGATAGAAGCAGCTACAGTAAGCACAGATTAACTCTTTCCCTTTCAGTGACAGTGAGATGGAGATTGAGGCAGAGCACTACAGCAATGGAGTCCTGGAGAACTCCTCCACCAGAATAATGAACGGCACCTACAAACACGAAGAGATTCTGCAGGCCGACGACTCCAGCCTAGGCAATGGACTTGCAGGTAGGACAGTATTAGTCTGTGCAGCAGGTTGATGCTGTACTGTATAAAGGCAATGGACTTGCAGGTAGGACAGTATTAGTCTGTGCAGCAGGTTGATGCTGTACTGTATGTAGGCAATGGGCTTGCAGGTAATACACACGTCATCTTTGAACCCCTGAACCCTCGGACTACGGGCAGCAGAAACAAGACCGCCTTTTAAAAAATATGTATGTTTGTGTTGCATGATTTTTGAGGTCACAATTGATTTTTATATATTTATATTAATCAGATCTCAAAGCTTTGATGTGCACAAATGCCTTTGTAATTCTATGTTGAAATCCATGGTGCTCCCAGTATTGCATTGCAGGGCTGTCTCGCTCATCCTCTCCCCCTCTCTCGCTGCTGCAGAGGAGGGCTGCACCCCCAGGCTGCTCTGCGGAGGGAACCAGGCTGCCACAGAGAGAATGATCCAGTTTGGCAGAGAGCTGCAGGGCCTGAACGAGCAGCTGTGTAGAGAGTACGGCAAGAACGCGACGCACAAACAGATGCTGCAGGTGCGAGACCCCGCCTCTCACTCTCTCTGCCACAGTGAAAGCTTAGCCATTGTACTGACACCTTAACGCACCCGTCTCTTCCCATGTTTCGTCTTTCAGGATGCGTTTAGCTTGTTAGCCTACTCCGATCCCTGGAACTGCCCAGTGGGACAGCAGCTTGACCCCATGCAGAGGGAATCTGTTTGTGCCACTCTCAATAGTGCTATTCTAGGTAAGAACAGAACTACCTGTCCTGATCAAACACCATGGTACATTTCATATTTCTGTGCAGTTAAGGCAAGTCAAGGGACCAACAAAATGTGGTCCTAATAAGGGGGTGGTCTTACTACTGAAGGGACAGAGAATTTCTTGTCAAAAAATTAATATTATAGGAAACTGTTCTAATTTGCTGATTTATTATTTATTTTTTTTAGTTCAACCTCTAGCATGCTGGTATTGAGACATGGCCTTTTTACTGCATTAATAGCAAGTCTTTACTGAATTGAATTTGTATTGTTCTGTATTACAGGGACTCCCATTGCATAGCAGTTCCATTCCTGGTTTTACTTTGAATTTAACAAGACACATCTGAGCTTGTTACCTACACACTGTGACTAATCAAGCTCGTTGTAAAACCAGGAAAGGGTGTAACTGCTATGCAAAAGGAGTCTTATTTCCATCCCCTGTGTTAAATGAAGCGAGTGTCAGATCTGTCCTGGGTTCATCTGGTTTACTCTCCCCCCACCGTCGTGTCTCCCGTAGAGTCTCAGAACTTGCCAAAGCAGCCCCCGCTGATGCTCGCCCTGGGCCAGGCCACGGAGTGCCTGCAGCTGATGGCCCGTGTCCGCTCCGGATCCTGCTCCTTCGCCAGAGTCGACAGCTTTTTGCACTAGCCAAGGCTGAGGTGGGCCAGCGTGCGTGTGTGAGGAGTGGGCTTCCCTGTAGAGGGAGGCCCACAAAACCCCGGCTTCATTTTGCTATTCGCTTGTTTCACTCAGCCAGTCCGTTTTTGTTAAATGTTTCGTTTAAACATCCTTCCAGTCCCCTTTTTCATTACTGCCTTTACACTGTTTGTTTTCATTTTATCTGCGTTTGCTGCCACCTCCTGTACATAGCCGGTATTGCAGCCTCTCTGCAGGTCATATACTCCTGGCAAACAGTAAGGCTGTTGTGTAACTGAAGCTGCTCACTAGTGCCACCTACTAGCAGAGCCAGGACTGGTAATACCCCAGTGTCACGTACGGCCTTCCAATTCAGCACTGTAAGATGGACTAGATTTGTGTGTGTTTGCATTGTTCAGAAGTGTAAGGATGTCATGAAACAGTGACTGTGATTAATACCATAAAGCAGTGATATTTTTTGCAGGACTGGCTTCACAGGCCTGTTCACATGTGTGTTGTCTGGGTCACTTGGATTCAGTGTGGTTTTTTGTGCACTCTCCCATCCAGGGTTGGTGTGGCTCACACTGAATCTTACCCATATATACGGGTGCAGTTTTGAGACAGGCCTGGTCTTGTGTTGGCTGCAGACCAAAACTAGTCCATACAGGGTTAAACTTTCCCTGTAATCCTTACCTTGTGCAATGTGAAGAAGTTGTTTTGCAACTGAGGCATTGCAGAAAGGGCTTGCATCGCTGTGAATGCTCAGGCATGTCTGTTTTATAACACTGCTCCTGATGACACATACCTATGTACACATGCACACTATCCCTGGTGCATCAGCTCACTTTCCTCATAACTTTTTTTTTTTTTTTCTTTAGGCAATGTACAGGACAGCTAACAAGAGGACTTGCAAGTGCTGACCGTGCAGTTGGAGTTGGAGGAGAGCATGAGTTTGGTTTTGTGTGCTGTATTCCCATTGGTTGGGACATTTGGAAGAGAGAGAGAGGGGGATGGAAAGAAAAGAAAAAGACATACAAGACGAGGCTTCTTTTTTAATTTAGTATTATCAAATACAAAAACGTGTGACACTATTTAAAGATAATTCATTATTATTCTGTTTATCTAGTCATTTCGAGTTTTTATTTTGTGTCTTTTTTGTTGTGCTCATCTTAGACATTTAGTTCCGAAACAGCCCTGGTTAACATTTTAACTTCTTAATACACACACATACTGTATTTTTTTAAAAATTGAAGACGCCATGGAATTTAAGACGCAGCCCAAATTTCCCACCCTCAATTTGAGGAAAAAATAAAACATCAAATAAATCTGCATTTACAAAGATACAACCTCAATTACACATGGAGGAAGTTTGTGGCCGTCTGCTATCACACAGAGCATTACAGTGATGTGCTGCTTCTCGTTTCCTGTCGTGATTACTCACACCTTCTCCGTTAGTGAACTGTGGTATTGCTTGGCATGTCGAATAATACAGGGGTCTGATCAGCATTTCCGATCTGTTTACTCGAATTTAAGACGCAGGATATTTGACAAGAAAAAAAAGGTTTAAAAAGTATGTCTTAAATTCGAAGGAATACGGTTTCTGTATCTGTAATCTAAGCATACATTGTAATGAAACCCAAGCACATACTTTTGTTGCTCAGAACTCAGGTATGTAATACATGTCATTTTAGCATAGAATGTGGGAAAGAAAAATATTTACTTTTACCAGCATTGATTTCTAGACTCCATGCTTTAGTATGATTTTAATTTTGTTATATTTTCTAACCTTGAGATTGTGGGGGGGATAACCTCTGTGTGGAGGTTTCTTCAAATTCTGTTCACTGGTTAAAAGTCAAGCTTGTGTGAAACGTGCATGCCACAAGCCTGCTTGCTGGATCATCTGTTTGTGCAGCGGGGGAGAAGAAGCTAAACTACAGAGGTTTCTGATGAAGTCCCCTGGCCAACTTGGATCTTATTTGAACTTGTTAAAATCTGTGAAATCACTTTCGATTAGGCTTAGTATTCAGTGCTGCTCAGGACAGTAGCGTGTACGCTGTAGGTATTTCAACACCGTCTGCAGCACAGTACGTGGTGGTCCACGTGGTTGGTGGATAATCTATTGCAAATCATGTAACTGAGTGATTTTGTTATCAGTAATGATAATTACATTCCAAGAATAGACGCTTACGAGGGGTTATTTTTACAACCCAGAACATGTCCCGATCTGGCAGAGAATGCCATAGCATTGTGAGGGGAGGGGGCCCTGTGCCATCTCATAGAGGCAGGCTGTAAATACCCATTAGACTGTGCAGAAACATCAGCTTTGATAGAACCCAGGTCCTGGTCAACCACCTACAACCCCCGACCACTGCTGCATAACAGGCACAGGGCCTCTTTGGAGATGTAAGGGCTCGCTGCCACCTGTATACTTTCCTTCACTGGCCCTCTTTTGGGTAGCAGCATGTCTGTAGGAAGGCCTCTCTTGTATAAATAGTCTCACTTCCTCTCCCCTCCTCCCCAAGCATGGGGACAGTGTCCCTTTTGGAAAGCAAACTCAAAGGACAGCCCTGTCTTAGCGTGCCTGCCTCCCACCAATGCTAGCACAAGGGCAGCATTCGAAAACGTTCACTTACCGTACCTCACCATGTGTAGAATGTGTCTGAAAGTATTGTGAACGCGGTCCGCTCGTGTCAATGCATTTGTTACGTGTTCATGATGTTTCACACCGAACGGTCTGGAATGTGATGACTGAACTGGACATCTTCTCTCCCCCCCCCCCTTACTCTTACTGATTTCAGCGGGACAATGCCACCCCCAGGATCAGGCCAAGCAATGGGGCTAAGGGGAGCATGAAGCTGCTTCAGACCCACTTCTCCCACAGAATGTTGATAACCATTTATGATGGCTGGTGTCAGTGTTAAAAAGGGGAGCTGTGCAAAAATGACTCTTACTGTTTTCTTCTTCAGCATTTCTCGTTTGTACCCCCCCCCCCAAAAAATACTTGATGTAAAAATGTCTAACATGTCTTTTAATTTAGGGTAATTCAGAACCTAAAAGGTAACACTGCCTGTTTTATTATGTGGTTATATACAGAGTTCACTAACAGTGACACGCTTTTAATCATTTGTGTTCTTGGTATTTAAAAGGTTGCCGTGTCTGAGAAGTGCATTTTAATGTCCTCGTTAACCGAGTAATGACCCGTGATTCTGATTGTTCGGGGAAAAGTATTATTTCAGTTTATTATGTAACCCTAACCTTGTTCTTCTTTTTATTCTGAGTTCTCACTGGGAGAAACTCGTCTAATTAGTTCCTCTTATTCCTGTTTGCCTGGTCAGTATAGGCTCCAGATGTCGATAGAATGCAGATTGTGTTGCACTGAACACTGTCCAGGGGATTGGAAGTGGGGGTAGCAGGTGCAGCAGTGCCCATGGCTGTGTACAGAGCCAGTGCCCCTCTTTTTATTGAGTACAGTTGCATCCGTTTGGGTTCTGAGTACCCCACAGACTAACACCAAGAACTGTGATATCTTAATCCTGATCTCTATCGGTCCGAACTCAAATTCTGCAATTTCGCGTTTGTCTTTGATCTGAATTTGTCTGGATAAAATTAAAATAACGCGCACCCCAAAGGAATTCTCCAAAGGGCTGAAGGATTGGATTGGAACGATGAATCATTAAAGCAAGCTGTGCACAATGTTTTATTTTTTATTGATTTGTTTTTTTGATCTTAGTATTTGTGAAATAAGTTACCCTCTACTAGCATGAACCTTTGAAAAATCTTTAAAAAAAATAATAAAAAAATCAAATACCTATGTACTAGAAATATGGTAAAGAAAAAAATATTGTATTCTGTTGTATTTTGACAGAATTATTTTTATTAAAATACACATCCATGTGCAAATCATGCTGTGTCCTGCCTGTTTATTTTATCTGCTAACCTTTGACACAGCTGACGTTTCTGGGTTATTCAAAAGTTTTATGATGTTTAATAAGTCACACCTGAGCTTGGTACCTATTCGCTACAGCTAATAAAATGGGGCGATCATTTTCAAAATGATGTGTGTGTATGTGTGCTGTAGCCATGGGCCGTGTGGAGCTTTAGGATAAATGCATAGTTTACAGATCAGCAAGTGAACCTCTGCTGTACATTCAATCTAAAGCACCTGTGTGACGGATCACCAGCAGGATCACACACAGGCGAGTCATGTTTGCTTGAGCTTCCATATTCAAATAATCAAATAAGGCATGTATATCCACCCTTTTGCTGGGATTTCCAAAACCCACATGCAAATACAGATTTGAAGAAGCTCCTGTATCTTCAAAAACACCTGTTGATTTTACTAAACATAATGGTTAAAAAAGACATGCCAGTAATGAATGGCCAGCACTAAATGCAATGTATCCTGGAATATAGCGTGCATGTTATATTTGGTAAGTAATATTTAATATAATAGTATTTAATAGGGATATTTCACACATTTTTGTAGATACTCTATTTTTTTCCCCATATGTTTAATGTGGTCAGTGTGTTATAGGAAACGTATCAATTCAGTCAGATCCTGGTACTGCCTATATTTATAAGTGTATCAATATTGTTTTCTGATTGGCTCATTAAAATACTCTATCAAATACTAAACGAGTTGCTGTTCCTTTAAGGAATGACAGCTCCGTGCAGATATGGGTGTGTAGCTGCAGCAGCGTACCGAGCAGCCGCAGTGTGATCGAATGTGGTTCAATGCGGGGCCGGTCGGGTTGAGCTGTAGGACAGAGATAACACAGCGCAGGACCCTCTGAGAGCATCATCGGGCAAGCGGGAGGGGGACTGATATTCGTGAGCGGCGGAGGAAATATGCGCTCGCTTCTGGTGTTTTGCTGATCAGAGAATAACGACGGTCGTGGCAAAGCAGGATGTGCGTAAATAAATTAAGAAGTTGAACGGGCAGGCATTGGCAGCACTATACCGGCTCACGAAGCTCTGTGAGGACGTCGGGGGTGGCTCGCTGGTCCAGGATTTGAGATCCAGTACATGCACACAGGATTTTTGTAAGGATGGGACAAAGGCCGTGTATTTTACGAGGGAGATTGATATGAGCTGCCTACCCCAGACACCGTGCACTGACGAGGGAAGCTGTGTGTGTATTTTCATTTTTCTCTGTTGCAACCCAGAGAGGAACAACGCGCATCGGGGCGGCTGCAGCTTCTGGGCTTTGTAGAGGCTGAATAGAGGCAGGCAGGTTCTTTTGTGACAAAACCGTGAGAGACTGAAAGAAAACTCGGCTTTAACAACAGTGGCTTTTTGGAGGTCTTGTTCCCACCGCACATTGCAGAATTAACATTATCCAAGAACCCTATTCAAATGCCTTCAGTGTTTATTTGGTTATTAGACGCACTAGTACCGTGGTGTGTATAGAGGCTACTTTAATTGCCAGGCTTGTTCAGTCGAGCTGGATTTTCTTGCCATTCCTCTCGCTGTCTGCCCATTGTGTGTGTGTGTGTGTCGTGATCTGTATCTAGGCACCGAAACTGTGGGAGAGAGACGGGAGTCCGCTGAGCTTCGTATGGTTGGTTCATACGCCCTGGTCGGGGGATGAGATGAGGAAATCGGCTACTCAAACACAGACACACCTCGGCACCTGCGGCAGGTACATTATAGGTATGGTAAGTATAGCTAACAAAAATAATTATACTGGGATTCCACACAAAAATAATAAATAATAATGAATTGGGAGGCGGTGACTGGTTTCATAACGTCTTTATGCAGTGTCTTACAATGTGAAGCAGGTGTTTGCTTACGTGTGTCGTTCTCTACCTGCGGCTAACTTACATATTGAATGGTATTTAATGCTTTGACAAGACAGCCATGTCTCCAATTAATATATTAGGATCCCCCGGTATCTCGTTGATGTGCGGGAGTGCCTCTGTAATTTGACCGTTTTGATTTTAATTTAAATACATACATAAATAAATAAATAAATAAATACATAAATAAAAGGATGCGTGTGATGGGAAGGCCCAAAATAAAATAATTTAAATATAACATTTGTTGCAAATACTACATTGATTTATTTTTCATTTTTATAGTCCTCTACACCTTGTACGGGGCGCTCTTTTACCGTGTCTAACAGGACAATAATACATTATTGTTTTGTTTGTACTGTTAGTATAAACAGCCACACTAATTCCAGATTTAAATAATACTGATTGATGCTCTGGCGGTTTACTTATTTGTTTTTGAGAAATGTTGCATCATTTTGGACACACGTTTCCTTTCTGTCCAGGTGCCGTACTGACCTTGTCGTGTAACATTGACCCACTCGACTTTGGTTTCCGGCCTTGACCACTTCTGTCGCCAGCAATAATACAGCACGAGCATTTGCGATTAGATTAAAAAGTAAATAAGCACTTGGGTGCCCTTGTTGACTCTGGACCGAGGTGTTGTGAATCTTGACAAGAAAACTAACGTTGCAAACCCTAATCCACCTGAACTAAAGTAGCTACACTTTTAAAGGCAGTATTTATTTTCCATTTATAAGTAACACATAAATATTCTTAACAGGTTGTTAATGCTGCTGTTTCTGCTGAATGCAGACCTTGTTGGCATTCAGGTTTGATTGTAAGGTCGTTTTAGCTCCAGGGACACATCCCCCGTCGCTTAGGTAACAATCTGCTACCATCTTTGACTTTGTGGTTAGTCACCCCACCCTGTGAATCTGCATGCATACCTTTCTCCTGCATTGTGGAAGGGAGCAGTGGCACAGAAGAGAATATCCTGGGTCTTGTTTTAGACAGGTAATGATACCTCCACATGGTAGGCATACAGTCAGTTATTATGCAGCCTGCAGTTATGGGTTAAAAGGTGTATAACACCTGTATATTTACATATGTTAGATAAGGGTCTTGCCTTGAAGCCATGTCCGCAGTATAATAGGTCCCTGTATAACAAAAGCACCTTGTTTTCAATTGCTTACGTTCCTGTTTAAAGGCTTGCTGAGCTACACTGTGCAGTGCAGGTGTCCTGCAAAATCTCTCGCTGCTGTGTGAGGCTGATCCTGCACCTCTCGCTTTGCACATGTGGATTCTATGCAAACACAAAACAAGCAAATGCATACTGTAAAGCTGAGCTTTAGCTGTTAAATTTGCACCCCGCTGGAACCTTACCCCTCCTTGTTAATTATTAAAGGCAAACTGATTAGGAATAACTGCAGATTGCATTTACCGCCTTTTTTGGATCCCAGAGTAAATTATTTTGGAAATTGCATCCTGCTAATACACATGCCCTTTGCCCTATTACTTTTATTTACACTGTGTGTCAGAGATCTACATGCATAATGACTAAGTGCTGCTCGAACCGTCTGGTTTACAATTCTGCATGCACATTTTATATTTCCTCTATATAGGAATAGAGAATACATGGTCTGTGGTGTTACTGACTGTCCCTGTTTGCTCCCTGGCAGGGACAGAAGGATCTGTAAGGATGCTCTGAAGAGCAGTGTGCTGGAACCCGGCTCCTGTGACAGCGAGGGAGGGCAGCGGTGGCGATGTTGCCCGGAGTGGGCGTGTTCGGGACAGGCAGCACGGCCCGTGTCCTGGTGCCCCTGCTGCGGGCCGAGGGCTTCTCAGTGGAGGCGGTGTGGGGTCGCACGGAGGAGGAGGCCAGGCAGCTGGCGGAGGAGCTTGGTATCTCCTTCTACACCAGCCGGACGGACGATGTGCTGCTGCACCAGGACGTGGAGCTGGTCTGCATTAACATCCCACCCCCCCTCACCAGGCAGATCGCTGTCAAAGCTCTGGGTAAGAGGGGACCCTGCAACACAGCAAAGCTGGCCAACCTTGTTTGGCTAAAAGAACCATACCAGGACGTTTTTACAGAACAACTTTGATATATTTTTTACATAAAAAATATATCAAAGTTCACTTTGCAAGAGAGCTGAATAGAAAGAAGCAACAACATACATCAAGCTGTTTGGTAGCCTTCTGCTCATTAAACATCTTGCATGTTTAAAACACAACAGCAGTTTTGCTGCCTTTTCTTCTACCTAAAGCTACAGTCCTTTCAAACCATTAAATGGGGAAACTTCAAAAGAGCCGTATTTTCAAGCTCAATGAGCCATATGTGGCTGAAGGACCATTGGCTGGATGGCCCTGCCGTATGGTATTCCACATTGCAGAGTTCACCAAAGCGTACAGCATCTTTCAGGGCAATGTCACATAACATAAACAGTATATAGGCTTGAAGCTGTACTGTACTGTGTGTGTGTGTCTAATATATATAATATAATATAGATAGATAGATAGATATAGTAGGGAACCTATGGCCTGAGGCTGAGGGCATTGTCCCCTGGAGGTAACTGTAGTTCTTCCCAAGGGGCCTTTAGTTTCCCAGTGAGAGCCGAGGTCTGCAGTCCATTCTGCTGTTACAGAACAAATAAATAAATAACTTTCTCACTGCGGCACAGAATTCTCGGAGCAGTCAGCTGACCTGGTGTTATTTACATGACTATTACAATACACGAATAGTGTGGCTTTGCCGATTTTAATGTTTGCAGCATCTTTGTTTTGTAGTATACTTTGTAATCAGTTTTCTGTAACATCAACAAATTGCTGCCCAGCTTGATGCGGGTTTGTCCGCCATTTTGCTTTGTTGTGTGACGAGAAGAAGGACGTGCAGCGTGATGATGTAATTTGAGGGAGGTGACAAAGCATCACAGGGGCAATAGTTGGATCTATTTTTGGTCATGTGATGAGGTTTTAAGCAATCCCATGCCAGACCACTGGTTTGGCTTTCTGCCTTCCACATTAGATTTATATGGATGTGTTTCCAATCCTGGAGCTACATCAACACATTTCTGCCAGTGGTACAGTTATAACTGGGCCAGCTTCTAAAGCAAGAATCCCACTGCTGTGGAATGTGTCCAAAAACTGCCTTTTATTATGATTGGCAAGACTGTGATTGTGATTATTCTACACGGGGCTTTGAGCCAGCTCTCTAATAATCCTACTAGAATAACAGTTACTAGCTAACAGTGTTCTGCTTCTGAATGCACTCTTGTGGAATGCAAGTTTTAAATTGCTGCAGTCCTGAAACGATTGTGTATATTTCCTAAAGAATGATACACCGAAACGGTAAATTCCTGTCTCGCAACGTGCGCTTCCTGAGTGCATGTTACTGCACTGAGCTCCACTTGTTTCTGACTTGCGTTCGCTGTGTACAAATAGCTTACTCAAAGCATGCATTGCAGCAGCTTTAGAAATACTTTTATTGCAAAACGTGGATACTTACAACAGCGCTTGAACATTGTAGAATAAAAATACAAGAATACTGTGGCTATGATCACTAACAGATTATTCTCCAGATTCCTTGTGCACCATTTTTTTCCTTACTGCATTAAAAAATATAGTAAGTCCAGCCCATCATCCCTTGTGCAAGGTGCTGTGTGAATAGATTGCGTATTGTAATAGGATTTGTACATTGCTGAACTGTGCTGGGCAAGTCAGAGGTGTCAAAGAGGAATGTTCTATCTTGTTCTCTAAAAGCTCTTTGAGTTTACATGTTAAAAGCGAAGGAGACCATTTCCCCATTCCAGCTAAGGGAAGTGGAGATGTGTGTAAAAGGTGGTCACTAAACACTCATTTCCATCACATGCTTTGAAAGGGAAGTTTATCTGGAGCTGTGTTTTGGGTACTGTGGTCCCTATCGTTTATAAATGTTCATTGAGATAGATGAGGCAGGGTCTAAAAAGTGGAGGTGCTTGGGTTGGTGAAGCTGCATTACTTTTTGAAATAGAAAGTTTAGAAATAGGATTCCAGTGTCCAGAATCCCACTCGGGGAAACCATTCCAGATATGCTTGCTGTTCCAATGATTTCAGATCATGCTCTTCAGTTTATTCATGAAGTATCCTCTCTAGGCTGATCTGCAGACTGGAGATGCAGCCAGTGCATGACCGGTATCTACTAATCAAATGGCACCTGAAGCATGTGTACTGCCAAACAAGAGGGACTGTCGCAGAGATGGCAAACAATGGCTGCAGGGTTTCCTTGAGCTGAGCTAGCTGCTTTCTGTGTATTTCACGGAGGTCATGCTGGAGGACTCCACCACCCAGCCACAGCAGGAAAGGAGTTCCGAGAGGAGAACAGATAACAGGGCTTCCTCTTCCTGTGTTTTGCTGCCATCAAGCCATTGTTTGCTTTAATTTTTATTTCCTGTCCTATTCTCTTCTTCTTTTCTAATGGGGACTTCTTACCTGCATCTTTTTTTTATTGTATTTAGAAAGGTTCTTATGAAAAAAGGTCAACCCAGGTCGGGGGGAGGGGGGGCAGTGTAGGGGGTTAATACAGAATTAAAGGATCCAGTGCTGCAGATAAGTCAGGTCTCAAAAAAAAAAAAAGTCTGAGTTTTCTCTGACTAAGATCAGCTTTTTGAATTCGCAGCCAGGAGGCTTGCCTTGAAGGTTCTGCAAAGTGTCCATGCTGGCTTCAACGTGTGCTTGGCTTGGTTAGGCCTGATCAAACAGGTTTATTTTCCCCAGCCATGTCTGGTATTTGCGACAGTGAATTGCCAGAGGGTTCGGAGTTAGGTGCTGCATTCTGTTTGTCAAAACTGGTATTTTTAATAAGACTAGGGAATGCTGCAGAACCAGTATCCCAGAGGGCATATTCAGAGCACAGAAAAGGGAGGGGACTGAGGTGAGGAGAGCGTGCAGGTGGTGTGTGATGTCAGTTGCTGGGGTTCAGGTTACAGTAGACAGCTGTCATTTTTTATGAAAACAAAATCTGTTAAGAAAAAGCAGCCACACATCTGTAAATGTTTCCCTGTCTGTTCTGTAGGCTCTTTGAACCTGCTGAGAGAATGCCTGCCTGTTTGCAGAGCTCAGCAGTTTTAGAGGTTGGTGTGTGTGGCTCTTGTCTCTCTGACCCTGTCTCTGTCCTCTCTCCAAACAAAACCACAGCTGTGAGACTAGGGACTCCTCTTTCAGACGGAAAGGGTTGGCTCATACTTCACTCGGCAGACTGCTGCCAGACAGAGGGAGAGGCGACTCGGACGCTTCTGGAGTCTGTAGCACGTCTATATGTATGTACACTGCATATACAGTCTTGCCGATTGTATAGGCAATGTGTTGGAGACCTGGGGATTGCTGCTTGGGTGGTCTTTCAATTTTTTTTATTTATAATCCCAAACATAAGATGATCTGTACCCCACCCCATCAACAGCCTGTTTTGAGAGCACTTTTCATTGGCAGATGCTGTTTTCTGCTCTGCAATCTACAGGTTCAGGATATAGACTGATGACAGGCTTCATTTTACATGCAACAAGGTACAGTGATGTGTTCTGTTGAGACCGCTGCTAATGCAGTAAATGATTGATGAAAAGGAGCCCCTTTGAAAAGTGTTGCCGTTAGACAAACAGGAAGGCAAAACTTTTGGCAAGCTGTAAATGATTCACAGGAGGCCCCTGGTGGGATCTGCATTGTTCACGCTGGGTGGACGCAGCTCGTGACTTGAAGGGACTTTTCCTGTCGCTGAGTGCCTGTCGGAAATGCATCAGTGAAGGAGAAGCACGAGCCGGGCCAGCTTCTTCACGCAGTCCTTTCCGATAGTCCAGGGTTCACGGTCCCCTGAGACCAGGAGAGACCCTACCGTCCTGCTAGTGAAGGGAACACACGGGGAAACAGTCGCTGGCTCAGCAGAAGAGTGCACTTCCCCTGTGCCTGGACTACCCTGTCGTTTTATTAATGTTTAGTTTTATTCATTTTTGCATTACAATGCTTTCTGTGTTTCAATAGAAGGTACTCGGATCGGATAGGTCAATGGAGATGCAACACCTAGTTTACAAGGATGTCCTGCCTCTGCGTGCAGGCATTGGGGGGAATTGAAGCCTCGTTTGAGAATTAGCCAAGAGGGGTAGGGGTGGGGTGGGGGGTTTAGCTATAATTGAACTGTATTAATTAACGCCTTAGAATTTATGGTATTGCTGATAAAAAGGTGCAATGGAAACCATATTTATATAAATGTTGCATCGCTGTCCACTCAGGTCTGGGTTGTGCTGTGATTCCTGAACAGGGCAGGGAGCGCTCCAGTTTATAATCGACATTCAGTTTGAAGGGTACCTGCTGGTTATCATTTACAGAATTAACCAAGAAAGATGTCTCTGTTTCTGCCTGATAGAAAGCATGTGCGTTTTTAAAGCATTGTAACCTGGGAAAGGCAGCTTATTGCAAAGTTATTCGAGAGGCTGGGACACGTAATCCCATTTGACTGCAGAAGCATGCGTTCTCTCTCAAAGCGCTAGTTTTAAGATGGCATGCATCTTATTTTTTTTGCTTTCCCAACAAGTCGCTACTGTTGAGGAATGCTGAAGCGCCCATAAAGAGCCATTGAGCCACGAGACTCCATGCCAAGTGGTTGAGGTCAGAGCTCTTAGTTGTTATTTTGCCTTCTGGGAGTTAAACTTTATTCAGAATTATTACTGGCAAGACTATTATCCTAATTCATTTGTGTTTGGCAGGTCACATGTTCTAAGCCTACACAAAGCTCATGTAGGTGAAATGCTAGATTTAGAGGTCTGTGTTTCAGCCAGCTGGTTATTAAGGCAAATATATTGTATTTATTTCTTTTTGGAGACTTGCACGAGTGTCCTGACCTTGTGTTAGAGTGCCCTCTGGTGTAAGCTGTGCAGATAACAACCTAGTTCATTCTTTATTTATTTTTAGCAATGACACTGAAATAAAAGGCAGTACAAAAAAATAAAATTACTGACAGTCAGTCCCAGAAAAGTTTACAACACAATGAATCTGTGCGAGTATATCTACAGTGATTGATCCTTTTTTTTTTGTCTTTGTCTAGGGATCGGTAAGAATGTGATCTGCGAGAAGGCAGCTACGTCGGTCGACGCCTTTAAGATGGTGACGGCCGCCCGCTACTACCCCAAGCTGATGAGCCTGATGGGAAACGTGCTGCGATTCCTGCCTGCCTTCGTGCGCATGAAGCAGCTGATTGACGAGGGCTACGTGGGGGAGGTGATGGTCTGCGACGTGCGGGTGTACTGGGGCAGCCTGCTGAGCAACACCTACAACTGGATCTGCGATGAGCTGATGGGCGGGGGGGGCCTGCACACCATGGGCAGCTACATCGTGGACCTGCTGAGCCACCTGACCGGGCAGCGGGCCCAGAAGGTCCACGGCCTCTTGAAGACCTTCGTGAAGCAGAACGGGGCCATCCGTGGGATCCGCCACGTCACCAGCGACGACTTCTGCTTCTTCCAGATGCTGATGAGCGGTGGGGTCTGCAGCACCGTCACCTTGAACTTCAACATGCCGGGCGCGTTCGTGCACGAGGTCATGGTGGTGGGGTCGGCCGGCAGGCTGGTGGCTCGGGGCACGGACTTGTACGGCCAGAAGAACACCTCCTTCCAGGAGGAGCTGCTCCTGGCTGATACCTCGCACCTCGGCACGGCTGTGGAGAAAGGGCTCAGGGAGGTCCCCTTGCCCTACCTGAAGGGCATGGTGTGCATGGTGCAGGCTCTCCGGCAGTCCTTCGAGGAGCAGGAGGACAGGAGGACCTGGGAACACAAGCCGGTCTCCATGGCAGCCTCCTTCGAGGACGGCCTCTACATGCAGAGCGTGGTGGACGCCATCAAGCAGTCCAGCAGGTCTGGAGAGTGGGAGGTGGTGGAGATCATGACAGAGGAGCCCGACGCCAACCAGAATCTGTGCGAGGCCCTTCAGAGGAACAACCTGTAGGATCTGCAGCTCCCATGTGCAAGTAGACTCTGTGCTAGAACGGCTGTTGAACCATGAAAAGCTCTCAATGTTTGCAAACTTTGGAGAATTTATGTAATTGATTAGTTTCACTATCTGGAGTCAGCAGCTAAATTCACCTCAGTTTTGGAGGGGTGCGAGAGTGGCACTGCAATTCAGTCTTTTGCACGTTTGCATCCCCAGGCACCAACTCAAGGCCTCCCTCAAGAGTCTCAATTCACCTAAATAATCCCTGGAGCCTCCATTTTAACCCTGACAGACTCAGACTGACTAATTGTGCCCTGGGAGCTACATGTCCTGCATTTACAGCTTCAGTTTACTTTAGCAGTGAGTTAACGCTTAGAACAGTTCTATAAGGATGATTTTTGTAGACGATTTTCACCAAGCCTTTTGTTTTTCGTCAGAACCTTACATGTAAGGGTGTTCATGGTTTGGGTGTTCTCAGGTCAGCAAGACTATACACAGCCTTTAAAAGGGTAGAAATGGCACATTATCTAGGTCATATAAGGCTGTTGTACTTCATGAATTTGAGCTGAGATGTTTTCAAATCTAAATGAAAGCTTTGTTAGCCTGATCTGTGCAGTCTAGCACGTTATGTTTACTTTACAAACATGTATCGCCTTGGTCTTTTTGGAGTTCAGCTCACTTGTGTCAAGCAGCTAATATGCACCCAAGCTTGTGTTTTTGCAGGTTTTGGATGATGCACTGATGGCCTCCTACCTATTGTTTTATTTGTATTTCTGTAGAATGACCTTTTTCATGCTTTATATAAGCATTTTACATTGAAATGTACTGGCTACAGTGGAGATAATTGGGACTCGTATGGCCTTTAAAGCCATATGCTAATTAACTTTAGCTGTGCTACTGATGGTAAATAATTAAAAACAAAATAAACAGCAACAAACAAAGGAGTTGCATGAAGGCATGATCCTCTTACAGTTGGCCTGCCCTTCATTTAATCAGTGCTGTGGTGTAATGGTGCATGAAGGACCTCATTTACAACCTGAACAGGCAGGTACTGGAAGTGAAGAGGCAGCTCCCAGTCTATTGCGTGCCCCTAGTCAAGACTGCAGGACCTGGCACTGCATGCTTCATTAACGGAGTGTTCAATCCTGCTTTCCCTGGTGGAATGTACCGTGCAGCATGGATTCAGCTCAGTCTTGTTTGCTCTTAGTTTTACAATGGTAACAATTGGCTGACACGGACCCCCTCTCCCTCCAAACATTCAGAATCCCACACGGCCGAGTTGTGTGCTATGACCAGGCAGCTCACTGCCTCTTCTGCTGCCTCTTGTGCTTCTTTGACTTTCAAAGCTGTTCATTTGTGCACTGTATATTGTGGTAGTGCGGAACACTGTATTTATGTCCTTATTTTTGTTTTTTTTGGCAAAATATTTTCTCAGCTACATATTTTTAAAGAGTGTTTGCACTGTATAGGCATAGACCAGTTTCTTAAAAGCTGTATATAGTTTGTAGATGGATATTTATTCATTTGGCTTTTGTTATAAGTTCAATTATATATATATATATATATATATATATATATATATATATATATATATATAATTAATCTTTTTTGGTGATGTTGCTGTATGACAAGTGTCTGAGACTCGTGTTTTTAAAGCCTGATTTTAAAAACAATTCTATGTATTTTTAATGTCAAATTGAGAGTAACCGTTAAAGGAAATTAAACATGTTGTAGCCACACTGTCTTTGTTGCTTAACACTGGAAAACCCTGGTGATATAGCCAGGTGAATCCAGTATATAAGGAACCTTACATACTGTATAGAAATTACCACGATGATTGAAATATTAACATTGAACTGTACCAACATTTATATATATATATATATATATATATATAATTTGAATTGAATTGGTGCATACAAAAGAAGCAAAAAAATAAGCATAAAACATAAAGGCTGCAAATAAATACGTTGTAGTACTGCTGTGGGCTAGCTTTTCATCCCCTGGAAGCCATACTAATGGTAGAGCATATGGAAAACTACAAAGCGGTATGTAATTCAATATGTTAACACAGCATTGTTCAGCTGGTTTCATTCGACGTTATGAAGAAAAATGAGTTAATTCTACAGAGTGATGTCAAACTTTTGGCCATCGTTTACAGTAAGTTGATTCAGACTTCCCATAAAAAGTTAACATTGAGAGGCCTTTCATTTACTGCTCTTTCTCGTTTCATTACAAACGTTGGTGACTCTTGGTTTCTCCATGCTTCCTCCTGGAGTGTGCCGTGGTTGAATCCTCATAGCATCAATCAGCATAAATATAAAACATCCTTAAAAAAAAACCTAAGGGAACATTTAAAAACGTTCCATAAAAAAACAGAAAAATAAACCATTGGTTTAAACGGTCCCTAAGGTTTTGTGAATAATCTTCTTATTAATTATTCTTATTCTTATTATTTTACCAGGTCTTTCAGATACAACATCTTGTTTCTGTAAAGTAGTAAATCCAAAAGAAAACGTATCAACGAGAATTCTGTCAATAAGCTTCAGTCTGATCATTCATGTCATTTTAGTACAAGGACCATTATTAAAGTTAGCGATTCTCACAAGACTTCCCTTTTACGCCTCTTGCAGGTTTAACCTTTATGTGAAGTGTACCTTGCAGGGAGTTTAAGATCGTGAAGGTGTACAGGACTGGCAAGTTAACGTATCCCATGGAGAAGACGCCCAGCACCCAGGTGATGCCCAGCAAACGGGTGAACCCCAGTCCCCAGGTGATGCCCAGCAGACAGGTGAACCCCAGCCCTCAGGTGATGCCCAGCAGACAGGTGAACCCCAGCCCCCAGGTGATGCCCAGCAGACAGGTGAACCCCAGCTCTCAGGTGATGCCCAGCAGACAGGTGAACCCCAGCCCCCAGGTGATGCCCAGCAGACAGGTGAACCCCAGCCCTCAGGTGATGCCCAGCAGACAGGTGAACCCCAGCCCCCAGGTGATGCCCAGCAGACAGGTGAACCCCAGCCCTCAGGTGATGCCCAGCAGACAGGTGAACCCCAGCCCTCAGGTGATGCCCAGCAGACAGGTGAACCCCAGCCCTCAGGTGATGCCCAGCGGACAGGTGAACCTGTCTGTTTACCTGTTTACGCTTTGAAGTCTATCTGCAATAAATGGAAGAGGCTGGTTGCGTAACACAGTTTATTTTTGTCCCATTTCCGATATTTTTAGCTGTGCCATCACTTGATATTTTTAGTTGTGACTCCAAGTTTACAATGTTAAAATCTGTACAGCATTCAGTCATATTATATGTATGATTAGCTGCGAGATGATCATTCAGGTAAATGTTTAGATATTCTGTGTCCCATGTCATGGGGAATCTATCTCCACTTATGGAATAGTCTGATTTCTGATTTGTTTTAAATGGAATGCCAACATAGATAGACACTTGTGCACTGTTGTATCTGATTATCCATGTACCAGAACCAACATTTAAATAAACCATTGTGCCTTTATTTTCAGTATGGCCATTCAGGGTAAAGCCATTAAGACAATCCCCTGGAACAAACAACACAAAAGATGAGAGAGAACCATTTAGGACAAAATCACAATAATCAACACTTTGTAGAAAAGGAGAGAAAGAGAAGAGTTAAGCTTGGTCTAAAAATACAATTTTACAATGGAAGGGAGTCTGAGTGTATCAACGTAAGATATCAAGGACTATTCCGTAAGTGCAAATGAGGCGGAGGTTCGACACTGGGATGTCACTGGACACAGCATCAGCAAGTTCAATACATAAACCTGCAAGGGCTGAGAAAGCTTCTCAAAGACAGAGACTCCGAATTCTGGCACAACCTGGGACAAGACCAGTACTGAACATGTCACAGTGAAGACAAAGTAAAAGCACAAGCAAGCATAGTTAATCACAGAAAAGCACTCGCAAACAAGAAATACAAACTGTGCTGTACGTGACATTTTTAATGTATAAGATTGTCTGCAAGCATCTTAAAGGCCTTGCTATCAGCACACCTGTGAAAGCCCACTTCTGGTGCGTTAATTATCTGTGTTGTTTTACACGAGAGACCTTTCCTCTGTTGTTTCTCGTTTTAAAATCACCCGTTTTATAGAGCTGTAACATTAACCCTACCTGTCTGCAGATAAAGATAGTCAAACTCAAACCCATGCAAATATCCTGGTATCTTTTCAGTGGGAAGTCATGGCTCAAAATAAACAAGAAAATGGCATTCCTGGACATGCATATTTAATCAAGGCAAAACAGGAGCTGTAAACGCACAAAGAAATGGCTTTGAAAACCACAGTACTGTATTGTGTTTTTTTACAAACCACAACCTTGGTTCAAAGATAAAATACATTATCATGATGGGGTCAGAAATATAAAGCACAAATGCAAATTAGTCTAACTTTGTTAAATAAAATATATATATATATATATTATTATTTATTTCTTAGCAGACGCCCTTATCCAGGGCAACTTACAATTGTTACAAGATATCACATTATACATTATTTCACATTATACAGACATCACATTATTTTTTACATACAATTACCCATTTATACAGTTGGGTTTTTACTGGAGCAATCTAGGTAAAGTACCTTCCTCAAGGGTACAACAGCAGTGTCCCCCACTGGGGATTGAACCCATGACCCTCCGGTCAAGAGTCCAGAGCCCTAACCACTACTCCACACTGCACACACTGCTGTGCAAAAGTCTTAGACATGTTGCATTTTTCTACTCTAATGCATTATGAGCATCAACAATATACTCAAAGTCTCCACTAGTGTTTTATACTATTATAACAAGCTTGACTTGCATTAAGAAGGAAACACATTGAGTGAAATAGTTTGCATCACTTGATTTTCAAGGTGTGGTATCCGAAGCATAATCAGCAAGTACAGAGAAACATCATCTGTAATTGACAAACCCAGGACTGGGCTGCTAGACATTATATTCGGAACATCTGAATACTGTACAGCAGTTTTAATAAGTAAGTCTGTTCTATGTGTTATTGCAGCCTCTCTGTACACTACGAAGTCTTTGACACCCTGATTAAAGGTAAAGATTGGATCGTACACCACTCCTTTAATGAGATATATTTATAGATACTCAATACAGTAGTATATCGTCTGGGAAGGACGGGGAAATGATATCTGAATGATGAAAATACTTAACAAAATCATCAACTTCAGAGATTACCATGATCATTCAGCAGACCAAGAAAATCTATCTGTTGTTCCATGTTGCATACATGATGGTTCTGTGACAGTTTGGTAGATCATAAAAAAGATCATTTTAATATTTTAATTGAGGTATGTATCAGGCACGTAAATAAATATATATTTTGAGGAGTAACAAAATACATAAAAACTGAAGCTTGCCTGTCAGGATCCAGCACTGAACTGCAGGCTCCTAATGAGAGCTAGCTTGTGATTCACCTCCTAGTAGTCTCAGGCTGTATATTACTGTATGTTCTGTGTAACCTTTGCTTATCCAAACTTCACTCAAATTGCATCCCTTGTACAGAATATCTAGAGGAAGCTCAGTAACTGGACTCTTAACTATTGTATTAATGCAATAGTTATTTCTGGATGCATGGATTGATTGGATCAATTAGAATGTATCATTGGGGAATCGATTCATTCATAGAATTATTTATTTCTTAGCAGACACCCTTATTCAGGGCAACTTACAAGTGTTACAAGATATCATAATATTTTTACATACAATTACCACATTTATTATGGTTGGGTTTTTACTGGAGCAATCTATGTAAAGTTGCTCAAGGATACAGCAGCAGTGTCCCCTACCTGGGATTGAACCCACAACCCTCTGGTCAAGAGTCCAGAGCCCTAACCACTGCTCCACACTGCTGCTATTATCGTTAGCTTGATTTTTGTGGGAACAGGAGTTGTATATTCTCATACTTAATAAACTCAAGAAAGGGAAAAAAAACATTTAATTGTTATTAGCATTTTTTTTTTTTTTTTTGCAATGGTTAAAATGACTTTGTCCGTATCCCCCTCTCCCCTTGTCCCGTTATAATGAGTATCACGTGTGTTTTTGATTGGTTTTATTGACCTGTTATACTAAAGGTATACCATCAGGGGGCAGCACATGCCAAAATGCGTGATTTACCAGTAACTGCTTTGTGAACTAAGAGAAGCTTACATGAACTTATTTTTAAAACATTACAATTAAATTATATAATTGTAATAAACTGCCGTTTTATTATTGCATGTTTTCCATTTGATATGTTTGGAATTGATGGTTATTAGCATTCAAATGAGAATATCAAACTATTTTAGTTAAAGGATTGCTAGGTTAATACTAAATATTATCTTACTAACCTGTAGAAGCTGGAATTGTTTTCAAACAATGAACTGATCTGCCCATTTATGTGGGCAGCCCCTGCACTTATCACATTCAGGATGCACATGACTGTATTATCATGCTGCAGTTCACAGTGCTTTCCCCATGCTCGCTGCATGCCATTAGCCATGGATTAGCAGGAGAAAGTGTGTGGACCTACAGCATGTGCAATAGGTTCTGGAGGTCTCGACCTAGAGGTGAACCCTCACAAGACAACTCGAGGGATCCTGCTGGCAGTGTCCCAGGCAAGGGTTGTGGTGTAAGGCCTTTCTGTCTTTCTAGAGGGTATTACCCCCCCAACAAATGCTTGTGCAGTAGTGATGTCTGTTTGTAATGCATTGTGGAGTGCTTCCTTTTAGCTTGTCAGGGGGTTCTGGCTGTTACCCTTTTAGAAGCTGGTGAGTCACATTGTATTAATGAGAAAGTGTTCTGCAGCTGCACTGTGAATGGCAGATATTTAGTTAAATTGTGACAAAGAGCTTATGGACTCAGCAGGCTTTTACTTTTGCAGGGCCAGCGTACTGCCAGAAAGTCTTTGATTGATGTATATTTAGACAACACAGTAATTGCATACATGAGCTCCCTTCATGACTGGAAATTGCTGTTGTGGTGCTCATGTACAAAAAGACTGATTTTGAAAGCTTGGCAGCTAACTGAATACGCTGAATGCTACTGTAAACAGCATACTCCAGAACAGATGTAAAAAATAATTTAAATGAATCAAGGGCTGCATTCTCAAAGCTAGTACCTCCCGATCATCATTAGCACATTTTCCAGCAAAAACACACCCCATAAAGATGTCAAACTGGAGAAGAAACTCAGGCATTTCATTGGAGAAATAGTTTGGATACTATTGACCCTGTCATGGTGTTGACTAGTAGGTGCAGCTTTAAGGGTTTGTTTTTATGTTTTTTTGTTTTTTAAACCAGAACCCCCCCCCCCCCCACACACACCTTAGCTACCAAAACTAGAATCTGCGAGCGGGTGACGTCTGCATACCGTCACGCTGATGAATCAAGTCTGGGAGATAGGGCCGTGTTGTTTTGTAATCTGCATGCTTTGTCCGGAGCCATAATAGAGTGGCGCCCCCAGCACTCGCTGGTTGGTGGGCCGCTGTTTGGCTGCTGTGCTCAATGTGAACCGACAGGCCTTTTCGCTCGGGAGGATTTCTCTGCTCCTGAGCGACGCCTCTGCACTCTGCACTGCACAGCTTTCTCTATTTAAGTCACAGCGAGGGGGGGGGAGTGAGAAAGGAAATGATAAATAAATGCGTGACTCAACGTTTGACGCTTTTTTTGTTTGTTTTTGTTTTAATGACGATTGTCCGAGACTTCTTAAAGCTTTTAAAGAAGGAAAGCGTTGATTACGTTTCTGATTCACTGCTACAGTCATCCTGGGAGGCACACTAGCGCATTGACCTTTCAGAGGACACTTGCTTTATTGACTGAGTAGTTACTGCACTTGCAACTCATTCTACTTCAGCATGCCTCAACACTGTTGCTAAGGCACTGTGTCGTTTGGATACTGCTTTTGATCTTGAGCAGCTTAATAATAAACTGTAAACTTCAGGTAGTGTGGTAGAAATACTGTAGCTAGGTAGACTAATGTTGGTGTTTAAGCTTGAAAGTTGCACAGTGAATTGCAGATGATTTTATTTATATATATATATATATATATAATTATATATATATATATATATATATATATATATATATATATATATATATATATATATATAATTTAAATGCAACTGGTTCATTTAGGACACAATGTATATGAATGCAACATATCTTATGTACAATGACCCTTCCATATGGCAGAGCTGCACTTCCCCCTGACTGGCCCTGTCGAGCACACTTCACTCTGCACGGGGACGAGCAGGTTAAGGAGTGCATGCAAATGCAGTGATGCTCAAGCTGGCTGAGTGGCTCTAAGTTGTTTCCTCTTCAGTGTGCGGAGCCTCGAGTCTGCATTTCAATGAGATTTCACTAAGAAGCATTCTGCTGAGAGTGTGCTGGGAAGCATTCTAAATACTCATGTTTTTTTAGTTAAGTGCATGAATCTTGTTCCGAGGTTAGAGAGATTGATTATTCTAATGTCCGCAAGAAGGGCTGGATGTGAAACTTCAGCATTGCTGCAATGCACTCTTCAAGTCAAGCCTGGCTGCACTACGGGAGCTACAGTTGTTCTGTTATACAAACTCGAAAGGTTTCTGTGCAACACCTGTTCAGCGCAGTTACTATAGCATCACCCCAAGGAAGCAATCTGAAAGACACCTTTCAACGTGTTCTGAAGCACGACCTTGCTGATGATAAGAGTCCTTTCTTGAATGTACACAGAGCTAACTGCAGCACTGTATGTAAAAGCTGGTCTACTTGATTTTGTAGAAAAGCAATATGTGCCTGGGGGAATCTCTTAGCTATTTTTATAGCCCTGGTGTCTAAGTGATGCTCCTATGAGCCTTTACTGCGTGTTAGTGTGTGATAGACATCTCTGTGGCACTGCATTCCCTGTCTAGGCTCAGAGGGCTATTTTGGGACTGTCACAGTTTTATTAATAATTGAACAGTGCCCAAGATCATATTGGAATGCTTGACAGGAAACCTCCCACTCTTTCTCTCCCTGAGGGGTAAGTCCTGGCCAATCACACGTCTCCACCTTGCTTCTGAAACTCCGAGCGTCCCTCAGAATTGTAGCTGAGGGGCGGTCAGGGTCTGAGGTCATGTCTGTGTTCTATGATGTCATAGGTCTTTTGCCTGGCCAGTACTGGATGGGAACAGCAAACAACAACCCACTGCATATTTAATTAAAGCTGCTGTTCTGTACCTACTGGGTGTATTCCAATCAGATGTTAAATTAATATTAGTGAGCAGTACACTACACATTGAGGGATCTTTTTGTAGCTTTTGTGTTTTGTAGGAATACGGTAACTACCTGCAGCGTCTATCAATGTATCTGAATCGATGGGTTAAGAATGATGTTATCTTGAAAACAGAAGTAATTAAAGAAAAAAAGATTGTAATCTAGGTAGATTAGTTTTCCCTTATTAATTACAACGCGACAGCCGGTCGCTAGTTGTGCTGTTAACTTCAGTGTCTTCGATCTTCTCTCGCAGAGTGATCCTGCATTATCCTTCTATCTTAGATAAAGTAACCTCAGATGTCATTGAAGTTGTTCTTGTTTTTTTTTTTTTTTATTTCCCTCTGTTTTATGATGCCTTTTTTTTCTGCTTTGAGTACCGTCTCATTCCATTCAAATCCTGTGGCAATATGACCTTCCTATTGTGCCCTCTAATGCATGTGTCAGCTCAGAGAGCGAGCACAGTTGAAAGCTAATATTGTAACATATTTTGAGAGAAATGATGAAGGTGCTAGCAAAGCACAGAGCCAGGTTAACTCATTCTGTGCAACATCCATTTTAGTTTTGAAATAATCAGAACACAAGGTCTATATTTATGTCACTTGATGCATGCCAAATCCATTTTTATTCACAGAACACAAATGTAAATTGGATGTAAATCTTAGTTTTGGCTACAAACTGTATATGCATTGCATATAAGATCTTATATCAACCTCTTTATATTATTTTTAAGCTTCAGACCTCTAACTCCGTGTCCCGTTTTGTAAAACTATGTCTATCAAACAGGGTCTTTGAAAAAGAAAGGAAGACGCATGCCCCTAACATGGGGGTTGAACCCACTAACTTACACTTCCGAGTCCAATGCTCTACCAACTGAACCAGCCAGAGAACTGATTAAAGCCCCTGTAAAATGCCAACTAGTACTTGAATTCATTATTTGTACAAAATGTAGGTGGAGCTTGGCTGGATAGTATTTTCAACACAGACAAGGTCTGAACCACTACTCTGGTGTTTATTTAGTTGTATGTAAAAATACAATGGGAAAAACAATACAGGAGTTCAGAAAGTGTCATGCAAGAATAGCATACCAAAATGTAATGAAATAAAACATGGGGGAGAGATCAGTACATAAAATAATACAAAATCACCAATTGAATAGAAGAAGTAACATGAATTATTTAAGATCTGTATATTTAGAAGACATCAGAAAAAGCAGCGCCCTGCTCCTTCGACATTCTTAAAAATGGATAACATTTAGGAATATCACTGCACTTGTAAGATGGCTTAATTGTTAAAACGTTTTTACCAAGATATTCAGTAAATAGGGGTGTTGCGTGCGATAAGTGGACAAGATCTGTCCCACCACCAGTAATTCTGTATTCTGTGTGTTTGACATCTATATCTATTAGAATAAAAGTCCTGAATAAAAATAAGAATTGTTAGCTTTTATTGCATTTACCTCATAGACCTACTGTGTGAAAGGTTTGATCATCTCTCCTCTTTTGTGGCAGGAAACTCAATTGAAAAGGGAAGTTAACCTCATATACAAGGTTAGAGTGCTAGACTGCCACAAGGATGTAGGTGGTGCAGTGGGCTAATTCACTGCCATGCTGTGCTGGTCCTTTTGGTGGGACTGAGTTTGAAACCAGGGCGCTCCTCTCTTTATTTGCAAAGACGGTTAATTTACCTTATAGACAATGAAAAGCATGGCACAGTGGGCTAACTCACTCGTAGGCTGTGCTGTCTCTCCTTGGAGGACTGAGTTCAAACCCAGCTGATTCTTTCATTTATTTTCAAAGTGGATCATGTCCTTTATAGACAAGGATAAAGAATGTTTTTCCATGGAAGTGAGATGACACAGTGGGTTAATTCACTAACATGCTATAGTGTTGCCCTTGAGGTACTGGGTTCAAATCCAGCTGTCTCCTTCCTTTATTTTCAAATAACTGGTTAAATGGCCTTATAATTATATGTGAAACAAAGATTTTCTGTGGGAGCTGGTGGTGCAGTGGGCTAATCCTGCGACCTCTCTGCTGAAGACAGCGGTTCAAATCCAGCTTCCTGAGGTAAGTAATGGTGTTTGTTGTAAATAATGATGTTGGTTGTGTTTCCACAGATGGAGGAGGAGACAACCAACCCTGTGGAGGGAGGAGGAAGATGCTGGTGTTGCTGTCTGATCAAAGAGGAATGACAGCCTGTATGTTTCTTTAAAAGATTTGTCTTTTGTACAGTGCAATACTTTTATACACAAAAATAATCTTTAAGAGACAAGTACAGGTTCATCATTCCTCATCTCTCAAGCAGCAACACCACCACCACCTTCCACTCTTCTACCTGCTGGGGGGGGGGCCAGACCCCCCCCCTTCTATCCTCTCCTACTTACCCTTCATCATCTTCTACCTCCTCCATCTGTGGAAACACAACCAACATCATTACTTATATCCAAGATCATTTCTTACCTCACAAACCCACCTCCAGAAGCAGGATTTGAACCACTGTCTTCAGAGAGACACAGCCATGGGATTAGCCCACTGCACCACCAGCTCCCACAGGAATCATTTGTTTCACATATGATTATAAAGTCATGTAACCAATTCTTTGAAACAAGGAAGGAGACAGCTGGATTTGAACCCAGTACCCAAAGGTGAACAATATAGCATGTTAGTGAATTAGCCCACTGTGCCATCTCACTTCCATGGAAGAACATGCATTTTCCAGTTTCTATTACTAGATTTCCTAAATGAAATCTACCTGTTTCACACAGAGACACGCCCTCAGGGGACCGCATTCATTCGACACACTGCACAGACCAGGGGTACACATCGTTTTGAAAATCTGTGTTAAACTGTTTTGAAAGTTTAGCACCAGGGAGCCTACTGGCACTAAATGATCAAACCTCTTCCTAATCAAGCCCACCTCACAACTCCCCACACGACACAGACCTTCTCTCCTGTGTGTGTGGAGTAGTGCAGACCCAAAGAGAGACTATCATCATCGATGACTGCTAGGAATACAAAATAATAATAATTATTATTATTATTATTATTATTATTATTATTATTATTATTATTATTATTATTATTATTATTATTATTATTATTATTATTATTATTATTAATATTAATATTAAAGCATGTTCATCATACCATGCATAAACATCATACTAAACTCCAAGGCATGCTGCAAAATGCCTCAAATCTAAACCAGGTGTCCCTTGGAAAGAAGCTGCCAACTCCGGGGGACAAACCCCTGGATAAACAGAATTGAAATAAATAAGACTTCAAAGAAATAAATAAATCATAAAGCAATTCCAGGGATTCATTCCTGCCAGCATGCGGTCTTAGTATAAATAAGTGCCCTGTCTGGGGATCTGCGTGAACAGAAAGAGCTGCTGAGGATCAACCCCCCGGTCTGGTGTCTGATCTCAGAGAGGCACCCTGTGCTTGAAGGCTCTCTCTGGGCTGCTTCAGCTGACACTGCCTGATTTCCCCGGGGAGGCAGCCCGTGAGGATCAGGCGTAGTCGCGTGCTGTACAGTGTTAGAAAGAATGACACACAGTAACTTTACTGTGACTGACACCGCAGAAATACAACACAACTTTTGCAAGTACCGTATCGAAGGGGTAAAATGAAAGAATGAGCCACACAGTTGTTTGAGATTGGCATAACAGGCACAGTATTTGACAAGGAGATGATAAGATCAGGGGGCAACAGTATATTTAGGAAGCAAAGTGCCCGGGTGCAGTGCATGCAGTGAATAGACTAAAGTGTAGCAGGAGACCCTCACATTAATATCACCAGCTCCATCCACGAGTTTAAAATTGTGTTCCTGTATGACTAACGAGAGACTGTGGACTTCACAGGCGTTTTATGGCAAAGTCCAGATTTTCAAAGCATTTCATCCATTCTTTTAATTAACTCCTACAATTTGAAAGGAGAAAACATGTTAATGTTACAATATAAAAAACATAAACATATTCAGAGTGCTTAAGGGGACATGAAATATGTAACCAAGTTTATTTCTAGTTTTGTAAAATGAACAGGTGTTTTACCACTTTAAAAAAAGAAGAAAAAAAAAGGTTAATTACAGATTGGAGTAAACCCTGTAAAATATGCCCATGATGTCAGTGCTGATGTATTTGAACAGTTTCTCAGCAGTAGGACAATACTGTAGACTGGTATCGGGATATCCTGACAGCACTGAGCCCATCTTTGTTTCATAGATCGGTCTGTCACTCTGAACCGAGCAGTAAACCTGCAGATTCCCTAGCTGGATTTATTCACATTGTTCTCTGGCCCTGGGCTGGACTCAGGTCAGACCAGGGCTCTCGAGTGGGCCACCTGCCTGTCTGGAAGCTGCTCCCATCCGTCTCATTCGAGCTCCGCAGGGACCTTTTTTTCCAGCTCAGTTTCATGGCTCTTCTTGGACGGGGGACGGGGGACAGGTGTCTCCCACTGTGAGTCCGAGTGGAGGCTGTGAATATCGCACCCCCTTACTTTCCTCACGTGTCATTAAGAATATCAAGCTCTGGGAGACTGTTGATTTGGGTATGGCGTCATGAACTGGGCATGCAGTGATCAGGTCCAAGGGAGGACCCACAAAGTGTCTTAGATGCCCTATCCAGGTGACCCAAGTAACACACAATCAACACGCGCTGAACCACGTCATTCAAAACCACCTTGTTCAGGATTACGTTTTTAAAAATGTGCCAGTTGCACATTTCTAAGGTCTCTTTGGTTTACATAAATGGTAAATATGGAATGGCATTTGTTTCTGATTTACCCTGAGGAGAGCTTTTTTTGTGAGGTTTCAGCCCTGGAAAGCATTGGGGTCACCAGTGATTGAATTTATTACAGCTTGTTAAAACATAACTTAAAACCAGAGATGTGCAGAACAAACACAACTTTATAGTAATCTTATTTTGAATGACATTCTATCCCCTACAGTATAACTGCTTTGCAATGGGTTTAGCCTGGCTTACTCTGCATCTTCACGTGTGGGTCAAGTCATTTTGAACAGCAGCCTATACGCCCGGTCATTGTAAGAAGCCCTTGTTGTCTATCAGCATTCCCCTCCCTCCCTCCCTCCGCACAGCAATTGCTTCCTCTCCAGGAGAGGCTGGTATTGAGAGGATCACATGATCACATGTCCGGAATGAGATCTCACTGAAATGATATGGAAATTGGAGCCAGGGATCAAAGGTAACATTTTCCATCCCATCCCCTCCCCTCTCGATTAATCTATTTCTGTACCCAAACGCGAGCTGCCCTGGACCCTGTCATTATTACTCTGGGATTAGCTCACCTGGAGACACACCACAGCAGGCTCCCACTGCATAATCATTTTGAACAGATAAAAACACACAGACACAGCTGGCTAGCTATAAATAGCAAAACCCTGGCTTTCTAACTTTGGCTCATTTCTACTAAATATATTCCAGCAGTGCCCTGAACTGAACGAAAAATAAATACACAGATCTGGAGGAAAAACTAACCGCACTGAGAGGACTTGTTTACAAAGGTTCCTTTGTGTATTCCTGCCAAGCAAGGTTTTTTTTTTTCTTCGTTTTAATAATCTCTGGGGTCACACAGACCCGGAGTGCTGCAGCTGACCCTCCACTGTAGTTAAAACAATGCTATCTGTGGAATGCTGAGGGGCACGGCTCAGAGCATTCTTTGTCTCCGCACGCAGTGGAGCCCATCTGGCTCCCAAAACGATCCTGCAAAACAGACTCGGCTCAGATCAAGAAACTCATTCATTTGCCCGGAAACCCCGATCGAAGCGCTCTGCAACATCAGCACTTGGCACTTGATCAAAGATGAGTCTTACCTGTCCAATGCAGGCTCTTAATGGTTTTCAGAAACGCTGCCGGACAGAGTTTTCATGGCTTTCCTTTCCTTGAGATGGTCAGCATGATGTACAAATGGTCTAATTAGCATAGTCAACTGTCTCTATAAAATGATAACGATTAAGATGAGAATTAAACCAGCTACGACTTAAGATAAACCGGTTTTGAGTCACTAAGCAGCCAGTGAGCATGAACAGAAAAAAAGAAAGACAGACGGTTGTAATCCTTCATCTTTTGCAAAGCATAGTCAGATTAAGTTGTGTGCCAATCCGGCTCCAACTGCTCACAAAGTTGCCGTCGCAGGGCATGCGACACCAGGGGCCGAGCTGGCTGGCTCCCCCCTTCCCCCTTCCCCCCTGTAATTCTGTTTTCAGATATATAAAAAAAACCTGAAAACAGAATTACAGATACATTGTAAAATACTTTTCAAAACACATGTGAAGACAACTTGGAAACACTGGAAAGACAGATGGCTCAAGCATGATCTCCTATATGATTTCCTGTGGCCTTTATATGTTTTTAGTAGAACAGAGCTAACAGCAGCAGACACTGAGTTCTGAAAGGCAGGTAGGAAAAGAACACTTGCCCATAGTTTTTCAATACATTGGTTTTACACCCATTATGAACAAGACGAGACACACAGATCGTTCGTATACTGTATTTCTTTATATATTGTATTGTCTTTAGGTAATAATAATTTTGTAATCAGCATACATCTATATAACATTCACAGTATTGTACACCCAGAACCATTTGATTAAATTAAACATTATCAATACAAAACTTGGTTGATTTAATTTTTTTTTCCAGGTAGTTGGGGGTGGGGATACAGGACGCAAAGGTTATTTCCAGGATTCTCACATACAAAAAGAGTACAAGAATAAGAAAAATATTGTCCATATTTTTGATAGATCTATATATAAAATGTTCTCTTATACAAAATCTCCCAAGTTAATAAAAAATGCCCCATCTTTATTATTATTTATCAATATTTTATACATATGCAACTAAAGTACAAAACCCCCAGTATTGTTTAATACATGATGTAGTGTTAGATATGTCATTTCAGTATGCATGTCTATACCCTGCTATTGTGACCAGCAGATGTTTTATTATCTGAAGTAGGGTACTTCCCTGTACACTCTGCAGTAATACCTTCATGACATCTGCAGAAACTCAGTTTGTGTGTGCGTGTTTATCAATACACATTATTTTGGTTCTTTAAAATGCCTCGTCATAGAGCTCCGAAACTTTAATACACTTTTACTCCCTTAAAACCACATGGCAAGTGCAGGGGCTTCTGTGCACATGTGAACCGTTTGACAGAGTAACCTCCTGAACGGTGCCCTGAGCATGGCATTACACACAGACACATCTACGGTCTACAGCAGAGAGCATGAGCTTTGTCTTTCATTCGCAGTGCACTGTGAAATGACCAGCTTTAGTTTCTAATAAGGCAGATGTTGCCGCTGTGAAAGAGTGCTTTACTTTACTGAACTGCATCCATCTCTGACTGCGAGACAGACAGGGGAAGGTCTTCTCCTAAACACTGGACGATGCACCATCAGATATTACAATTGTTGTAGGTCTAGGTTCGCTGCTTGACAAATCACACACTACGTTATATAAATAATGAATGACTGCTGGAGTATTATTTATCATTTTTGTTATTTGCAACCTGTTGCGCATCCATGAGGATTTACAACACATGATAATAAAAAACACAAAACATAATACAAATAAAAAGTACAAGTAACTTGAAACCCTGCTGGCTTTAAAAAAAAAAAAAAAAGCTTTCCCAAAAATACATTTTATAAAAACTAGAAAAATGTTTTATTTTTTATTTCTTTTAAATGTAACAAAAAAAGAAAAAAAAAATAGCAGCAATAGTGAGAAAAATGAAATTGTGCTTTGCAGCAAAACCTTTGGAGATTCGATCCTTTTAAAAGGTTTTGTATGCAGGGCGTATCCTCGTGATCTTTCTCTCCTTTCCCATCCTCAGGAACCACTTCTCAATAGCAACACCTGCTGGAGGGAGACCGATATCGTGCACGTGACTGTGTGTGCGTGTGCGTGTGTGTGTGTTTACATGTACAGTATACTGGTTGCCTATTTTGTGTGTGTGTGTTTTCTCATCATAGCAGATCAGTTGTGTTCATGTGTGTGTGTTGAAATCGTGTTTGTGCTGGTGTCGCATACAAAAACCCAAAACTGATCTGAGGACAGTGCGCTAACTGTGAAAGACAAACTCCCATAACGGGAGTCTGAACATGCCGATGTTCAAGCGGGGCGAGCAGTGCAACACACTCAGCGCCAGCAGGGTTTCTAGTTACAAAAAAAAAGAAAAAAAACACCAGAAAAACCTTCAATAATACAAAACAGCAGGTAGCCGTACACAGTACCCTCCTTCCACTGACAAACAGCATCTCCAGTAATACAGAGCATTCGGAAAGAGGCTTCTGTCCTTCTTGAGTATACCCCTCTATGTATTAGTGCAAGTTAAGTTCCTTCATTTGTGTCTTGCACTGATACACTGAAAGGGAGGCAATATGTGCATGTGACAGACAAGTGGACCTGGCATAGACTTTGAGCAGCACAATGTGACAACTGACAGTGCAGTCCTGGACCGGGTTTATATTTTGCAGTATGCTCAGCGTACCTTTGAAAAACATCATGTTTGAGGTCACAGCAGGTACAGTATGTATAGAAATAAGGACTCCTATTTCCACAAAATAAGGGTCATTACTCCTGCCTTTAAATCCGTATATAGGACAACATATTGAACACAAGCACAAAAGCGTAGAAGTGAACACACTCTCGTTGCACATGTTTTATACTGTAGTACCATTTACTGTATAAAATCCTGATATAGACGGGGCTCTTGAAGATCCTTTCTAGCATGATGAATTCCCATGAGATTATCTGACCACCCCATACAGTGTATCATACTAGAGAAGATGCTGAAAGGATTAGCCCATGGAAACTATTCAGTGCTATTTAAAACTATAGCAAGTAAGTGCTGATAACGCCCTGAACACTGCAGACAGCTGTCCTGAATAATTCATAGTGACTCGGAATTAACTGATGAAATTATTAAGTGTTTTTTTTGCTTGATACTGATATTATGGCTCCTGTATAATTAATGGAGCCCCAGTTTTGAGTTGCAGCGCAGGACTTGAACAGCATCTGCTGTATATAGACAGGGTCAGGTCTCTACGCCAGCCTCTGAGCACACAGCGTCCCAGGCAGTCTGAGCCTCTGAGCACACAGCGTCCCAGGCAGTCTGAGCCTCCGAGCACACAGGGTCCCAGGCAGTCTAAGCCTCCGAGCACACAGGGTCCCAGGCAGTCTGAGCCTCCGAGCACACAGGGTCCCAGGCAGTCTGAGCCTCCGAGCACACAGGGTCCCAGGCAGTCTGAGCCTCCGAGCACACAGGGTCCCAGGCGGTCTGAGCCTCCGAGCATACAGGGTCCCAGGCAGTCTGAGTCTCTGAGCACACAGGGTCCCAGGCAGTCTCAGCCCGTCTGGGAAAAGACAGCAGTGGAAGAGCAGTACTACCCACCACGTGAATGAATGACCGGAGATTACGCAGCGTTGTGGTGCGGAATTCTGTGAATTACCAATGCGGAGGGCTCTTTGCGGTTGTACCTCCATGCCGAAAAGGAATATTAATTGTAATTTAAAAAAATTCTTATACTATTTGGGGGTTGCAGGGTTTACAGAAGGTTGTAATTTAGTTCTGTTTTCATTTCTATTACAAAAAGCCAGATACACGTTTGCAGTTTTACTTCATTGTACGGTTTTCAAAAAGTTACTGGTGTCTAAGATACTTCACTTTACTGCAATTTATTGTGGGCTTACTGCAGTATATTTTAGCAAGGGCTGTTGATGTCACCGATATGATCAATTAAAACACTAGATAAATAGTAACAGAACAATAAAGATATTGAACTAAATTATTGTGAATAAAAAGTGAAGTGGCTTTGTCTGTGCTTTACAACACAAGGAGGAGGTCTTTCTAAATGTTTTGGTTTTCATTTATAGATCTCATAATAAAAAATAATATATATTATACACACACACACACACACACATTTTTTACATACTAAAAAACAATAATTAATTTAAAAAGAAAATCTGTCAAAACCAAAACACCTGTTTATTTATTTATTTTACTATAAACTTCAGTGCTGTACATGCATGTTTTTACTTTTTAATTTATTTTTTTTTTTTTTTTACACTGAGAAGGCATTCTGTATTTGAACTATTTACATTTTTTTTGGTGTAATTAGGAAATAAAATAAACGCATCAGCTTTTTTATGATTATTATTTAGGGACTCGTTTAATCGCACAATGAGTCAGATGCATTAGCTTTAATCCCATTTCCACAGTACCAGCCCTGCAACAGAAGATCCCCCGTGCAATACAGGATCTGGAAACCTAATGTATAGGATACAGACTAACCAATGGTTGTAAGCCAGGTCCCCTTGTCTGCAGTCACACTTGCACAGTAATCAAGCAAATAAACTGGGATAGAAGAACCAGACAGAAACAGAATGTGCATGGCTTCTCAAAGGAGAAATCTAGTTATACCCTCCATAAAGAGAAGGACAGAGCGCCCCCTATCTTATTAGGATTAACATACCCGGAGGGGGTAAGTGGAAACCTTCATACTTCATTAACAGCCTGTCCTGTAGGGGAGTAGGTCCACAGCAACCCTCCGAAGAAGCACACTCTTCCAGTGCTTTAATTCTGTTTTCTTCCCAGTGTTAGTCGTTAACGCTACAGATTGATATTCCGAATCAGACCTCCGAAGGACAGCTTGCAGCAGTGCCCCCGCCCCTCCGCTTCCACATTCCAGGAAGCAGCATCCTTTCTCTCACCTCCCAAAGGTCAGCCGGGAAAGAGCGTGTCCCAGCAGCATGTAGAGTATCACCACTCCCGAGCTGCGGAGGAGGTGACGATGGAAGGAAGAAAACGAAGAACAAAAGAAAGAAAGGCTGAGTCCGCCAGCGTTATAGCGTGATGACGTTGCCGTCCTCCCGCATGCTCTCCTGGCTCGTGTTGATCTTGCCGGGGCTGCCGTTGTGAGTGTTCGTGGAGCTGAGCGAGGCCTTGCTGTCAGACAGCGAGCTGTGCAGGGAGGTGCTCTGCTGGAAGCTGCGCAGCAGCCCCGGGTGGTCCCCGTTGACGAAGCCGGCAGGCAGGTAGGGGGGCAGGCCGTCGCTCTCGATGATCAGGTCCCCCTCGTCGTCGCTCTCCCCCTCGGCCGTGCTGTAGTTGCTGATGTAGTGCGAGGCCGGGCTGGGGGTGCTGTTGTTGGAGAAGCCTGAGCTGCCCGAGGCCTTGCTGCTCCGGACCACGTTGTTCCGCTGGTTGGCCGGCTTGACCGTCACGATCAGGTTGTGGCTGTTGGCCACCATCATGTCAGTCACCTGGTCCAGGGACTTGCCCACCACGTCGATGCCGTTCACCTCCAAGATCTCGTCGTTGACTGCCAGCAGCCCCGTGCTCTCCGCCAGCCCGCCGCGCACCAGCCGCGAGATGAACACCCCCGGCACCTTCTCCACACCCTGGGGGGTCACCCGCATGCTCAGGCCATCGCGGATGTAGAAGCCCAGGGGCTTGTCCGAGCCGTGCTTGTGCAGACGTACGCGCCGGTGGGTCTCGGGCAGGATGTCCACGTCGATGATGGAGGAGATCTGCCGGAAGTCCTGTGGGAGTCCGATCAGGAGGTGCGGCTTGGACTTGTGCACCGGCCGCAGCCCGTGGAGCCCCTTCTTCCTGCGCTGCAGGGAGTTGGTGGCGAAAACCCCAGTGTCGGCTTCCGCTGGAACACAAGAGGGAGGGAGAGAAGAGAAAGGCCTGGTTAGATACGATGTACATTTCACTCATTCAGTTATATCTGTTTAAAATGTCTTACCAAATCTAGAATATCATGTTAACTGCATTTTTTCTTTGAAAGAGAATGTTGATCAATCCTAGTTTCCACCAAAGGGTTTTAAATGCCCATCAAGAGGACGTCAATACACAATTTATCCAGAGGGGTGATGAGAGTGAGAGCGAGAGTGGATTTACTGCTCCTGCCACCATCTTAACCTTTCCGGTCTGAACCGCTAATCCATGGGAGGCCACTGGGTCACATCCACTCTGTACATATACATCAGCTGCTAACTAGGGATTGAATTACATGACTTCCTAAAAAGGCTTATCTATCATCCGATGTCAAAGCCACATACAACAAGAGCAGCGAACAGACCATTAAGAAAAATCACACACACCCCCCTAAACCTGCCGCCTGTTCACTCTGTATTAAATTAATCTGGGGTTGGATCTGGGCTGATCTGTTGGCCTCCTTATTAATGTTACTAAACACAGTAAAGATCGAGGGGAAAGGAGTCTGTAAAACATCAGCTTTATAAACTTCAGACCTGCCGTTAAGATCATTGAAATAAAGCTCAAGGTGCATTAGGAACACACCCTCCTCTGTCAAAGGACCTCCACAGCATGTAGCACAGTATTTCTATATCTTAACACATTCCCATGTTCTCCACAAGCTTGCACTGCACTGTAGAGCAAACTGTACGACACACAATTTGAAAAACAAATCCACTGCAAACAGAACCAGCTCGCTGTGAAAACGACAGCCCCTGAGAATATCCCCGGCATGCAAATGTTTTATCATCATCAGGAAAACCCTGAATCAGTATTTTCTTTCTCCACTCGGACAGTTTGAGCTGAACAAAGTTGAAGTTTGTGTTAAACGTCAAGCTGCTTTTATTACCATAACATGAGGCTGCTGCTTTAGTCAGCGCTTCGGTTTGTCAGCCTTTTCATCACGCAGTCCAGTTCAGTCTCTGGGAAAATCAAAACCCATGACCTACCCGCCAGACTGTCTGCAGAGGTGGCAATTAACACATGCTGTAATAGTGGCAATTACAGAAGGCACCTGAAGCGATCTTTGTAGTAGCTTCAGAAATGACCAAAGTAATGCTCCTGCAGGTATAGGGAGTAGCAGGACAATGGCTGTTCAGTTCACAGAACGCTCAGAAAGCTTTAAGGAAGTAGGATGCTTGCTTGCTTGCATGCATGTTCGCAGCAGAAACTACCTTAGGTTATTTAAACAAACTGATAAGCCAACAAAGGTTTGTTTTAATGAGGTAGAGAGCACAGAACACTAAACAACGGAAGAATGTCGTTAACTTAAGCCTCCTCAAGCGCTTTCTAGTTGTTGTGTTGTTTCTTTGTCTAAGTTGTGATGAGTGCAATGGTTGTGAAGCATGCTGGGTTAGGAGTGTCAGAGATTTTTCTGTATTTGGTACAGCATCGGCACAGGGCAGCGCGGAGTGCATGGCTCTTTAAACGCTCCCCTGGAAAGCCCTGTTGCACCCTGAACTTAACAAGGAGTTTGAAATACACTAGTCCCATCATTGTAACCCTGTTATAACAGAACAAGGTTATTGTTTTAAGAATACTAACTGTCTACAACAGTGCCCACAGATGCACAAGCATTTTTTAAATGAGAAGCGCTAGTTTATTTATGTAACTAGGTTCAATTTCTTGTGTGTTTTTTGCACATTTTTGTTTTTCCCTGTCCGGCAACACACAATGTACTGCATATGAAAAATTCTGGCTTGCGAGGCTGGATTTAAAAACTTATACTATAGAGGGGTGACTAAGCATGGTATCAGATGTGATCCACACATGGGCATTGCTGCCATGACTGTTATTGAAGAGAGTTTAGAAGCACAGTGTTCATAAAAAACGACAGATTTAACAGATCAAAAATGGCATATAAAAAAACAAACAAAAAAAACAAACAAACAGGTTCTTCAAGTTAGTGATTATAGCTCGTAATTGATATACTGCATTCCAAAAGGAGTATGAATCACCAGACAAAGCAATCAAAGCAATGCACTTGTCTTGAGTGTGTAAAAGATGGGAGGACAGCGAGAGCAACTGCAGGCACTGTGGAGGCGCAGGCAGAGTGTTCTTCTGCTATTCCCTCCTTTGAAACTCTTCTTAAAATACAGCAGTACTGAAGCCCCACCACGAAAAACAGAAGCAGTACAGATTGTAAACTCAGGAGACGGATTTGCTAAATTTTGGCAAGCATTCTTTTTTGGGAATCAATTTTACTCTCAGTGTCTAGATCACGTTTAAAATTATTATTATTTATAAAAACAACAACAATGCAATGAACTCGCCACAAGCAAAAAGCAACTGGACAAGCAATTTCCTGAGGGTGGAATTTCAATCATAACCAGCGGCACCTCATGAGCCTGTGCCATCTCCCTATTACTCTGCAGAATTACAAGGCAATAGAGTGTGTTCACTTTCCTGCACTATTATAACCTGTAAATTACTGCCCTCCAGCTCTGTTTCGACTGAGCAGACCCACCAGACTTGCCCTCCCTCCCTCCGCATTGTAAGTCTTACAGCCTTGCACGGGGGGAGGCTGTGTCAGGATTAATGGTGCCAGACAGTTGCCTAGATACCCAGGCTGCAAATGACTACAGGAGCAAAAATGGGCACCTGAGCCCACCTGCCCTACTCTTAGGCCCCAGTGCTGGGTTACGTGACATCGTTTAGTGTAAGAAAAAAATACAAACCCTCAGTTGCACACTGTAATAGCTGACAATTGTACATTTTCACTTTTCCTCATCTAAGTGTATAGCAAGCATTTCGTTTGCATATACTGCACACAGGGACAGGCAACACATTTCCAGTTTCCATCAAAGAAGGACACGTGTCACGCAGCCATCGGTTTCTACAGAGTCACACTTTTAAAAAAGTGCCTGCTCAGCTCATGCTGATTATAGAGTTATGGGTGTCATATGAATTCAATAGGACTGCAGCTGGAGAATGCGTGGTAGTTGGTATAGACTTTTGAATTACAGACACTAGCTGCTGTTGCTATGGGACATGCTCAAACTGTTGGTTTCAGAGCCTTTCTTGTTAAGTGCACAATAATAATAATAATAATAATAATAATAATAATAATAATAATAATAATAATAATAATAAGTAATCGTTCCCATCTCTATGGTTGTCTCTGTGATTTCCAAAACAGGATTTTGTAAAGTGGCGATCAGGCGTGCTGTAGCTTTAAGGATTGATCTGGTGAGCAGACAGCCTCCCCGTTAAGCCACAATCTCCTCCTGTCGGTCCACGCTTTCGCAGAAAGAATCCCTTTGATGTGTCTCTTCCTACATAAGTGGCGGCACAAAGGGTTTTGACAGCAGCCGCGCGTTTTCCCCTCTGCCAGACCGCTCACAGTATTAATACAGAACTGGAATCTGTACAGTGAGGGAGATATTACATCTCAGCTCGGATCAGGAACGGCTTTCATTCCTGACCCAGATCATGAGGGGCAGTGTATTTAATAGACTTGTGTCAAGTGTCTGAATCCTCACCTGGGCTAATGCATGGTTTTTATTACATTCTTTTTTTTCATCCTTCCTAAGTAATTTTGACATGAAATGTTTTGTACGTATACAGACGGACATACAAGAACATGCAAGCTGCACATAGAAAATACACCTGCATATGCACAGAACATATACCATATTAGACACACTCATTCACAGTCTACACCAGCTTTAATAAGTATTTGTCAGCAATCTGTAAAATGCATACAATACCATTTATATTGGTAAAATTATTTTGTTATATTCCTATGGTTGAGACGATAGGAAAACACAAAGAAATAGCTTGGATTATTTACATCAGCTGCTGTATGTGTCAGCAGTGCAGAACTAAATCCCTCATACTGTACTGTATTATCCTTGGTCTAATTAATCTAGCCTTGACAACACAGTTTTACAAGCAAAGGAGGTTTGCGACGGGAGGGGGCTCCATTAGAGCAAATCTGCTTAGCTGGCCATTCCAACCAAACAAGATTGCCAGGAAATTTCAGACATTCGATTTATGAACAGCTGCAAAAAACAGGGTGCAGACGGGGCCCCTCCCCCTCTGTATGACAGCTTTGGAGATTCTATCCCCGTGCTGATCTGCCTGGGGTCTGTCTCAGTGTTGAGGGGCTGCTCTGTGAGCAATGACACAGTAGACCAGGGGTAAGATGATGCACAAGCCCTTCAGATCCTGGGTTCAAATCCTGCCTAGATCATAGATGAACAAAAAATAAATACATAAACTGGCTTTGCTAATGTAACGGGTCGACTACTCAAACCACAATAACACTATGCAAAATAGCCAGACTTGTATGCAGGTAATAGAGCTTTTCATCCTCATCTCATGCCCATTACACTTCACTAAGCCGGATTTGAACCCCAGTGAACTCTCCTGACTGTAATGAGGTTGAATGTAACACGACTCACAGAGCCTGTGCTGGGGTCTGCAGAGGAGCACAGAACTGCACATCAGCACTGATGGAAAATCAGGGCAGGGTTATTGAGCTGCACAATCAGGAGTTTCTTTGGCAAGCCCGCATACGCTGTGCCAGACTGCAGCCAGCCTCACTGTCCCCCACATTCACAAGCGCTAAAACCACTGATTTAAAAAATTTCAAAAGCATCTGTTTATTAGACAGGTCCATTTTGAATTCTTAGAATCTTTCATACCTCATGCAGCCCTCATGTATAAACACCTGGTGGCATTTGGGGTGTTTTTAGCAGGTGCTCTGGGTCCGATTTGTGGTCAGGGATCCCGAACTGCGTCCGCTGAAGGCTCGCAGCCCTCTGGTGTAGAAAACAGGCTCATTGTACTCACTACTAGCTTTTAATAAACGTATTGAATAAATCAGTATAGTTCCAGACTTATACAGCTGGTTTCCCAGGTCCCAGTTAGCATTAATCTCCGACTACTTTACCTAAAGTAACACTGGATAGTCCAAGATTAGTGCTAATCAGGGTCTGTGGAACCAGCTGATAGTACTGTGTGTGTGTGTGTGTGTGTGTGCTGAGGCCATCTGGTTACTGAACTCTGTACTTCTGTGTGTATGTCTATGTAGGTATGTTTACATAAAAAAAATATATGTAGCAGCCCACTTTTTATTCAGTGTTGGGTTTCATAACTACTGTACAGAATTTTGCCATCACAGTATAGCTGTCGTCTTGGGCACTTTCAGGACAAGGTACGGTATGGGGGGGGGTGGGGGGGGGGGGGGGGGTGGAATGGGGTCACAGCAGCTCCCTGACCCCTTTTTTAGAGAAGAGTTTCCATTGGCCTGGAGATACCAATCTATAACCTGCCTCCAGCAGCCAATGCATACTCCACTTCCTGTATTTAAAACATTAAGCAACAGGGTTGTCATTGGAAGGGGGTATTGTCAGTGCTGCACTGCAAAACTATGTGTTACAGAGCAGGAAAAAAAAAACATCTAAAAATAAACACTTCCTGCCTGCTTAACATTAGCAACACACCGTTTGTGTGCATGCTGGAATGGGGCGAGCCCTCGGCATACTTAAACAAAACAAAGCAGGAACAATCCAGGACAGGACAGGTGATAAAAAAAAAAAAAAGAAGAAGAGAAATGTTGTAGTTAACGCCTAAGGCAAACAGTGTACAAATAATGGTATGCTTGCTAACGTCATGAAAAGCCACAATCTGATTCAGAATGCACAATGCAGGTTTAAAATTGCACGGAGTGACTTGACATATTCTGGGCTGGTCAGGCCACGGCACTCCGCATCGTTGACCAGAACAAGGGCTCCCTCCCTCCCTCCCTCCCTCCCTCCTCACACACACACACACACACACACACACACACACACACACACACACAAACGTTTACCACGGTCATCTTTCACAGTAATTTAGCAGCTTCCGATGCTATTCCCACACATATAAATGAGCTTGGCTGTAGTTTATCATACTTTACCATGACTGTCAATGCCTTCGCTATACACTTTGATATGCTTTTAGAAGGATAATCCGAGAAATGTATATATCCAGGGCCAAGCAGCTGACAGTATCTGAAATTAATATTTGCACTTTATTTTGAAGAAAGCTAAGTTTGTGAAAGTTATAAATTCTTAAACCACAGACTTTTCATACCAGGCTAAAACATAACTGGGAGAATTAAAAAGGACAAAGTCAAGGTTAACCCTTTAGAGCAGGGGTCTCCAATCCTGGTCCTGGTGTTATAGCTAACTTGAAATCTCCAACTGTTTAATAGCTGAAAACAAGTACAAAAGTCTAATAAAGCAAATGTTTATTTCAATTAAGAGTTTAGTTAAGTAATTGAGAACTCAGTTGGAATGAAAACCAGAAGACACAGGGGTCCATCAGTAGGAAATATCATGTAGGTAGACTGTGGTACTTCTTACATCCACTGGGGGCAGCGTGTTGCAGGACAGGCGGGACAGGTTTACGGATACACTCTGGTGAGACGTTTGATACACAACACGGTGCGCTACAGTAGGTGCAGAACACTTGGACGCTCTATAGATGCAGGACAGCCAGATCAAAAATAATCAGACACACCTGATCATGTTACTTATACACTGTGGCTTATCAAGCTCATAGTGAAACCTGCAATGGGTGAAACTGCTGTGCAATAGGAGTCTTATTTCCGTCCCCTGCATTACTGTAATTGCAGGAAAGAGAACAAGGTTACTGTGCTTCCACACACCAGCCAAACTCCTACAGTAAACACCTAGCATACACATCCAAAGCAGTGTGCACCAGCTGGACAAACTGCACAGCAAATAAAGCAAAGGCAAGTCCAATCTTGCCAGCTTTTGTTGCTGAAGTGACAGGCTACTGGAATGAAATCTGCTCCATTTAATTAGCGAATGACATCTGACAGTGCAAAGTTATCATCGCCTCCCACCCCTTCGAGTGAGCAAGCTGTAAACACACACGCAGGCAGGCAGGCAGATGCCATGGCCTTGTGCCGGGACACTTGATGAATGAGTAACATTACTGCACGCAAGGAAAAACAAGCATTTGCAACATGTGAATGAACTTAGAGACATAAAAGTAATTCCATTTTGATGTGCTCTGATTCAGCCTAATAATTTGACTGCTATTCCCTTTTATTTTTACAATGACACTGACATTTGATAGGCACTGAATAGTAAATGAGCTATAATTTCCCCATACGGTAGAAGTTGACTGCCAGTGTCTGCAGAACAAGCAATCATTTAAATAGAAACAGTAATGATTTACGAGAACAATACTGTAGATCCGGGTTTGATAAAGATGTACAAGTTAAATCATAGGATAAAAGTTGCCTATAATACCGTTGCTTCCTTTTAGCATTGGACTTCTCCAGTTAAGACGTTATCCTCTGGCTCTATAGCAGGTAGCGATTTTCACCAGTGTTGTTGACAAGTGTCTGGACTCTGGCCCTTGTCAAATATTCCTGACTTGATGAAAGAACTTCCATCTCTACTGGCCGATGTTTTTCATTGCAAGCACCAATAGTTGCTAAGCAACTAAAAAATTCTGCAGAAACCTTGTAAGTTACAAAAAAAGAGATAGCCTTTGATTGTTGTGCTAAAGAGAAAATATTTTATTCTTCTAGTGACTAGTGTCTTCAGTGAAAATAGAACAGCATTAATTTTCTGTAAACACGAAATAAAACAGCTAAAAATCTATTCAGCATCTCATCTGGGGTCTATGCATATACACGCAAGGTGAGAAAGCCATGTAAACTGCAGCAACACATCTCAAAGCAACTCCACAGAGCAAAAACAAACAGCACTTATTAGAAATATCTTCAAATATCTTCCCTCATGCTGCTGGCTCTTTTGTTTGACCCCCCATTAATTTTAACAGTCCTGGCGGAAGCCCAGATGGAAACACAGTCTAAAAAACTAGCCCAGTTTGTCAAATCCAACCCCACATGACAACTATTCCAATACTTAGCTCAGACTCTTCTGGAACGCATATGGGCAATTGAGGCCAGTCTCACACCCCAGCAGAGCATCATACAGTAATATCGATCTTGCCTATAGATCTTTGCAGCATTAATTATCTGGGCTCCCACGAAGGGGCTGTGAATTGTTCCTGGCTGCCTGGACCTGCTGTTGAGATCTAAATCATTCTCAAGTTGCCAGGTGAGAAGAAACCAGGGCTCCCTGTACAGCAAGTCCCTCACGATAAATATTGACTAAATATGTATCCACTTGACGCTGTGTGTGTGTGTGTGTGTGTGTGTGTGTGTGAGAGAGAGAGTGAGAGACAGAGAGATCCAGATAACTCCAGGCTCAGATAAGAGAGTGGCGAGCACGCCTCACGATCGCGGAGCTGGTTGGAATTCCCAAGCACGTCGAGCGATTAGGGATTTACCATCCCAAGACTGCCAACAAAAAACTCTGCTGCACCTTTTCAGCAACATCTATTGAACCAACCGAATGGCTCTTCGCAAGAGGCAGGACCTATTGACATGGTTACACGCTAGGTACTTGACGATGCTAAGTGTACTGTATAGCAAATACGCTTCAATCTTTGATTATTCTTTTAGAAGTAGGTGTTGAGAGAATACAACGCAAGCACTGTGTGGGTGAGATCTTCCAGGACTGTTGTGAACAAGACGCTCAAGCTCAGTTGGTTAAATGCTATTAAAATAGAGTAAATGCATCACTTCAGGTTGTTAGGGGTTGTCCTGTGTGTTGCTGCTCACACAGTAAAGAGCAGTGGAGATGATTAGGCACCATAGCAATCAATTGCTGTCGCATTTAAAACCTGCTCATAGCAGCCACACAATGAAGCCTCTCAAAGCTGTCTTTGAATACAGCCTGTGTGGTAAGTGTCGCCTTTCATACCAGCCCTTATTTACAGGATTTTTATGTCTGTACAGGGATATCACAGCTGGCATAACCTTGTTTCAATAGACCCCGTGTTACAGGCATTATCTGATGTTCTTTCTTTTAAAAAGCAGATAAAATATTATGGGACAAATTCCTCTGCAGCAAATGTGAATCTCGAAAAGCATACAGAGAGGCACCTGTTGCATGTGTTCTACCCAGCCGAAACGTTGATCATTGACAGCTGGTATTAAATACAGGTTTGACTGCAGGTGTGCAGAGTACCTTTTTATTTTATAACTGCATATCGCTTGAAGAGGGACAGTGTGTGCATTATACAATGGGGGTGGGGTATCAGTGGAATGAATTACGGAGAAGCTTATTATATACAGGCTTGAGTGATACACATGGTAGTGGCCACGCAGGGGTGGCCAAAGTTGGTCCTTCCACTCCTGGTCTTTGTTCCAAACCCTGTTCTAAATTAATGTAACTGAACCAATTAACCCTCTATCCAGTCCCTGAAGCAGTAAATTCTCTCATGTCACCTGTTAAACCTGGAGTGGAATGGCCCTCCAGGATTGGAATTGGACAGCCCTGACCTACAGCAGCCCTTTCATCCAGTATGTTAATCTACTGCAAGAGGGTGATGATAGGGAGGGGGTGTGGCAATCTGATCTCCAACCTAATAATAATAATAATAATAATAATAATAATAATAATAATAATAATAATAATAATAATAATAATAATAAGAAGAAGAAGAAGAATAATAAGAATAATAATAAGTTTAATTGCAGTCACACAAATACAGTGGTGCAGTTCACTAAAACCGTCACAAAACTTCTCACAAACCAGGCATGTCCAGGAGGTCACTGCCGCAAGGACTGTCAATCATTTAAGCGTTGGCTCAAGGGCGCCTCATACCTGGCCACATGTCTGATGTTCTCCGATTAGAGCAGAACCGACGAACGCAGATACAGTTACAGAATTAGGTGCAAACCTGGTTCCTTTTACTTCTGATATAAATGTGAATAAGCATGGCAAAATCATGGTACACGATACTGTATATAGCATCACAATCCTCCAATGGTACTAGATGTTCCAGGCAGAGAAATAAAACTAATTTATAACAAGACACTGGAATCTTTTATCTACCAAACACCGTAAGATGAACCAGTATTTATGTGGTTTTTTTTCAGATCAGATTTGACAGATACACAAGTAAATGGGGCTTGCCCGGGAGTTATCGACTAGGCTGTTTATGATGGTTTATCTTTTTGTTTTCAATTACTAATCCCATTATGCCTTTATTCCAAGGCTCTGTGCTCCGATCTGTGACAGGCAGTGTAAAGACACAGCTGTGTCCTCCAAAGGTAGTTTTCTATTACAGTCCCATGACGAAAGCCAGCAAAGCAGCCAGCCTCATTACACCCCGTTCAGTGCTGTAACAGTATCTCTGAAGCAGACACCATCCTTATTACCATGCGGCCCTGTTAGTAACCATTATCTGGGCTGATCAAGGGGCACAACGCTCTCCGGCAATCCTTCCTCATTACTGAGCTGTCTAATCTAACAGTCTCTCTGATACGAAGGTGCCTTTCACTCCAACTGCATTAGCAGGCTGTTCTGAAACTCTCTCGCATCAGTAGGGTATTCTACACACAGCCTTCAGAGAAGAGCCGGGCATGAAAGAACATGGAATGAATGGCTTGATTTCAGATGCTCTAAAAATCGAAATAAGTCAGGTACCAACAAACTACCTCTAGACAGAAAGAGACAGATTTGTGAATGAAGGTAGGTCTTTACACAAATGTGCAACCATTTTCTCATTTATTCTGCTGTTACAGAACATCTTGATATGAACATGCAGTACCAGAGTTATCCTAACTAACACATTCTATGCTTCACAGAGCGCTGAATGAGCGCAGGCACCCTGATCCTGCACACGTGGTACTGTCTTTAAAGTACTTTATCCATTATATGAACCTCCCCCACCCAACCCACGCACAAGTGAATTATCTGTCTATTTCAGACCAGGTCTGCTCTGAATTGTGAACAGTCGACTGCTCCAGTAAACGCGGATGAGAATGATAAGAAAAAAGTGTCACTTCTGACGCATAAAAATGAATCACCGAGTTTTACAGAAATACCCTGGAGAGATTAAACTGCATTAACATAATTCCTAATTGAGCCCCATAATATGTTACGGCTCAATTGAGATCACGTCCACTGAATTAAACCTTCATCTCCTTTTAAAAATCTGCTGGTTTGCTGCATTTTATTTCAATTTCATTTAATAAATGTACTTATTTAATGATTTCCATCCTTGATACGGTATACGGCATACAGCGCCTGCTTGATTAGCAGCAGCTGGTCCCAGTGTTTGTTGTTGGAAGACCTGCCCTGTTGTGGTAAAGGGATTAGACCAGCATAGCATAGCCTGGCACACACATTCCTTCAGATCAGAGTACAGGGCAGCTGGCAAGAGCCTTAACATAGACACTGCTTCTCCTAAACTAATCCTGCCCACACAAAGCCCCCTTTGAGAAGCATACCATCCCAGGGCACAGAGGGGGACAAGAGCAGATGAGGGTGAGCCCTGTCCCAAGCTTATTTAATTGTGCCCCTGATTTAAAGAGACTGGTGAATGTTTTTGTCAAACTGCTTAAATGACAAAGTCCCCCAGTGTATCTGATCATCTGAACTTGGTTTTTACAAACACCTCTGTTATCGTAACAGCCCCCTGCTAACCTGTCCTGCTAGTGAATCTCTCTTCTGCCCCATTGTCACAGAAAACGCGCCAACCGGCCCGCAAAATAATCTCTGATTTGAATACTCCTGTCTAGCACTGGATTTTACTTATTTAAACCAGACGTACTGAAATTATTTTTTATTTAACCTTGAAATTATTTTTGAAATGGTCTTTTATACAGTGATACATGCGTTATGTAAAATCTTGTGCTGAATATGTCTTAGCAACCAAATTCTGAAATAAGACCTTTGCATTCAGATAAACTTCTTGGAACACTCTACAGGGCGCCCTGCTCTCAGTGCTTGCATGTCCGATCAGCAGCACCTCAGTTCAGGTGCCATGCCTAATAAGGAGAGCCCTCCACCTTGAACAATGCGAGAGCGCTACACAAAGTGTGTGCTGAATTCCTGCACTCGTTTCTGAAGGACTCAAAGCTTCTATTAAAAATACCTTAGGGAGATATGCAACAGAAGCTGCTCATAATAAATCAAACACCACCCCTCCCCTTTCTTTAAGATACACCAGCACATATTTGTCATTCTCTCCATAACACGCTCCGTCAATGCAGATAAGTAATCTGAAAAATGTACTGTGTTGTGTTAGAGGCTTTGTTCTTTTCAGTGGGAGCTGTTCCTGTTCCTGCTCACAGGAGTTTGGCACTCGTATAGTTATTTGACGTCATGTCTAACTAAAGGGCAACCTGGGATGGGTTATCTTAACCCAAAGTATTCTTCTGCATTTTCTGTTTCAGTCATCCAACTTTTACAAAGTCATCATCTTAAAAGCACCAACGTGGCTTCAATAGAACTCTCAGAATCATGTCTAAACTATATCAGGTACACCAGAGTGTAAAAATCAACCTGTCCACCTTTGAATGGAAGAAAGACCACATGCTCTGCTTTTACTTTATTTTCTTGTCTTATTATTATTAGTTTATTTAGCAGACGCCTTTATCCAAGGCGACTTACAGAGATTAGGGTGTGTGAACTATGCATCAGCTGCAGAGTCACTTACAATTATGTCTCACCCGAAAGACGGAGCACAAGGAGGTTAAGTGACTTGCTCAGGGTCACGCAATGAGTCAGTGGCTGAGGTGGGATTTGAACCGGGGACCTCCTGGTTACAAGCCCATTTCTTTAACCACTGGACCACACAGCCTCCTTATCCCCCTATTTTACCTCTCATATTGTAAATATGTATTTTATAGAACTGCCTGCATGCTCTCTAGATGCCTCTCTTTGTAGTAGTTATAGATACTTTGTATGAGCAGCAGTGTGGAGTACTGGTTAGTGCTCTGGACTCTTGACCGGAGGGTTGTGGGTTCAATCCCCAGTGGGGGACACTGCTGCTGTACCCTTGAGCAAGGTACTTTACCCAGATTGCTCCAGTAAAACCCAACTGTATAAATGGGTAATTGTATGTAAAAAAATAATGTGATATCTTGTAACAATTGTAAGTCGCCCTGGATAAGGGCGTCTGCTAAGAAATAAATAATAATAATAATAATAATAATAATAATAATAATAATAATGAGATCTACATGTGCTGGACGTGGCAGACACAAAGTACAAATAGAAATAAATACATAAATAAAACAAAGAGCTCATTCTTCACATAGCTCTTCTATTGTAGGATTCAGAGATAAAGTACATCTTAGTCTTTCTCAGGACTGTTTTAGCTGCTCTTGTTTTTGCCTGTGCAGATAACAGTGTTCTTGACTATAAACACGCCTCTACACAGTATCTCGCTATGTATCTCTGTTGAGCCCACTGGCCCTGCGCCAAGCCCTCTCCCACCACATCAACTGTGCACGTCGCTGCTAATTAAAGCAAACACGTTTGCACAGAGCAGGCTGCAGTGCTGAGCCTGGCTGCAAGCTCTGAAGATTCACACAGCCAGAGAGCCATCCCTGACCTGGAAACAGAGCATCACACTGACCTGAACCCATGAGCACCCTGCTCTGTACCGCTGCAACAGCATCACAGAGCCCACTCAGTCACACAGCATAGCCAGAGAGCCCGGATCAGCACCCTACTGCACCCTGCTCTGTACCGCTGCAACAGCATCACAGAGCCCACTCAGTCACACAGCATAGCCAGAGAGCCCGGATCAGCACCCTACTGCACCCTGCTCTGTACCGCTGCAACAGCATCACAGAGCCCACTCAGTCACACAGCATAGCCAGAGAGCCTGGATCAGCACCCTACTGCACCCTGCTCTGTACCGCTGCAACAGCATCACAGAGCCCACTCAGTCACACAGCATAGCCAGAGAGCCTGGATCAGCACCCTACTGCACCCTGCTCTGTACCGCTGCAACAGCATCACAGAGCCCACTCAGTCACACAGCATAGCCAGAGAGCCTGGATCAGCACCCTACTGCACCCTGCTCTGTACCGCTGCAACAGCATCACAGAGCCCACTCAGTCACACAGCATAGCCAGAGAGCCTGGATCAGCACCCTACTGCACCCTGCTCTGTACCGCTGCAACAGCATCACAGAGCCCACTCAGTCACACAGCATAGCCAGAGAGCCCGGATCAGCACCCTGCTGCACCTGTACCGCTGCAACAGCATCACAGAGCCCACTCAGTCACACAGAACAGGTACAGTTTAGAATGAAACAAGTTCATTTCAACAATGTGTTCGTGGAGAGACACAGAGAAACACTCCTTATCTATATAAAGTAGAACTCCCTTCATCCAAACTACTTATCCAGGTCCCCCAACCTTTTTCATTTGGTGGTCATCATGCTACTCCAATAGGAGTGCCCATGGGGTAGGAGTTTTGGCTGCGATACTGTATGTATCAAACACGTATACTGTCTCAGCCCCTCTCTCAGCATTCCAGATTCAAGTTCCAGATCATCTGTTTGTGCTGTCTCTATGGCAACAGACTGTGGAATGTGGTCTGATCTGCAGCCACACAGATATCCTGGCATGTATGTGCGTCTCATTGGCTTGTGTTGCTAAGCCGGTTGCTAAGGACCCAGTTGTTGCAGGTGTAATGGATGGTTGGTGGTGTTCCGAGTTCTCCTCTGGATACCAGTGGAATCTGGATATTTAATTGAATGAGTTAATCCGGGGGAAATCATTTTAAGTAAATAAATCCAAGCAGCTCCAAAAGTGTTGGCATCAGAATGCAGGCTAAGTACGGTACTTGACGTGGTTTGATTGAAGCAGCTGTTTCTTTTGTTTTTTTTAACAGATTCATTTTTATGTACAGGGGATTAAGAGACTGAGATGTAACACATCTCTTTCTGTAGGCAGATAGCAGCTTTGATGAAGAGTAGCTAAATATTCCAGTTTTGTATTACAAGGTAAAGAGATCAAACTGAAAACTGGTACACCTTCTACAAATCCGTGGGAGTGTGAAGGATTTATAAAACCATTCCATGTACAATCTGCACAGGACAGATTCCTTGCTGCAGAAGCTCCAAAGCTTTGCATGCTACTGGCCGTGGTCTTTGCTAGGCTTGATTGAATTATGTAGTGTATGCTGCTGTTGACCTCCTGCGATACTGATGTCTGCTGCACGAAAATCCAATTAGAAGAACAGAAGTAAAGAGGTGAAGAAAAAGCCTGTCCGCTGAATTATTTCACTGCATTTTTATCAGGACAGGTGAATACTCATACTGGAGAGAACTGTGTAAAAAAAAAAAAACACACATTCATGTTTATAATCCTTCCCTCCAAGTTCTTAAAAGTCCCTTTGAAGTTGCTGTAGAGCAGGAGAGAACACAGACAGACACACACACACACACACACACAGACAGACGAACCCAGCTCTCTCTTTCTCTTAACTCTCTTGCCAGAGACACACAGGTAGTCAGTAACAGCAGGAAAGCCTTGGAGACGCTCATTGTGTGTCTGCTGAGAATAATGGGTTTTGTTCAGCTTGATACAGGAGTTTCCAATTGAATCTGTGACGACGTTATGATACAATAAATGACCGCTGTGGAGAGAACACAGCGGTCATTTATTGCAGGAGGGGCCCCTCACACAAGCACCTGCAATAAATGACCGCTGTGTTCTCTCCAGATAAAACCCAGGCAATTGAATTAGCCCAGCCGTAAGTGCAGTCAATAACGAGACCCTCTGGAGTGTTTCTCAAGTGCCACTAAATCCACGTTTAAAGATATTTGTACAAGGGAACACTCTGAGCCAGCATGCATTCCTGCACACAGGAGCTGTCCCTTTGCTTCGATGGTCATTAATAAGTGCCATGGTTTAATAACATCAGACCTGGGATCAAATACAATTACAATTACAGCAGCATTGATTGCTGAAATTATAATTAAAATGATGTTCAATTACAATTATACTGCAGTAATTATAATTATACAAAAAAAAAACTCCACAAATTAAACATGTGTACTCTGTCTAGTCTAAATAACCCAGCAATATAAAATCACAGGTACAAATACAGAAACTTTTTTTTTTTTTACAAACAAAATGGGAGCACTAAAAGTGGTTGAAAATATGGGAATAACGTTCGCTTCGCGAAAAACACAGCATGGAACTGCGAATGGATTCAGCTGGGAAAGGTGTGGACTTGAACTGTAACTGATCAATCACATGGTATAATTACAATTACAGGCGTGTGTCCAGGTCTGATTAAAGTATTGTTTTAAAGACACACTCTTTGAGCTGACCTTTTAAGTGACGTTGGTTCTGCGGGGTTTTTCAAAGCCATGCAGTTACATGTTTTATAATGCTGTGTGTCTATAGCCTGTTGGCCATAATAAAATGCATTTACAGTAAACAGACTATCCCTTGTTACCAAGCTGGACACAGTATAGTCTTCATACAGTAGAACACTGCTGAGCAAACAGGAACTTCCTAATCGTTCTATTTGGTGATCACAGGTACAGTGTATACACACTGATAAGAGGCTAATAGAGCAGACGCATCATCTTTCTAGGGGCAATTCTGAATAAAGGGTGGAGGGGGCAGGAAGTCTGGCTAGTCTAACCCTTGCCCCAACATTCCTTATCTTGGCCTGCAATAATTAATAAATCATCTCTCAGCTGGTCACTGCGAACCATTTACTCTCGCATGCCTGTTCTTGTAGAGTCAGGGCTCAGCTGAGCTCATGCAGGATGAATTAGTGCTTGTGCAAGGTGCCAGATTGCAGGCTGGGGAGATTTAGATTACACTCGCTCGGTTTTAGATTACTTTTTAGAACAAACCGGTTTGAGGCGACACTGAACATGACCTACCTTTCCGCAATTCCTTTTTTGCACTCAAAGCGAGTTTCTTTTGGATATTTTTGTTACTACAGACAGCCTGGGAAGATGCTGATTTTGCTGAGAAATGATTCAGCGTGATGGGAGACAACCAAAAGCACACATTCTACATGTCAGCAAATCTATGTAAAAGAGGCTCAAGGTACTGTAGCATCCTGAAAAAACAAAAAGTGAATTAACAGTGAAGCATCCGCACTGCCAAGCTTGTTCTTCTGTTCTGTCTACAATAAAAATGAATTCAGTGTAAATGCAGGACGAGACTTAACAGTAGACCAGTCCTGCTAAAATATCTTTCACAGGCAGCGACCTTGTTGCTAGCTATTGCTCCAAGTAAAACATATCTTACACTGAGTTATAAAAACGTCAAGCCTCGATAAAGCAGAGATAAAAATCAAGCTTCCCCAACATTGGTCATTAAGCCTCTGCTCTCCTGGTGTGATGAACAACAGCAATCATTAAATCTAAAGGCTGCTAGACTAGAGTAAATAAACAGAAGGGGTACAATACAGTACAGGAACAGACAGTGCAGTCCACACTCCCATCTCAAATTAAAACACAGTCACAGAGCACCCCTTTGGAGGATGCTCGAATGCTAAAAGTGTTATTAATCATTTTAAAGGACAATGACGGGGGGGGGGGGGGGGGGGGAGCCTGCACGGGTCATCTGTGCTTCTCTCTAGTAAATCACCAGGGGACCCAGCGTTGACCAACACTTGTGGGTTTAACTCTTGCTGCGCCAAAAGCAGGCTGATGGAAACGCTAATTATGCCTGCCTGCCTGGACAGCTGGCTGATACTCCTAATTGAGGGCCAATTAAAAAGGGATTTGTGATTTGCAGTGCTCATGAGCAGTAAGAGGCAGGCGGATTCTGCATAACCTGCCTCCCTCGGGAGCCGGCGGCGATGGCTGCTGAGAGGCGCAGTGATTATGAAAGCCAGCGGGAGCCCTGGCGCTCGCAGTGGAGGATCAATGCGTTTACTCCTCTCCTCAGGACAGGTGGGTGCAGTCAGAGAATAGTGCATCTACATTATCAGGATTTCTGCACTGCAATTACACCTGCCAATAATAAATCACTGCACTCTCTCTCTTATCTCCCTGCCAAGACAATCAGACAATCTGAGTCAGTCTTCCCCATAGCAACATTGTGAGTTACCCTAAAAACCTGCTTGTGTTAAATGTGAATAGCATAGCGTTCATATACACACACAACCTAAAATGCAAAACTCGAACACTAACTGGAAGAAACTAGCTGTGTGACCGGTTCTATCTAGGGAGTGCATTTAACCAGGACATGAAAGGAACAGACACTCAATGGCTTAGCCATGCTAGCAGCTCCGATAACCCACTGTTGTGCACAGCAGGTTACCCCACATATCTTCCCCATGTTATGTGTACTGTAGATATTGTACAGCATGTGTAATGCCTGCTTCACATCCCTATAACCCATTCAGCCCATCAGACCACATGCTGCTTTGTTATGTAATAAAATAGAGGCATTCTTATCTAATCATATGGAACCTTTGCCCTTTTTTATGCCTTAGCAATTGCTGACAACCGCAGGCTCACGTCTTGGCAAAAGATATGTGAAAAAACAAAAAAAAAAAAGTTCCTACTGAAAATTCCACCCGACCTGCTTTTTACAATTATTTCTTGCACTTTCCTGACTTCTTTCCTTGCACATTAAAGTGTGCTGCCCTGCTATCCCACCCTTACTGTACTCTATGCATCTCCTCTCTGTCCCCTTTGCTCCTGTGCTATAGAGAGGATTCCTGAGTTGATGCTCTTCTGCAAACAGAGTGTTCCTTTCAATTGGAATTCTGTCATCAGCCTGTGTGAAAGTGTTCCCCCTCCACTGTCGCAGTGTGCAGACAGATTCCGTAATCCAACTCCGACTCCTGTAATCCAATAACTGTCAGCAACATGCATTAGCACGTCCCTGCTGGGCCAGGGTAACTGTGCTAATAGCACTCAGCCTCTACAGCACAGCACAGCACCCTGTACTGTACTGTACACACGCATGGAGAGCTGGGGCTGCACGTTCAATAAGTCCTCTCCAGTATGAACCCTTCACCTCCATATCAACAAGCAGGGAGGCAAGCCATAGTGCCAGCTGTACGCTGCATACAGTACAAATCAACTCGCCAGATTTTTTTTCCCTCAGTTTTATATACAACTACTTAAGCTTAAAACTAGCAGCTTATATATTTAAAAAAATAATAATAATAATTCCTGCAGAAAATGCTGTTCTCCAGTGAGCTGGTGCAGGGGGCTGTAATCTCGCTGAGCAGAGCTGCGCTGAAGAGAATTTGGCTCAGGAGATAAGAGCTTGCCGGAAATGTTGATTTTTCTGAAACAGATTTTAATAATAAGGCCTAAGAGCGAAGCGAACGTCTTTACACCCCCAGTGCTGTGGCAAAACAGAGCGGAGAGAGGGGGGCTAATCAGCTTCCAGGTTCTCTCTAATACAACAATGAAAAAAATAAGATAACGGAAAATGTTTTTATTGTAGAATGGGGATCTTTAAAAAAAAGAAAATATGTTCAGTTAAAGTTCAACTACATTCTATAATTTTGCAAACAACATTCACACTATTTGTAAAAAAATGTATTTAATTTAATAAAATCACAGCATTTATAATTACAGCACTATAGTCGAGGTATGTGTACCAGTTCTTCTGTAGAATATTATTTTTTCTGCTGGCAGGGCTGTCCTGTGTAAAGGTTTTCACAATTGCACTGCAGTTAACGGGAACTGGCCTCAGTGGGATGAGCTTGCATTCTTATAGCAATAGCCAGTGTAAACACAGCCCTGTAACTCGAGAGACAATGAAGCACTCCTCCTGCTCTAATTAGCCATTCAGTCCTAACCATGGACCGTTGGGTCCCAGGGGGGACGCGACAGTGCCAATGAAATCCCCTTATCAGACGACCCCCCTGAGTGAAACATCAATGTTCTTAAATATATCCATTAGGTCTCAGGCCAATCCCCTCCCCTTTTAATAACATCCAGCTTTAATTAATTTTGTCGTGAGGCGGCCCAGTTCATCGAAGGGCATTTTACACTGTGCTTAACCATGAAAGTCACGTAGCATTCGAGAAGCTAGCGGCCTCCCTACTGAGAATACCCTAGAAGAACCTTAATGAGTTCATTGACACACGCTTTCTACTCCAAGTCTCTCAATGAACACACGGAGAGAGACTTGTTCAGTTTCTTTCAGTGTTTCTAAATCAACCCTCTTCTCTCCAACCGACCACACCGTTGAAAGCTTCATGGGTAGTTTTGATCCATTCCTAGTTTTACTATGAGCTTAATAAGACACACTGTGGCTAATCAAGCTCGTAAGAAAACCTGGAATGGGTCAAACTGCTATGCAATAGGAGTCTTATTGCCAACCCTGTACTACTGTGTATATCAGGTGAAGGTAAGTGGCACACAGAACTCGAATGCTGCAATGCACCCAGGACTGTACTGCTCCTGTGTAGGAGAATGCAAGCCAACTTCTTAGAGGCGTGTAATGCGTATGTTTTTGATACATGAGACAGCGGTAGCCTGGGGCTAGTATCTCAGTATCTTACATGCAGTCTGCCTCAGTGTGAGGAGGGTACCAACGGAAAACAAGGGGAGCTTTTCAAGTCTAAAATTGGACCAAAGAGAGACATCCGTTTAAAAGGCTGTCAAGATACAAATAAACAGCTTCCCATTTAAAGGGCTTTGAGAATCAATCAACCGCAGTGTTGGTTTCACTGCACTCCTGTTAATAATAACAGAAAAATCGCACTAAAATCTCTGTCTCGTTGGTTTTAAAGAACGTGGTGGTTTCCTATTAATGTTGCGACACTAATGTAGTACTGAGAGCTAAGTGTCTGCCTGGAAGAAGGGCTGTGAGGTTGGTGCAGGGCCAGGATCTGGCCTGATCCATCTCCCCTTAGCACCACACCACTCTGTTATCTAACAGTGCATTCCTGAGAGCCGGCCCGGGTGCTGTAACATGCCTACCTACCAGGGAAACAAGAGAGACAGGCACGGGCACGAGGGGGGGGCACGCTAACTCAAGGGATCCATGCATCGCTTTTACTGGATTGCTTAAATCAGCACCCTAGCCTGCCTAGCAGTTTGATGCACTCTAGTTTTCACAGTGGGCTTTAATTCCAACCCATGCATAGGTCATGAGCTCATACAAAACTGTATTGGCCATGTAATGCAAGTCTTATTTCTATTCAAAGAAATGGACCCTTACGTTACATGTAAAAGCAAATAGAGTATAATGTTACAGAACTAACTTGCAAGAACTAATGTGTAATAAGGACCTGCAATACAAAACTGTGCAAACCAGCTCTGCTCAAAGTGGAGGGCTTCAGTAACTCCCCTTAGTGGAGTGTATGCAAGATAAACATCCAAGTGGATCAAATCCAAGTTCACCTTATTTGCTGCTGCAATAGTTTCCAGTATGCACACAGAGCCACAATGACCCACGTTATCAAACAGAAAATATCCTAAAAATTGGACACTTTGTGCTTTCTCATCATATCAGAAATCTGTGAAATTACCCCACCTTTTAACCTTGCTCCTCTGAAGGTATCAATGCATAGCATCTCAAGAACATGCACATTTCTAAATGCACGATATGCAATACAGCCTCCTGTGTAAAGCCAGTGCAATCCCAACACGCAGGATTCCTAGCTCTCCTCTGGAAGCACAGCCAGCGCTGCCTGTCCTTACCTCTCTTCTGGATGATGATCCTGAGCAGCGGGTTGGCAGAGGACAGGGCCTTGTGGTAGTTGTCGTCGTTGTTGATTGGTAGTAAATCCCCATGGATGTCTGTATATCCCATCAGCAAGTCCACGCTGGGAATCTGATGGACCGACTGAATCAGCCGGTAGAATTCCTGGAAGCCTCCCGCGCTGGAACGCTTCAGGGCAAACCTTCGGAACTCCGCGTCAAACTAAAACGGGGAAGGGGGCGACAACATAAACAATTCACACACGAGTCCTGATTCAATAAAGAAGAAAAGCTTGGTGCAAATGGAACAGGAAAGAACACGGGAAAGAGTGGATTTATTATGATGCATTAGCCCTTTTTAGACACAAGTAAGCAACCTTGACTACAGTACTTTCTACAGATCTTTTACTACAACGGTAGCCCAGATTCAAGCCAGAAATAAAATGCAATGGTTTAAAAACCCTTTCCAGCCTCCAAGTCATTTTCCAAGCTTTCTTTTCATTTCAGGTGAAGCCCCTGTCATTCTAAATGGAAGTACTTGTTTCCCCTTCCCAGTGATTTCACGTTCAAGAACCCCACATGTTCTCCAATGTGACACACACCACAAGCGCAAGACTCATGCCTGCAACACAGGAAGTGAACTACTATATAATGCTGTGGTCGGCTGGAGTCACAGCGAAAACAGTCTGCAAAGCAAAAAAGGTCTACGGCAACACAATAAAGGGCTTATAGTGTGAATGTGGGTCTGCTAACAGGGTTTTCAAGCCTTGGTTTTTACAGCACACTTACAGCAGTGTCCCTGCAGTCTTTTGAGGGCTGGCCTAGATTTTAGAGACAGGGGATTTTCATTAGAGCAAACGGCTTCTGTTTACGAAGTATGACAAGTTTAAGACCAGTTCAGTGGACTGAAAAGAAACAAGCTCATTAAATATGTAGTCCGAAAAGCTTCTTTTAAAAGCAGGCTCTGCTGTAATGAAAACCACAGTTGCTCGGAGTGATGTTGCTTTTAGAAACATTTGCTCATGTCCTGATGCAGCCTGTCTGATGCAGGTGAGTGTGGGTGGGTGGCAGCTCTGACTTGGCTGAGCTGGGAAGTCTATAGAACTGGAGCAGTGAGGACTATACTGGGGTCTTCCTTCTCTGCCAGTGACCCTGCACCTGGTCACGTGATCTCTCTGGGAATTTCCCCACTGCATCTCAAAGCTTGTATACTGTAGCTAAAAAAGGTTTTTTAAAGTCCATTTTGATAACAGAGGCATTAACCTACAGGATACCAGTACAATTCTCACTTTCCTGCTCTGCTCATATGAGGACTTCACTGTTTCCAGTGCTGGCGGTCAAGCGCCTTTTGCATGCACCAAACACTGAGCCTCTTTGGAGCAATGACTGTGACAATCATGGAACTTATTCACAAATCTTTAACACCAGTTTATAATTGATATCTGTGGAACTGTCCATAAAAAAAACATTCTTTAAAATCAATTGAGTCAAAGCTTTGTGAATAGGGCGCATTGTGTTCTGTTTAACCAGGAATGAGCAATTCAGATGCAAGTTATTTTAGGAGGGGGAGTTTCAAATATGAATTCAAATGACTGGTACTATAGCCATCGCGATCACTCGTTATCACCACCGCTACTACAAAGCATGAAGAATCACGCGTTGACTGTCTAAATTTAACGCAGTGTCAGTTGGCTGATGATTTTTCACGCTAGAGCAGGTTTAAATGAGAACATAATATAATAAAGTGATATAATGAACCTGAGCAACGCGCTTCCTCGTCCCTGTGGAAGTGACAGGCGTTGGCTTGAGGGCATCCCTTTCCAGACGATTTTTTTTGTTTCTTTTTTTAATTAATTTTTGATATCAGCTTACTTTTCGAATCATTTTATTATTATTAAAAAACCTATTTATAATAATAATAATAATAATAATAATAATAATAATAATAATAATAATAATAATAATAATAATATAGAAATGTTTGTCAAAGGTGTATTTTAGTATTTTGGAATAATAATAATAATAATAATAATAATAATATGCTATTAGCTGCTGTATTGCTGCTACTATTTCATGTATTATGCATTTTTTACTGTATTTAATGTATTATGCATTGTTTTTTACTTCATGTATGATGCATTTCTCTGTATTTAAAGTATTATGGATTTTCTTGTTGTTACTGCATCTTGTAAAGCGCTTTGTGATGGTGGTCCGCTATGAAAGGCGCTATATAAAATAAAGATTGATTGATTGATTGATAATAATAATAATAAATCTACAAATTCGGTTTCAAATTGTGTCATTCTATTAATATACAAATAGCATACTGCTCAAATCTGAAAAGAAACAGGACCATCTTTTCAACGTTTGACTGCATGGGCTGCTAAACTAAAGATCTATGTTCTGTTGCCTTTTTTCAGGTGTATCAGAAAAGCTGGACAGGCCGGTGTAACTGAATTGCACGATTATTTTTTCCCCTCCAGACAAACTCTAGTGTTGAGGTGTAAAGTGCTCTGCCGGGGTGTAAATTGCTTGGATATTTTCAGAGAAGTGAGGATTGTTTACAATTGGGGCAGCAGTGTGGAGTAGTGGTTAGGGCTCTGGACTCTTGACCGGAGGGTCGTGGGTTCATATCCCGGTGGGGACACTATTATTAATATTATTATTTATTTCTTAGCAGACGCCCTTATCCAGGGCGACTTACAATTGTAAGCAAACTGTATAAATGGGTAATTGTATGTAAAAATAATGTGATATCTTGTTACAATTGTAAGTCGCCCTGGATAAGGGCGTCAGCTAAGAAATAAATAATAATAATAATAATCGAGACTGAGCTCTGATTAATTCTCCTGAAGGCGTAATTAATAAAATAACAGGGGTGTTCAAACTTATTTAAAAATACCGACATTTCATAGGGAAACCCACATGCCCACAAGACTGTTTTAATTCTAAGACAAGAATGAAATGTTCCTTTTATTTCGCAATGCTGTATAACCCATCTCATGAACGAAACGCGGCTGCCTACACTGCTATTGCCAACCCATAACACAGAGCTGCGAGCCATTTCTAAGTATAGTGAGTGGTCATCGATTTCTTAAAAGCAGACGATTTCTCTATCTAACCTTCAACTAAAGTAACTACAGCCACATCTACCGATTAGTTTATTAGAAGAACCCTAAAGAAAAAAAGTTGCAAAGTGCACAGTAATGTACAGTTTACAGGTCAAAACTGTTCTATAAATTTTATATACATTTTAAAAAGAATCATAATACTGTAATAACTTTTTATATGAGCCAATCTGAAATTGCTCTCCTTAAATGTCACGGGTAATTCATTTTATACAGACCTAATTAAACGCACAGCGCTTTAGAAATGCCACTGTAAAATAATATTTAACACCGCGCTTCGGGTACCAATGTGCAATGCATAACATTAAAACAACGAAACGCTGTCGTCAGACACTTCGTGTGGACTTTAAATATATACAGAAAATATGCACAGAAAAATGCAAAGCACGTCAGGTGATAAAACAAACCAGACGCCCGACTGACACCTGCGACGAGTAAGCGCTGGCACACACGCATAATAGATATTTCATACAAGATGCATGCTCACATAACTGAAACAGCATAGCCGTCTGTATTTAATGTTATTTACATTGTTCATGTATTAATGTCGAAAGGTTGACTGCTGTCTAGACGATGCTACGTGTATGGTCACACTACACATTCTATACATGACATACCATCACACCTAATTAAAAACGGGAAGAATAATAACTTACTTTGCTTTTGACCTCGATAATGCTGTTTGCATTTCTCGAAGGGGTTCTGTGATGCCTTGACATTTTGGGCTGGTGTCGAACAGTCTCCGCGTTGTGGACCATTCAAAGCTTGCGGTGATACAGCCCTCAGTAATAATATTAATATGCCGCCTCGGTCCCACACACACACACGCACTTGCTGCACTGGTCACTGCTAGTTTTGGAGATACACCTCGTCTGTGTAATAATATCCCCGCAAGAGGCAGGGCTGCTTTAATCCAACAACACTGACGTCACCAGAACACACCGCCAGAGGGGGGCGGGGTTGGAACCTGCGTGTCGTCATGTTGAATGTTACGACGACGTTACACGGGCAAACAGGCATGTGACACGTGCTTGCGTTCTTAAAGGTGCAGAGCAGCAAAGAGACTAAATTGGACAGACAGACCGGCCGGCACGCACACACACTGTGTAAACACTGTTGTCAGTGATATATATATATATATATATATATATATATATATATATATATATATATATATATATATATATATTACAAAAAAATAATTGAAATTAAAAATATAGGTAATGTTCATTCACTACAGTATATTTAAATGTGTCAGTAGAATGTATTACTATTGGACAGTAGCTTCTGCATTTTCATGGGGAACAAGGAACCAAAAACCAGATCCTTTACTGGCACGCGTTTCTAATGTGTTTGATGGCAGCTTCCGGGTTAACACATGATGCAAGGTGAAGGGATGCCAGTCAACTTGTTTGAGGACGCCAGAGGGTTGATTATCAACACAGGTCGCTGACTTTTAATGTAGTTGTGGTTCCCAACTCACCCTAGTATTTAAATGGAAACCCTAACCCTAACCCTAACTCCAAACCTAACCCTAATCCCCCTTAACCCTAAAACTATCCCTAACCCTAATCCTCCTTAAGCCTAACACTATCCCTAACCCTAAACCTAACCCTAATCCCTCTTAACCCGCCTAACACTATCCCTAACCCTTATCCTTTTTAAGACTAACACTATCCCTAACCTTAAACCTAACCCTAATCCTCCTTAACCCTAACACTATCCCTAACCCTAAACCTAACCCTAAACCCCCTTAACCCTAACACATTGATTTTTTGTTTATTTTTTAGAATTTTGAGCTCTCACCATAAGTCTTTTCATGTGCCATTATCTGCTGGTACTGTATTCGTAACATCTATTGACTGTATTACTCAGAGATCTGAAAACTTTCTACATTCTCTTAATATCAAGACATAAAAAACAACATCTTACAAAAACAACAAGACTCCCTTTCACAGCAGGGCCCCTGCTCGTCAGATCTGACGAATGCTGGAGGAATGCAGGAATGTTGTGCAGGGTGATAACTTCTTAACCTTTCTGATGAAAGAACAGTCAGTGCTTAGCCACAAAAGCCATCCTGAGTGCCTGTTAAATAAAACATTGGGTACACAAACCTCACCTTAAAAGACAGTAAATATTAACCTGCTGTTTATTTATTATCCAGAATGCAAGCCCATACAGTGCCTAAAAATGTATCCTAATGCAATTTTATATACGCTGTATTGAGATTCCTATCATTGTGTGACATATACTGTACACTTTACAGAATGTACCTATATACAGTATTCAGTTAATACAATAAATGGTCTTTGGGACTAGGAGTTAGAAAGGTCATTGTGTTTGACATATAACATGAAGTGGGAATGTGTGTACAGTTATAGTGTCCGGCGCACACTTTCTCATTACAAGATCATATTTCAACCTTTATTTCAGGTTTAAGCTTGATCAATAGGAGTTCTGCATGTGCTGTGATGGATTAACAAGCCACCTCTCATGGCATCACTTCAGAACTCAGTGAAGTGAAGAAGAGATTCCGGTGTTATTCCTGTGGGGTTCAGACAGAATTAAGACGGAATTTGCAGTCATTATTTGAAAGTGTTACTAGCTATTGGTATTCCCAGTGTCTCTCTTACATGTTGTTGGATTAATGGTGTTGCTGGAGCCTTCACTTCGCTTGTATCTTGTAACAGACTCTGCGATCTATCTGAGTGTCCGCACTGGAGTCCATTACTGTCTAATTATTCATTTGAAGAGAATGTAGTAGCTGTAGTTGGAAGCCAAGTAACCGAGAATATCGTTAAAGTGATTTTAATAGAACTGAATGTGTGTCTTGTCTCTCTCTCTCTCTCTCTCTCTCTCTCTCTCTCTCTCTCTCTCTCTCTCTCTCTCTCTCTATTATATATATAGACACACACAATGAACAAGAAAAGTAATTGATAAATTGAAAACTCACAATTTTAATAATTATTTTCAGTTTTCAGTTCATCAATTACTTTTTCTTCTTCATTATGTATTTCTAGTGATTGATGAGTATCCTGTTGGATCCTGATTCTCCTCGGATGTAGAGCTGTCAGCTGACAGGCAGCAGGTCGCTTACTCAACGTTTCTTTTCATTCAGTGCAGGAATTCCATGCATGTCTGCAGTCGGTGAGGCAGCATTCCTCCTTCCACCTCATCAGCCTGGGAGGCAGAAAAAGAAAAAAAGAGAAAAAGACGTGTCGCTGACATACCTAGTTGCAAGTTCTCATTCCTCAAGACTGGATACCTGGTGGTTTACTAATATGTAAAGCGGGGGATGTTTCTGTATAATAGTCACTGTCATTCATTTAAACACGTACACACACACACATACACACACACACACACACACACACACACACACACACACACACACACTTCGTGCTAAACTACTTCTGTTGTTTTGGCTACTCTTGTAACAGATTTCAGATCTGGGGCATTATGAAGCCACTTGGCTCTCCATGTCTCCACATGATCTGTTACTGTAGATTTCACTGGGACTCCCACAGGTTGCTGGAAGACATCTCACAGATAACAGCAGCAGCAGCTTTGGTTGGCTGGGAGTGTCTTCGTGATTTATAATACAATGGATTTCTAGCATTTCGGCCATAAGATCTGAACCAAACCAAAGTAACTTTGATTTGGGGGTTCATTCGATTTAGAGCAGTTTACATTTTTAGAGTATTTTACAGCACAGTGTAATCACCACCTGTCTGTGGTTATGCCGGGATTATCCCAAATAATAAGAACATAAGAAAGTTTACAAACGAGAGGAGGCCATTCAGCCCATCTTGCTCGTTTGGTTGTTAGTAGCTTATTGATCCCAGCATCTCATCAAGCAGCTTCTTGAAGGATCCCAGGGTGTCAGCTTCAACAACATTACTGGGGAGTTGGTTCCAGACCCTCCCAATTCTCTGTGTAAAAAAGTTTATCCTTTGTTCTGTTCTGAATGCCCCTTTATCTAATCTCCATTTGTGATCCCTGGTCCTTGTTTCTTTTTTCAGGTCGAAAAAGTCCCCTGGGTCGACATTGTCAATACCTTTTAGAATTTTGAACGCTTGAATCAGATCACCGAGTAGACTTCTTTGTTCAAGACTGAATAGATTTAATTATTTTAGCCTGTCTGCATATGATGTGCCTTTTAAACCCGGGATAATTCTGGTCGCTCTTCTTTGCACTCTTTCTAGAGCAGCAATATCATTTTTATAACCAGGTGACCAGAACTGAACACAATATTCTAGATGAGGTCTTACTAATGCATTGTAAAGTTTTAACATTACTTCCCTTGATTAAAATTCAACACTTTTCACAATATATCCGAGCATCTTGTTGGCCTTTTTTTTATAGCTTTCCCACATTGTCTAGATGAAGATATTTCTGATAATAAGCGATTGATGAAATCCAGCTGGATTTCCTGGCTCTGTAAACGTATCTAAAAAAGAATCTAGCTGTGGCATATCTCAGCAGGGTGCCAGATGATCAAATCAACCACTCAGACTAACGCTTCCTTTGTATTCCGCTCCTAATACACCTGTATGCAGCATCACCTTTGAAATATGAAGCATTGCTCGTCAAAGACACTTGCTCCCCTGTCCCCCGCTAGATTTGAATCCTGTTGTTTCTTTATTTCAATTTTGTTTAATATAAAAAAATAAAAAAACTATCTGAAGGTCACCCCGAGTTGCATGAGAGATGAGGAAAAGTGAAACAAACGCTATCTGCCACCCACAAACCACATGACTCCTCAGAGCGGAATCAGAATTAACAAGAGTATTAGAACCCCACGCATTTTAACATGAGACCGGGTTTCACTGTTTAAAATGGCTGAAGCCGAAAATGATATATATAAAAAAACCTTATACAAGTATCCCATAGTAAAGCATAGCAACGTGCAGTAAAGCACAGCGCTTGCACTGTCTGTCTGCGGTGCGGGTGAGATTTGTTCGCAACAATGTGGCTGGGGCTCCAGGAAACCAGTCCAAAAATATCTCGGGAGTCAGTCCTTGTAACACAAAAGACTGGAGCAAAGTACAAACTCACCAAGAAAACAAAGGTCTTTATCTTGTTATTTTTGCATTTCAGCGATTCAGAGCATATTGTAGCGGTGGCATTGTCATCAAACTCTTGTAAAGACTGGAAAACATGTGGACAAAGTGCTTATGCTGAAGGCACCACGCAATCTCCACTGAGGCACACACACAGAACTCTACCTCATCTACAGCTGGCTCAGCTCGTCACTGTATACCCTAATGGGTAATAATTATAAGGCATTTTCAATCTGACATTGTTTATTATTATTATTATTATAGTATCACATTCAGTTCCCCATGAAATTCAGTGTTTGTTGTTGGCATGACCTAAACAATCTTTCGCTTGTCTCAACACGTGCCCGGCTCATTTAATCAAAGCGGGTTCCCGGCAATTTTGAATCTTCTGCGGATACGCGCAGATTGTCATTCATGTTAAACTTCCCGGAACTCCATACACTTTTAATGATACAGCAACGTAACATAAAAAAAGAATGCTTTTTTTAAAAGTTGAAATGTAATATCTACGCTTTCTAAATAATTATTATTATTAAGAAAACAAGGGAAACCGTATTTCACGGGGAACTGAATTTGAGACTAAACCTGTTTAAGAACTGTATTATAATATAGGAAATCAATAATGTATTTAGTAGTTATATCGTTAAGACTCATATAAAGTTACATGTTTATATAATAACATATACCATATTATATACACATGGTTGTTTTTTTTAATTTTGGATTTGTTACGTACGCTCAAAACACCCGCCAAAAAAAAACTCTTGCGAGTGTTTTCTTGTACGTTCAAAACACTACTACACTTTCAAAACACTCAGGTCACGTTCATAACAATGTACTTATAGGTTCAAAACACTCTCGCTCAAAACACTCTTAATTTCAAAGCATTTATTACTTTCAAAACACTCTTCAAGGAATGATCCAGTGATTAAAAGGAAACCAAAAACATTTCGTCAGTGTCCATCATTTATGCACCTCATTTTCTTCGAAAATAAATGTGTTATAATAGTGATGAGTTTATTTTGATGCTCTGCATATTTAAGCAGTGATTATAAAACATGGTATATGTACGTATTAGTATTAAATAGTTTCCTGATTTGATTGTGTTACACGACACTGTTTTTGGCGTACGTAGCTATAGTGTTTTGGTCTTGAAATGGAGTGGTTTGAACGGGAATTAAAACCGCAGGCAGAGTGTTTTGAATGTACGCTCATTACACTCTAGACGGGTGTTTGGGGCGTCCCATACCGGAATATGATTTGCTTTGGGTACTGCGCCATCGTGTGGCATTGGGATGCAATGCCTCGAAGAATTCCTGTTTGTCAAACTGAGAGGTTACGGGAAAAAAAATAAAATTATATATATATATATATATATATATATATATATCTTAATTCTTCAGGATCTTAGTATTATTAATACATCTATCACACACAAGTGTTTAACTGAAGATTAACTGTTAAAGTATTAACGAATGCGTAGGAACAAGTTGCAATACCGATTTCTGTTTTTAATAATATAAAAATATCAAACATAATTTGGTACCGCACAACAATCGGGTGGATTTGGAATACCTTAGAATATTTTATCTGCTGATAGCTTTAGACTCAAATGATTTAAGAGAAAGCCGTTTCTCGGAGAGCAGGAACTGAGTTACACTCGGAACCAATATGTATTACAACGTGTTCCTAGGTAGGCGGGGGGGAAAGGGTACACATGAACGGCCAGCGGGAGATGTCGACGAGTAGATTTTGAAAGCGCTGTCAGTTGCCGTGGCGTATTGTAAGTAAACAAACACATTCAGTTAGTGTTGTTACACATACAGTTTGTTTATTAATAAAAACTTTTTTGTAGTTTTGAACGTGTTATTCGTGTTCTACAGGGGCTCTTACAGTGTTGGGTGCGATTCTTTCTTTAATATAACGAGGAAACTGACAATTTGGATGGCCTGACCCAACCTGCCAGTACATTTTAAACCGTGTTTCGTGCACCTCGTTTCAAAAATAAGAAAGTTGGCATCATTTTATTTGTGGGACACAAACATATGCCCCTTGTACCTTAAGGGTCTTGTTGTTGAACGTTTCAACAGATTTACATTTTGCCATACTAATATACCCGCAACAAATGGAGGCTGTGTGGTCCAGTGGTTAAAGAAAAGGGCTTGCAACGAGGAGGTCTCCGGTTCAAATCCCACCTCAGCCACTGACTCATTGTGTGACCCTGAGCAAGTCACTTAACCTCCTTGTGCTCCGTCTTTCGGGTGAGACGTAGTTGTAAGTGACTCTGCAGCTGATGCATAGTTCACACACCCTAGTCTCTGTAAATCGCCTTGGATAAAGGCGCCTGCTAAATAAACAAATAATAATAAATGAGAAAGCACATAATACAACTTTATAAATAATGTCAAGGATTGCATCATATGCACTCATTTGTTAATCAGCATTATTTTTTAGGTTAAGGAGCAGAAAGTGAACATGGCGTTTATCACAAGCTCAGTTGTCTGGCCTTGGATTGTGAAACTCTTAGAAACTTATGGAAATACAGAGGGCAGGCTGAGACCTGTCCAAGCGCAGGTCATTGAGGTAAAGTACAATGTACCTTTGTTACAACCCTGTTCTAAATCGTTTAATTGAACCCTCATGTAGTTTATTATCTCATTGTGCCTGTTAATTCTGCAGTGGAATGGCCCTCCAGGACCGTGATTGGTGGACACCCCTGGTCGGCCAGTGTGCCCTCGGCTCACCGCGCACCAGCGACCCCTGTAGTCTGGCCGGGCGCCTGCGGGCTTGCCTGTAAACTGCCCAGAGCTGCCTTGTCCTCCGACGCTGTAGCTCTGAGTTGGCTGCATGGTGAGTCTGCAGTGTGAAAAGAAGCGGCGGTCGGCTGAGGGCACACACCGGAGGCCTGCATGTGTTCGTCCTTTGCCCTCCTGAGTCAGCGCAGGGGTGGTAGCGGTGAGCTGAGCCTAAAAATAATTGGATGTTCTAAATTGGGAGAAAATGATAAAAAGCAATTGGCGACTACTACATTAAAAAAAAAAAAAAGTAACAGGACATCACTTGCATGTATGTTTGGTCTGTTTCACTGTGCTATCGGTTCCTGCGTTTCTAAGTCCTGAAGCCTGTCGGGGTTGTTTCCTCAGTACCTCTCCCATTGCTTTGCCCCTCTGCAGTTTGGGGACCTGGCTGACTACACGCACGAGGGGAAGGGAGTCGCAGCAGCTCTGGTGAACATCTCCGATTACGAGTTCTACATCCCTGCCGTTATCACACTGCAGGCCAAGCAGCTGCTGGAAGAGTAAGTCAGCTCCTGTGGTGGTTAATCTACTGTATCTTTTGCACTGGAAATGTACAGGGTGATTAGAAAGTAAGTTTACCACATCATCAATGATATGGTGCGTTGTTAAACTTACTTTCTAATCACTCTGTATATATAGATATATAGATGGTCCAAATAGCATCCTTTTGTTTTGAAATTTAATCTACAGTAATATGTTTGAATTTGTTTTTATTATCATCATAATGCAGTCTTCTCTTCAGTACATTGTCCTTTGTGAAGGGTCTACAGGGGAGACATCACATTTGTGGTGGAGAACAGGGTGAATTCCTGTTAAATTGGTTGAATTATTCCCACTGAAATCACCTAATTCGTTTTTTCCCTTTCAACAGAGAGGAAGACCATTATGATTTGAGCAACCTCAAGAACAAAGACATAGTTTTGAGAAATTACAGAGTAGCGTTTCAAGATGCAGCAGAGGAGGTGAGAACCACTTGACGAAGGGGTGTCTAATAAAGGAGGAGAGAGTCCTGGAAAGAAAGAACAGTCCTGACATGAATTCTGCACAGCGTTAAACTGCATGTAACCACCACTTATTCACACGAGTCACAAAGCTCAAATATATCTTGCTGAGAAAAATAGTACCAATGCAGGAATCTACAGCAAGCAAGTTCATTGAGTGTGTGGAGAACTTACTGATTTGTAAGTGAGTGTCCTGGTTGTAGATTAACTTGTTGTCTCCCTTGTTGCAGTGCAAATGTGAATTCTTCATCGTAATCGAGAACTTCCGAATTCTACCAAAAGAAACACAAACTGCCAACGTCTGCAGCTGGTAATAACAGAGCAATTTCAGTATCTCATTAAATCTTATCTTCTTGGATCATGTAATGTCTGGACCACGTAAGATTCATTTTTGCTTTCTCAAGTTTAGTGAATTAACTCATCGAATGAAATGATCTAGCTCCTCATAAAATGTACTAAAATAGGTTTTATTTATGTTTTTTTTTTAAATTCAGGATTCAAAATATTTGAGTATCAATGTTCTGATTTTCTAGTTGCTGTTGTGGTGGTGGATGTATGATATGTATGTAAACCTGTGATTTTATTGTATTTTTTTTCAGTAAAAAGGCACAGTCAGTTCAGCAAAAGATAAGACAATTGTGGCTGTAAGTACAGTGTTTCAAGCTTTAGGTTATATTTCATATACAGACACACCTGAGCTTGTTACCTATACACTGGGGTTAATCAAGCACATTAAAACCTGGAATGGGGGAAACTGCTAAGCAAAAAATCTTATTTCTATCTCTGCATATTCACCAAGTGTTACTTTTAAATCTATGTATGTGTGTTTCATATCATTTTAAATTTCTGATTTATACTGTATATCTGTGTTTACTCATTCATAAACATGACTGAAGAGTTGAAGGTGCAATCTACGATATACATACGAGTGTATCTTTAACATTTTAACCAAGTTAATTCTCTATAGACTGTTGCTTTTCAAAGGAAAGGATCCCAATCATTTGTAAGCCTCAGAAATGACTATGTGATGGTCTTTTTAAAGCCGCCAGTGTTGGAGGTTCCAGAGTGTTATAGCTGTAACAAAGCGCCTCTCTGTTGCAGGTCCCGGGTGAGAAAAGACGACATGAACGACACAGCCTACTCCGGTAAAGAGCTCGATTTTATCAGGTTTTAGAGAGAACTGGGGAGAAAGGCTCCTTCCATGGGATGATGCAGGTTGCTGGTACATATTGCAGCACTGAGCAAAGCATTAGATGAAGCCAGAGCTCCCCAGTTAACACTCCGATACTACAAGTCCTAGAACTTTTACAATTAAGGAAATACGATGTTCCCTTCTTATTGCACAGTTCAATGATTCATTGAGTTTAATATATATACAAAAAAGAAGTGCAAGACAGTTAGTGAAATAGAGGAATTGCTGTATGCTATATTATTTCAAATTGATTAAGTAGTCTTTTTTTTTTTTTCTTCTTTACAATAATACGACTTGTGTTTTGAGACTGCCAAGATGTAACCTTTGTGCTTTCTTGAACAGAGACATCTCTCACTCAGATGATGGATTACATTCAGCAGAGAGAAATCGAGCGGCTCTTTGACATAGCGATGGAGTGCCTGGACCTGGCAGCCCCCGACCCGGAACCCTCCACCTCCAGGGCTGCCCCCCGCATTCCAGGGCTGGGACTCACAGGCTGGAGGGCAGAGCGGAGAGAACACAGGGTAGTCCTCTTCAACCTGTCCATAGGAAACAAAGCAAGCCGCAGTCACCTTCCAATAGAATAGAGCCACAGCACGAGCAGGAATCCAGATTGTTGTGACACTGTGTGTACTGTGCAAAGGTCTAACATACTGGTCTGTAGGGTAAATGATTCTAATCATTTGTTGGCGGGAAGACAAAAACATTAAATTAAACGGGAGATTAGCTGCTAATCTCCTCCGTTTCGTGACACGTAGAGCTTGATTTTAATCTCGTCTTAAAATGTATATACCCGGTTTTTCATGAACATTTCATGGATTGTTTATATATATATATATGCAACAAGAACTGAAGTCTCTACTAAAAAACAAAAGTTCAGAATTCTTTCAGACAGACTACCAGTTTAAACGGCTTACCAAAAAGTTTTTGTAGAGACATTCATATATATATATATATATATATAATTTTTTTTTTGTTTTTTGTAGGTAGTAATATTATTAATAATCTCAACTGGTTTATTAAAGAGCGGCAGTATTTAGTTCCACCACTGATTAGATCAGTAAAATAGACCCTGCAATGTCTTATTTCTTATAAGTAATGAAAACAATTCACAAAATAAGTGCATCTGCATAACTGTGCTGACATTCTCAGAAACTGTGTTAGTTTCATGTAGAGGTTAAAAACTCATTCCACAGGAAAAAAAACAAAACAACATTGATGACACTGGCCTCTCCATTCTTTTTTTTTTTTTTTTTTTTCAGGACAGGAGACCGTTCTCACTCCCCGCTGCCCATCTCATCATCCCTCCTGAGCAGAGAGAAATCCTTGAGAACATCCCAGGTCAGTAAATTGCAAGTCAAGATTCAGACTTTAATGCTGAAATCCATTATACAGTACAAGGGTGTAGGAAAGATGGTTGTTGCTGCACTGGCCCTCAAGATTGGCATGAGAGCAGGGTGTTTGTATTGTACTAAAACATGGTCAGGTATACAGGCACCCTCTTGTTGATCGTGTGACTTGTCTCTATTCACAGTCAATTCATATTTGCATGGTGAGTGTAATTTCCAAAATTGTAATGTGTTTGATTAACATATACGCTTCAGTATCTATACTCTAACTAGTTTATATTAGTTTAGAGATTGTCTTTTATGGCCTATAATACCTGTTTTTGTCATATTTTGTCTGTGATCACAGGCCACAGACTGTCACAGAACAGCAGACCACTGACTGATCCTGTGAAATCTTTTCAAAGATGATAGATTACAAACATTACAATAATGCACAGCAGACATAAGGATTGATAAGATGGCATTATATAAAGCAGATAAGACAACTTCAGCAATGAATATGGAAAAATAAGCGCTGCTTTACTCACCATTACATCAGTGGTACGCATTTTCTGATGCAGTAAAGTTTGGATAGTTGTTTGTAATCCAGAAATACAGGTTTACATTCCAGTATGGTAATGCCATAACAACTATGTACATGTATCCTGATGATGCACACACAATAATTAAAGTATCTATATAATTAAGTGAGTGCCGATATTATGACGGTAGGTTTATGTCAAATAGTAATGTAACTGAAATACTGTAACTTACTTATTTGTTAGGTAAGCAGGGAAATTAAGAAACAGACAACGATTTCCTCTGAGTGGTCGTTCAATAGCAGTTGTTTTGCCCCTGCCTGTGTTGTTTTAGCATCCTAACTTCTTTGTTATCCCTTTGATACTTGACCCCATTTCAATCCACTCTTTTCCACATGATCACTGCAGCTAGTTTTATCTGTTTCCATTACTGTATACTGTACTCAATATACACTTTCGCAACAGCCTTGACTTGACAAGGCGAGTTTGTATTTCTCAAATCTTATTTTCATTACAAAAAAAACCTTGCCGTATATTTGGGCTAATAAGGATATAAAATATATATCTATATCTGTGTGTGTTTATGGTGGTTTCTTATAAAACCTCAATGATATATTTATAAAAAAAATAAAATAAAATTGACATGCACTGAAGGTACCGCATCTGATTTCAACCGGACTTGCTGCTTGCTTCTAAATCCCATGCTATATTCAAGTAAGTTGCCCTCCAGATAAACACTGTCGAGAAAGTGCGCGCCACAAACGACAGAATTCTTTTGGTGAATGGATCTCACGGTGAAGTCCCCTCTTTTGACTCGTACAAACCTCACCCAGGAGTGAATACGGCCCTCTTTTTTTTTTTTTTTTTTTTCCCCCCTCAAAAGGCATGCATCCGATGCCCTGACATGTTGGAGTTCATGCAACCCCCGCACACGCATGTGTTCACCATATTATTTTTTTACTATTATTTTTTTTTAATCTCATAAACTTGTAGGCCAGACACAGGCCCAGAACTGTTTCCCTTTTGATAAGTCACATGTGACGTGGTACAAAAAGGTTATGTTTTTGGTAGGTGTGGTCCGTGACCCATGTTAATCACATTTTAGTGGCCTATAATTATTATTATTTTTTTAAATAATGCTAATATTCTTAATAAACACTTCTGCATGCATTTCAGTGATTAAAAAAAAAAAAAACACCTGTAAGATACACTTTAAGCAGTTAATACTGTGACCTCATATGGGTGTGGTAAACTTCATCCTTCTCTTTTCCCCCCCCCTGTTTAGAATGGAGAGATGATTACGTACCTGCAGTCGATACAGAGGGAGCTTCTGATTCCGAGGAACAGACTGTCCTGTATTTAACCATTTCATGTATGGATTGGGTTTGGCTTGATGGATTCGTAGTAGTGACATAATTAATAGACAATAATTTAATAAGGCTCCAACATAGATTTACCATCATTTTACTGTCCGCTTAGAGTAAATCCTTTCTCTCTCTCTCTCTCTCTCTCTCAATTTTTTTTGTGTTTCTGCTGTGTAGCAGAGTCTGAACCCGAACCAGATGAGCAAACCCATGCTGGGACATCACACGACCCGTGGAGCGAGATTCCATCCATGGACATAAGCTTTTCATCTGCTGGTATGGCTTCGGCTTTCTTATGAGTATAGATGTAGATATCTACAATAGATTAGTTTACTGGTCTGCTGTTTTGAGTGGTATTGAGTGGACTTCTATACAATCCTGTTCAAACATTCAATAAATAAAATAAAACCAACTTCCCACTGGAGGACGCAGTATGTGGTCGTTATCCGATGTGCACAGTCCTGCTTTCTGTTTGGTTGTACAAAATGCTTCCAACGCTACCACACAAATGTATTACGAGATATATGTTTTTTGTGTTCTGTTTGGTCAGTTCATGCTAGTTATAAGATAGACATAGTCATTTATAGTACAAATGCTGAATACAAGTGAATCGTAATGGTCTAAACAAATAACATTTTAAATGTGGTCAGATGGTAACTTTGAAATAGCTCTGCAGTCATTTCTAATGTGCACCTGATGATGAAACTAATACAGCTGGTACAGAGATCTTGTGAAGGTCATGTATTTTTTCATACATCGCTCTACATTAAATAAGTTGCTTCATGAATGTACCCTTTGGTTTCTCAGGGACCCAACCCCCCGCAAGCCCTCCTGAAGCACAGAACAAAGAGGAAGGTGTCCAGGCAGCAGCCCTCCACAGCAGCCCACCAGTAAGCCTCAAACTCCCAACAGCCCTTCCCTGGAGCAACTCCCTTCCCAGTCAGCTGGGGACGCAGCAGGCTGACAACCCCAACAGCACGCTGCAGCTGTTCACAGACAGCAGCTCCTGCACTCGGGAGCCAGCTGAGAAGATGGCAACAGTAGCCTCAGGGCAGCGAGTCTTGGAGCATGAATCAATAAAAGCTAGCATCACCAGTTACCAGAAACACCGGCATGCCAACGTTTCCCCCGTACCCTCCTCTTCCATGCTTCCCAGCGGCAGAGCACAAGCTTCGGGAGGCAGCTTGCCGGGGACAACAGTCATCCCCAGAGACAGGTCTGTGACACCATCTTTGTTCGATCGCTGGAGCCCCACTGTGGCAGCATCCAGCAGCGATGAAGAGGTTGTATTGAGAAGTAAACCAGCCAAGAGAAAGTGCCAGGTCGTGGATTCAGACAGCGAAGAGATCGTCTTTAATACAGACGACGAAGATGTGGTTAGGGCCCCAGAAATCGTCAACCCCAGGAGGAAGCAGGTGCAACCGAAGCCTTGCTTGACGTTTTTGAATGCAGAAAAGGCTGCAAAGAATACTGTTACTGCTGGGAAGGCTGCCAAGAATACTGTTACTGCTGGGAAGGCTACTTTGGGAGAAGTGGCCAAATCCTGTAAAGAGCAAACTGTGACTTACCAGCAAGTTAGCAAAGCCAGCAACAAGAACGGGAACACCTCTGGAGCTGGAGATCTCCAGAAACCTGCTGTGGTAAGCAGAACACTCAAATCTGCAAACAAATCACACAGCACTGCCGGTATGGTTAATTTGGAAGCAGTGGCAAAATCCTGTAAAGAGCAAACTGTGACTAACCAGCAAGTTAGCAAAGCCAGCAACAAGAACGGGAGCGCCTCTGGAGCTGGAGATCTCCATAAACCAGCTGTGGTAAGCAGAACACTCAAATCTGCAAACAAATCACACAGCACTGCTGGGATGGTTAATTTGGAAGCAGTGGCAAAATCCTGTAAAGAGCAAACTGTGACTAACCAGCAAGTTAGCAAAGCCAGCAACAAGAACGGGAGCACCTCTGGAGCTGGAGATCTCCAGAAACCTGCTGTGGTAAGCAGAACACTCAAATCTGCAAACAAATCACACAGCACTGCTGGGATGGTTAATTTGGAAGCAGTGGCAAAATCCTGTAAAGAGCAAACTGTGACTAACCAGCAAGTTAGCAAAGCCAGCAACAAGAACGGGAGCACCTCTGGAACTAGAGATCGCCAGAAAACCGCTATGGTAAGCAGAACACTCAAATCAGCAAACCATTCATACAGCAGACTGTCACTTCTCTGGACACCACTGGTCCGAAACTAAAGACATGAATGTGTGTGATAATAAGCTGCAAATATTCATTGCCCAAAGTACCAAGGTACAGCATAGTATGAATAAAAGAGAAAAAAGCATCCAGTCTAATCTAAAATCACTTATTGTGGGTGCTGTATTAGTGTGACGCAGTACATAATTTAAATTTATACATATACATTTTGTCTACTTCCAGAAACATCGTGACGGGACCTCATTTATGTACGACTATGAGCCTCCATCTGCCGAGCTTGTAAAGCGGATAAACTCACTAAGGTTAGTAAAACATTGGAATATTTTGCACACACAAGCCTAGTGCTTTCCACTGTGCTGAATTACCTCTCCCACGTTCTTTGAGCGCCGACATGTGTAGTGATGCTACGATGTGATCCAGACTGCATCCTGCTGCCTGCAGTGCAATCTCTGACCTTAACCTGGTCTTTTACAGTGATTGTAAAAATGTGCCATTTCTGTTTTTAACAGGGTCCCTGATTCCCTTCTGATTTGGGCCTGGCAATACATCTCCAAACCAGATTGATCACAAGGTGTGATTCCGGTCGCTGTTGGTTGGACTACAAAAGAACAGCCGTGCCTGCGGCTGCTAATCGACTTTATAATAGCTAACCTGTAATAGGTGTTGACTCACGATGCGCTCAAAGAGCTTGATTCTGCTGTACAGAAGATGAATGCACTGCAGCACAAAGGCTTTATTAGGGTCAGTTTTACACAAAGGGGGCATTCCTTTTGTGGGCCTCCACAGCAAGTCAGAAAGCTAACAACAAACCATTGCCAAACCAGTCAGAGCTCACTGATTTGCACTAGGACCCATTTAACAAATCTGTTTTTACCATGTGCTTCCTGTGGTGTGTAAGAGTATAACTTGCAAACCACATTTATTTTGGTTAAATGTTTTCCAGCCCTAAAATACTGTAACACCTGAAGTATCAGTTTTTGTCAGATGCTGGGAACAGCATGTTAGCAGGGGCATGTTTCCGTTGATTTGATGTAAAATTGTGGTATGTTGTATGGGCACTGCAGTTTCCTACACGGACATCTGAGAGCTGCTATTTGTTGTAACCTCCTTGGGTGTGATTTCATAACTTCAGTTTTGCTTTTTGTATTTAACTGTCTTAAAGCGCTATCTGTGTGAGTTCGGGTGTGCACTCTAAGCAAAGGTTGACGTGACAATAAGGAGTCAGTACGAGAGAGAACTAAAAACAGGAAACGATTTAGTTTAGACATCATTCTTTCTTGGGTGGGGTTTATTGTGCAATAACTGGTGTGTTAGATTTCACATATAAAGCTCCTACAAGGTCTGATTTTAAAACGTAAAGGTTTTTACTTGTTTAATAAAGATCTCCATAGTCCTCCACCTTGATTAAAACTGCCAGATCTTTACACCGGACGTGACTAGATTTGAATCCCATCCAAAGGGCATCTCCAACTGCATAGGGCTTCCTGGTTGGGCACGCTATTGTGCCTGTGTACATGTCTGTTGTGGTCTCCCCAGTACAACACATCTTAATATATATATATATATATATATATATATATATATATATATATATATATATATATTTTTTTTTAAATATGATAAAAGGATTTTTTTTTCCTTTTTTTTTTTATACATAATCTGGAGCGTGCAAAGGGAAATGTTAGAAAATAGAATTTCGTTGGGGTTCAGTTTATGTTTTTTAATGTAACGGGTGGCTCAGTTCTTTGGTCTCGAAGTGTTTGTTGTGCAGTCTGTGGAACCTGCTGATCTTTCGTTGGGGGTTGCAGCTCCTCGCTCGATCCTGCCCGCTTCTCTCTGGTCGCTGGTCTCGTTCTGGTCTCGTCTGTCTTCCTGTCGCCTGTTTGGGAGAAGCAACAGCAGGTATTCACTTGGGTGAAAAGAACCAATGGAGACAATTCCAGACCTGTGACTATAAGCATGACATCACTGCAATTGTGTATTCGTTGTCCATTTCAAATGAAAAGCACATTTTATGCCTGTTGAAGATCGCTGACCATGAGACTTCGCTATTTGTGGTTAATTTATGATCTCATTTGAAATAAGCAGTGCGTTTGCAGAGACAGGCTGGCTTTCATACTTGATGGCATTAGTAACAGAACTGTCAACCCTGAGCTCATAATCAAGACATGAAAATATGCGCACTGTCCTTGAAGGCATGCTTTGCTCTCTTTCTGAATTGTAATGCATTCAAAGTGAGTTATTGACAGTATCTGTGCAGAAAGCATTTATTGGCTGAAAATGTACTGTGTTGATCTAGAAAGTACAATCCCAAATGGCACATAAACTGACAAGCTGTCACCCTCTCTTGCTATACGCAATAAATAGTTAAACCCCTATTCATTAGGATAGTTTGGTTCGATTTATAAGTCAGTTTGTACTTGCGGGAGTCTGCTGTCACTTTACGGATAGTCTCTATATGAACGGATGAGATGGGAGGGTAACTGCCTGACTCGCCTTCCATTTCTTCTGGCTGGGATTCACTGAACGGGGGGAGTTCTGCTCGATTCGTCCTCTTCCGTACTGGGGATCTCTGAAGCCTGGATAGGGCTGCCTTCAGGTCTGTGGGGGGAAACCGATGATGCTAAACAGAGGAGCGTTCAAGGGGAATAATTCCTACCAGTTATGAGCTGCTGCTCCTCCCCTTTAAACTGTTATCGTCATGCCAAAATTGAAGGGTGTTGTGGAAAAAGCTCAGATTCACCGAAATTTACAGTAGCTTAAAAATACCATCAAAAACTATTTTCCAGAGAGACCATTTTATTTGGTTGTTAAAATGAAGCAATTGTTTTAAAAGTTTTTGATGTTTTTTTTGTGGGCGCCTCATTTTTGAAGCACAAGTGACAGGCACCCTCACCTTCCGGCTCCAGCAGGCTGCTCTGATCCCTGAGCTGTTCCTCGTGGACGGAGACGGCTCTTCGGTTGTGGATCGGTTTTATTCGAGGCCGGGGTACCGGGAGATTGTCTGTGGAGTTAGGAGCAACACTTTATTACCAGCAGCACTTCAGAACCGTTCCGCTAATATGTAGACAAAAATACTTTAAACGATTTCAACCATTTCAAGAGAGGCAGGGGGTGGGGGAAGAGTACAAAATACATCTGTTATGGTATTAGACTATCTTGTGTGCACTTTGGGTGCTGAAGAGACCTGCTGTCGCCACTGCTGTTACACACTCAAGGTTGTTATGAGAAGACACTTTCATACCGTTAAAAGACCAGGTCAGTTATACATATTCACTATAATGGGTGGATTTCTAACTTACCCCTATTGTGTTGAACATGCTTCTTTATTTAAGTTATGCATTCCAGTTAATGGAACGTGTAATATTTTTAATAAATGTAAAAATATGAAACAGGTACAATTACAGAAAGGTAAACATTTGCTAAACTAAATAGTCATGCCTGAGCAGGGGTGCAATGAAAGCACTGTGGTGTACCTTCACTTGGCGTCGGCATTGCTGGCTCGGTCGTTTTCTTCTGCTCCCCCAGACTGGTCCCTCTTCGCGGAGAAGGGGTGGGAGTGTCCTTCTTGCACCGGGAGAGGCTGTCTGCCTCCTGCGCGGCCCCCGCCGTGCTGCTCTCAGGGTGGGCTTGCTCTGGACAGGCCACTGGCGTTCTTGGAGAGGAGAGGGACTCTGAGCTTTTGTCCTTGTGGTCGGGGACGGGGGGCTTTCCCACGATCTTGTGGAATGCAGGGCTGGCGTGCTCTCGGCTGCTCTTCTTTGCAGTGCTTGTAGAGTCTGCTTCTGGGGCCTCGGCTGCAATACTTGGTCGGCCGGGTCGCCTAATATCTGAGGAACGAGGAGGGGGTGGGGGGGGGCGACTTAAAAAACTTTTATACATACATACATATGCTTCTACACCGAAACAGATTCTCACTGCACTAAAATGCAAACCATGTGCCAGGCTCAAGTTTCCCATATAATCATCATGTACATTAAAATATTCTTGGGTTCTTGTGTGTCAACAGTTCTGCATGACAGTGTTCTGGACTTTTGAACATGTTTGATATTGAGCCAGTGTTATCCTGATATGATAAACTTGTACCGTATGTTAAAATTAAAATAAAGTGTTCACATCTTTCTGTCTGATCTGTACTTCTCGTACTGCATCTAATCTTTAATCAGTCTGTCTAACAATACATGTATCCTCAATCCATCTGCTCTACCATGATCTAATCAATGTCATTGAAATCCATCTGCCCATCCGTGTGTGTGTGCCTCTCACCATTAGGCTTACCTGATGAGGTGGACATGGTGCGAGGCTTCATAAATTGGGGAGGCGGCTGGGGTTTACTGTCCACTATGGTTCCTAGAAAAGACGAGACAGTAGTCAGCTTTCCTCATACACACTGGGATGCAGGTTTGGGACATTATGAGCAATCTAGACAATGCAACTTTTTGTATATTTGCATTCACTTTTTTTACTTAAAGAATAAGGCCATTCCATTTTTTACATTTGGATACAAATGGGGAGTAATTGCTCAAATAAATGTGAAGGTGAATCATTTTGAAATAGCGTGAGTCTTACCTTCAGAGTCCGCCTTTCTCAGTTCTCCTTCTTTATTCTGTAGGGGGTCAATGTGTTAATAGCTGAACAAAGACACATCAAAGTATAACACAAAAAAACTTGTGACAATGTTGTTCTTTTCAATGCTAACACGTAAACTAGAACTGCAACAATCTAGCAGATAGTTGCATCAGATGGAAATTACATTGAATTAAGATTAGCTATACTGTTTAATTCTTGTTTTTTACTTTATCATATAAGATACAGTATAGGGTGCTGTACGATACAGATTTCTGCTCTGGCTATCGGCTTGCATTGAACAGCACCCGACATACTGCATTTCTATCTAGATTTAAACATTTACAAACACGCTCACTATATGACCCATGGATCTTCTTGCCTTACCTCGTTTTTCTTGGGGTCCGATGAAAGTACCTTTGTAACCCCGATCCGGTGCAGCATGACATGGACCTTCTGCTCGAAGGTTTGAGCTCCCTCAGCAGCGGCTTTGTCAGAGAAATGTTTCTGAAACAGAAAGCAGGACGACACATCAGCACAGGAAACACCTGAGCCATTTCTAATCATGGGTCCCAGTGCCTACTGGCAAACACATTCACATAGCACATCATTCATACAGCATGCAGTAAAATAAAAACACACACACAGATTAGACATGTATTAGCAAAATTCTGCTAAAAATAGCTGCTATAATACAAAATATCTAACTACAGTTACTGCTCAGAACAGCAGTACAGAACAGAAAGGTCAACTCTAAAGGCTGGTTCTTACTTCAATTGTGTGACTGTCACCAAGGTCGATTTCTAGCCTCTGTAGACTTGAATGTTTTGCAACTCTAGCTGGTCATGTCACACGACCGTCTCTCAGTATGAACCAGTCTTAAAATGACCAACTCCATGTAGTTCTATTATAACAACAACCACCCTCCTAGGTAGCCACCATACCTTGCCATGGTTCCCGGGCAGATTTTCGTCCTCGTTGACCCCAGGAAGGAGGATGAGAGACTGTGACTTCCCTTCCCTCAGGGAGCGGCGGGACGGCTTGAGCTTCCTGTCTGCATCGGGGGTCTTGCTCTTCTCCCTGTCGCTGTCCAGCGTCTTGCTCCTCTCTCTGTCGACGGGGCCGGGGGGCTGTGCTGCTGGAGAGTCTGTCACCGATGACCCTGCTGACACTGTCACGGATGCCGCTGCTGCCGCCTTGCCGGCGCTCTCGTCTGCCCTCTCTGCGGCCCGCGCTGCCTCTCTCAGCGGGCGGATCAGGTCCGCAATCGAAGTCTTTTTGAGCCTCAGCCCCACTGAGGGGCTGCTTTCGGGACCCCCCTCGCCCTTCGCCCCCCGTGCCGATCTGGGTTTCTTGAACGCAAAGAAATCCCCAAATTTCTTCTTGATGGTCTTGGAACTGGAGGGTGGGGAAGCAGAGCAGGTGGGCTCCCGAGCTTTTGCAGGTTGCTGGCTTTTTCTAAAAGGAAGCAGGAAGGAATGTACCAGCGGAAAGGTGGCAGCGTCTCTCAAAACCATCACAACCACAACTGTGTGATTCCAGTAGGGTCAATCTTTAACATGATACTAACATTATATGTGTGTAGGTCACCCCCACCCCACCACGCATGGAAAAAAATCAGGTTGACAGAAATCAAATTGGGCGTTGAGACACATTCTCACCACATGCTACATGAGTTACACAGCTCTTGATCTGCATGCATGCAACACCTAACCTCGAACCCTTTTATCTATTAGGAGGTGGTTTATGTTCATGTGTATTGAGCTGGAATAACAGTTGGGCTGGGTTACATTGACACCAGCATGCAGTGAGACCCTCGTGGGCAGAGTGGAAACGCACAGCAGGGCAGCTTGCAAAGGAATCTCATCAGCACACAAGCTCATGAACCGGAGCACTGGATACAGCATCTCCCGTGCAGTGAACTCTGGACAGTACTCTTCAGGAGCGCTTCATTCGATAGAACGTAATAGAAAAGAGTATCTACTCACAGGGGATCTTCTGGTAGCAGCTTCTTTGTGAAGAACTCCTCTACTCCCTCATCCACGTTACCAATGTTATCTTCATTTTCGCACGCAACTGCCTGCACCTGTGAGAACAAACAATAAATAAATAACGTGAACCGCTCCTGCTACCTCTTAAAAACCCAGGATCCACAGCAGATATAGACACCTAATGCTGGACTGTTACCTGAGACAAGGTAGTCCGAAGATTAGCACCAGTAACAGACTCTGAAACCAGCTGAATGTCATTCATTGGTACGTTTTTTCAGTGACGGGCCACACATTCTGTAGTAATTATTACTGAGCAATGATTAGTAAACTACTGGGCAGTTAAAGGGTTGTATAGTCTAAAACAGGTACTAGAAGTCATTTATATGTCATTAACTACATAGTGATTATACATTCCACATATTTAAGTCCATGTCATTGTAATCACATGGTTACGGCTGCTACTAGATATAGCTGCACTGAAGTTACCGAATAATTACTTAGTAATTACTACAAGTTAGCCTGAAACCGTTCCCACGGTATGGGAACAAGAACAAAACCTTTGGAGTTTTTCCCTAAAAATCTTACGCTTCACCCATTTGTGTGTTATTGCAAGGATACTGCATATGGCACACTTGTATGGCTTAATGCTATACTTCATCAATTTTTCCCTACAATTGGGGGCTCGTCTCGGTGGTGAAGTCTGAATACGATTAACCTTTGAATACTTGTCTGTCTTGGGTTACTGCAAATACACTAGTGTTACAGCAGGATGGAAAAGCCTGTGGAATGACAGAATCGCATGCTTCTGTGCTTCCCTTGCTCTCGGTTGTCCTGTATTTCAGAACAGCAGCTCCATCACTCTGGTTTCAGTTCTCTAGATCTCCTTGACTGTTAGCTCTTCAAAACCATTGCGACAATCAATTCATTCCAGAGGAGTTTGCGGTGAGGTTTCAGGAACTCTGGCATGTGCTCTACACCCACAGCTTGTCAAATGAACTGCTCTGAAAGCACACTCACACATCAGTATGCCAGACATTATGAGCTCTTGGGAATGCCTTTTTTCTGCACACATGTAAGGATTAGCTTATATAAATACCGGTATTATATTATGTATGTACTGTATGCGTATCACATTGACCTCAATTTTGACGTGGAGAATAACATGCATGTTCATTTGTCCCTGTCTTGGGTTACAGCAAGCATTAATACACTTACACAGGTGTAAGGTTTAGAAATGAAGGGAAACATGGAATCAACTACTTTGTTATGCTATAAGGATGAGACCAGGCCATGTTTCAAATTTTAACAACATTTACCATTTATTGGTTCTAAATACCCACATTCTGTTCTACATTGAACTTTCTTGTTTCGAATCAATACGTGCCACTACTATTAACAGAGATAGGTAATTGATCAAATTACCTCCCTGGAGAGAGCCCTCAGACCGAGTCACAGATGATCCTGGAGGTATTGGAAGTCTCTCTGTCTTTATGCCTGGTATTTATACTCTTGTAGACTCTGAACATATGTGACTAGAGTTGGTTTCTGTTATCTTGCTAATAAATGAGTTATTCAGCTGTTACTCCATCCAGGTGCAACCCAGCACTAACTTTATTTCTTAAAGGGCAGCAGTGTGGAGTAGTGGTTAGGGCTCTGGACTCTTGACCGGAGGGTCATGGGTTCAATCCCCGGTGGGGACACTGCTGCTGTACCCTTGAGCAAGGTACTTTACCTAGATTGCTCCAGTAAAAAACCCAACTGTATAAATGGGTAATTGTATGTAAAATAATGTGATATCTTGTAAGTCGTCCTGGATAAGGGCGTCTGCTAAGAAAAGAAATTATTTATTTTTATTATTATTATTTAGCAGACACCCTTATCCAGGGCGACTTACAATTGTTACAAGATTTCACATTATTTTTACATACAATCACCCATTTATACAGCTGGGTTTTTACTGGAGCAATCTAGGTAAAGTACCTTGCTAAAGGGTACAGCAGCAGTGTCCTCCACCTGGGATTGAACCCACGACCCTCCGTTCAAGAGTCCAGAGCTCTAACCACTACTCCACACTGCTGCCCACTAACTACTCTCTTTTACAAGGTTACTGTGGTTAACTGTTTGCCATATTTCTCCATCCCCATACATTTCCTGCACATGTTTTATCACTTCAATCTTTTAAACCGTAAGTTACCTTAGCGACTCTGCTTATGCCAAAATCATCTCCAGCAAACTGGTTTAACATTACCAACACGTTTTCTGTCCTATGATTACCAATACATTTCCACTCTGCACCGGGAGGTCCTCCAAGTGTGAATTGCAAAGAAGAGTCGTGGTGTAGGTGGAGATTTGCGCGATGTAAACAACTTATATAAATGTACTGCGGTTGAAGTGGCCTTTCTGCAAGGCATGCGATACTATGCACACGAGGTGGGCAATGTGCTTTTGAATACACGTGTCACATTAATATACCCCGGTTGCATTTCAGTTAATTCATTTCTTTTCAATGGGACTCTATTCAGCATTCCTCCGTGGGAGGCGAGGAGTGGTGCCTCTGCTGCTCCTTTTCAACAGGACGCTGGCTCTTTAAACAAACCCATTGTCTCCTAGCCTATAAATAACCAGAGGAGGGGCTGAAAGCCAGGAACATTAATCGAAGCCAAGACCTGATACCTCCCGCGCAAGAGTGGCACTCGCTGTAGTAGCCAGGGCAGGCCACGCTGGCACGCTCCCCCCAAGTTCAGCAGGACTGAACCCAACTTGCCGGGAGAAGAGAAACGCAAAAGCACCCGTTTATCACAGATTGTTTTTTTTAAGGTTGTGCCACAAGGCATTAGCCAATAAGTTATTCTACTCGAGTTTCTTGCAGTTATACCTTCGAATTTACGATCGAGTGTTGATGAAAGTTACAGGCGACAGATTTGAATCATTTGAACACCTTACATATTAATCAATGACTTTAATATAATTCCTATATTTTAGCATCTAGTGGACAGGCTAGTCTAACAATGTAGAGCACATTGACAGTGATGGTAAGGTCCAGACAGAGGACCGGTTTGCAACAAGCTAATAGATGCATAGTAGCACCGAACACTGAGATCCATGTTAGACAATTCTAGTTCCAGGTAAATATTACTGGAGAAAACATATTTTAGCATCAAAAATTCCTGAGTTATCCTGTAGACTAAACTTCTCTGAAGGAACCAGCAAGCCGTATTCACTGAGAAACAGTTACTCCTGTCTCAGACCCTGTGCCACATAAAATCAATACTGTCCCAGCAGCCCCTGCTGGCTCTACAGTCTCTAACAGTATTCATCAGTGTTACTCATTTGTTGTCCAAACCCTGTACATCAACATCAATGCTGATAAATGTACTGGAGGTGTATACAGAGAACGTGACACGTAGGGATTGGATCAGTGTGTTCAGATGATGGATATGCAGTAGTGTATATATTATATACACTACTGAATATATTATTTCCAGTTGTGTTTTGACTTCAGATAATCCTTTCTCCCATCCTCCTCTGCTCTGCTCTCCTCTCCTCTCCCCTCCTTTTCCCAAAGTAACATCTTCCCACAGTGATCAATTCCAATCCCCCAGATTTACAAGCTCCTGCCCAGGGAACAGAAGATCATGGGCCAGTCATTTTCCAGGGAACCAATTCTTGGGAATGGTGCTGCTTTTGCTTCTTTGCTCTGTTTTCTCCCCGTCTGATTGTGATGATTAATATGCAATTCCCTGCAGCACACAGACATCTGCTATCTGAAACCTGTTTTTCCTCTCTGCTCCAGCTGCTGCCTGCACCTCTCTCGCTCTACAGACACAAAGCTAGAGAGAGAGAGAGCTGGCGCAGTGAAAGGAGGAGGGTCCTGATCCAACAGCCCCCTTCTTCTGATCAGCGATTGTAAACAACAGGGATGTGTTATACTAATTAACCCTGATTCCCCAGGAATTGACTGTTTTTCTATTTGCCGCGATTATAAAGCCTCCTGATAAGAGGATGACCCGTACTACAAAATACATGAAGTAATCAAGACAATATGTCTCTGTATCTGTCCGTGCTGACATAGAGAGAGAGAAACAGAGACAGAGAAAGAGGATCATACTGGAGGTCAGAATAGCTCATTGGAATTCTAAAAACAAAATCGGAATCTTAAACACGAGAGCAATACAACATAAAGGACACTTCCATCTGCATGGTATGGGAGCAGAGATCTCGGAATAATATATACACAGGGTTTCGACCAAAGCAAGGAACCTATGCAATTTAAACATACACCCGCATACACAAACACCCACGTCCACACACAGACCCAAACCCTTGCTTTTCAGCTCAGATAAATCCGAGAGGGTTTTGCTTTCTAGGGCTCTATTCCTGCCTTCATATATAAACATTAATAATTAAGATGCACCAATGCTTCCAGCACAAGCAGCAGCAGCAGCAGCATACCATGGCTGCTGTAATCCCAGCAATGCAATTCCCATGTAAAAAAATAAAGAAATAAAACACAATTGAAACATCTCAGCAATGCCCTATATAATCCTTCCATTGCAGCCAGACTGGATAGCAAAAAAAATGCAGAACGCATGCAAATCCAATGGACAATGTTAACATTATTAGATAAACACAATACATTCCTGTCGCACATACATGCATAGCCGACACACAGAGATACATACACATATATCCATGCATGCATACAGTGATGCTCTTGCAAATCCCCATTATCCTCCTCATCCCCATTCTCGGCAGCTGATGAAACCTGAGAATGAAAAGAATCCGTATTGGTCTTACATTGGGCTTGCTGGGGGGCTGTTTGTTCCTGCGGTTGGGTCTGGGCCTAGCGCGGGTGTAATGCTTCAGTCTCTGTCCTTCAATGGGCAGGTCCATAAGGGGCTGAGGAGATGCAGGCTCTGAGCTGGGAGGCAGACTGTTGCTAAGAGCAGCAGCGGCAGCAGCATCCTCTGTGGAGGCAGGGCGGGACTTCACCAGGGCCTTGCTGCTGATTGACAGCCCTGCCTGGCTGGCTCCAGCCTCGGAATCCTCCTGCTGTGATTCTGAATCCAGCTCCACTAGACCTGGAGGGGAGAGGAGGGGGCTGGTGACTCAGTAGTCAGTATGCAGTGACCAGAAGGAAGGTTGGAGCTCACTGGCCTAAATTCGCATTAACGCTCCATTGAACCACTCTGTGTATTACATTACTAGGTATGTGCGTTTTAGTAGGTAAGGGCTGTTTTACAGTATTTTCTGCACACGTACAGTAGGAGTATATGTTTATGTATTTCATATTCAATGCACATAAGATAAACCACCACATTCCTAACAGGTATGTAATATGTATGATTGATTGTTGTGAGCAGTGTCATTACTGTGATTTGCTGTAAGCTGCTCCTTTTTTTATTTTCTAGTAAATGATTAAATAACCCCGGCATTCTCCACATTTTGGCGCCCTGGTTCATGACGGATTGCTGCACACCGATGTGAGGATTTTCGCATGAAGAAGAAGAAAAAAAATACCAGAAAGGAATAAAATGATTATCAATTTAGGAGAGAACTCAGAACAATAAACACCCTGCCCTTTTCCAGAAAGAGACCGGTTTCTTGCTGGTTTCACTTCAAAACAAAGCCCAGATCGAATCACAAAATAATAAATAATAACAAGCAAAACAAAATAATAATAATAATAATAATAATAATAATAATAATAATAATAATAATAATAATAATTGGATATAATTGTGTATCCAAACTCCAAAAACTAGGATTTCAGGATCACTGGTTTGCTCCAATTAAAGGAGTGTTTTACTTCTAGATCATTTTTCCTTCTGTCGTGGAGATGCTAGAAAGGGAAGGGAAGGCAAGGCACCAAGCGTAAGAGAACTTACTTTTCATGGAGGGGGCGGGCCGAATGCTCCTAGCGTGCAGTGTGTGCCTCCGAATAACTGGAACATACTGGCAGAGAAAACGAACAAACATGAGCCACGCTCCGAGGAAACACAGCAATGCTTCCAGTGGACGGGCTAGCCCATGCTAGCGGATGCACAGTACAGCTGTTCATTTCTAGCATAAAACGGAAACTCTTCATATGAAGTGTCTTTAATTACTGTGCATTTACATATTAGTTACTTAGTAAATACATGTGTACTCACACATAATTGCAATGTTATTATGCAGAGTTACAATGGGCTTAATGTGTACATCTTTTTTGCACAATTGTATCAGAAAAGGGTTAGCGTTAGTTTGGTCAGGGTCAGTTAGAGTTAGAGCATGCAAAAAACACACATTAAGTACATTGTAACTATGCATAATAACATGGTAATGATGTGTAAGTACACATGTATTTACTAAATAACTCCTATGTAAATACACAGTAATTAGAGACACATGTAAAGTGTTGCTCATGATATGTACTGCTGAAACCTGAATCTCCCACCAATACTATATAGAAAGTTTGGTACACCAAAGTTGGGTATTTTTCTTTTTAATGTATTTTCTTTTCAATAGTTTTTGAGCAGGGGTTTATACATTGCAAAACAAGTGAAAACAAAAGGCTGGTGAAACTGAACCCTTGTTCGTCCCGTCCCGGCACTGAATTGAAGCCCTGTCCTCACCTCATCGGTTGGGAACTCCATTTCGGCCAGCTCAAACAGAGCTTTATTTTTCCTCAGAGGTTTCTCTTCTGTCTTCGGAGTCACGATTTGCGGCAGGGTCTTGGTGTGCTCCAGCACATGCTGCGCCTGGAAGCGTTCAGAATGATCCAGCTGTGAGTTACTGAGGCAAGACGACCGGACCAGCGTTCAACTGCTCCATGTGCCAAAGTGCCAGTTTAAAGAACATGCCACATTTCAATGAAGTGCAATTCCCACCCCTGCTTAATAAAGATACGAGAATAGAATCTCCTTTATCTTCTGTGTTAAATCACTAACCAGCGACACTGTTCCTGTCAAGATTTAATACTTTTCCTTCTGCAATAATGTTAAGCCAAAATACCAGCTAAAACAAACAAACAAACAAACAAACACAGACACATGCAACGGTAGCGTATTAGTACTCACCAGTTTCCGCTGGGAATTTGATAAGTCCTGTAGAATCTCGTCAATAATGCTTTCAGCAAGAGTGACAGTATGGGACAGTTTGAGTTCACTGGAAAGTAACAAAAAAAATGAGAAAAGTAAATTGTTACCTTCTACCAGCAATCACTGCAGCTTTATAGAAATATCTGCATGAATTCACCACCTCGCTGAACTACAGAATTACTGATGGATCAATATACATGCATGATAAACATACATACAGGCCAACCTACCTGCTTATTGAATCTTAATTGAATGTCTGTGCATTTAATAGAATAGCTCTTCAAAGCACAGTCATAAAGCCACAACCAAGCATCTGCATGTAGAGATTTTGTTTCTATTCCTCTCTCAGTACAGTGTGTTTCTATTCCTCTCTCAGTACAGTGTGTTTCTATTCCTCTCTCAGTACAGTGTGTTTCTATTCCTCTCAGTACAGTGTGTTTCCATTCCTCTCTCAGTACAGTGTGTTTCTATTCCTCTCAGTACAGTGTGTTTCTATTCCTCTCTCAGTACAGTGTGTTTCTATTCCTCTCAGTACAGTGTGTTTCTATTCCTCTCTCAGTACAGTGTGTTTCCATTCCTCTCAGTACAGTGTGTTTCTATTCCTCTCTCAGTACAGTGTGTTTCCATTCCTCTCAGTACAGTGTGTTTCTATTCCTCTCTCAGTACAGTGTGTTTCTATTCCTCTCTCAGTACAGTGTGTCTCTATTCCTCTCTCAGTACAGTGTGTTTCTATTCCTCTCTCAGTACAGTGTGTTTCTATTCCTCTCTCAGTACAGTGTGTTTCCATTCCTCTCAGTACAGTGTGTTTCTATTCCTCTCTCAGTACAGTGTGTTTCTATTCCTCTCTCAGTACAGTGTGTTTCTATTCCTCTCAGTACAGTGTGTTTCTATTCCTCTCTCAGTACAGTGTGTTTCTATTCCTCTCAGTACAGTGTGTTTCTATTCCTCTCTCAGTACAGTGTGTTTCTATTCCTCTCAGTACAGTGTGTTTCTATTCCTCTCTCAGTACAGTGTGTTTCTATTCCTCTCTCAGTACAGTGTGTTTCTATTCCTCTCTCAGTACAGTGTGTTTCTATTCCTCTCTCAGTACAGTGTGTTTCTATTCCTCTCTCAGTACAGTGTGTTTCTATTCCTCTCTCAGTACAGTGTGTCTCTATTCCTCTCTCAGTACAGTGTGTTTCTATTCCTCTCTCAGTACAGTGTGTTTCTATTCCTCTCAGTACAGTGTGTTTCTATTCCTCTCTCAGTACAGTGTGTTTCCATTCCTCTCTCAGTACAGTGTGTTTCTATTCCTCTCTCAGTACAGTGTGTTTCTATTCCTCTCTCAGTACAGTGTGTTTCTATTCCTCTCTCAGTACAGTGTGTTTCTATTCCTCTCAGTACAGTGTGTTTCTATTCCTCTCTCAGTACAGTGTGTTTCCATTCCTCTCTCAGTACAGTGTGTTTCTATTCCTCTCTCAGTACAGTGTGTTTCTATTCCTCTCTCAGTACAGTGTTTCTATTCCTCTCTCAGTACAGTGTGTTTCCATTCCTCTCAGTACAGTGTGTTTCTATTCCTCTCTCAGTACAGTGTGTTTCTATTCCTCTCTCAGTACAGTGTGTTTCTATTCCTCTCTCAGTACAGTGTGTTTCTATTCCTCTCTCAGTACAGTGTGTTTCTATTCCTCTCAGTACAGTGTGTTTCCATTCCTCTCTCAGTACAGTGTGTTTCTATTCCTCTCTCAGTACAGTGTGTTTCTATTCCTCTCTCAGTACAGTGTGTTTCTATTCCTCTCTCAGTACAGTGTGTTTCTATTCCTCTCTCAGTACAGTGTGATTCTATTCCTCTCTCAGTACAGTGTGTTTCTATTCCTCTCTCAGTACAGTGTGTTTCTATTCCTCTCTCAGTACAGACCTCAGTTTGTTCACAATGTCCTCCCCGGCTTGCTGGATGAGTGCCTCTCGCACAAAGTCCTCAGACTGGACCGTCCTACTGGAAGCAGAGCCGGTCAGCTGGTCTCGAACCTTCGTCCGCTGGATGACCTTTGGGCAAAGCCTCTGGACAGTGTCCAGCATGGAGTGCACCAGGAGCTGGGAGGCAGGCAAATGCAGAACAGACTGTGTTTTCAGTACAATAGTTCATGAATTGGGGAAATGAAGGCTTTGTAACCCCTGAACCCCTCCCCCCCAACAAACTTACATGCCAGTATTGGATTCATGATTGTATTCCTTTCTGGCACACACTAGAGTCAGGATTGTCTTTATTGACCGGACACACCACTTGAAAACCTGAAATGGCTCAAACTGGCATGGAATAGGAGACCTGAATGAAGCTCTTTGTAGTACCTGTATCTCCTGACTGATCTCCTGCGTGATTTCTTCTGCCGTCTCCTTCAACCTGTAGTGCAGAACATCAACACTAGAGGGAGCTCTGCCCATCTGGTACAGTGTTGGCAGCAGCTGTGAATGGAAAATCCAACAAGGACACTGTTATCTAGAAGTCTAAACACCTTTCCGGTACCATATCCATGTGTGGTTATATACTTGCCTAGCTGTTGCTCTTGTATGTGTATTTAAACTGATACTTGCTTGTGCATAAGGTGAACAGGCCCCTCTCAGACACTTTGCTGGCACTGTTTCAACATATTGGAAAGGGACTTTTATCTGGACAGAAACTTGCTGCCAGTTGAATAGATCCCTTAAGGTCAGGAGCCAGATATTACCAATATTTGAGTTTTCTGGCAGTATGTATTTATACAGTACATGTGGTATCAAAAGGAAAAAAAAGCCTAACATCTTGTATATTATTGGCAAATGTGGCCATTGCCTTCAGAATATGGCTACCACCGCCAACAGAAAAACATTCTTGAGAAATTTCAAAGTGTTCCAACGGTGGCTATGACAGAATGTTCTAACCCCAGTAAATGGCAGTTGTGCTTCGAGTGTTTGCTTGTGGTTTTGATCAGGGCTGGATTAGAAGTGCAGTCAGTCAGTACTCACGTTGATGGAGGCTCTGGCCTCACGCAGCACCTCCTCAGCAGTGACGATGTCCTCCTGAACCTCCCTGGCGGAGCAGCTGGAGAGGGACGCCATGCTGCCCTGGAGCTTCGTGCACAGGCGGCTCACCAGCTGGGGAGACATGCCCGGTTACTTCACTTTTCAAACCCAGCCCCTAACAACCTCTCATCTCCCGCTGGGTAAGCATATTTCACTAGTTCCGTGTTTATCCAAAAATCTGCAATATATACAGTACATGCTGCAAAGATCTACATAATTGTACTCTACAGTGCATTGAGTTTACATACAGTACATGTTAATATGTATACCTTTTTATACCCACATATTTGTTGCCGTAAATACCTTTTTTTTTTTTTTTTTACAGTACCCAAATCTGTAATTGTTTGTATAATGTTGACATGATTAAACTGAATACAAATCAATAAAGAAATGCATCAGATAATATGGTATACTGGCTGTATACCACAGGCTTGTGGCAGTCACTGTGCCACGTGTGGGATGATCTCACCTGCTCGGAGGAGCTTGTTATAATCCCCTGCTGCAGCCGGGAGGCCCTGTCAGAGAACGCGCTGTACCGCTGGTTGTTCCGGAGCAGGCTTGACTGGATCTACAAGAAGGGGGAAGTCATTCTTAATCTCATACTGCAACAGCGAGGCACAGCCAGATTTAATAAAGAAAGAAATGAAACACGTTTAATAGCGTCTTCACTGAAGAAGTCTGGTGACCAGTTCCTGCAGTGCACACCCCCTTGATGTAAGACCCCTTCCTAATTGTAATACCTTCTGCAGCGCCTCCTCTGTTTTCTCCGGGTTGCTGCGAGAAGCCTGGGCCACGTCGCTCACTGGCATAGCCAAGGACTTGAGGGTGTAGTTCCTGGGAAAGCAGATACATCTTCACTGCACTGTGATAACAGAGACCCTGTCTGGGACTCAGCTGTAATTATAGCGACTCTTTCCTTGTACAGCAGCTTTTAAAAAAGTGGCAAATAAACAATTCAAACCAAAACTGACGTATGACTTCATGCCACGCTGTCTTCTTGAGAGCGCCCAGCGCATCTCTTGCTCGGTTTCCGACGCTTGTACTTACTTTTCCAGAGCGTTGGCGACATCTAGGAAGCCGATTGCCGTGGTGTTGTTCCTGTCCCAGATCACAGTTCTGTCAGGAAGCAAGGAGGAGAGAAGGTGTCAGTCGAGTGTATTGCTAATCCATGGAAACAAAGGAACGGCTGCACTGGAAATGCATTTATTCTGCCATGCTCTTCTGAGGCAGCCCTGAGCAGATTTCTCACAGACCGTCCCAGTGCAGGTGTTTAGATGCATACTCTAATGCTCCTGCCACAGATTAGGAGCGGACTGGATGCTGCAGGCCCTGCGAGTGACCTTTCAGAGATCTGGAGTGCAGGGGTACCAGTGGTTACCTGAGTTTGGTGTTGATCTGCAAGGCTTTGGCAAGCATCTTGGCTCCCGTGTCCCCCATGCAGTTGCCACTGATGTCTATCTTGGAGAGGCTAGGATTGCTTCCCAGGGCATTGATGAGGATGGTCGTGCCGGCTGCCTTCAGCTTGGAATCAGCTACTGACAGGGATTCAAGAGGCTGCAAAATACATATATAATATAATAACAGGGATGGAAATAAGACTCCTGTTGCATAGCGATTTGCTCCATTCCTGGTTTTACTATGAGTTTAATAAGACACACCTAAACTTGTTACCTATGTACTGTGGCAAATTTTTGCCAATTTACTGTCCCATCATTATAACCCTCCTCCATCAGAAATTGACCCCGGGATCTACAAGCATCCAGACTGCCAGAAAGAAGCTTTTGCTAAGTAAATGTATATCTCCTAGTTACTGTATGTTCCTAGCTTTTTAAATAACATTTCAAACCCTAGGACGAGAATAGAGCTACAGAGCAAATTATTCCATTAGCTCCTTGTACAGTAATTACTGAGCTAAGATCTAATGGGACAGCAGACTCAAATTAAACTGGCTCTGGTGCAGTGCCTCCACAGACTCCCAATGTAATCACCTTTTCTAGCATTATCACTGATGTCTCTACTTGCATAATTACTCTTGTGTATCTAGGATTTTGAGATACTGAGCATCAAATGAAAGGGCATGTGTTTTATTTTTCACTCGTTACATTTCGACATCACTTTTCCCACACGGAAAACCAGGATGTAAAGATTGTCTCTCATCCCATTAACCCTATTTAGAGATTGCAATGAAAACAGTTCTTAGTCTCTTAGCTGTGCACCACGAAAGACAGATTGACTTTTTATTAATAAAAAAAATGCAACATCCTGAGAGCATGCACAAATAAAACATTTAATAGACAAATAACACACCCACACACACACACACACACACACACACAGCTAAACCGTCGAAAATATTTGTCACTGCCATGGTTTTGCTGCATTAAAGGAAAGCCCCTTTTAAAATAATGCAATGAACTCCTGGAGATACTCACACACTCTTCTTCCTGGATCAGCTGCACAATCCTACAGAGGACATCAGCCAAGGCTCTATGAAGAAGAAGCATTGAGAATTACTGAACACACCTGAAACACTCCCCAGCTCCCCTGCTTCCCTGCTCAGGGAGTCCCCTGCCTGAACCAGCACATTGCTTTGCACCCCCACTTCATCATGCAAGAGGAAGTGTAGCCAGACTCACTTTGACTTCATGCAGAAGTTCTTCCCCAGGGAGAGGTGTCGGATGGATTGGCTCCGACCGATAGACAACACCAGGGTCACCATGTCACTGTCGAACCCTGGCACCAAGGAGACGGGGAAAAATCAGCCACCACGCGGGGATGCCTTAGCTCAAAAAGAAGGGCCATACTCTTACCACCACCAACAGTGCTTCCACAACGCAGCGTGTGCTGGGTGTCATAGCTTAATAACTTGGTGTGTTTGCAGCCATTATTCTGCCAAGGTTATAGTGTCGTAGTGCAAGCCTTGTATAAAGGAAAGATAGGCTCGCTGAGAATTACAAAGAACAGGAAATGCATTGTTAAGACCCTACGAAACCCAGTAGGAACTTCAGCAACTAAACTTAAACGACAGAAACTTCAGGTGAACCTTCGTCTTGTTGCTATAATTCAGAGATATTACTGCAACCTCATCCACCCTTGGAGTCTCCTGCTCTTGTTTTAAAATCCGGTTCCTTTCACTGGCTCTCCTACCATTGTCAGACAGGTCCAGACTCCCGATGGCGTTGGCTTCAAATATGTGGTCCTGGATAACCTGCGCACCAGCTGACCTGAGCTACAGACACAGAGAGGACAGGCATTCGTTACTCATGCAAGCAAGTGAAAGGTATACACAAATAAAGCCATGCTCGTTTATTTATCATTTAATCCTTGCTAATCATTTTCAATTAATACAAAACATGGCACGCAATTCAGTGGCAGTTCAGTTTACATGTAGTTTTCCTACTAGTGAAATGTGAAAACGGGGCGCTGAAACAAAAAAGCTTAAAACCTGGTCTTAATTGTTTCATGCAAGGTCTCAGCTTAACAGGAAAGGTAGAAAACTGTACCTTTTAGCCACGGTTTTGTGACAACTCTTTTAAGGTGACAAGCAAGTCCCTATAGAGTTGCACTTATATAGACAACACACTGTTGACGTTGTTGCCTAAACCCTTAACGTAGGAAAATATGCTTTATTACAGTAGCTACGAATTGTTTTATACGTTGCCAGAATGAGTTTCCTCAAAGTCACCCTGTATTTCATGGGCCTTTTAAAGAACTTTTGCACAAAAAGGGAAATAAGCTCAGGAGAGAGGCTGAATAAAAAGCCTGAGCTGTTGAGTGATTCAGGAGAGAGCGAGAGCGAGAGAGCGAGAGAGAGGAGGTATCCCTGTAGCCTGGGAGTGTTGCTCCCTACCTCACAGCTGCTGAGATCTAACTGTACATCGGAGAGGTGGGTATTGCATGCCAGTCCCTGCAGCAGCAGCCTGTGGAAGGAAACACTCGGATACTGAATAATATGGCTCAGAGTGGAAATGCTTCACATTTTACACGTGGAAAGTTGCTGCATCATAGTAGAACTGCTTTTAAAAAATATGGGCTCCACTGCTGGAAGCCTTTTAAAAGCAGAAGTGGGGCTCCCGAGTGGCGCATCCAGTAAAAGCACTTGCGTAGAGTGCAGGATGCGCTCTATAGTCCGGACGTCGCGAGTTACAGTCCAGGCTATTCCTTTGCCGACCGAGGACGGGAGCTCCCAGGGGGCGGCGCTCAATTGGCCGAACGCCGCCCGGGGGGAGGGGGGGTTAGGTCGGCCAGGGTGTCCTTGGCTCACCGCGCATCAGCGACCCCTGTAGTCTGGCCGGGCGCCTGAGGGCTTGCCTGTAAGCTGCCCAGGAGCTGCGTTGTCCTCCGACGCTGTAGCTCTTGGGTGGCTGCATGGTGAGTCCGCAGTGTGAAAAAAAGCGGTCGGCTGACGGCACAGGCTTCAGAGGACAGTGTGTGTTCGTCTTCGCCCTCCCGAGTCAGCGCAGGGGTGGTAGCGGTGAGCTGAGCTTAATAAAATAATTCGCCATTCCAAATTGGGAGAAAATAATAGAAAATAATTGGCAACGACTAAATTTATATAAAAAAAAATAAATAAATAAATAAATAAAAATAAAAGCAGAAGTAAAGATTTCCTGTTATTAATTTTATGTTTCAATCCTTTAAATCAGATGTGAAATTATTGTAATAACATTAATGCAATTATTGTTGTTGTTATTGTTATGTACTTTTTTGTCATAAAATTATATTTTGGCAAAACTTCAATAAAAATAATAAAAACAGAATAACAAGTTAGATAAATAAAAAAGGCTACGGCTCCTTCCCTACACGTTGCAATGCTATTGACAGGGTATAGCGCAGTAAACTCATAGGGGTGCCCGATGAACCCCGGGCACAGGGCACAGGGCACACAAGGCAGAACCACTGCAGACTCACCGCAGCACCTCTGATGGTAGCTTGGAGGCAGACAAGCCGAGGAACTTGAGAGACGCACAGCTACTGAAGAACTCCTTCACTGCAGCAGGAATGCCTTTCACCTTCCTAAGAGAAGGAGGAGAATGATCAAACACAGGGGAATATTATCAACAAGTAAGATATAAAAAACGATTTCCCTAAATAACTATACTGCAGCATGCTTCCAGGGATGGAAATAAGACTCCCATGGCATAGCGGTTTGATCCATTCCTGGTTTTACTATGAGATTAAGAAGACACACATGAGCTTGTTACCTATACACTAATGTCTAATCAAGCTCATATTAAAACCTGGAATGGGTGAAACTGCTATGCATTAGGAGTCTTATTTCCCATCGCTGACATATATTAATCTTAAAATAAAACATTCTGCACACTTATGACCACCAATGCTACTGGAACTATGAAAAAATATGTTTAAAAAGGTTTTCTTACTTGTGCGAATAAACGTTTTTCGAGAGGTTGAGGTACGAAAGTTTGGAACAGCATCCACCAAGTAACGGCACAAACAGCTGAATAAGAAACCAGAAAGAAAAACCAATGTGGTGTATTAAAAGAATATCCAGCAGGCAAGCAGAACTACAGCTTTACTCAAGAACCAGAAACTGGGACTTTGAGTGTCAGAGAGATGCCTAAGCTAATGCTCTGAAATCTGTCTTTCAGCATTTCTGAATACACTTCCAAGAACGGTCCCAGTCCCAGTGCAGTCCGTCACTCCTGCACCCCTATCCCAGCACTCACCATGTCCAGGGGGCAGTCCGTCACTCCTGCACCCCTATCCCAGCACTCACCATGTCCAGGGGGCAGTCCGTCACTCCTGCACCCCTATCCCAGTACTCACCATGTCCAGGGGGCAGTCCATCACTCCTACACCCCTATCCCAGCACTCACCATGTCCAAGGGGTAGTCTGTCACTCCTGCACCCCTATCCCAGCACTCACCATGTCCAGGGGGCAGTCCATCACTCCTACACCCCTATCCCAGCACTCACTATGTCCAGGGGGCAGTCCGTCACACCTACACCCCTATCCCAGCACTCACCATGTCCAGGGGGCAGTCTGTCGCTGACAGGTCCAGGTGAGTCAGCGCATTTGGAGAGGCCAGGAAGCTGAAGAAATTCTATTACAGACAACAGCAATTAATAAAACATGCAAATAAAAAATATATATTATTAAAAAGGACATTTCTTTTTTTAAGAAAACAAGAAAAACTAGCATTAGGTAGTCCAAAAACAATGCTAATCAGGGTCAGTGAAACCAGCCTTTAGTATTTTATCCAGAGAAAGAATTAAAAAAACCTGTTATAGCTGGACACACACAAGCTTACTGGTTTGATGATTCGTCAAGTGAAGTTATCTTTTCTAGACTACACATAGCAATCTGTAGTTTTGAGTGGAGTTATCTTTAAAGGCCTGCATCGCTGACAGATTTAATTCAGGTTTTCTGTACAGCACGTCCTGAAAAGTATCTGATACTCCGAGACGTTTACTCCCTCTTCAGACCGGCTGCAGCTTGGTGACTCTTCAGGGATGGAAATAAGACTCCCATTCCATAGTAGTTTGATCCATTCCTAGTTTTACTATGAGTTTAATAAGACGCATCTGAGCTTGTTACCTATACTCCGAGGCTGATCAAGCTCGTAGCAAAACCTAGAATGGGTAAAACTGCTATGCAATGGGACTCTTCTTTCAATCCCTGCTCTTACCGTGGTGTCTTCAGTGGTGAATATCCCGGCGTTCCCAGACAGGTCGAGCAGGCGCAGGGAGCTGGAGAAGGACTTGTTGACTGAGAGAGCATGGGATAGACTACTCAACCCTGGGACAGGAAACAAAGAGACATGAGCACCCCTGAACAGCACATGGAGTGAACATGCAGGCTCTACAATGCTCCTGCGCTCCAATACACAGTAGTACAATACTGAATAAATATAGAATATCGGATAGGTGCTGTACTATACAAGCTGATATCTACTCAGCCAGAGGTTAGAGGCTTCCTGCATACGCTGCCCCTTCAGTGGATGAATAGCAGCTTGTATCTTATACAGCACACCCTATACTCGAATTCTATCATGCACATTTAAATAAGAATAAGCAAACAGTAATGTAACGTCAATTCCATTGTAGTTCTCCACATTATGGGCCGTTAGATTCTCAAAGCTAGTTACTCCAAGTCGTCATTAGCATTATTCTGTAAAATGAGTAAGAAACAACTCAAGACTCCTCACAAGCCCCAGCATCAAATGTCTGAGTTGTTTATTTCTGGTTTGGTAGCTTTAGTGGGTGTTAGGACTTTGTGAAAATATCATGCTCATGATGTTTTGGAGTACATCGCTTTGAGAATCTCGCCCTATATCTTCTAGAATACTGGTGGCCCAGATGGTGGAGACGCCTGTGAACCCTCACCTCTGGCAGTGAAGCTGGTTCTCGAGAGGGTGAGGCTTGTCAGTCCGCTGGCGAGCTTCTCAAACTGCTGGCTCAGGGCTGCAATCCCTGTGGAGAGCAAGACAGTCACACAGCCAGCAAACAGGGTACCGGGGTCGACCTGCACACAACACACCTGACAGCCACACAGACAGCAAACACAGAATATACCAGTGTGCAAATGGACTTGCAGCTGCAGAAAATACTCTATAAATGTATTGTACTGTCCAGTACGGCAGCAGCTCTTTAGCGTTGACGGGGTCTGTTTCAATGATCTAAGCAGCAGTGAATGCAATTCTACAGCTACACTATAAACTCTAAAGCCTGCTCCTACATGGAGCTCTTGCCTCTGTATTGTTCTGATGCTCTTTAGTGATGTTCGGGGGCAATAAATCACCCAGCAGTGAAAGGGCGGCAGTATCTAGACCGATGCTGTTTAGACCATTAAAATAGACCCACTGGTGTCCAAAACATTACACAGAAATAATAATTAACACCTCAAATGAGAAATGCTGTTAGTCTCAAATCTGTTTTTTCGCCTTTCAATTGATCATCACTACTCTGCCGGTTGTAAGGCACAAGCCCTGGCTGTGTTCTCCGGGCTCAGCTCCGTACCTCTATCCTCAATGGGGTTTCCAGACAGATTGATGGAGTGCAGGGCTGAGCAGGGGTGTTCACTGAGTGCTAGCGCCATCTTCTGGGCAAAATCCCTATTGGGGGGCAAACAAAAAAACTGCTTCAGAGCTGATCCGTCTGTGCAACTTACAGTACACCTGTCAGGTCATGCTGGCATTGAAACAACATGCTTTAATTTTTAAATTCAAGTCCAGTGAAACCTGCTCGCCACCACTTTTTCATTCCAAATGTTTTTTTTTTTTTTTTGTTACACAGATGACATTTTTTATGAAATGATTTTTCAAACATGTGCTTATGATAGCAAGACCCTTACATGCTATCGTATAGCATGCTGTACAATGCGAACGCATATCCACTCCAGGAAAGGTCAGAGTAGCTGCCCTGTCCGTCACTAAAATGCAGCTTGTGTCTTACACCACCCTTTGCTATATTGTTTTTTATTATATATATATATATATATATATATATATAAGATCAATAGGATTGGTTAAACAGTATAGCTCTTCTTAACATGACATCATTTCCATCTGAAGATAACTATCCGACACAAATGTGAGAGGGCTGAATCCCATGAATATCAGGGTCTCCTCCTGGATGTGCAGTGTTACCCATGAACCCGTTTAGTCATGTGATAATCTCTCCATAACTAAGCTATTGAAGTCAATGGACTCAGTGTGGTTTATGCAAAGTGTTCTCAGCAGGGGGTACATACGATTTCAGGCCGCTGCTCTCCAGACTCACTTCCTCCAGCTTCGGGGACATGTGGATCACATAGAGCACCTGCTCCAGCACCTCAGGACCCTGGAAAGAGAAATGAGTAACCCCCCTGCTGCGTGTGTGCGGAAAACAATCCACTGACAAAAACCCTATCACTGGTGCATGCCATCTTCTAAAAAAACGGGGTTCTTTATACAACAAAACTATGTGTATGTCTTTCTCTTCTTTTAACAAAACACAATTTGTAAAAGGTTAATGTGTCCCTTATGGCACAACAGCAGGCATTCCCTTGCAGTGAAGCTTATGAGGAAATAGTCTAATACCAGCCTCAGCTTCACATATTAACTGGGTACTATAACTTTATTCCTGTAAATGTTTGACCAGCGCAGATTATCTAATCACTCACTGGCCCATTACAAACAATGCAAGCTAAATTTAAACTCAAGCACCGAGAAGCATTAAGGCAACTAGTGACCTTAACGTGGCTCAGAGGCAAGTCCCATGAACTTACACTCATAACGTTTGGCTCGCTAGTGCTAAACAATAAGATTCACAGCTTTTGCTAGTCAAGCTAAAGGCTTAAGATGCTGCAAGAATGATTTTCCAAATAACATTTATTTCACTATAATGGTCACTTATCTAAGGATCGTTTTTATATCTTCCGTCTACATCCAGGTTACTGTGCAAACTCTGCATAATGTGAACCAGAGATACAACTGTGCTGTATGTAGTTCAAAGGAAATAAATAAAGCATCAGGGATGGGAACAAGACTCCTATTGCACAGTAGTTTCACCCATTCCAGGTTTTAATACCAGCTTGATTAGCCACAGTGTCTAGGTAACAAGCTCAGGTGTGTCTGATTAAACTCACAGTAAAACCAGGAACAGATCAAACTGCTATGCAACTGGAGTTTTTTTATATTGAGTTCATTAAACAGGGATCCTTACCAGTTTGAAGTCTTTGCAGGACAGCTTTGTAAACCACTGGTTAAATGACAGGGCAGCTACAGCAAGGGCTATATCTCTATGTGCGGATGAAAAAGAAGAAGGAGTTTACTGTACAGCAAGTGATCTTTATCACATCGAAGAAGTGTGTTTTATTTAAATGATTTTGGGCAGCATAAATTTGCAAAGAACTGTTTCCAGGAGGAACTGCTGTTAACTGTGGTGACTGACCTGCTGTCCATGTGACTGAAATCCAGCAGGTTAAACTCCCTGCAGTCCTGGCTGTGATAGATATTGTCCACGTCCTGCAGGAGGAAAGGAAGGGCGAGAAATCAGCTTCATAAACAAGAGGACCTGGTCTACTAGAGTCCCAATCTGGGATGGGATCGGCTATCACTTCCCCCGGATATAGACACTGATAACCATCACTGGCCTTGATAGGAGCTGGCAGTACACAGGATGGGTCACGAGACTGTTGAACTGATAGCTCTGTCAGCACCCGGTGCATTCAGTGTATTCAATAGTATGCTGGTAATATGCTGGTTTGTTCTTCACTACATGTGTTCAGTTACTAATAGGAACAAATGAACAGCGTTTTCAGCTTGGCTATCCTGATCTCCGGAGTGGGGAAACCACAGTCTGTATGGTTTGCATATCTCTCTCTAGCAACATGAACGAGACTCACCCACTGAATCTCCTCTCTGCAGGTGAACTCATTGTAATCACACAAGCCTGCGTACGTCTCTGAAAACCCACCTGGAAAAAAAAAACAAAAAACAGTAAGAAGAGCTGTCTCTAGTACTGAGTCTACACTGCCTTTGTAAGGACCCCATGACCTCTCATAGGGAGGCTCTGAGTGTCCAAGGCTGCTCTGCTTTCACAAGACTCCACCCAAGTGGAAGACAGCTATGAAACTGAAACGGTTTGTTGACCGAGAAGACCTGCTTTGTAATCTTGTCTCTTGTGTTGAAGGTGTTGCGTTGAAAGCAGATAACTCCGAGAAAGATCCCAGGTACCAGTTTGTTTTGGTTTTCTGTCTGCCTGTAATAATCTCTCAGAGTGGAAACGTGTGGCGTTCTTATCTAGTCTGGCACTGTTGAAGGCTCGTACCACATGGCCCCTGGTTAGCACTCTGGTGCTCCTCCACAGCGGAGGTCAGCTTCTGGAATCTCTCCTGCAAGTCCGGAGGAATCTTCTTGAGCAACTTTCTGTGAAGAGCAAGCGTGAAACACATGAGACACGGCATCGGGTCCCCTTTCTGAGTAGATGAAGCAATTCAAAAAATGCTATACAAGGCCCTGAAACAGGCACTCGTGTTAGATTATGAAGCATCATTTATGTTACAGTATTAAACAACTGGGCAGACGTGAGCCAGACAATAGCTGTGGGAGGAGTCAAGAACCAACAACCAATCAGTAAAGAGCGCAGACTCACCCTGGAGAGGAGTCTGGGAAGATCTTCCTGAGCGATGCAGTGACATGGCTGACCATGTGCTCCAGGTCGTATAAAGACATCAGGCAGAAGGAATAGGAGCAGCGGTCCGTCTCTATGACAGCCTGAGAAACACGACGGGTTTGTGAGTTATCAGGTTCAACACTGGCGTTGAAGCTCAACGGTTCGTCAGTTAAACTGCCCTCGATTTCCCCCATTTCAATGAGACACCGCCTTCAGATTTCAGGAAGAGAGATAAGGATGTTTTTTTATCCTAAAGGCTCCAGAAAGCAGCAGACCTGGGTCCATTACAATTGTAATTGTGCAATTTGTGATGAACTGCAATTGCAAGTTACGTACTATGTTTGCGTATTTGTACCAGCGATTATATTGCTGGGCTATTTAGAATAAAACAGAATAAACATGCTAATGTGTGGAGTTGTTTATGTAATTACTGCAGCATAATTGTAATTGTAATTGAACAATAGCATTGTAATTGTAATTGAACAATAGCATTGTCATTGTAATTGGACAATAGCACTGTAATTGTAATTGAACAACAGCACTGTAATTGTAATTGAACAATAGCATTTTAATTGTAATTGAACAATAGCACTGTAATTGTAATTGAACAATAGCACTGTAATTGTAATTGAACAATAGCATTTTAATTGTAATTGAACAATAGCACTGTAATTGTAATTGAACAATAGCATTTTAATTGTAATTGAACAATAGCACTGTAATTGTAATTGAACAATAGCATTGTAATTGTAATTGAACAATAGCATTGTAATTGAACAATAACACTGTAATTGTAATTGAACAATAGCACTGTAATTGTAATTGAACAATAGCATTGTAATTGTAATTGAACAATAACACTAATTGTAATTGAGCCCTGGTCTGGAAAGCAGCCTCCCTGTAGGTAAACAGCTGATCAGCAGAGATAACGTCACTGATACCTGATACTTACTTCTTGCTAGAGTACAATGAGAGATACGCACACATTAGTGACAATGCAGGGCTGTGTGCTGCATGAATGGGTCACATTTGTATATCTTTCCACTACAAACTTAAAATACAGGTTCCAATTATGAAACAAACACAGATCAATACTGACACTGGATGAGATGTCAAAGGACCCAAGCAGGTGGATTAAACTGTCAGCAAGCCTCACTACCAGGATGATTTTAAATTATTTACACTATTTAAATCACAGAGATTCATCAGTCAGAATTTGATACAACTTTTCTTAATATGATACTTGTTGGAGTACAGGTTTCAACAATTGAGAATTAAGACAAAACTACCTGGGGGGAAAAAAAACCAAAACACCCATACACAAAATAGATTGAACCTTTTGGTACAGAGAAGTCAATTTGCAGAAGAGTTTAAAACCATTGCTTTGAGTTTCCGTATTCCACCTTCCCTGTATAAAAATGCTTGGGTCGATGCGAAAGAGTCAGTTTGTCTTATCTAAAAGTAATTTTCTTTTGCAAATTTCAAATACTTTTACAGTAATATATATCTTTATTTATTTATGTATTTTGCTCGGCAGCACATTGTGAAACTGAAACTCATTGCAAGATAAAAAAGAAAAAGAACTAAAGAAAAAAAAAGTGCACTACCACCAAGTGAGAAGCTGGCTGTGTGATTTAAACACCCTGCAGATGCTGAACTCCATTAGAAAACTTTCCCTCACAACAGCTTTTACTTGGAAAAACTGGACCACAATCATACCAGCATTGCCAAGGATACATTCAGCATCTCAGATACCAATTATAAAACTTGCTCTACAGTGCTGTATTTCCAGATCGGCACAGACAAGACAGTGAGAAGTAATGAATACCCAATACTCATGCTTACCTGGTTGATGTCTTTTATGATGATGGCACTGATCTCTAAATAGCTGAAAGAGCTGTCCACCTGCAGCCAGAGAAGGGAAGGATGGGGTTAGCAGAGAAAGCAGAACGAGGTAGTCCTGTCATATTCAGAGCTGGCAGGTAGAACGCTGCACGTGAAACAATGCACACCCCGTCTGTCTTCTCTGTACAGGAAGCTGTGAGGTGAGACTGGACATTGAGAGGGGGCGGGGCAAAAGGGAGGACGCTTCAGAGAGCCAAATAAGGCAGCCCTGTCTCCACTAGCCCCTTAGCAAGCCTGGTTTACAACAGCCTGCTGCATAATGAAGAGAATGCATGTGTAATATGAAAATACCGTACAGAGGATATGGAACACACTTTCTTTTAAATACTCTGGTTTTACAGTCTCTGACTAATCTTGCACTACCGAATCTTGTCTTAGGTAAGCTAACCACTTTAGCAAAATCTCTATCTGCAATGGCTACAGCAGCTCCATAGCAACACATACATACCCAGCAAGCTCATTTACTTTAGATTGTAAAACTGAAGTACAACGATAATGCAACACACATAGCTATCTGCTTCTGTGTCAGCTAGTCTCCATGGCTCCTAAATAGGTTTCGTTTCTATGGCGCCATGCTGATTGTGTATTCCCGCGACAGTCGTGCAAAATATTTCTTAAAAAGTTAATGATTTGCCAAGCATAACCTTCCCCTGAAACCTTGGCTGGTATTTGTACCAGCTTGTGTAACTGTCTGGTTATACAGTAGATACTACTTCCTAAAAACAGTTGTGCATGTTTCATGTTTATTTACTCAGAATCACCTGCACAGCAGCTTACACATAACTGCAGTATAGATACATACAGCTATAGCTAAAAGCTTTGCATCACCTAGAACTTTAGGATTAGACACAAAAAATAAAATGCACCTGCATCCACAACAAACACCTCACAACTGGTCTCCATCAGCCCCGGACCACAGCAGGTCCTCATCCTGTGTAGGTCACAGCTTGTGGTTATTTTATGATCAGCTGGGCTGGATTGCATTTCCCTTTATGAAAATAAGATGGCTCTAGAAGCCCAGGCTGGATTAATGAAGCTCTCACCCCACTATCCATTCTGATGAATAGCCCACGTCACCTGGAGTGATGACAGTGCAGTCAAATGAATCCTGCAAAGTGCTGGAGCTGAGGTACTGTATTCCTGACGTTCCGAACACAAGGCTGATGGTGCAAGGTTGATTTGATTGTTTTCATCATTAACACTGCAACTCAATTTTACTTTAACTTTCAAGGAAACAATGCATACCAGCCAACAAAATATTGGTGTTCCTTCGCAATACTATGTTTAAACCAAAAGACCCCACAGTGTGTGCCAAGAGACGGGAGATGTGAATCTGAGATAAGCATGAAGTGAGTAAAGGGGTTATATTTAGAGACAGGTACTAAAAAACAAACACACCAAACAGGAAGAGTGCAGCTGCCACCTCCTCAATACTGAGCTGTAGATGCTAGCTAGGCGGCTGCCTGTCTTTGCCGATGAGCTTTAGACCTCCAGGTGAATATTTAGCCCAGTCCTGACCAGCCATCTGTAGGTATAGCTGGGTTTGGAGGGTTGCACAGTGTTATGTACCCTTTGTGAAGGTGTTGTAATAAAGCAAACACAGAGTCAACATTGACTTTGATGTGTTTAATACAATGTTGTGCCAAGTCAAACCAAATACTCCTCATGACAGCCTCCTTCTGGGATTACAGTGTTACCATGGCAATTCAGTTTTAAACACTGCTTACCTTGACAGGTAGGCCAGGCTGCAGTACGTGTGCCCTCCATAATGTCATCACCTGGAGCAGGGAAGAGAGCCAGTCATTAGAAAAAGAAGAGAGCAAATGCAAGTGACGAGGCAGTGAGGCCCCTTGGTTAGGTAACTGAACCAGACAGAACCAGCACTGTTAATAATGGGGTTATCACCAACTGGAATGAAACAAACAAACAAACAAAAACAAGACAAAAAAATAAACTGTTTTTCTACAGTGTTGGTCCTGCAGTACTGGTGCCTATCTCAGTATCTTTTTGCCAGCGAGTCCTGTACTGTACAGCTGCCATTACAGTTTACCAATTTAATTATTCAATACATACTTTCTTGTGTGTATGTGTGTATATACTGTGTGTATATATATATATATATATATATATATATATATATATATATATATATATATATATATATATATATATATATGTATGAAAGAGAGAGAGAGAGAAATTTGTATTATGTACACATGCAAACTAAATAAAACACATATTTTAAAAAACGATATGAAAAATCAAACCTTGTTTCTAACAAGCTACAATGTCGTGGCTCTGAAGCCTTTTTGGAGTACAGAAAGAACGCTGTACTTGCAGCCCCTGTAGACCTGTGTGTGCGAGTGAGGTCTGCATTGCCCCCGATTCCTGGTTTTTAATAATAGGAGTTTAATAAGACGCACCTGAGCTTGTTACCTACACACATTGTGGCTAGTCAAGCTCAAAGTAAAACCTGGAAAGGGTAAAAACTGCTGTCTAGGAGTCTAATTCCCATCCCTGTTTACAGAAGAATTGAACATTTGTGTACAGCAGGGTTGCCCTGAAGAAGGTGATTCGATCTCATTTCAATGGGGCCCTGGAAGTTTTGAACCTCTTTACCACGCTACAGTGCAGGGGACAGCACAGCTGCAGAAGCAATCCTTCTATTATTCACATTGAGCTCTTCTACACAGAAAACAGGTGCAGGCATCGTGTCAGAGTCCAGTGTAGACTGGGCTGCTTTACTAATGATTGAAACAGGCAACTTCAATTGGTGTGGATTGCTGCCCTCGCCATGGGAGAAAAGCAATCAACACAAATCTGAGCAGCTGTTTCTTTCGCAATGGTGAACTCGCCGAACGCCACTGAGCTGGGTGGCAGCACTTTGTTTTAGAGGACAGCTCAATCCGAACACTAGGATGATCAGTTTCCGCCGCTCGAGCTGACAGGCAGAATCAAAGCGAAGGAAAAAGATAAAGACATTGCTGTTCTTAAATAAATTCAGTTGGTTAGAGGAAATCTCAGCTCAGGGTCTGTGTGTGTGAGTCACCCCGGCTGCCTCCGTGAAACGCTGGTGACTCACCAGCAGAGAGAGAGAGAGAGAGAGAGAGAGAGAGAGAGAGAGAGAGAGAGAGAGAGAGAGAGAGAGAGAAGAGAGAAGAGAGAAGAGAGAGGAGAGAAGAGAGAGAGAGACGAGAGAGAGAGAGAGAGGGGGAGAGAGAGCGAGAGAGAGAGAGAGAGAGAGAGAGAGAGGGGGAGAGAGAGAGAGAGAAGAGAGAGAGGGGAGAGAGAGAGAGAGAGGGGGAGAGAGAGAGAGAGAGGGGGAGAGAGAGAGAGAGAGAGAGAGGGGGAGAGAGAGAGAGAGAGAGAGAGAGAGGGGGGAGAGAGAGCGAGAGAGAAAGAGCGAGAGAGAGAGCGAGAGAGAGAGAGAGAGCGAGAGAGAGAGGAGAGAGCCTTTGATGTGTGTCTGAGCTGTTCCCTTAGAAGTGTTTCATTGCAGCCCCTGTAGAACTGTGTGTGTCTGAGCGAGCTCTGCATTGCCCTGTAGAGACCTGCGTGTATGAATGGGAGTCTTATTTCCATCCCTGCAACACAAACACACCAGCAAATAAACACACAGTATAGAAAACGTGATTCCAGACGCCATGGAGATGTGGGACACGGGCCCTGTCATCACTGCATGAGAAACCCTGAGGAATACCAGGCTGACTGTGAACTTCATAGAAATGGGTTTGCTCTTTACAGCTCTTTCACTTTTTTTTTTCAAAGGAGTGGGAGTAAAAACAGCATTTTGCTTCCAGTAACAGTATGTTTAGCCGCCCCCTTGCATTTTCCATTGTTTCTAACGGAGCAGCGATATGCAAAGTGGGAGTGAGAGTAAACAGATGAAAGAGAGCACATGGGCCCAGACAGAGCCCGACCCACCTCCTAGTGAAAGCATCGTTCAACACTGTAAAGAATAGCAAGGTCTGCTAAAGCATAACAATAAACATGGTAAATCAGGGTAAACTATGGGAAATGCAGAGTATAACCATGGGAAAACTGAAACAAATACAACCTTTCTAAGGGAAGTCTTTTTGCTGAATGAAAACAACAGAGGTAGCGGGGTGATGGAGGGTAGGAGACCCCAACACTGGGACACCCCTCACTATCAGACAGGGGGAGCTGTAACTGGGACACCCTCACTATCAGAGACGGGATCTGTAACTGGGACACCCCTCACTATCACAGACAGGGGAGCTGTAACTGGGACGCCCCTCACTATCAGAGACAGGGGGAGCTGTAACTGGGACACCCCTCACTATCAGACAGGGGGAGCTGTAACTGGGACACCCTCACTATCAGAGACGGGATCTGTAACTGGGACACCCCTCACTATCACAGACAGGGGAGCTGTAACTGGGACGCCCCTCACTATCAGAGACAGGGGGAGCTGTAACTGGGACACCCCTCACTATCAGACAGGGGGAGCTGTAACTGGGACACCCTCACTATCAGAGACGGGATCTGTAACTGGGACACCCCTCACTATCACAGACAGGGGAGCTGTAACTGGGACGCCCTCACTATCAGAGACAGGGGGAGCTGTAACTGGGACACCCTCACTATCAGACAGGGGGAGCTGTAACTGGGACACCCTCACTATCAGAGACGGGATCTGTAACTGGGACACCCCTCACTATCACAGACAGGGGAGCTGTAACTGGGACGCCCTCACTATCAGAGACAGGGGGAGCTGTAACTGGGACACCCTCACTATCAGACAGGGGGAGCTGTAACTGGGACACCCCTCACTATCAGACAGGGGGAGCTGTAACTGGGACACCCCTCACTATCAGACAGGGGGAGCTGTAACTGGGACGCCCCTCACTATCAGAGACAGGGGGAGCTGTAACCGGGACACCCTCTCTATCAGAGACGGGATCTGTAACTGGGACACCCCTCACTATCAAAGACAGGGGAGCTGTAACTGGGACACCCTCACTATCAGGGGGAGCTGTAACTGGGACGCCCCTCACTATCAGGGGGAGCTGTAACTGGGACGCCCCTCACTATCAGAGACAGGGGGAGCTGTAACTGGGACGCCCCTCACTATCAGGGGGAGCTGTAACTGGGACGCCCCTCACTATCATTGACAGGGGGAGCTGTAACTGGGACGCCCCTCACTATCATTGACAGGGGGAGCTGTAACTGGGACGCCCCTCACTATCATTGACAGGGGGAGCTGTAACTGGGACGCCCCTCACTATCAGGGGGAGCTGTAACTGGGACACCCCTCACTATCAGACAGGGGGAGCTGTAACTGGGACGCCCCTCACTATCAGACAGGGGGGCTGTAACTGGGACACCCCTCACTATGACAGGCGGGGCTGTGCAGCGGTGTGCTGGGGCACTGTCTCTGTATCTCGGACCCCAGCGTCGTCGTGAGGCGAGCCCTGTGGTTAACCACCTGGCTGTTTGGTTAATAGCTGTGAATTGAAGATGTATTTAAAATCAGGTTTTGTTGTCACTGTAGTCCTGGTTACGGGCTAAACCCCCAACACACTGGGATACATGTGTAGCGAGCGACTGCATCGCTATTATTCTTGCTGTAGCGACTCATGCGAGTGATGTGTACTTGCTTAGTGGAGTCTGGGTTCATGCAGTCGCTTTTATCCATTTCAAAAGTTTAAACCTGCTTTGCTTTTGCATTTCGTCTTAAAACGGTATGTTCTGTTTTGTTCAAAAACAAATGCTTTGAATCAAGAGCTTCATCATGAGACATTTCGATTTTGAAAACCTGACCCATGTGTATTAGTATGTGCACTACATGTAATAACAAGACACCTCTGTGGTTAGCCTACTTAAAATGCATCGAATTAGGATTTTCAGTAGGTCATACAGAGACAGATTTTGTGAACACAATTAGTGCTTTTACTAATATGCATTAAAGCAATATGCAAGCACACAGCACTTACATGGCAGTACCTATGCACTTACATACTACCCTAATGAGTAATAACTGCTGACGCTTAAAATGAAGCGTTACCCTTTTTATAATACCTTGTGTGTAAGGTTTCTCTTATTGCATCTCATCATCTTGTGCAGTTTCACAGCTTATTAACTAAATCACGAAAACAAAGACTGTATTCAGGAACTACAGGGATGGCAATAAGACTCCTATTGCATAGCAGTTTCACCCATTCCAGGTTTTACTAGAAGTGTATAGGTAACAAGTTCAGGTGTGTCTTATTAAACAGTAAAAACAGGAATGGATCAAACCGCTATGCAACCAAAGTCTTAATTCCACTCCTGAACTACTGTTTAGAACTCTGCCACATGTTCTACACACATGATAAGATGTACTGGAATGCTGTCAAACCCTTAACAGTCAGACTGACACAGACAGACAGAGACACATGCTGGGGTGACTGATGACCTGCTGTAGATAATGCGTTTCAGTCTGACTCAGCCAGTTTGAAACAATGAAAACACCAGATCTCCAGATAATCAATCACTTACACCTGTTAAATATGTATGTTTATCACTCTGACAAACAGAAAGCTGCAGAAGCTCTATGTGCTAAACAGTACTTGCAAGCGTTGACACAATACGTGAATTGAACATGCAGAGAGAGAGAGAGAGAGAGAGAGAGAGAGAGAGAGAGAGAGAGAGAGAGAGAGAGAGCTGCTAGACTCACCAGGATTCTTTCCTCAGGCTTTGATTTGGAGCGATTCAGCAGGATCCTCCCCATGAACTGGATGTTCTCTGGCTTTAGGAATTTAGAGATGCTGTCTGTTAAAAACAAAACAAGAAGACAGTTAGACATCATTACAAAAAGAGCACTGCCTGCTCGGTGGTTGGAATCTACTAATGCAGTATCGGAGGAGTTTGGGAGGTAGGTGGAGGTGACTGAAATTATAAGTGCTGTACATGTTTATGAGATGCAAAATAGATACAACAAAGAAAAACAATCAATCAATCAAAATGCAGACGCAAAGCCCACAGTGGCTGGTGGCAAACATCATAGAGGTACTGTAACCGCACTGCCAACAAACAGATATTTGGGTATGATTGTCACTCTTCTTGTTGCATGAATTTTCTATTTCCCCAGTGGCTCTGGATGCCACACTTCAGTCAAGGAGAACAGGAGTGCTATACAGTGCTGCACAGACTGATTACTGAATTATTGGGATGAAGCTCCACACAGAAATCAGGTGAGGTGCATTGCTGTTGATTGGGCTAATTCACCGTTCAAATGAAAAGAGAAGAAGCATATGCTTGGGTTTGTGATGATCGCTGCTTTTCGTTGATTCTGTGGAGAACAGCGATCCACACAAACCCCAGCAGCTGCTGCTTCACTTGTTTCAAGCAGCATGGTAAATTAGCCCGATCAACGCCAGTGGCCCTCATCTGTGAAGAGCCTGATCTAAATAATCGAATAAGTGGTTAGTGCAGCTCTAGCGCTAAAGAACCCTGCAAACTCATAATCATCAGAAAAAACAGAACTGCAAACTATGGATACCAGGAGTCATAGTTTGTGAAACAAGATTTAAACTACAGTATGCCCCCCACTGCCAGACTACTCCAATGGAGCTGGGTCTATATCACAAGCAGGCTGTTCCCTTGAAGCGTTTCAGCATGTACAGTCTGGCAAGCTTGCTGCCAGTCTGCCCTAGCAAGTAACCCAGGTGGAAGAACACATAAGCCAGGTGGGATTTGTGGTAAAATAGCTTTGAATTAATAAGTCTGAATGCACAACGGATGCCATTTTAATTAAAACTGTTGACAGAAAGCACCATTCATCATGACGCAGCTCTTACTGGGTGTGTGCTCACAGTGCAAGTCTTCATTACAAAGAAACTAGCTGTGCGAGGGCATGCTGTTTGAAGCAGAAAGACTAGAACCGACACACATATGCCACAGTTACTAGATCTGTTTTAAAACATAGACGATCTAAATGAAGAAAAAAAGTACAATCTCTGAATAAAGGTAGTTTTGATCCAAGGCTGGTTGAGAAGTCTCCTCTGGTTCGCTCTCGTTACTCTCACCCTGGGTGTCCCGCTGACAGCACTGAATGCAGGGACGGGATGTTGTTTTTTTTTTGTTTTTTTTGTTTTTTAAAATCACACAATAAACAAGCTTTTAAAAGCAACGCAAGCGTACAGAGCCTGTGCTCTGAGGGTTTCCTACCTTGCAGGCTGTAGGAGATTGCAGGCTTGGGGTTCACAGCCATCGTGGCACCAATCTGTTTGCAAGAGAGCAGCAGCCACCACCACCGCTTGACAATACAACAGGGCAAAGATTACACATCCTGCTACAAAACCACACTCCGACTGAGACACAGCAGTCTCAGAGTGGAAGTGGCCTCCTTAGGAGCACGTCATCAGACAGGGCGCCAATACCATACAAGGCCTACCTGTGTTGCTGTGAACCGTCCCTGCAGAACTCTTGAAAGGATCATATTCACAGAACTGTTTTCTTTAGGACTGGTTTGTTTTTTTTTAAGCCCATTTTGATTGATTAAATCAAGCTTGCAGTTCATGGAGCCCTTTCCAACTGTTAAAGAGAGTGTTAGAAGGGTATTCTCTTAACCTAATTGGTTTGTTTAAACACTTCAGAACATCATTGGAACACAGACCTTGAATGGAAGGGCCTATCCCTGGTCTAGGAAGCAGGTCCTAATGCTGGCTCGTTTGTATGCTACTGTATTATGGTGACTGGTAATCAATGTAACAGGTCTGTGAAGGCAATCCCTTCTTTTCCAGCATGTTTCTTTATCATCAGCAGAACACTTGATACACTCTTATATATATATATATATATATATATATATATATATATATATATATATATATATAGTGCTGGGAATTGAAAACTCACTATATTAATAGTAATATAAGAATTTCAGCTTCTCAGAAATGTGATTCAAACCCATGACTCAAGGCAAGACTCCAGTCTGAAACCTCAATTCTGTCAAACACTTTACCGGTAAACCAGTCATACACTCAACCACCACCAGAGGGAGCAAGCCTCTGCGTCACGCAGTCACAGAACTGCAAAACAAGATAGCTCCCGGTTTTTGTTCTTATTTGACAAGAGAACCACATTTACACTCTACGCTATCATATGCCGTGGCAGTATTTGGTATAGCTGAGATATGACGTAACAATTACATTCGGTTGCATTACACAGTTGCATGTAGATCGTGTGGATGGTATTTTGATATGTATTTTTTGTACACAACTGTAAGTCGCCCTGGGTAAGGGCGTCTGCTAAGAAATAAATAATAATATGAGGTGTGGTAGTGTTGCTTTCTGTTTCACAGTGCACAGAGGATTATAATAACAGTCACTGTTTATTCAAAACAATCATTAACTGTTACACAAAACTATCAACGGTGCATCATTGGAAAAGCATCGTGCTGCAGTCCTTGACAAGTCATCCTAATAGACTGGCATTGCAGGGTCGTTTGAGACTCTGCTTGCCTCACGCACTGTTAGCGTGAAGCCAGACGTTCATGCATTATTTATTTTTTGTACTGGAGTTGGGGATTCACTGAAACTGCTACTGTTCTCTTAATTCACTTCAACATTTGAACCATTTTTGACTGTCAAAATAGTTAGCACTTTCATTGCATGCCAGGATCTGTGTTTCAGAGAACACAAAGGTAATTACTTGGTTTTCTTACCTAAGGAAACGGGCTATCTTTAGCGCCCCCACCCCCAGGCACAGTGGAGGGAGGTGTTTGCTGGGGTACCTCGTCTCCACACTGGCTCCTCAGGTGTTAATAATCAGTCATCCTGGAACTTCCTCCCGTGTTCTGATTGGCTCACTGTATTTCTACAGGGGTCTGGTGTGCGCTGCCCCTGGGGGTGTGGTTATCTCAGGGTAAACCACTTCCTGTTTTTCATGATTTTTTTATTACAGGATTGTGAAGACTTAGCAGCACATGTTATTATGCATGCATATTTGTTATAGATATCTATTATAATATTTTGAAGGTATCATTTAAATTCGAAGTTACAATTTAATATAGTTACTGATATAACAAAGGGTAGCACAATAACAAGTCTTTTATCATCAACTATATTAAAAAAATGGTAGAATATAGAAAACATTTTATACAGGCATGTTAATTACATGTGGTTATACCGTACTTCCCATTTATTAATATTTACTGCATGCAATTCTGTTATTGTGACAACAGAACTCCATACATTAAAAAACATGCAGATGGATAAACGTTATTTTCCCAGTCATTTCATTTTTTTTCAACAAATGTGTAGCTACAGCATTTTTAAAGTACCAATTTTTTTTTTTTTTTTTTGCATCACAAATCAAAAAATATTATCTGCCATGCTGGGCCAAGAGACAATATTTCTGGCAATTAGGATTTTAAACTAGGTCTTATTTTCCATTTTACTAGAATAATGGGATGCTCCAACTGGTAAGAGATCATGTGAAATGCAACACGCATTTACTCACCCAATTAGCACTCTATAAGGTTTTAAGCTTCTAGCGCATTTAATTACTGCTGTGCACGATCAAGGAGGAAGGCCGCCAAACCCACTCAGCTCATATTCTTTGTGTCGTGATTCTGCTCATCTTTGTGGAAATGCAAATAAAAATAAAAATAAGCCATCTGAATTGTGTTAATTTGTGTGAGTGCTGGTTGACGTACTTTATAGTCAGGTTTAATTGTTGGGCAACCACTGCAGCCAGGTTGATACAGAACAGACTATATACAATAAAACCCCATTTTATCTGAACTGCTCTGAAGACATGGCTCAGTTAAACAGGATTTTATTTTGGGATGAAAATGGAGAAGAGGCATGTTTGGATAAGGGGCGGGACAAACTGGTATGATCGCTTGCCAACCATTCTGCATCTAGAATGAATATTTCCGCAGAAGACAGACAAGCAGCACAAAAAAACGTAAATATACTATATCTTTCTGTAGCATGCTTGCAGGGCCAATTCTATTCAACTGGTAATCTTTTTGTTAAAAGCGTCATAGATTTGAAATATTACTACACAAAAATGTTTCTGGGCCAAAACAGCCTTTTAGTTACATACAGAATTTAAATACCAGTTTCAAACCCCAAAGTATTAAGCAAATGCAGGTTTTCTTTGTTCATGTAAACACATCCCAATCAGTTCTTTATCTAAAAAGTGAACCTATAAATAGTAGCATACAAATGTAACTTCCCAATATCTCTGCATTACATCCAAAAAAAAAAAAAAGCCATTTTGCTATGCTGTTTAGTGATAATGATGGCTATCATTTAAATCATAAGGGAAATACTTCCTGTTGATTGGTATGTACACTAAACCAGACAGCTTCACTTATTCAAATGAATTTGTACATGCAAAACTAGATGACAATGTGTGCAATGCAGGCTACCTGCATTACAGAAACGTGTGCAACACACCACACTCACACACAGATTAGGTCAATTTCTTTTTTTATTAGCTGTACAGCAATACATTCTCCAGCACATCTTTTTTTTTGACCCCCCACAGCTTTTTTCATCCACTGTAGAAGTTCACACAGTACAGCCAAGTACAAAAATGCATCAACCTAGAACTTTAAGAGCTAAACAAAGCAATTTAAATGCAATACATAGAACAGAGGAAATTCCATTCTGAATCAGCAAAAAAAGTCCTGTAAAAGCTTACGTATTTTAACAAGGGACAAACTTCCATTTACAAGCACCCCCCCCCCACTCAATGTTACACATTGCCCCTTTTCTTCTTTAAACCCCAGATAAACGCACATATCCAACCCCTAGTTAATTACAGACTCAATTTCAGAGGATCAGGGTTTTAAATCTTCCTTCTCGGTTCATATAAAATGATACAGTTTAGAGCTACAAAAAAAGAAAGAAAAAAAAATTGCGATGACCTAAACATAATCTTTTAAAATGTACATTTAAAAAGGCTCTTTCCCCACCCCAATTAATATTGTCTGTTAGTGTGCTCCGAAACATTCCAAATCGTTTCATCTGCAAGCAAAAAAAAAACAAAAAAACCCTCCTGCATGATTTTATAGTAATTTTGCACATTTACACACTACAGATTAGCAGAAGTCCAAAGCTACTGTTAAAATGTTGTCCTGCCAGCATTTACAATGTCTTAAATCGCTAGAAAAGATTAAAATGTAGAAAACAAAATTATTTACAAGAAAGACCTTAAGCTGAGATGCTTTGTACAACATAATCTTAGAGGCTTTAATATTGCAACGTCAAGATCGTTTATAAACTTGACACAACTGTTTGAAGAAATTCATAACCTCAACAGGGTCAAATTCACAATGATGCAGAGTATAACCATATTATACTAATGTGACGGGGGACGACACAAAGAATACAACCTTCCCCCCCTACAGCAGTGATATAACCTGGACTGTACAAAGCATCTTGCAGCTTCAGGATGAGCACTGTGAAAAATGCAACCACTTGCCCCCCTACTCACATCCACTTCACTATTCACAGATAAATGGTGGTCTTAATATCGTCCCTTCACCGCCCCCTCCCCCACTATCACGCAATAAAAATTTAAAAAAAAAAAAAAAAACCCAATGCACTGCTTAGCAACTCTTCACAGCGCTCAAGTGGTCTAAAGAAAAGCAAGTACAGAAGCATAACAAAAACAAGTTGCTTTTGAAAACATCCTGGGCCAAAAACAAAACTAAAAAAAATAATGAAAGAAGTGGATGGGGAACACAGAAACACACAGAACACAAGCATGTTGCTTCTCTCCCATCACCGGTCCATCATACTGAGAATCATTTCCGGGGTCAGATCCCCGTTGGGAGCCGCCTCCACTACAGGCAGTTGGACCGCCTCACTCTCCATTTCCTCCGGGGGCGCCTCTGGCTCCTTCTTCACCTCCACGATGATGTTCTCAATGGTACCAGTAGACTCATCTTCAACCTGTATGATGGCTGCAGCTAAGGGAGGGAAAGAAATTAATTTACTACTTGAATGCACAACACATTGCTCCAGCAATTGAAATTTCTAAAAGAGAGAAGGCATTAAAAAGTTTGAATATTTATAAAAAAAAAAGAAACAATTTATTTAAATCAGTAAGTAATCTGCCACAGCATGTGTTAGTTCAGTGAAAATAAAGCCAAACTATAATCCCAATTTTAAAACATTGCCTTTCGTTGGCATGTGGAGGCTACTGGAGGCAGGTCTCTGAACCTCAGGAATGCAGTGAAGCACACTTACGTGGAGCAGGTTTTGGTGTGTTAGCCTTGCCAGGGGGCCGGCCTCGTTTTCTCTTAACTGGGGTGGGCTGAGGGGTAAGTGGTTCCTCCTCGACCTCCACAAGATCAGCTTGAGCTTCAGCCTCCGCTTCCGCTTCTGCTTCAGCGAGGTCGTCCTCATCCTCCTCCTCAATGTCTTCCAGTTCGGGATCTGCATGCTCCTCTGAAAAAGGAAGGATTCTGTAAGCATTGCTTCTACAGACAGAGATGGCGTTTGAGTCTTTGAAACTGGAGGAGGTCAGCCTTGTCCACTATGAGCATGGAGAGAGAGAGAGAGAGAAAAAGAACACACGCACGCACGCACGCACACACACTTCCACACTGGGCATTATTTGGCTCTTACCGCTATCATCATCATCATCATCATCTTTCTTGCAGCGCATTTTCTTCTTCCTTCCGACCCTAGTCTTTTTAGGTGTGGCTCCGTTCTCACCTTCCATGGAGTCTGGTCCACAGCAGTTCTCTGCATGCCGAGCCATGGTGTTCTGAAAAGGAAAAGCATTGCTTTAGTAAGAAATACAAGTCCACATTAAAAACATCAATTCAATTGTTAAGAATTTTTTTTTAATTTATTTTTTTTAATTTATTTCTAAAAACGTACCCTGCGTGTAAATGTTTTACCACATTTGGTGCAGACAAAGGAGGTGGGCACAAAGCTGGGATCATGGTAACGCCTGAAGTGCATGTCCAAAAGCTGTTTCTGCCGGAAGGTTTTGTCGCAATGGCTGCAGGCATACGGCTTCTCTCCTGTATGGGTTCGTTTGTGCATCACCATGTGGCGTTCCTAAGAGCAAGCGATAAAAGCAGGAACATTCGTCAATTTTAAAATGGGAGCTGTACTCCGCGGGTTCGATTAAGAATCGCTAGAACACAGACTGAGATTTAGCAGCACATTCACTGCCATCTCACCCAAAAGCAATGCATTCGTTTTACTCTCCTGCAACCATTCAGTACTGTTTAGAAGATATTAAATAAATAGTCAGTCACACATTTGCTCTCCATTAGTTACCTACATTGGAAAATAGGGGACCAATATCACGAAATACAGCAATAAGGAGAAGCAACTCAGGCATTATCTAATTCTGTAGTTCAATCTGACTCTGTATGAAGCTACCAATATAAAATATATCTATTACACCGGGCAAAACACAAATGGCTGTTTGAGAGGCGCTGCTCAAGCACATCTCCCAGTGTTTTTCTCTCTCTCTCCTCACCTGTCTACAAGCATAGTCACACAGCTCACACTTGAAGCGCTTCTCGTTCTTGTGAGACTTCTGGTGTTGAATTAGGGCATAGCGCTCATGGAACACAGCTTCACAGTAACGGCACTTCTTCCCCTGCTCAATGTACGAGTGCTGCTTTCTCAAATGAACACCTACAAAAAGAAACAAAATGAACAAGGCTGAATTTCAATCGCATACAAATATCAGGGAATGTATAAGACATATCGGCTTACATTGTTCCTCTGTGAAGCATCACACACAACCAACTCGTGATATTGCAGTATTGCACATTACAGCAATGAATGGCTTACCCAGGTCACTCTTCCTGGCAATTACAGTGTCACAGTGAGGACAATGAAATTTGGCCACGTTCTCGGTGTGTTTCTGCAGAATGTGCATCTTCATAGTGCCGCTCTGAGTGAAGCGAGCATGGCAGATGTAACATTCGTAAGGCTTCTCTCCTGTGTGTGGTGGGGGGGGGGGGGGGGGAAGAAAAAAAAAAAAAGGGCAAGTTAATAATCTGAGAATTCCTCACACATGCAAACATCTTTTGCTGCAGCCCAATTAAAAAGGAGGATGCCTGAATGTTGTCTTCTAACATGTTCCTAAAACCACCAAAAGACAGCCCCTTCTACTCTCTGCAAGCCTAACTGCGGCTCTTAGCACCTGCTTGGTTAAGGAGTGCTTACCCGAATGGGTCCTCATGTGTCTCTTCAGTTTGTAGGTGTCTCTGCTGGCATAGCTGCACAAGCTGCACTGGAATGGGCGCTCTCCAGTGTGGGAGCGGATGTGGCGTTTTAACTTGCTGACCTGGGAAAAAGTCAAGCCAGCTGATGAGGACACGCAGTTCTTTAAAAGATCAGGCACATTATTCACCGGTTACCGTTGCACTAAATAATAAGGTGCCAACATTCTGTGGGGGAGGAAGCCGCAGAGATTCTGAGTGTAGCAAAAGCTAGTACAATACAGGAAACCTGGACTACTAAACTGGTATGAAACATAAGCTGCATGTGATTACCGACACTCTGCTTAACAGTTTATAACTTCAGATCGCCATTCCCTCACCTCTACACTGGCATAGTCACACATAGAGCACTTGAATGGTTTCTCATGGGTATGTTTGTAGCGGCGATGTCTGACCAGCTCTCCGCTGGTCACAAAGGCCATGTCACAGTCTTGACATTTGTGTGGTCTGGTTCCTAAAGGAGAGAAGCAGAAAAAAAAAACAACACACATTTGAAGCAACCTGCGAAAAGCATACGTCTACTGACATCTTGTGGAGATTTTAAAGCTGCATATTTACGAAGAGCATATTACTGCTGTGTGACTACACTGGGGGGCAAAAGTTATCAAAAGGCAGACCCCGAGTTCAAGGCTCCATGAGAAAGCATACCTGTGTGGGTGTTAAGGTGGTTTCTTAGGAGCGTCACAGTTCTGAACGCTCTGCCGCACAGGTGACATTTGTGAGGCCTTTCATCAGTGTGGCTCTTCATGTGCCGGTCCAGATTCGAACGACGGGGACAGGTGTAGCTACACAACTCGCACTGGAATGTTTTCTTCACACCTGCAATGAACAGAAATAAAACAAAAACAGTAATGAAATTAAGCATTTGAATTAATAGAATAGCTGGCAGTCTTTATGTATCATATAGGTGAGGATATTGCCTAGTTGATATGTAAAATCCTCCCCATGTCCTGACTGCCTCACCTTTCTTTTTAATCTTGGTTGGCTTGGGCTGCTTCATATTCCCCACCACTTTCTCAGCGTTGACTTCTGAAAGCAGGCCCTCCTGCTGCTCCTCTTCAAAGTCATAAACAGACACGTCCATGTCCTTGCCCTCTTCGGTGTTATAACGCAGCTTGCTCTTCTTGGTTTTCTTGGACTTCTTGGAGGGCGGCTGGTAGTCGGGATCCTTCTGCCACGTGCTGTCTTCGTTCTGTTGGGACTGCTGCTGCTGCTGCTCCTCAATCTGCTGCTGTTGGTGGTGCAGCTCTTCTTGCTCCACTGTCTCCACCTCCCCGTTGGCACCCACCTTGACCACCTGGAAGCCCTCAGGCAATGGCAGTGTGTGGCAGATCACTGGATCCACTTCTTTAGGCATGTTCTCATAGGTGCCCTGGAACTCCTCCACAGTGGCAGAGCTCACCGGTACGGACACTGGAACAGGCACCTGCACCAACTGCAGTTCCCCAAGGTTGATGGGCTGCTCCTCCATATTGACCACCTGCAACGTAATTATCTGGGTTTCATCCACGGTTGTCTCGCCTCCCTCCTGGTGCACATCAGTTTCCAGGACTTCTGTCTTCATCTGGAGTAGGGTGGGGTCCAGCTGCTCCATCAACACCATATCCACATTGCTGTTGACATTGACGTCCTGGACCATCTCTCCAGCCACCTGCTCTTCTGATCCGTCCGGCTGGTCCTGCACCAGGACGTCACTCTCCTCCTCCAGACCCCCGTCGCGCCTCCTTTGGTACGTCTTGCGCTCCTTCCCTTTGGAGAAGGTCTCTCCTTCATCCACGACTGCTTCATTCTCATCCGTCTCCATGGTTATAACCTACAGCAAATAAAAAAACAAATCAGTATTTATGAGTCATGTCTACTGCTATAATTATTATTAGATTACTACAATTGTCTAGATCACCAAATAGATTTGTGTTATGCATACAGAAATAAATGATGTTAAATGGTTTGGTTTCAAGTTTTAAAGGGGAAAATAAATTAAATACAAAACCGTCCCAGATACATTGTCGTCATACAAAATATTACCTCCCCAAGTCCTAACCCAAACAAGCAATCTTCTAAAAACTTGTTTTGCTAGAGAATAAGAGGAAAATGAAAGTGTATTTGGAGGACCCAACATGTTCTTACTGAAACAGGCTTTAAAAAAAACTATGCAATACTAATATTAAATATGAAAAATATATTTTCTTGGTCTAGTATTAATTTATTAAAGCAGTAACAGTATAACCCTACTTGGTGAAGATGCAGCAGAGCATTCCTAAGACTGTATTAGTTTGGACCCAACAAAACAGTCAGATTGTTCTTGGTAAACTATTTTGGTGCTGCTTTTCCTCATTGACCAAATATTGCACTTGGCCTTGTGTTTCCAAGTGTTGCTTTCAGACAGACAGTCAGCCAGCAGGGTTATATGACTTGCATATAAAATAACAGAGTCAACTGCTTTCTACTCTGTACTTGCTTGTTCCAAGATTACCTGCATCAGCAATGGAAATTTCATCTTTCTAGAAATCTGACTTCACGATGACCTCAGCTGGAACCTGTCTGAACACTTGCTGACAACTAGCTATACTGCCACCTGTTGAGAATAAGATGCTTAAAAAAATAAAAACCTGCATGCATAGTTTCTTCTAACAGATGTAGTCAAAATTGATTAAAAAAAAAAAAATCTTGCACAATGCATTTACTACCCTAAAAGTGCTGCATTACAAGACTAATCAACATTGGCCTTGTGTTTACATAGAACACAATACAAACTACATTTTTGGCAGTAAAATCATTCAATTGCTGCACTTTTGTTTGCTTGGTGCGGACTCTGTATATTCACTAGATGGATATTTGTAATCAAAACAGTGTAGTTGAATTACCTTGCCATTGGTTTCTAATGAAACTGGTAGCCTAACAATGCATATTTAAAAGCACTACCTTATTCTTACTATTCAACTAAATGTATTGTGTTATTTTGCACATCATGCAATGAAATACAGTTAGGATCTAAAATGTTCTGGCAACTAAAACAGTTCATTTTGCTTTGATTGCATGCATTTCAAATAATTTCCTACATTTGATCTAGGTTGTTAAGTACATACGTTGTAATCTACAAATCCTCTAATTTGTACATAAAGCATAACTTAAAATAAATGTATAAAATGCAATCAAGTAAGGTACTACATTTACTGATGTAAATAAACAGCTCACTTAATTGCAATTTAAAAACACATTCGTGTTTTGATGGACTACAGAGACACACAACAAAAAATAATTTTGGAGGGAATAGCCATAGCAGCGGTATAATTTATATATATATATATATATATATATATATATATATATATATATATATATATATATATATATATATACATATATATATACACACACAGAAATTACGTTAACGACTTATAACACAAAAAATCCATAAAGTTCAACCATACTTTTTCAGTTTAACGTCTGACAAAAATGCCTTTGCATTGCAACCTCTGTCCTAAATTACGTTTTTGAACCAGCCAGATTGTAGAGGGAGCTCTCAAGTGTTTATCCGATTTCGATGTTAGGTAGAAAGGTGGCCTGTTTGAAAACAGGCGTACCATGCAGCAAGACCCACTACCTAGTTTGAAACAATGTTGGGAGGTGACGTGGTTTAATAGTTTAAAAAGGTAAATACCTCAATCTTCAATTGTACTTTAATAGACCGGTAAGCTTAAATAATATCAATTTACAAATACTAAAAAAAAAACACACTTCTGATTAATAAATATGATACACGATCTGGTTAGCATTGCCAGTAAACATTAACCAGACGTGTTAAAGTAAGGCGTTGCTAGCTGGCCTTTGGGATTTTAGATTTGCATTGTACAATACAATACGTGTGTATTTACTGACTGCTGTAAACATATTTAAGAAAATGTCGCAAAATAAATTAATAAAAACAGGTTGGTATCGACCAAAGCAAAAGGCAGCATACATACGGTTTATCGAAACCACAGAATCGAATGCAACATGTTTTGGGGAGAAAACACATTTATATTGTACAGACTAGGATATACAATGACCATCTTGAGACTTGGAATATTTCCAAAGAAATGTTTTGATGCGTTAATATGTCTATATTCTGGAGTCAATTCCTGCCAGTCGCGGGTTTCTTTCTAAAGAGGAAACAAAGAAAAAAGAAAATGGACGCCTGGCCTAAACATGCCTCCAAAAGAGCGAAGCCTTTCAAAAAAATCCATCCGTACCAAACTATTACCTAATTAGGACTGCAAAAGAGTAAATACTTGAACATTATCCCGAACTTCTGGGTTATAAATGTTTTTTCCTAAATTTTCAATAACGATAGAGGGAGACAAACACCCCCCGCCAGCCGCCAAGACCGGAGCCCCATCGTGACACCTAGAGGCCGGAGAAAGCTCCTGCAAAAACCCCCTTTTTCGAAAAAGTAACGCATTTCTACCTGCTTTTTTCTGTGTAATTTCTCCTTAAATGTAAGTTAAAGCACAGGCTCGTGTCTGGGTTCTGTCGACGATGACGATACGCAGCTTTCAGCTCCTCCGGTGCTTTTAATCCTCTCCCGCTATAGCAGAGTAGGCTCTGCACAAAATGGCGGCCTGGAGCCGGTGACTGCGCCTGCGCGGAAAGATTCGCCCAGGGGACGGGAGGGGGGGGGGGGGGGGTGAAAGCAGAGCATTGTGGGGATTGGTCGAGAGAGGCGCCACTTTTGAATCCGAGCGTCGCTACGTCATCGTAGCTGTCGTGTAACGGTTGTTGTCATGACACACACGAAGGTGTTTACACTGCAGTTGGAGAGTATGCCGAGTTTTGATTATTAGAAACCAGAGTTTATAACATTACACAAACAAGACCTGAATATCACCACAGGAGAGTGTTGTTGATAGCACCAAATTAAAATATTAATGAAGGCTGTTTGGTGTTTTATTCTAATAGTGCTGTGGTTTATTATTATTATTATTATTATTATTATTATTATTATTATTATTATTATTATTATAGTACTCTATTTTTTATAATCATGAAATTTAGATTAATAAAACACAAAAACGCCGAGCAAATAATTTTTGGTGATCATTGTTTAACTGAAATGTCTTATGTGTATTGAAATTTGTGATTAGTCACAAAACTGTATCAGTCTGCTCAGCAGAGTAATATAATGTTAAATTGTGTTTGCGCCATTCAAAAATAATATAAACAGTGTGATGGATTATGTGTTTAATAATTCTGATTGTGTGTATACCACGTGTTTTAAGGTAACGGAACTTTTTTTTGTAAACTGGCTTTTTGTACATTTAACATGTTATTAAATACTGTTATTTTAACGGCTTCAGAGTTGCTACGACGCCAGTGAATTGAAAAAAAGAAGAAAAAATGTCCCAGTTTTTCACTCTGGACATCTGGTAAATCTAAAACTTTTAAACAAACTATCTGGCGAGCCCTCTAAACAGCTGGGTCAGGAAAAGCATACGAGAGCCGCAGCAAATACAGATCCTCCGTGTCAGTCTAGGGCTAAGCTAATGGTAACTACAAAAAAAACATTACACCATCCAGATACCAGCACCTCCCAACCCACATCCGCACCAGGGACCCCATGGAATTGGAATATTAAATCTACTGTGTCACCGCCTTCATATACAATCGTATATACTTGTTTTAAAATTAATGTAGCAGAAAGATATCTTCCATGAGATTTAATGTTTGTTTTTTTTTTTTTTTTTAAATATATTTTTTAAATCGTTTTTCTATTTTTATTTACTGTGTGCTACACTGCTGTTTGAGGTCTCAGAAAACAAACACCTGCCCTTTCACTTCCAAACAAATGCAAATGAGATGTCTGGGAGCCTTTTATTGTCAAGTGCAAACAGCAGTAACCCATAGGCTATACACAGACTGCACAGACACGTGGGTTTTGAAATGAGCAGCGATAGCAGCTACTATAATCTAACAAATACACCTGAGTATTACAAATTGTACCATCTTTTTATGTAACAGGTGGTTTGAAAATGTAAAGTGATGTAATACTTACAACCACCACTGTGTGTGTGCGTCTCCAAAATATGTTTTAGGTTTGATGTTCAATCTGAGCAACTGTGGCTTGGTAGGCCTTGGGTTTACAATGCAATGCTGTCAGAGTAAAAGTCTTGATTTGCACGGGGAGGGGTGGGTAGGAGACAGAGGGGCAGATGTGGGAATGGAAGAACACTGTGGAATGTAGTAGAGCAGGATGTCAAACTATTACAGTCGTTCCCAATCACAGCGGAATAAACCACAAACCCAGGATTTAAATTGTCAAATCTTCTGTTTTTTATTATTTAGTTTATATTCCGGTTTGGGCAAGATCTTTTACATACAATATATATCTTATAGAAAAACAAAACAAGAACAAAAAAAAAGAATTTTTGAAAATCACAAGTGAAATTATTACATCTTTCTTTAATCCTGCACAATCTGTAAATAACTGGAAAATAAAACAATATAGTGAAATTTCGCTGCAGTTTTGTTTTCTTCTTCTGAAGCAGTTTAAGTCCTTCTTATTTTAAATAAAATGTATAATTTTTCTTCTTTTTATTTTATTTTTACAATAAAACGTTCTAGATTGTAATATGAGGAACTTGGATAGAAGTGGCTTCCATTACTTAACTACAGTCCACCAGTGGAACAGACACGTGGAATGAATGGAGCATTCCAACGGCATTTGCAACACTGGTTCAAAAATATAATGCTGTCAGGTCCCACTCCCAACCTGCTTAATATCCTGTAACTAAGGGCACTCCCTCCAAATGGGAAGCGATTCATTCTTTATTAGGAATCACGGAGAGGGCTGGACCAGCGAGCTGCACCCTTTCCTGTTCCTCTCAGCTGTTCCTCTGTTGGTTGGTCTGCTGTCAATCTTCAGGTAGAGGCTGGGCACGTGGTTCCGAGTAGCCAATCAAAGTGATCAACCCCCCCCTCGGATAACTGCCTTTTCACCAGCACTTGCCGTCACTGTTTTTTACACTTTGTGGTCTCATAACATTTCCAAATTAGGATAGCAGAATAAGGGGATCACAATACATTTTTTTGAATAGCACAAATTAGATACTGCCTGCCCCCCTTTGTAAATAAAAGACAAGTTCAATGTTTTAAGGATTTCACCCCAGTTTGAGAAATGCTCCCCCAGTTGAAGCGTCTCTTTTTTAAGCGTTTCAAAGTCTCATTAGTGTGGCTGTCCGCCCACACACCTGCTGCGATGCTCCATTCTCCTGGTCATAAGTAGATCAAAGTTCAAAGTGCATTTCCAGCAGAAAAGTCCATGTAACATTTAGCCCCTCCCCCCAAACCCTCCCTGCAGCCCTCATTGGCTCATAATCCTTGTGTGTCAAAAAGCACAGACCTGTGATGTTCCAATCAGTCAAGTGCTTTAAAAAAAAACAAAAAAAAAAAAAAAAAAAACCTGTCCCCTTGCTTTGGAAGATGAAGCTGGACTGCAATATAAGGCAGTAATACTGGCTCGCTTTCTCTCTCTCTCTCTGTGTCTGACTCGTGCTGCTGCCCCTGCTCCTTCAGTCAGGCAGCGAGTCCCGTCCAATCTGCTCCGCTCCGTCCTTTCAAATGGAAGGATGGGATCCTCTGTGAGGCTCGCTCCGCTAGAATGCTGTGCTGGTCATGCTGCCGGGGGCAAAGAGCATGGGCAAGCCGTCCTGAGAGTCCTCCGCATGGCGTTGAGCGAGCTTCCCCTCGTCACCTGGAACAGACACACACAGAAGAGAGCACACACACACACACACACACACACACACAGCGCACACACAGAACACACACACACAGATCACACACACACACAGAGCACACACACACACACACAGAGCACACACAGAACACACACACACAGATCACACACACACACAGAGCACACACAGAGCACAGGGAGGCAGGGTTACTACACCGGCATCTCAGGCTATTATTAAAAGTCTTACATACATACGTTACATTTTTTCATGTATATAGAAAACTGCTAATCCAACTGTGATGATCCAACTGTATATTTAGAGTATTGGATTCTGTCATGCCTTGGCCTATATTATTCCGTACATAGTGTTCATATAAATTGTGCTTTTTCATTGCACGAATAGCTCTAATTCTGAATTACTTGCTACGATAAAGACTTGATCAATGGTTATTATTTTAGTTATTACTATTAACTGTAAATAAATCTTGCATCTCTTTCACACTATACAACTGCTTTTTTTCCAGTGAGCTAAATTGGAGCTCAGCACTTTGAAGTTTATAAATATGAAACTCCTAAATATATATCTGTATCTTACTGTTTCAAGCTATATGTAGCTGTTCCTCTCTTCTGATGCAATGAACAAAGATGATGTCTTTTACAATAACATCAGCATATCATACTTGTACAGCAATGCTACACAACGACAGTCAGGGTTTTACTCACCGAAGGACAGCAGGGCCTGCTTTGCTGCCTCTCTCACATCATCCTTGTCCGTCTGGCACAGGTACACTAGTTGGTCTATGCTCTCTTTGGCCTGAAAGAAATATATGATTAACTATCAAGGTTCCTATTGCATTTAATTTTTGTAATTCAATGGAACTCCTGTGCTGTGTTATCACACTGGGGAGCAGAAACAGGGCTGTGTTCTAATAATTCTGAGGTCGAAACCTCATTCTAAATAATTCCATGCAGCAGCAATACATTCTTGATGGGGTGGGGTGGTGATATAAAAAACACAAAACTAGCACTGCTAAATTAGCATTGCACCCTTGAAAGAAGTTGACTGCTTCCTTTCAAGTGCGGGCTCTGGACTACTCATTTTAATCAGGAACGACCGCTCACAGTTTGAACCACAATTGCATCTGATTGCAGAAATCGTTCTCTTTATCCAATTAACCTGGCAGGTGTTTCCGCTACAGGCTCTCAACAGAGCCTCGCTAGGGCCTGAGCGGTACTGCGGCTCATCTGAACCAGGGACTGGAGCACAAACACAAACACAGGGGCCTGAAGGAGTAGCTGTGCCAACCTTAAGACACGAGAGAGCCTTGCAGCCTGCTACTCGGGTCTCCACACTCTCATCTTCAAGTAGTTCCAAGCAGGACACCAGAGCCTGGAGAGAGAGAGAGAGAGAAGAAGAGAGTCAGCTTCATTCCTGGACCACACAGAGGCAGAACTAGACATTACTGAGCAACAGAGCTGTTGTGGAAGTGGCTAACACACACACGCGCACGCACACACAGCAGTAATAATGTACAATTGGTTAGTAACTACAATATACAGTGAGGATATCTGCACGTGGATTTTTGCTTCATGCTCATCACCTAGGCCAGGATGACAGTTAACCCCAACCAAAACTTCAAGGTCACCAGCTCCTGGCTCAAAAGCATGACCACAATATCTGCAGCTCAATCTTTTTCCCCCACCAGGGGGCGGCAGAGACTACAAGTTTCAGAAACCTTGCATCAGCACTGTGCATGGTGGAGACTGTCAGGAAGCTGGCTGTTTTTCTTACCCTCTCCCTGGATCTGGGGCTGTCTGCCAGGCTACGCAGCAGTGCGGAGGCAGCGTTGCTGACCTTGATCCTCTTGTCAAGCAGCAGGAGGCTGAGCGCTCGCAGACCCTCCTTCTGCAGCTGGGTCTCCGGCACTCGCTTCAGTGTCTTGAGCACAGTGTCCTGGTCCCCAGACTGCAGGCTCTGAATCAGGGACACTGCCAGGGGAAACAAGGCTGTCACGAGGTCCACAAAGAGGCACAGAACACTGCACTGCTGTTATAATGCATAATACACTCGCTGCTGGTTTTTTTTTTTTTTAATTTTGTAGTCGCCAGTCAGTTTTTTTTTGTTATTTTCTCCCCAATTTAGTAGTGTCCAATTTTTTTTTTTTTTAGCTCAGCTCACCGCTACTACCCCCGCGCTGACTCGGGAGGGGCAATGACGAACACACACTGTCCTCCAAAACGTGTGCCGTTAGCCGCCCGCTTTTTTACACACTGCAGACTCACCATGCAGCCACCCAGAGCTACAGAGTCAGAGGACAACGCAGCCCTGGGCAGCTTACAGGCAAGCCCGCAGGCACCCGGCCAGACCACAGGGGTCGCTGATGCGCGGTGAGCCGAGGACACCCTGGCCGACCTAATCCTCCCTCCCCCTGGGCGGCGCTCGGCCAATTGTGCGCTGCCCCCTTGGGAGCTCCCGTCCTCGGTCGGCAAAGGAATAGCCTGGAAATCTAACCGGCGACGTCCAGATTATAGGGTGCATCTCACTGCTGTTGTATTTCTAAAGGTGAATCAGCTTTGTGACTTGTACAGTACACCCCTGAAACCCCACTGTCTTCCCTTATTGTTTAGTACAGAAAACATCATTTGGTTGATATTTATTTTTATGGTTCTTTAGTACCAGGGCAGAAACCAATTTTGCTAGGGATTTCTTGTGGCTTCTTATTCTGTATTTGCCCATATAAACAGATCTGAACTTTTGAAGCCATCAGCCTTTGAAGTTACAGGTCCGCAATAAAGAATAATACATCCTAGATGCTTACTTGCAAAACGTGTCTCAGTCTGTGATATTCAGAACACTTGCACTCGTTGCTGGTATTATATGGTATGTGCTTTATGCGGAAGAGCAATTTGAAAAATGGCTCTGCTTATTATCCAAGAGATTTGCATATCTTTTTTGATAAACAGCTGCGTTCAGCTGTTTGCAAACACGATCCTCTAACAGATCTGGGTCACATATGTTTAAATCTGCTTCCCATGGGATACATTCATCAGCAGTACTGATGAATGCAGAGCTGTGTGATTGGACAGCAGGGTCTGTAACCGAGCCCTAACCAATGAAAACCCACCCTTTACAAATGTTTGATCACCTTAAAGTGAGACCATATTCATATTCATAGATCTGTATTTGTTACCTGTTAATTATCTTGTTGTGTGTGCTCTGTATGATCTCTCTCTCTCTCTCTCTCTCTCCCTCTCCCTCTCCCTCTCTCTGTTGCAGATTTCAAGTTAGCTGTAACATTTTAAATCTGCATTTTTTTTTCAGAGCTGAGAACAATTAAAAAAAGGTTTAATTAAGCAAATGATTAGTTCAATTAAGGGTCTAGTTAAGTGATTGAGAGCTCAGATGGAATGAAAACCAGACAACACAGGGGTCCCCAGGACCAGCTTTGAGAAGCCCTGTTCTAGATGTACTGGTAAATACTGTTCGCACAGTACTCCTGGTTATTGCTGTCTCACAGTGAAGTGTTTGCAGTGTGTGCGAGTCCCGTACCTTGCTCAGCCAGCTCAGTGATGTAGGTGTCCAGCGCAGACACGCCCTCCTCCTCCAGGTGGCTCCAGTACTGGAAGAGGGTGATCAGCTCCTGCCTCCCACTGCGGCCTCGCTTAGGCAGCCTCTTCTCCAGCACTCGCTCAGCTAGCTTCACAAACACTGGGGCGGAGAGCAGGCACGTTACAGGGGAGGGTATACAACACACTGAACAGTCCCAACACCCACATCGACCTCTTGCACCACACTCGCTGTGCGGGGGAACATTGCACTTTTACCAGACTTTACCACTACTTTCCAGGCTTTACAATGCTTACCTATGCTTTACCTTGCCTTCACTGTGATTTATACACTTTATATATGTTAAACTCTCCCCACTCCCCCACATTCATGTTTTCTTGCCGTTACTGTAATATCAATTAAGGGCACTATTCTGATGTGCAAAAATAAGAATTAAAAACTATAAATTTACCTACATCCCCCTGCAAGTTTTTTTCTTGCTCTTTTTACAAGTTTAAAGTTTGTGTCTTGCTTAAAGCAGGCTGTAAGATTACAGGGAGTAATACTCAAAGGTCTTTCTTCACTTGACCCAGCTGGAGTCTGGGGACGGAACAGAGATCTCATAGAAGTGAACAGATGTCCCATTGGGTCCCTAGTGGCTTCTGTTTATGCCTCTGTCCCATGAGACATCTGAAGCTGTGCTGGAGCAGGACAGGCCCCTACCTGTGTCTGCTCTGCTGGCGTGCTGGTCGTGGAGTTTGGCACTGAAGACTGAGCGCAGGCTCTGCAGGAACCTCTCTGCGGTCGTGGTGTACACGTTCAGAGACTCTGTGCACTGGCTCCAGAACGCCAGGGCTTTGTGCTTGGATTCCAGGAACGGCAATACTGGGGATCAAGACCAATGCATTAACTGCTACATGCTGAATATACATGCAGTGCTCATGTAAAAGCTACAGGACAATGGCACCGTACACCCACGCGTCCCTCGTGCACCGCTCCGGGGCTCTGTGGCTGTGCTGAATTTGTTTTGGCACACTGTTTTGGTCAGTTCATTAGATTCCAGTCATTACCCTCACCCAGCAGCTTTAGCTAATGCAACATTTCTCACATGTTTATTCTTTCCCCACGAGGAGATTAAGCTGCACCGTACTAATGGATTTAATAAATGTTTGCCTGAAGCCTCAAAGAATTGAAATAGGAATGTCATTAAACCGATCTGTTAATAAAACGCTGGAAGAATATAGTGGTCAATCAGCAATTACAATACTCCTTGTTATACCACCTAACCAGCTAGACAGCAGTGTGGTCAAGGCTCCCATTTCATCCTTAATGACCGCTGGCTCTGCAGTGTTATGAAGGTGCAGCAGTGTGTAATGGATTGTGTTGCGTTGACTTTAGGTCACTCGTACAGTCCAGTCTGCGGTGCTCACCCTCCTCAGCAGAGTTCACGACCCCGCTCTTCTCCTCGCTCACTTTGCACACCAGCCCCAGGACTCGGGCTTCCCTCAGCAGCTTGTCCAGAGCATACATCTCCCGGCACCGCAGCGGCCCGAACGTACCCAGTTGCTGAACAAACAGGAAAATTATTATTATGATTATTATTATTGTAACTACTATAATGTTTCATCTGATAGAAGTTTATACAGTGCCACAGAATATATTCTCTATGAGAGCAATTAAAATGACATCGCTATCAAAATATCTAGAGGCAGCTTCCATATATTGTTACAGAAGTTCAATTTCCTTTTGCCCCCCCGGGAAGAGGACAGGCTATATTTAAATCATTGTGCGTCTCCACTGTGCGCTGGGAGGAGAGCAGAACTGGAATAGTCAGAATGAGTCACACTGCAGCCCTGCCTAGGACTGGTCACACTCCATTTACAGACTCTGTTTACAGACTATGGAAACAAACCAACCGTCTACATACATGAATTTAATTTCATAAAGTACATTTACAAAACAATATCCAATTAGAAAATTAAACTGATCAGATGAATCCTGTATTTACGGTCACCCCATTTCTTCAGTAAGCAGCCACCTGTCTTCAGCAGTCACCAATACTCCCACTTTGGTAACTGCTAGTTAATTTTTATCTTATAATAGCGCTGCCCCTGCATCCCCACAGCCCCACGCGCTCAGCTCACCAGCAGCAGGTGGCTGCAGTTGTCCAGGTGCACCACCAGGGCCCGGTCCAGGTGCTCGCTGCCTGTGCTCATATGGTCCGGAGACACGTCAGAGTCCCCGAGGAGCCCGATCTCCTCCGAAAGCACCTCCCCCGGCACGCTGCTGCCCTGCTGCAAGCTGGAGAAGGCAAACCGAAGCGTTACACCGAGTCTCTAGGAGAGCAGAGCCGCCAGCAAGGCACACTGAGCCAGCCGCTCTGAAAGGAGTGCCGCCAAGAAACACTGGCACAGTCGAACTTGTAGATATTGAGGTGTTCAAACACCTTGCGAGTATAGAAATGTACAATCTTTACAACAAATGTATCCAGCAGCACTAGTTATTGCTGGAGGTCTATCTTTGATCATTAAGTTAACCAGCCAACTTGAATATTGAACCTACAGGTGTTACTGCGTTAGCATGCATCATAAAAAACAGCGGATGGCATCATTCACGGACATTGGTGGCATCTATATTTTGCTGTAACGTGAAATATTGAAAACTGAATTATCAATTGGTGAAATATATTGAGGAGGCACTGTATACTTTTGTGAGCCCAGGGTCATATATAACTAATTTTATTTTGTTTTAAGTATGAATTGAATAGAGAGATTTAATGGATGGATAGATAGATCTCAAACTATAGATCTGTACGTAGTTCAATAATCAGTGAGCATTTAATTACCTGTCTACAATGCTGGATTGAACGCTATGCAATAAGCCCTGAATCCCCCCATACCTGTCTGTTCTGCTCGCCCCCTCCTCCTCCTCCTCCTCCTCCTCCCTCTCCCTCTCCTCGTCGGAGCTCCCCGACACGCTGTCCTCCAGGTCATGGGTGTTGAGGAAGTCGAAGCTCTCGAGCGCGTGCTCCACCGTCAGGCTGATACTGGAGGCCCTGCTCCGACACAGTCCCTGCCTCTGCTGGGAAACACCAGACAAGCACAGTCAAACTCGGGAAGGCTCCACGCAGTCACCACGCAGCTCTACCAGAGGATTGCAGAGTCTTGTGCTAACTGGGGAGTGTGATTCAGATGGTCCCCAAGGGCTCTTTTAAACAAAAAGACAGATGAAACAGAACTTTGAAAAGTGAGATTGAACTTCACTCAATTTACAACTGTGTCCTCCTGTCCTGTTAAGCTGGGGGAAGACGATGCTGGGGGAGCTTGGTTTCAGGCTGCTGCATGGCACACTAGGGGAGACTTGGGTTTTTAACAAAAAAGGGGCCTCAAACTAGGTATCCTGTCTACTGGTTCCAAGCCACTGTTCCTGAAAAAGTGGCTTAGTGTTCCCTCAGTTTTAGTTCTCACTTAAGCGTTCTTTCTTAATACAAGAAGTCATTAAAGTTAGCACACTTAAATGAGCACTTCTCCTGTCTGGTGTGTAGCAGCCCTGTGGGAGGGCAGGAGTCGGGCTGTCTCAAGGACACAACTGCTCTGACAAACTTCAAAAGGGCAAAAACACAAGCAGATTCCATACAATAGTGGAGAGCGATGTTTTCTCAAATGGAAGACGTGCAACCAATAGCATTTTAAAAGCCTTGTTGATTTTTTTTTTTAAAGAATATTTTTATTCAAAAGAAACATTTTATACATTTTTCATTATCACAAAACGCATGATTGTGTTTCTTTTTTAAAACTACTGTATACCGTTCTTTAGCCTCAGCAGCATTTCGGATTTGAGGTAAAGCTATGTTAAGAATCTTCAAGTTTTAATTAAACCAATGAAGCCTGCAGGCTGATGACAGGAGGCCCGCCATCAAAGTGGAAATTCTACTTAATTTCCAAAGCATCTTAATCTCATTGAGCCATCGTCCTAATCACAGTGCCCAGCAGCCCCACTACACCCTGTTGTAAAAACACACGGGGAGGGAGGGTGTCAGCGAGCTCCTTTCAGTGCAGATCATTACATCTTTCAACTGGCCGCCCTGGCCCGCTTGATTCACTGCAGCACTGTCCCGAGTCACGTACTGTAGGGCAGGGTTTCCCAATCCTGGTATCTGCTGGCTTTCAGTCCAACTTCTCAATTACTTAATTTAACCCTTAATTGCACTATTCATTAGCTTAATTAGACCTTTTTAATTGTTTTCAGCTTTGACAGTTGGAGATTTCAAGTTAACTATACATTTTATAAGTAACATATAAGAAGGCAGGTCTCTCAGATCTGAGGCAGGCCACAGCACTCGTCTGATCTGAGAGGACACTCTGTTGAGTGATTCCAACTACCCCCAGCTGATTTGCTTGTGGATTCAAAATTCGATTCAAAATTCGATTAACTGGGACACCAGAGACACAAACTTGTCTGAGCTGTTTGAGGTGCTGGAGAGACAGAGAATAGGTGAACATGCAAATGGAAGAATTTACATTCGGTTCTGGGAATGCAAAACAATGAATTGTATTAAAACATCAAAACTGAGCTTGTGGTAAATTCTAACTCAACTAAACAGCAAAGAAAAAAAAAAATCTCCAAAACCATGATCATTGCAGGGCACACAGGCAGTGAGGCTGCAGTCATGTGTTCTTCCACATAATGCGCCTGTTGCCCATGAGCAGCCCTGCAATAATACTGTCTGCTGTGGCTCCCTCCGGAGCGGTGAGGAATGGAACACGGGAGACACGCATCAGCACCGAGGTCACCGACTTCTCGCTTTACTGTTTCCACTGGTCCCACGTGACCTCATCTAGGAATGTGTACGTGAGGGGCTGCGTTAGAGAGCAGGGTCACCCAGGGTAGAGACAGGAAGCACCTCCCCCTCTTGACTGAGTTCCAGCCTCTCTACTGCAGCGGTATGGAGGCAGGATTGCCCTGGTTTACCCTAATAGCCTGCAGGTCTGAAGTGGCAGAGACCCTTCTCTTACCCCTCTATGGTCGGCAGACAGGGAAGCTGTGTGGATCACAAACCCACCTCCATCAGCAATCTCCAACGAAGGCGCCGTTTAGCACCAGTTGGCTTTGTTTATTAAATGCCTTGGGTTAAGACAGCAGAATGAAGGTTGGGATAAAGGTTAAATAGTCCAAACACAGAAGGAAAAAAAGTTGGTAATGAAAAACAGATGTAAATTGCTCATTTACCAAGTATTAAAAAGTTGTATACAAGGTATGATTCTGTTTCTCATTAAATATGACTTTTTAAATCTTGACTGGACCCCCCCCCGTCGCTCAATCCCAGGTGGAACAATCCTTCACCCCACATGTTTGATGTCAGGAGGGCTGATTGGAACATGGATGACGGGCGCAGTGGATATTTCAGCCTGCATTCCAAACCTGGAGTGAATTTCTAAAGCTATCTTTAGGGCCCTGCTCTATTACTGACCTCTATATTTCTCATTTTGACTGCCCTTTTCACCCTCTCATGTTATTCAGAAACAGAAATGTGTTGCACCCCTATGTACTCGCACCTTTTCTGTTTGTTACTGAACAGAGCTCATTTTCCATTGAACTCCAATGTATAAAAAACATCAAAGGTTAGCCCCGGGTTAGCCTTACCATGAGGATCTCTTCCAGGTGTCTCGTCTCCTGCTCCAGCAGCTGGAGCTCAGGGAACTGGCCTCTGTAATCATCCAGCGTGGAAATCAGTGTGTTCAGGGCCTCCTCGACGCCGCTGTCCACAGACTTGGCTTTCTCACTAGGCACTTCCCAAGTGTCCTCAGCCTGGCCTGGCCTCTCAACCTCAGAGGCCCCCTGCTGGCTCTGCCGCTGTTCAGTCCTGGGGGCCGCAGCCAAACCCTCCGTCACAACGCCCGCCTCTGTGAGGGCTGGGGAAGAAAGCTGGTCCGTGGACTGGGTTGTGGTTTCCGGCAGTTGGGCTACCACCACAAGTGAGTTCCTAGTCACATCCCCACTCTCCTTGGGCTTGCTGCTCACTGTGCTTTGAGAGTCTGTGGCCCTTTGCTGGGTTTCCTGTTCTTTTAGGTCTGGGGTTTTCTCCACCCTTTCAGGCGTGGAAGGAACCTCCATGATGATATCATCCACCGATATAGCATCGAAAGAGACAGTAGTCTCCGCAACAGCGTCCGTGGGAAAAGTTTCTGTGGCAACAGTCTCCGTAGCTACACTCTCTACAATGGCAGCGTCCGCGCTGGCTTCGCTGATGTGGCTGAGAGACCGCGAGTAGCGCACATGGCCGTTGGACACCACCACCTCGCTCTTCTCCCTGTCCTCCTCGCATGGCTCCTCCTCCTGGCTGGCTGGATCGCCGGCGCTCGCAGGTTCCTCCTTGGGGGCAAAGGCGATCTCGATGATGGGGGCCGCAGCCTGGATCTCGGGCTGGACCACAGTCTTCTGGGCGTGCCGCTGGTTGATGGGCAGCTGTGGGCTGGACGAATCGTCTGAGGACTCCGAGGAGTTGGACCAGGCAGCAGGGTTCTCCATCTCCTCCTGCCGGCGTAGCATGTTCTGAAGAGAGAGAGAGAGAGAGAGACAAGGCAGGATTCATATGGGTGGCTGACGGATCAAGTCAAGGAATGATCCCATTCAAATACCATAGATAAAAGTATCCATCTGCATGCTTAAAAACTGGGTCATCATTACACAGCAATACAGCGGACATTAACAATAGAAGTCTCTATGATACGGTACACGGCAGCGTATCTTTGAATTCTGCAGTTTAGGGACAGGTTGAATAAAGGAACCCAAGGGAAAGCATTGCTGGGTAAACACCTTGAGGAAGATCCTGCAAAAAGGTTCTGCAAAGCAGCCCTAACTCAACAGCACGAGGGTGAGGGATTAGCAGACCAGCAGGAAGTGGACACTACGACCCACCAGGACCACACGCTACAGTTACTGCACCACCACAACGTGAGGGGCACCCAGGGAACGCCTTTCACTGGAGGAACCGTTATCCAGTGCTCACTCTTGCTACTAAAGAACCCATTTATTTTTGGTACAAGACCATCTTTTAGCTACAAACAGACACTCCACTGGTTATTTTGTTACGTCTCCCAAAGGGGTTACAGCTCGTAAAATAATTCCAGAAATGGAACTGCATGACAGGTAAGATTTACAGCATTCATGACCTTTAACACCTTCCTTCAAGTAATCACAGAGACTTGGGCTAAATGATCCAGTCCCGTCTCCCTTGTGGTGGCTCTGAACACAGCTAATGCAACACCAGGCTACCAGGACTCGAAACCGACCTAATGTCAGACTACAGAAACTTACATAGAGCTTGGTATCACAAGAACCAAGGCGGGCGGATGTGACATCGCCACACAAGCAATTCCGAGACAGCTTTTCAACCAATGTTTCTCGGAAAACATCCAATAAGGACCATCTGTGCTGCTCTGTAGTGGCTTGGGGATGGTTCTTGAGGATTGAAGTAAACAGGATCATCAAACAGCGACTGACATGTTAATTACCTGCTGCTTTACAGCCTAAACTAACCCACACAAAATGAATACTGTCACAGTTAAAGGTGTAGTGTCCCATTCACTTTTAATATGGTTAAATATTGAGTTCCCTTATATTAAGATACCAGCTTGTGCAGCTGTTTTGTGGAAAATGTTATTGGTATAAAAACATTAAAAAAGGACTATTCTTCCTGAGTCGTGACAAGGGTTCACAATGTAGTTTACATTATGCCCTATTGCTGTACCAAGGAACATGCCCTTTTTTGTCTCACAGACGACTAAACCTACATTTGGGGCATTATTAACTTACACCAAGGTTATATTAAAAAGGCTGGCAGGAATATAGACCCAACAGAAATAAGAACTGGAGCAGGAGCTTGGCATGTCCAGTATATGCAGCCCCCCTGCAGTGCACTCTGGTTGATTAAAAACCCTTACATAGAAAGCTTGCTCCCGCAGGGAAGGTGTGTCCGGGGGACTCTGGTTGTAGGTGGAGAACCTCTTGTTCACTGTGGCGGTCTTATTGACAGTGCTGGCCGCTGAAGACTGGTCGTCCTTATCGAACGGGCTGAAAGAAAAGCAGAGGAAGGAAAGGATGACAAGAAGAACCGGTGAGGTCTGCTTGAATGATCTGAACTGTGGATGATCTCAATAACAACACCCTACCATAGCTCTGAACTCTGCTCCCCTGCTCAACTCCTTCCAGCTGCATTGCATTTGTACTGGGGCAGCTAATCAATCACCCAAGCTGGGGGTTTAGAACTAACAACAGCAGGATTAACAGGGTGAAAAGGACGGCTGCATTCAGATGTCTGGATCAGTAATTGGCCCTCTTTGGTTTGTGTGGTTTTGGAACAGGGCTGAGCAGAGGGGACGAATGTGTTTCCAGGTTCTAGTACTTACTTCCACGTCACCTCCAGGCTGAGTTTGATTGTTCCGAGGTCGTTGATATCCACTGCTACTGTCTGGGGGAGGGCGGCAAACAGGTCCTTCGTCTCACAGCACACGTTCCCCACTACCACGTGATTGGCCAGGCTCTTCAACTCTGTTACCTGTTCAGGCAATGTATGCACACACACTTCATAACAGGCAGAAGTCAGTTATCCTCCCACATATTTATTTGCAAACACATGCCCTGCATTCTATCTTTGGGACGCAGCCATTCACAATCCTACAAAAGAAACAAAGGAAAAGCCAGAACTTCTGTAATTCCGGAATCTGGATAAAGTTCCAGCCCACCCTGGCTTCCGACTCTTTTGGGGAAACATTTTCTAAGCATTTCACATTTATTACATGTTAGAAAACAGGAAGTGGTCAAATAAAAAACGTAAAAACCTTGCACAGGAGAAAAAGCGAAGTAAAGTGATATAGCGCAATGCAGTACCGTCCAGCGCCGTTCCCGTACCACGCTTCCAATGGTTAACACAGAGTCCCTGCTTTAACATGCAGGAGCAGCAATGCTGTGCAGCATTACTCCAGGTCAGCACTGTGTGATTAGGAGAGTTTAATAGCATTGAGTGGAAAGGCAGCAGTGGTTTCTGCAAACCAAGCAAGATTTACCTGCCCCTCGCAGGAAGCAAGTCTAATTCGGAATTAGGTGGAGAGGCTGAGAGAACCCATGCAGGGTCACAACGCAGGCTGTCCCAGTCTAAAAGCACGCAGAGCGCCCGTGCATACTGAACTGCTGAACAGACTTCCAAGAACACATGAATCTGTCACAAGGGCATAAACAGTTTACATAAAAGTTCCCCTCCATGTCAGTCCGAACAAATCTGGAGCTCCTCACTGCATAGCAAACTTTTCCCTCTGAATAAACAGGAATAAGCTGTTTAAACAAATGCATGCCCTTCTATGAAAACCTTGCTCTCTTCCCAGCTTTCTGACAGGACAGTATGTGCAATGGAATAGAACAAACCATTGAGGTTTTAGCATGATTACATTGTGTGTTTGTGTGCCTCTCTTACAGTACCATACGTTTGAGCTGGGAGTCTCCCTGCATATCTAGTTCCGATGCCAGTAAGTACTGCTGTACTGTACAGGAGCAGATGGCCAAGGTGTAAAGCTCCCCAAGCTGCTAAGCTCCAGGGCTCCCTGGCTGCGAGAGTCAATGGAACTCGTTGTCTAAACCCTGTGGAGTCCGTGTGACATTAGCTGCTACGGTCGGTTACAATCAAATCTGCACCAGTAGGGGCTAGGTGGCTCAGCAGGTGCAGTCACAACACTATATAATCAGATCCATCTCATGTGTCAGCTTTGCACTCCCCCAAGTGGATATCAATGTAATCCACACCTAAAAACACCCTCTACACGAGAGGCCCAGGAGTGAATGGCAGGCAGGGGTTCAGGTCAGATTGGGGTACACTTGCAGAGCTACGAGGAGAAGCTCTCAAGGTGCCTGTGCCCTGCTCTTTCAGGGGTACTACATTCACATAAACCAAGGAAAAATTAAATCAGTAATAAAAATTACCTTTTGAAGAAAGCATATGAATACAACTAAGATATTCCTGCTATTTACTAAAATGTGCCACTGCCTTCGCATGTGCTTAAAAACAGACGATGGCCTGTAACCATGGGCCAGCCCCACGAGTCCCGTGGCTGTGAGCTGTCGGGCTGCTCTTACCTTGATGGAGAGGAACTCTGTGATGAGGGGCAGGAAGACCATCTCCTCGCTGTCCCACACCTGCTTCCCGTTGATCTCGATCCGGCCCCTCAGCTTCCAGCGCTGCCGTCCGAACTTCATGAAGATCTGGAGACCAGGCGCAGGATTAACACATTGTCAAAGAGACCATTTAAATAACAGGTAGAGATGCCAGTTAAAAATACTCAAAACATTACAAAGTAGCCTGTCCTCAAATGAGGCCAGTGGCACTTAATGGGTTAATAATAAATACATCAATCAATCAATCAATCACTCCAAACCCTCGAAGGACAGTGGATTCTTGAACCTGCTTCTTTCTAACACCACAATGATTTCCTCATTGCAGCGTGATTGGTTGTTTGTTTGTTTGGCCCAGTCTGTTTCAAGCTGACCTCCCTGGTTGCAGAATTGCCGAGGATGACAATCCCTCACTGATGAGCTGTGAATGAACTCAGTTGGATGGCAGTGTATCATATTAGCTGGTTGTCTCACTGAGAGAACTTGGAACCACAGCGTCTCTGACCGACACCAGAGCCAAGATCATTCCTGATCAGGTTCAGTTTAAAGCAGTGTCCTGAAAGCTCTCTGATTGTAGCCGAGAGCACTTGGATCACAAGTACTGGAGGACATTACTGGAATACCTGCATGATTCACTTCCAATCGGTCTGAAAGCTGTCTCTTGTGATCGAACACAGCTATCACATCTTAAGATTAAGATTGGTTTGGATACCACTCAATCAGGATGGATAGCAGACTTTGAAGGTTAGCCAGGCTAAACACGCTATCCTCTATGACTTGGTGCTTTGGCCTCTCTGAACATCAGCTGTGTGCTTCCAAAGCCAGTGAGCGACTATTAAACCCATGACTGTTAATAGGCTGCAATAGACTAGTGGAGGAACACATTTTGTTTTTCAAGATCCCTGTAATAACCAGTAAGCCCCTGCAACTGTAGCACATGATCATTTGAGCAGCGATTGAACTTCTCACCTCATACTGGTCACCAGCACACAGCCTCGCAAAACCAGCCAGTCCTGCAACAGAAAAAAAAGGAAGTCAGCAGGTCAACATCAACACAACAAACACTAAAACTAGCAAAGCCTGGAGCCAGATGCAACTCTGAACACTCTGATTGTACTTTATCAAAGTCACCTCGTGTCAGATCTCCAAAACGACTGGGGGGTGCCGGTGAAGAGCTGGAAACTGAGGCGATACGCGTTGTTTGGGTTTGTTGGCCAAACCCTGTGAACACAAATAAACTTTCCGCTCGCTCACTCACTCTCTCCCTCCCTGCCTGCCTGCCCTGATAAGCACAGCCATCAGAACCCATTCAGAGGACATCCTGTTTTGAGTCGGATAACACATTGAAGCCCTGTGTTCCCATGTTCCTTTCCCTTTTGCTTTGGAAATACTTTTTTTATGCTGCCTGACAGATGTTTCCCTTGTCTTTCCTCTTTCTACATTAAAGGACTGGGGGCTACTGCTGTGGTGCCCACAAAGATACCAAACTAGTCTACAGAGTGTATATTAAAATCAAACATATAGGAGATCCTACAAATCAGTGAACAACTGTCTAACAATCAATTTCCATTAATGGCTACACAAACATTTATGTATGTCTTACGGAAATAAGACAGTCGTATTGCATAGCAGTTTCACCGATTCCAGGTTTTAATACAAGCTTGATTAGCCACAGTGTATAGGTAACAAGCTCAGGGGTGTCTTAATAAACTCATTGCAAAACCAGGACTGGATCAAACTGTTATTCATTTGGAGTCTTGTATCCATCCCTGTATGACTTAACTTATTCACATCATTTATAAGCAGTTCATAACTGTAACATGAAATTAGTTTTATTTTCCTAATACCCCAGTTGGCAGGATTATATAAGCTTCTAAGTTTGACTGCTGCACGTACTGTCAGACTTCATAGCCACAGATAAAATAGGCAGGCTTGCTCAGTCTTGTGCCATTGGTCCCCAGAGTGAACTTCTTGTCATTCGCAAGCTTTCAGTATCTCAGAGGTAATTACTGGTTCACAGCATACCACTTGGGCACCTTCTCTGTGTCTGGACCCCTGAATTCCTCGGGGCTTGCTAACATTACTGCAGGAGTCTTATTTCCATCCCGGTTTATCTTTGCTTACCTTTCATCTTCACCTGGAACTCTCCCAGCTGGTTCTCCAGCTCACTCTCTAGCATGCACATATTCTAAAACAAAAGAGAAAAGAACCATGAAATTTGCAATGAAACATGAATGAAACCTACAATACGGGAAAGTGCAGCATTTCCTAACATGTTTCGGAATCTGTTCCTTGGGGTTCATCTTCCTTTTCTGAACTTGAAATAAAGGGAATTGCCAGAGAAAATGTTGAGACTGTTTGTGTGTGTGAAATTGGACAGACTTTTTTGTACCCCTACAGACGAGAATGACCTATATGCTGTAAGCTTTCCTTATTATTATTTACCCGTAGGGCATATATGGTAGAGCCAGCCACAAGGTCACCCTGAGGTCTTCTAGCTCTGCCAAAGTATACAAACTGTTTCCTGGAGATAGAGAGTGGCTCAGCTGACACGTACTGCTGCTTTACAGAATAGCAGAGCTGGATCACAGGCAGCCAAAACCCAACTAATCGCAGGAGTCTGCAGCCCTTGTAGAGCGTTACCAAATACAACATGGGGAGCACATTAGCGCACAGACCGATTATTCAGAGAGACACAATCAGCTGTGTCTTCAATGGCTTCATACAGGTAAATTAGCCCAATCAACACCACTGACCCCTGCCCTGGGTGTCATCGTCTGCTTGCTGCTCAGTCCCAATCATCCGTACAACTCTATAACACAGGATTCAAATCTCCTGCCCGATGGGTGCTGTGGAACGCGTAGTGAACGTCACAGTGGGTGTGTGTTTGGAGGCTGGATGGGAGTTACCTCAGTGTACTCCTTGTAGCCCTTGTTGGCCTCTGCCAGGCTCTCTCGTGCCTCTCTGCTGCCGGGCGAGCCCGCGGTGTAAGCCTTCACCATCTTATTGGCTCCGTCCCTCAGTCTCCGGTGCATGCAGTAGGCCTCGTAGAGCTCGTCAATCTGAAACAGCACAGAGCGGAGGGGTCAGTCACAAGGGACAGTGGACTGTGTGACCGCTTGCACGAAGCGCCAAGGGCCAGATTCTCAAAAGCTATTTACTCCAGTTCGTCATTAGCGCAATTTTTTTCTGAATGGAAAACACCATCAATTAAATTTCTTAAACAAATAAGAAACAACGTATTCAAAGTGTTAGTAGTTGTTTGTTTCTGGTTTGGTAACTTTATTGGGTGATTTTCTCCTTTGCACGGTGGTAAAATTGTACTAATGATGAACTGGAGTAAATAGCTTTGATAATTTAGCCCCAAGTGATTTTCCCTTATCTAAGGTATGAATTTAGTGCTTTAAGTTGACTGCTGTAACACCCTTTAAACTCAGGAAACACTTTAGGGGTTACAAAGGGGAAAACCAAGGGCAAGTTTAACTTGGGGTGTTTTATAGGGGTTACGAAGTTGAAAACAGTAATGGGGGATCCAATACCCAGTATTGTTTCAACCCCCTTTTCCTTTCGTCTATCACATCAGTAAGGGTGGCTAAATAATCGGAGAGGAACTGCTCCCCCTACAAGCCTACAAAAGCAAACTGCCTGCTCAGAAACCTGCAATATGAATCCCTGCGTCCCTCTGGTGAATTCAGAAGTCTCTGTACAGCCACTCATGCGGGAAGCCTTATCATCTTTTACCATCTCGGCAGCTGCTTCCTCCCCCAGCATCTCGCTCGTTTTAATAACCCATTTGGAGAGAAAGCTGAAAGAGCCTTGCTTAAATGGTTTGCTTAAATGCTTTAGCATGTTGTCTGCAGCAATAATCCTACTTAGGGGGTTTCATTACTTCTGTCACATACCCTGAACCCATTTGAGAGATATATAGAATACAGAGAGCATGAGCACTCTATTAGGAATGGATCTGCACTCTCTCTACCTGTTGATATATAGAGAGCATGAGCACTCTATCAGGAATGGATCCGCACTCTTACTACCTGTTGAAAGCCCGTCCCGGTGAGCAGTTCCAGTCGATACGTCTTGCTCACCACCTGCATGTATTCTTGTGTTATTGTGCATATAGACTGACACCTTACAGATGCGACAGTCCTCTGCAGCCATTGTCTTCCCCTATCAGTCCCCAGTCGCTCCCAGCCTCACGTAGGCAGAGCTATAGTATGTCTAGTACCAGTCCTTCAACTTCCTGTATCACGCCTCTTCCAAACTCTGCTACATGTTCATTTTCTAGCCGAATAAAGCAAAGTGCTCCCGATCTTGATATTCCAAATCATGCAGCACAGCTCCATTGAGGTGCATTTCCTAATAAAGTGGCCGCTCCCAGTGCAAACACATAGTGTTAACGCCTCTGCTCTCTTCCTCAGTGAAAGGACCTGACAATTAGTAAACTAATAACATCACTGTACAGCGTAACCCCATTTCTTTTGATTTCCAATAGGAAACCCAGCTGAATAAACACTACGAAGTATGCCTATAATTCAAAAGGCTTTTTGTATCCAAGCAGCAAAGGGTTAAACCAATAAACTGACAGCCCTCAAAAAAAAAAAAAGGGAATCAATGCAACTTAAAACTTTGAAAAAAAAAAATCTCTGCTTGATTCCTCTATTTCTCCAATTGGCTCATTGCCCATCTGGTTGTTATTAGCGGTTGTCAAGTGTACTTTAGGTCAGAAAGTACTAAATCCTGCTGGCTGAGGGACAGGCTGATTCCACACAGAGAACCTACAATACTGGGCTTTCCACGGGCTGAATCAGCAGCCATTCGTCTGCTGGTTTCAATGTAATCACCTCACAGGCAGTAATGAAAACAGCTTTGGAAATTGAGCAGAAAAAAAAAAACTGTCAGCTTTATCAAACCCAGGGCACACAGAGTTGGAAATGTATTCAATTTCTCCACCCGCCTAATATTAAGTAACAGCATTATTCATGAGCATTTTTTTTTTCTTTAAACCAATCAGAGCAGGTGAGGATCATTCTAAGAGAGTGTGTGAAGGTTCCACTGAGAACGTTGATCCTTCTAAATAGCAGAGGCTTCTGGGTCCAGCTTGCCTACGCTGTAGAATTCATGCCTGCAAAGCTTCGTCACACGGTCTGCAAACAATAAACGCTGCCATGTGTCCCTGCTGCAATTACTCTGGCGCTAGGAAGTAACAACGCTCAATGAGTCTCTGACCTTGCAGTGACCTTGACCAACGTAAACACACTGAGAGGTGATCAGACCACAACAGTGGGAGCCAGCTGACCTAAAATGGGTCCTGGTGTGATGGAAATGAAATACTAACTGATTGATTGATTTATTTTAAATCAGGGGTCTGGATCTTTTAATCACACTGTGCTCTGATTCTGGAGGTTGCTAGCTTGTACAGTGCTTACCAGTTTGCACCTTGCCAATGAAAATCATGGGAATCGTTTCCTTACCTTGCTCAGGTGAAACTCCAGCCGCCGCATGAACCTCTCAATGGCTTTCACTTGCTGTCGAAATAAAGAAAGGCTCAGGTTCAACACTAGCAAGGAGAAGGGTTTAACAACTCGCTGACTGAACCCCAACACAGAACAGCAGAGGGGCGGTACAAAGAAAAAACAGATCTATTCATACTAAATAGAGACATTTAATACAGACTGCACTTAAATACAAGGCTACTCGACATGGAGGCAAAAAAAAGATAATACTGTAACAGCAAAGGAAGGAAAAACGTGAACGCACCTTGTCCAATTCATACAGGAAGCCCTACAATGACAAAGAGCACAGGGTTACGATATTGAAATCACAAAGTAAATGATTAGGTTAGTTATCACCCCCTCTGTTCTGCAACCACACATTTTTCATGTTTCAATCTTTTTTCTATGTGCGAATTTAATCTTAGCTTGCTTTGAGCTTGCTAGAGGACTTCATTAATATCAGCGTTTCATGATTCAAAAGACATTCCTGGCAGTCTTTGATAGGGCGACCCGATTCCCAAAGCTCAGAACTGGGACACATTCAAAATAGTTTTAAAACTCCACTAGACAGTGCTTTGTTTAAGAATGCATCATATATTACTATTACTGTTTTCACATTAAACTAACAAAAAACGACCACCTCTGGCTGCTGCACATCCACTGCGCCTTCCCTTTCCAATTCGTGGCCACATTTAACTACATGTTATAACCACACAGTAAGTATTGCTATTTTACCCTTAATTTCCATCATTTTCCGCACTTTGAATAGAAGAAAAAAATGACCAATAGCAATATTGCAATATAACTGAACCACTGTGAATTATGTTGAGAGTATTTAAATGATTGTAATGGAATCTGAAGGCGCAGAACCTCTGACCTTTAATCTTTAGCTCAGGCGTCACTCACCAGTCTGGAGTTCCTCTTGGACTCTCTCATCTGTCGGGTCAGGCTGTCCAGCTCTAGCTGATGGACCTGCAGGTACGCTCTGCGGGAGGAAACAAAATGACATCACTTCCTCTGCCCGCTGTCTTTCTCTCCACACCAATGTGAACTCCTGCCAAGTGCCACACAAGACTCAAAACATTTTGAGACCGTTCCCATAGCAATGCTGTATGCAAGGGCCATGCTTTTACCATAGCAACAATGCAACAAACCAGCAAGTTTGCATTTCATATACTGTACCACTGGCAATTACTACTGTCCTCTGAAACACACATGCACAAGCAAAGGCTTTGGGTGAATTTGAACACTTGAAGTAATCTGCATTTGTGGATATTTTCAAGATAGTTGACGCAACTTGTTTTTAATGTACTTTTTAAAAGCCTAAAAAGAGGTGTCAACTGCAGTGATATCCTTATAATCTTTAAAAAGGAGTATCGTGGGTTAGTGATCAGAGGATGTGCATAACCCACCAGTCATTGTTTAAAAAGACGCTCAAAGTGAGGAGAAGGGAGGGAGAGAGGGAGGGGTTCTTCGTGCTTTATTTGATAACATGGCAATGGTAGAGCACAGAATGAGTGGTCAGCACAGCGGCTTTCAAAACCTTCTGCTTTGAATTTAGGTCCCAATACAGCATCATCAGGGCTGTCATGAGCCATACTCACTACTGACCACACTGACTAATATTTTAGTAAATATGCACACATTTCACAACTTCTACATTCAACTTTTTCAAACCAAACATGCATTGAGGGGCTAGCTGTGTGTAGTGTTGCATTGAGGAGCTAGCTGTGTGTAGTGTTGCATTGAGGGGCTAGCTGTGTGTAGTGTTGCACTCAGGAGCTAGCTAGGCTGTGGTCTTGGATTCAGGAAGCAAGCCCTTACTGCAGGCCTCTCTTGAGCGCTTCGTAGACCTCGTCCAGCCGCTCTGGCTGCGGCACCTTGGGCGGCAGGGACTTGTGGGAGAGAGTGAACATCCTGCTGGCCCTGGAGGGAAACTTCCTGGAGCTGGTTGGGGTGCTGAACACGGCCCGATTCCTGCAAAGCAGCAACAGCAAAATAACAAACAAACAAACAAACAAACAAACAAACAAACAACACAGGGTTAGTCCACTGATGGTGGCACTGATCTGATCTGTCTGTTGCACCTTTAAAGAAGAGGTGTAATGTGAATCACGTTGAAACTTGTAACTTGCCTAATTAGTCCCCATTTATAATAATAAAAAGGAGAGGTTACAGTTTACATCCAAGCCAACAGTCCTCGATCAATTGTAAAGACCCTTCTGTATTCTTCTTCACACGGCTGAAACAGTTTAGCAAGTATTCCACAACGAATGAGCATGAACAGAAAAAACAGATTGTATGTAAACACCCCTTCCTAATAAAAGACCAGTGGTTAGGGTTACATCTCTATCATCATCACTGCAGGAAATCTCCCTCCCCAGGTCCTTTCTCATTTTAAAACATTTCTGTGCACCACAGTCCTTCATCAGGGCTAACGATGCCAGATGACTGATAACCTCCCAGTACAAAAACATGTTTTCAATAAGCCAGAGCAAGGTCTTTAAAATCTGAAACCTCTTACAGGCCGGCCTAAGTAACTAACTACTTGTATTTACTTTCTTAGCCGTGGTTTCTTTCAGTTCATCTTATAACCATGCTATTCATTTTTCTGTACGTTCTATTTATGCCTTTTTAAAAGAATGTAAAACATGTTGGTTAAGCAACACTGATTGATAGCCGTGCATGTACGAATGTGTGTTTACCCAGGGTGACTCGCACTCAGCATTCAGTGACCCTCGATATTTCAAAGTCTCCTACAGATCTGTGAAGGGTGACACTGAGGTCCCAAACGGTGTGCTGAGGTCAAGAGAAACCTCTTACAGGCCGGCCTAATGAAGCGCCGGTCAATCGGTCAGCAGGTCCATTAGGAATGCTGTGTATTGAGGACAGGGTTTTGCTGCTCGCTCAAGTCAGCAGGAGACAGCAATCTGTGGGCAATGTGCTTTTCAGCTCTTACAATCAGACTGCACACTACAGGGAACTGAACTCCAAGCCTGTGTCGCCAGACCTAATAGACCTAATGTTAGAAGTACTGACAGAAATGGCTGTGCCACTATCTTGGTGTCAGTGGCAGGGCAGAAACCCTGCTGCTGTAAATAGTGTGTGTGTGTGTGTGTGTGTGTGTGTGTGTGTGTGTGTGTCTCACAGGTGTGGCCATTCCCCAATAAGGTAACTGAAGCTAATTGGGGAGTGGCCACGGTAAAAAGGAAGCAAAATCCTTTGTCTGGGTGAGTGTTTGTGTCTGAACCTTTTATTTTGGCCCTCGTGCCAGTTTATTTTGTTCCTGTTTTGTGTTTGTTCTGTTAATAAGCATGCACACCAGCGTTTGGGTCTGCCGGTAAAAGCTGAGGCTGTGACGCTCCCCTGTCACAGCGTCACTCTGGTATCCTGGTTTTGTTTGTGTGGTCGCAGCGAGCCGGGAACTCGAGCAGTCAGGTTTCTTTGTTTCTTTGGAGACAAGCAAGTGCAGTGCAGTGCGGGGGTGTGCAGGGAGGTAGTACTTGAAATTCTTGAATTAATCACTGCACAAATAATGCCATTGCCACCCCTCTCCCCTCCCTGTGTTATACCGTAAAACACAATGTTACATCATACACATATTACCAATCCTGTGACATAAATGAGGGAACTTCCTCGATCTGGCCATTTATTCTTTACTGCAAAACAGAAATATTCCTTATTTAAAGTTATTTACAGCATTTTTTCCCCTCTGGAAAGCCTGTTTTTTTATGAATATATGTTTGCTATTCACACACAACTAACTGTAACCGTCCAACGTGAATGAATCCAGACTTACAAAGCTTTGTGAATAGGGACAATTTCTTTCTGTCTTTTTTTAATTGATGTGACCAGGTTTCAGAGGCATGGAGTCCTATGCATTGTGCCACTGTGATGGGGTACTGTATGGGAGCAGACAGACCAGCCTTTATCCCCCTGCGCTGGTTCCCATGCCACTCAGCAGTGTAGAGGGGGCTCAGTGGGAGTCAGTATGCAGAGCCCATCTCCTCTACAGCACGAGAGATGGGATCCGATAGCACAGTCTAATCCCTGTGGGGTTTATTTTCCCAAACCAAACAGGATTAACCTAGCCTCCGGAGAGGCAGCCAGCCAGTCTACAGCAGAGAATTTGTGCAAGGGACAACGGCAGCCAAAGTGAGCCCACAACCACCCAGAACAACGCTTTCTGAACTGAACACTGTGCCGTTACATTACAGGTCTGTGCTGAAGCTCTTAGGTCACTAATCCTCTGTGTGTTTGATGAATAAATGTGACAGTGCCATCGCAGAGAGATGAGAGAATGACTCCCATTGCACAGCAGTTTGATTGCAGATTTCCATATGTGCTTAAATCAAACAGAGCGTATAGGTGGGTAAAAAAAAACAGGAATGGCAAAAACTAAGGTACAAACAATACACAGACACACACACACACGGTAATTACACCTTATAATTGATTGATTACAGTTCAATAACGCATTTATTTGTTTATACGATCATTATTCTTGTATTTTCAAATAAAAGTTACGTAGCATGTTTCTGTAATTGTACCTGTGATATATTGCTGGGTTATTTAGAATAGACAGAGTACACATGTTAATGTGTGGAGTTGTTTATGTAATTATTATTATTATTATTATTATTATTATTATTATTATTATTATTATTATTATTTATTTCTTAGCCGACGCCCTTACCCAGGGGGACTTACAATTGTTACAAGATATGACATTATTTTTACATACAATTACCCATTTATACAGTTGGGTTTTTTTACTGGAGCAATCTAGGTAAGGTATCTTGCTCAAGGGTACAGCAGCAGTGTCCCCCACCTGGGACTGAACCCACGACCCTCCGGTCAAGAGTCCAGAGCCTTAACCACTACTCCACACTGCTACCCTAATTGTATTTATAATTGTAATTTCTGCAGCATAATTGTAACTAATTGAACAAAATGGCATTGTAATTGTAATAGCAATTCTACAAACACTTCTGCTGTAAGTGATTGTAATAGCAATTCCACAAACACTTCTGCTGTAACAGTGATTGTAATTGCAATAGTAATTGCACCCGGTCGGGCACGCCTCCTGACCTGTAGTGCTTGTCTGATGAGTTCACTCCAGCGAACGACTGGCTCCTATTGATGGAGGACGAGGTGATCCGGCGCGTCGGCCGAACGGACAGAGACATGGTGGACACTGCCCTGGAGGGACGCCCTGGGGGACAAAGAGGACAAGGAGGTCAGTGCTACAATAACAAAATCTTAGACAACCCTGGTCTGGAAAACTGTGTAAGAGCTTTCCTATTCAGCGATGCTTTCAATTTGTATCTTTTAGTGAAGCGTGGCACGGCATTGTCAGGTAGAACACTCCCATGTAAGGACTTTACCAGCTTCAGCCAAAGGTAGTAAAACTCTCAGACACCCACTGAGAGGCCTTCAGACTGCAAGGAACCCTCCCCCAACTCGTGAACTTCCTGCCTTACAAGGGTTGTCTCCGTGCTGTGTTTAACGCTTCCACATTTAAACAATGGCTTGACCCTATCCTCCCCTGTATACCAGGCACAGAGAGACCTCTCCCTAAACACAATATCTGTGTCCTAAACTACACTATGAACACCAACGTAAAGAAGGATTTCATTCTAATGTAAAATGAAAATGGCTTTGAACAAAATACAGACAGGCATCTAGTTGAGGAAAGGAAATAAATTATGACAGTAAGAACTATTCATTGATTATTATGGATTAATAATGACACAGCGAACCTCTTGAATGGTTTACATTCCTTAAATCGGCCAGTGAACTCCGTCTGTCGATGCCTAGTTATTAAAGAGCTGCAATGAAAACTGAGACAGAAATGAACTTTCCTTCAGTAACACTGGAATTTACCCCTACAAGATCACCAAACCTGTGATTAAAATATTATCCACGGTAACAAGGCGTTCACAGCGTTACTGCAAAATGAGTCTCAAATGTATACAGCTTTAAATATTACAATGCTCTCAGGGCGTTCCACCATACTAATGGTGGAGTATTGGCTGTTAGTTTTGTGGGGTTTTAATTCAGTGCCAGTTGTGATGGTGAACTCAATCTGCGAGCGAGACCATTCTACCTGAATTCACTCAGACCCCAGGCTTCAGCGGACCAGGTGTAGGCTTCACATTACAGCACATAAAAAGAGAAAGAACGTATCTTTCAACGCAGGCACAGTTAGCGAGATGTAAAGCACCACCAGTCTATTGGGTCTGGCTTGTGAAGAGTTAAGGGTGACACAGCCAGCGTGGAGAACATCTGGAAATGTTTAGAGCAGGTTCATTTAAACTGCCCCTGATGAAAGTGAACGCAGCCAGGTGCCTGGCAGGAGCGAGCCTCCTCTGAGGAGGACGGCTGGCAGGAGCGAGCCTCCTCTGAGAAGGACGGGGGATCCCCAAGCTAAACCCAGCTGGCACAATGCACAATCATACTTCATTAACTTGCATTAGAAAACAAAGGACCGATTTCCTGCCAAAAGGTGCAACACCTTTGAAGGGGATTCAAAAAGAAAAACCATAGCTGTTTATGAAGCATACATTAGGACTGAAGTCATTGTATTTGGTATCTTGCTCTTAACTGTACTGTCATTCTTGATATGTATTTTTTGTACACAACTGTAAGTCGCCCTGGGTAAGGGCGTCTGCTAAGAAATAAATAATAATAACATACAGTACACATTACAAGCAACACATGTTATATAAGCAGCATACACTTATATACGGTACATAGTATATAGTGGGGTTGCTGGGACACCCAGGCAGATTCACAAGAAACGCAAAGTTACCAAAGCAAACATAACCCATTCAGACATGTTATTTACTAGCCTGCCCAGTCTGGTCCATGTAAGTTTTGACTATTGTTTTTTTTTTATTTTGGCCCTCATGCCTTGTTTATTTGTACCTGTTTTGTTCTTTGTTTATTATAAGTGCGCACGCTTGCTTGAACTGCAGCTTTCCCGACTCCGTCCCGACGCTATCCTGCTGCAAGAACTTTATTGGGTGTGTTTTTCCTTTCTGAAGAAAAGGCACCAATGACGGTTTGGTGAGCTAAAAATCTATTAATTACAAGCCCTTCCAAGCATAGTACCAACACGGATGAGAACTCTGACCCTCTGACTTCAGTTTATTCCAAACAGTGCTTTATTTATTTGTTTATTTATTTATTTCAACGGTCTATCTTGTCCTTTCCCACGGAGTAACTTATAAATTCCAGATTTCCCAATAATTGTCATCGCCCTCCTCTCTCTCTCTCTCTGGCCTGGGAGGAACACTCAGTCCTAAGAGCTTCCCACTCCCACTCAGAGTGCAGGCTCACTGGTTCCAGTACAATCCCAGCCCTGCAGCATGGCTTCCAGAAGGGTTACTGCAGGGCAGGGCTGAGTTTGCTGACTAAACTGCCTGCAAGCAGCAGGGCTATGGTGCTAGTACAGAGTGCTGCTTGACACACATTTTAGAATGCAAATTTCAGCTCTAGAAATCCTTCCTGAAAAACGTTGTTATAACATAAAACACAGCAGGGATAAACAGAAAGAGTTTTCCCTTCGTGTACACGTTTGTTTTGCTTTCCAGAGCTAGAGCTACTGGAGGTACTAAACCATCAGCTGCAGACAGAGCATGTATGATTCATCTCAGATGAAGTAGACAGAAGACTAAGCCAGAGAGAAAGGTAGCCGCCCACGACCAGATTATAGTATAAAAGACAGTGCCATATTAAAAGTTTCAGGTAAGCCGTGTGGTATTGCCCTTGCTTTGATGATGTGTACAGGGGGTCAGGCAGAGGTGTGTGTTTGAAGACTAGCTATACTGCAAACTCCTGAGACCCTTTTCTCCCTGCTGCAGAAAAAGAGCTGCACAGATACAGGCTGATTTGACATCCCAGTCCTTACAGTTTCACCTCTCAATGGATGCTGTGGATGATTTAGTTCAAGTTACATTTCCTTTGTTTTTTCTGGCACTTACATAAAGACACTTTGGCTGATCTAGCCTACATAACAGCAACTGGATCTGAAGAGCAGCCCCTGAACTCACAGTCAAAGCACATTAACAAACAAAAAAATACACTTCTTATTTGGGTAATTGTGAACCACTCAATGACAGCAGACATCGTAAAAAGGTAAGGGAGCATCTTTTTCATATATTATCAATGCTCAGTCCTGGCCTCTGGATTTCACCCTGCCAGCTACCCCGCCCTGCGACCAGCCCTGCCATTACAACAGGTGAGCAACCACAGGTCATGGGAGCAGAGCGCATCACTCCAGGCTTGTGTGAAGTGAAAACCAGTGACTTCAGTAAATCACCATCTCAAATGAGGTGATAGCAAGCTTTTTTAAACATTTCCAAAACCTACCTTTTTGTTTTTCAGAAAGAACTGGACAGACACCACCAAGTTTCAAACGTACAGATCCTTTTGTAAAGCAGGTGCTTCAACAGCCTCCATATGTTTCCTGTGAAGTTGCTCAATAGATCGTCCAACTGCAGCACACAGCAGATAGATTTATTCAAGCATTACTCCAGTTTCTCCCACCGAGGAAATACCCGGTGGCCACCTACAGCATTCTCCCTACCACACAAGAGTCCCTCTATAGTATCACTCAGGGCTAAAAATAATTCAGCAGCAATGAACTGCATGTCATTTTTTGTTGCTAGCCAAGGTTGTGTAATGCATCCAAAACTGGCTGGCTAATCACTTAACTCAAAACCAAAAAAAAAAAAAAACACTTTAGCACAACAGCCAGCAACACTAGGGCCCTGCTCCATCAGCCGAGCTGACTCCCTGCTCACACGTTCCAGGCATTTCGGAGATAGTCAGAGGCTGGTAGGATCAGATAATCACCCTTTCCAAACCTGCATTCAGGGGCTGGTGTGTGTGTGTGTGTGTGTGTCACGCTGCTGTCGGCACGGTTAGGCAGGCTGCCCTGGATGAAAGCCAAAAGCCAAAAGACAACACAGCCAGCTCTAGCTGTCCGGATCCTCTTATTAGAACCTCTAGTCTCTGTGTCGCCCCTTGACTTCCCGTCTGCTTCAGCGCAGTAAAACCTGTTCTATCAGCATTCGGGTTTAAAAGACCAGGCGCTTGGAATGAAACGTGGCTGACTTTTTACCCGACGGCACACATCGTACCCGAGAATTTCACACCCTGTTTGTTTGCTGGTGGGTGTTGGTACAGCAGTACACCACGGTGTTCAGTTACAGAGGTGTGAAGTGCAGCAACATAACACCTTTCCAGTAGATTGTTATTGACAGCAGTTTGCACATGTAAAGGAAAGGGAAAGGCGAGGGGAGTGGGAGTGGAAGTACTTCAACTTGCATGAAACAAAGACACTAATGAAGCTCTTCAACTCGTTAACTTTGTTCCCAATCAGAAGACTGTCTCATGTTTGCAGGGACCCCATGTACCAGGGAGCTGATTAAACAGAAACCCATGCTGTCTCAACATGCTGCAGGGTTGGCATGTTGCACATGATTGAATACACCTTGCAGCAGAAATGAAATGGACGATTAGTTCCCACAAGAACAGTGCAGGAGAGGGTCTGAGGGATGAGCCAACAGCAAAACGACAGACACACCTTTCCTTCAATAACCCACAGTAGCTCTTTTTAGCCAGGGCTCCTTATTTACTGTAAATGGGAGGTCATGGGCCAAGCAGACACACATAGCACTAAAAACTAGAAGGACACCTGTTAATTGGGCTGGTCCAACCAATAGTTCTGAAAACTTTTTACAGTACTACTAGCAGTGCAACACAAGGCTTGTTATCTGGGATGTACCTTGCTTTCACTCTGCGATCATACAATGCTTTACAGCATGATGATTTTGCCATGGCACACACTAAAAACACATTTTTTTTCCCCCCATTTAAGTTAGGCGCTCTGAAAAGTTGTGATACAGAGCTACACGTGTACAGAGATGGTCATAACATGAACGTTTACAAGATGCCTCAAAACAAACAGTGATGTCAACCTCCGGGCCGCCGCCAACAGTAACAACAGGGTTCGGAGTGCGGTGATGTCCGCGCTGTGACTCAGCCCCTGCACGTCATCGCCAGAACATCTGGATTTCAGAGACGTCACGGCCAGAGCATCTGGATTTCAAAGACGTCACGGCCAGATCATCTGGATTTCAGAGACGTCACGGCCAGGGCATCTGGATTTCAGAGACGTCACGGCCAGAGCATCTGGATTTCAGAGACGTCACGGCCAGAGCATCTGGATTTCAGAGACGTCACGGCCAGAGCATCTGGATTTCACAGACGTCACGGCCAGAGCATCTGGATTTCAGAGACATCACGGCCAGAGCATCTGGATTCCAGAGACGTCATCACCAGAGCGTTTGGATTTCAGAGACGTCATTGCCAGAGCATTTGGATTTGTTTATGTTCTGCTGCCCAGAAAAATAAAAAAATAAAAAAAAATATCTGCAGGACAAAAGCTTATTTGTCGCAAGTTCCCAGTAGATAAAAGGCCACTTCAGATTACAATGAATCCATTGTAACACACTTTATAAAAAACAAGTGCAGTTTGTGTGTAGCTAATTAATAACTCGGAAAGTTAGAAGGATCGCACACATTCTTCACAGCGTGTGCAGTTCATGTGCTGCACCGTTTAACACAACTACAATCTCAGATATAAAAAGCATGACCAGAACGACTGGGATCTGTTACTGCATTAGCACCTGGTCTGTCCGCTCTGCTTTCCCTGCACACACAATCTCATCTCCAAGTCAATAAGTCCCAGAGTCCCTGCTGACTGCACTGTGAAAAGCCTCGTCATATTCCCCCGAGCTCTGGGGATTCCTGCAAGGCCAGTCTCCGGGACGAACCACGCCTTCCACCTATTCTCTGAGCCCGGGGTCGAGCCCTTCCCTTTCCTGCCAGCCCCAGCGCCTCCCTTTCTCCGACTGCTCAGAGCCGCTTCCTACGAGGAGGCCTGCTCACTCTGGGAGGGGTAGAGCAACCCAGCACTGCAACATTCAGTGCGTTTACATGGCCAATAATATTCCACTAGTATTCGGAATACGGAATAATGCGAATATATTCCATGAAGAGGAATATTCCACCTCTGTATATCCGGAATATTGGAGGTGGCATATCCCACTAGCATGCGGATCATTAGTGGACTATAGAGCCATGTCAACAGCACCTTTGGCTTAGGCGTGTTTATTTACTCGCATCACAAAATTGACGATAAGTATATAACAATCTAGATGTTTTATAAAGTGTAGCGCTGTATATAACTAGTAAGCAGCAAAAATACAAAAAGGAAGCATGTATTTATTATGTAAGGGGTGTGTTATCACAGGACGCACTTTCACACCGGTGTGGTGTGGACATCGGGTTTGAAGAAGAAAATTACCCTGACCAGTTGACCGATGAGTCAAATATTCTAGCAGTATGTCACCACATTATACTATATTATTAACCCTCACATCCATATTATCTATTTATTTATTTTAAATTTCTAAAGTGACACTCACCAGTAGGTATCGGGGCACTGTACAGATACAGTATAAAATGCTCTTACAAATTGAGTACAAAAGAATATACAGAAAACTAACATGAAAGGAATACGAGAATTATGAAAGGAATACGAGAATTCCACCAGCCTGTATACAGAGCATTCGGAATGTTCTAGTATTCCAAATACTTCATTTTCGGAACACTTGTGCCATGTGAAAGTACTGATTGAAGCTTTGCCAACTGAATGCACAAAACTTTGTCCCGATAATTCATGAACATTAAAACACTCAACAGTGCTAAATTTATAAATAAAAAATAAGTGACATTTTACGTATTTATTTTTAGTATTTGCCCAGAATAACGACAAAGCAGATACTATATACAGTTTTTGCTCAAAAGAGCCAACTTCCCAATGTTTCGCTATGTTTAACATGCCTTTGTCAAGGGAAAGTGTGTTTGAAAATAAACAGTACTTATAGGCTTTTGATTCCATGGTAACTCATTTAAATCTATTAATGTGATTGTGATGTAATTTACTCCATAGTTAATGATGGAACAATCTACTATTCCTCTCCATGTAACCCTTCAGGCATATTTATCCATGTATTTTCCTCTCTATCTATATATTAGGTGTGGTTCTGCAGAACCCAGCGGTCACAAGCTATCATTCTGAGGGGCGTGATGAAGTTACTCATTAAAAACAGCCTCAAGCCAAACCAACAAAGGAGGGGGGGGGGGCAGTTAGTGCCCCAGGAAGAGGTCCCCTTTGCGTAGGCTAAACTGAATTAAAATACAATAAATGAAAAATGCTAGACAAAAAATAAATAAAAAAAAACTTTTACACATTCACACTGTCACAATAGGACAGAAACTCTGAGTCGATGACAAACTGCACTGCCCGTTCACATGACTGTTCATCACTCACGTCACTGTGCCACACGGACTTGCTGTTTCACAATAACCACAAAGAACAGGGAGCTTAATCCAGCTCAGTTCGTACATCTTCAGGACAAAAGCAGAGGCCCAATAAGCAGTATTTGTGCTGCGTTGCAAAGTTTGAACCCATTTTGGAACACACAGTGGAATAAAGAAGAACTAAGATAAGGCCGTTGACCAAAAGCGAAACTCCTTATTAATAGTCTCTTAACAGACAGAGAACAGAATGCAAAATCTTGCCCTGTAGCTAAAAAAAAAGAAAAAAAAGGCTTAAATTCTTAAGAAAGAAAATCTCTATCTTTGAATCTCTGAACCCAGGCACTGCAATTAAAGCAGGAGAGTCCATTCAACTCTGCCCGCTGGTGCAAGGGCAATTGGAGGGTGCCACCTTTCCTGGAGAGGGGAGCTGAGGGCACACGCTGGCCTTTGCTCTATTTTCTTCTCAAATTGCTTCCTGACTGGCTGTCCGGACCTCTGGGAGGGGGGAGGGGGTTGGGGGGTAGTACGGATCCCCTAACCCACGGGCGGGGCGTGACTCGTCCTCCCCTGCAGGCAGCGAGAGGAAGGGATGCGGTTTGGAAAGCTGGTTCTGTACGTGTGACTCTCCACAGTGCTTTTGGAACTCTGGAACTCTGGAAGTCCAGTTTGGATTTCTGCAAAATCCATAACATTTAATAGATAAGAATACGAATGAATGAATACGAATGAGAGCTTACACTGCCACCCTTAAAGAATACCAGGTGTTACATCTATGCTGTTTTTCTTCCAATTGGGATCTTATTATCCATCCTCTGGTAGGAGAGATAAAGTAGATGGTTCCATACATAAGTTACTATTTCATACATTTCTACTTATACAGTACAGAGTAATAGCTGTGTGTAGTTTCTAAAGCTTCTTTTCCAGCGCGTTCCCCGAAACCTTGAAACAAGAGCGTGTTTACAATAAATACTGCATATCACTGGCCAGGCATCAGGGCACCTTCATACTTTGACAAACAGGCCAGGAACAGTGACAAAACACTACTGAACTAGAACAAGCAATACTCCTCATCACTACATCAACAGCACTCACACTTCAAGAACACAAAGTAAAACCACACAACGACTTCCGCTGGAACTTCATGCAACATAAACATGGTCTACTACCTACAGCACTTCTGTCTCGCATTGTTACAGGCAAATTACAGGAAAAATGAGAAAGAGAGAGGTGAAGGTAATTAACAGAAAGAAAGAAAGAAAAGAAATGAAAATGTTTCCAGTCATCAAAAGTCCCCTGCATTGGCTTCTGCTCCTGGATTTCCTCAAAGCTCCTACGCTAACCCAAACAGAGAAGTGAACCAGCAAGCCAGTACCTCTGTATCCACACTGCATTGCTGCGGGCGGTTTGCTGCAGGGGCGTCTCACCAGTGTCTCTCAGTACAGCTAGCTCTCAAATCCCAGGTTGGCTGTGCCGTAATCCTGCCTTCATTGCAGTCACATTGGTACAGATTACACACTGAAGAGAGTAGTTAGCGCAGCCTGGAAATCAGTCCAAATCTCCTGCTCCTCCTCCTCTGTTTCCTCTGCTAGCAGGCCAGACATCAGCCCAGTTCCTGCCTCTCCCACACCGGCCAGGAGAGAAGCAAGAGAATTCCTCTGCACTTACAGCTCACATTATAGCCCATACAATGTACTGCACAGTGCCACCCTCCAAAATTCACCAGTCAAGGAAACTGGAGTTTTGCCTTTTCATCTTCTCTATCATTTTATCCGACTCCTGTTACAGACCTTTCTGATTGCTTAGGGTATAATGTGATAAACTACTCATCTACAATACACTATTATGAGGATGCGTGTGCGGGCACTTGTTTTATATATGAAAGGGGGAAAAAAATACTTCTCGTCGTACAAGAACAGCTTTCTTGGATACTGGCGCTTTAAAATAAAACCCTACCACGCGTTATATATTTTTCATGTGCTTTTTACTGCAAGCCTGGAGCTTGTACTGTACGGTTACTGGGGTTTTTCACTTGAACCTGTACAGAAGTACTGTCGCTCAGTGCGTAGCTTTGAGACAGAGAAGAGCTTCGAAATGCAATTCATCTGATCCTGGTTGACAACCTCGAACTTTGCAAAGCAAGCAATTAAGAACGAACCCTTTCTTTAAAAGACCTACAGATCAACCCAAATGAATGGGCTGCCGTCTGCTACAGAAAGCAGCCCACAAAGACGCCTTCTAGCTGCCCCCCTGTAACTGAGGTTAACAGGTATTGATCTCAAGCGAAAGCAGGACAGGGTCCAGTTTATTAGTGTATTAGTCATTCACGGAGGGCTGATCTCTACATCGCTGGTGCAGACAACAAGAGCCTCCCCTGATTTGCATTTGTTTTGTGGAGCCAGTGAAGGGATGCTAATTCTTCACAGTTCATTGCATTCAGGGTGTGTGTGGGGGGGTTACATTAGGTGACACAATCCATTAGAAACTCTGGTGAAGCATTGTTCTGACACACTGTTGGCCAGTGAGTCAAGCTTACAGGAGTTCTAACCAAGGTTTTAAAACCCATTCTCCCATCTCTGTATCACTGGTCTCCGGGTCTGTTGGTTCTTTGCTGCAATCGGACAGTCATACCAAAGGGTACCTACAGTGTTGTACTTGTATATCCTTAACAACATGATGTGAAGAACGAATACATTCTTATCCCAGTAAGAGTAATGCTATGAATAAAGCTAAAGTTAAGTTAGGCCACCTTCAATTGAAGTCACAATTGACTGCCCACTAGGTGGCACCATAACGTATTGGCACAACCAGGAAAGAACAAAGCAGCTCCCACTCATATCAAACACTGAAATGTTCACAGGTTTAAACCCCAACCTGTGAAAAGGGGCCATGCTTCCCCCCCAAAGCCTCCTAAAAGGGGAACTCTCTCTTTCTCTCTCTCTCCGTCTTTCTCTTCCACCTTCATCATATTCTCCCACGTCCCTCTCTCACAAACAAGCTTCAGACACAACACAGGAAGAGCCTGGAGACCTCTTCTATGACACAGTCAGAAACTCCTCCTTCTAATAGGGAAAGTGTGATTCAATTCTAGGAATTCTTTCTCGAGGTGCAGTACTCATGAATGCCTGTGTGTGGTCATTTTTCAAATCGACAACAATTGTAAATGCCTTCTGTTTTCATCAATTCTCCCTTGTGTGTGTGTGTGTATGCATATTCACTGCACCAAAGACTAAAACAAAAGTGGGTAGCTGAGCTATTTTCCCATGCAGCAGCGCTCCCTCTCAAAGGAAGCCCCTGCCCTCTGATTTGATCTGAATACAAATCGTGCTTCGAGACGGTTAAGCCTCATTTAATAAACCGGTCCACTGTTTCAACTGTCAAATAACACAGCACTCTTTATCAGTGCAAGGTGCCAATCACCACGGTTATTCTGCTATACAGAAGATGATATTATTAATATTATAAGAGCGTCCTGCAGGCGTACTCAAGCTGTAGGCGGTGCTGCCTGCGTTTTGCATGTCTCCCCTATTCGAGAGTGTTCCACATCAACAACGGCATCAACAGCAACACGCAAGGCTGCTTACTGTTCCCTTACGTGCTGTTTACACCCAGAGAGACAGCAGCAACACGCAGGGCTGCTTACTGCTTCCTTACGTGCTGTTTACACCCAGAGAGACAGCACCACAGGAGTTTTAGAGCCAGTCGTAAATAACGCACTTTCTTTGCAAGATGGAAAAAACGTGAAGGAGCTATCCTATCCTGCACATACTGAACAGCCTTTCTCTACCATGCATGTTTCCATAAACCGCCTCCCTCCCTCCCCCTCAAAAACACATCACTGGGTATTTTTTTTTACTGTCTCGCCATCTGTTTGACAACTGTGTGGATCACAAGGGTTTTGGTCTCTGCAAGAATCTCTCCTTCTCTCTGCATCCAAACCACAGGCTTCCTTTCTGGGTGCCATTCCCAAAGACAATAAAACCACAACTGATTGTTTTATACAATAAAAAGTCGCTTTCCTGTTGCAATTTTTTTTGTTTGTTTGTTGCGGAACAGAAGCTGTTCCTCTGTCTCTTTTCAAAAGGGTTTATGATTCACTGCCTGCAGCACTGGGTTAATAACACTGTTGGGAAAGGCAGATTCTGTAAAGGGGTTTCATGACTTTCCCTTCACCCAGCTCAGGACCCGTGTTTAAAAACACAGTCTGTAATAATCTGTATCGATGCATGGTTTTATTGAGGCTCCGGGGATTTCTTTGTGGAGAGGAAAACATTTTAGTCCTCTTAGGAAAATCAAAGTTAAACAGATCACCCTACACAACAGGCCCTGACCGAATGAATAACTTCCCTAAGTGCAACAAGACATCCGACACAGTACTTTACACGCACATCACACCATTATACACTGAGGTGGACGTACGGCGCTTTGCAAATTACAATAGTGAGACACACACAGCTTCACAGAACATGCTTAAAATCAGACTTATCCTCATGCCAATATCTGGAATGCTGGAAGCCAATACTCGGATTGTTCTGGGATTCAATTGTAATTCAATTTTTATAAAAACAAACTCTACAACAGAGCTTGCAAACACAGTATTATGGTAGCTGTGTACCTGCATGAACATCAGTGGTTGGCATTTCTATTCAGTTGACCAGTTCAAACAGAAAGCTAATCCAATCCAATGATAGTCCAGTGTTGAATCATCCCAATTTTGCGTTCGTTGTTTTAAAAGGGGGTTTTAAAAACGCTGGCATTCACTACAGCACACACTCGTACGCCTTGCCTGCAGTCCTATACAAAAACGGTGTGTGTTAAAAGACACATAAAAACCTGGAGCTAGTTTCACAAAGCAGTTCTAGGTAGCAGGCTGCTATACCCAACGCACTTCCATATAATAAAAATACAAATGAAGAAAATAACACATTGCTAGCAGTGCTTTGTGAAACTGGCCCCTGGACTTTCACTGTACCTCCGAGAGGAAGAGGGGGAGCAATACCCAAAACAATTTGGAAGTGGTAATAAAAGTTATGGCAGTAAAACCAGGGCGGAAAAACAATGAAACTGAGGACGGTGCTCATTCAAGGGCGTTTGAGGAAATACAGTATGGCCAGGGCAATTTATCAAGTATTAATGCTTAATTGAGACTGGCAAAAAAAATGAAAGTCATAGCAATCAATTATTGATTAGATGATTAATTGTTACATCGCTAGCACAAACAGGGTTCAGTTAAATGATGTAAAAGGCATGGCTGGAGATGAAAAAAGATCAATGGTTGATACGGTCCACGGAGTAGGGCCAGCCTAAGAAAATACAAAAATACACCAGGGACCACTTTCATACAGCAAACCCACGAGACAAGGGAGGAATGCATGAACTGGCCTAACAACGCTCCATGAACACAGCCCAGCAGTTCTGAGGGAGATAGCCAGAATAGACAGAGTGTCAAAATGCAGCCCTTTCTCCTAATCAATACAAAGGTAGCAACAATACCGAGCCTCTCTGACAGCCTATTAAAATCGAGGAATTTTAATGGCTCTGCCAAGTATCTTTGAAGGCAGCTTGACTACTCACAGTGTATACAGTATACAGCTGCAACTGGCTGTTTCTATTGCAGCAAGGACATGAGGTGGGTGCTTTAAAATAGCTTCCATTCCTGCGAATCTTCCTTGAAACAGCGCTATCACATGAATGTGGATTGTTTCTGCAGCATTAAGGTGTCTAGCTCCAGTCTTTACAATGTAAATCACGTGACCGCGCACAAAGTGGCTTTGAGTTCCCTCAGCTTCGTATTGGGACCTTTAACTAGCATCCAGTAACGTAACTAATGTGTGTACGTTGTTTAAGTTTTTTGGGTAATTTTAATTTTAATTGTAATTACTGTGGCAACTGTAATTGCACAGAATAGCATTGTAATTGTAATTGCAATTCTAATTGTAAGCTCACATACACTGTTAGGGTTGCATGTCCTTTTTGAACGATTCAGCAGCAGCAGTGTTAAGACCTGGCTGTTTCATTGAACTCATGTATCTATAACAGGACTTTGCATCCCGTCATCTGCTGCTGGCACCAGCGCCCTGTCATGTGCACCTGCATGCTCAGTGCTGCAGCCCGACTTGCCATCGCGGAGAACAAGCAGCATCACCATGACCCCCGGCAGCCTGCTCCCCGCGCAGCACACAGCTCAGCAGCTCCACACAGATCATTAGCAGAGCTGGCAGAACAAAGAGCACTAAGCAGCTATGGATGCTGCTGTGATGATGTAAAGGTTTTAAAATAGCACAGCTCAGTCTTAGCAGTATGTTTGTTATCCTTGTGTTGCTGTTACGCTGTGGCAGCTACCTGTAAACACTTGCCAGTCTGAAGAGTCACTTAACTAAGCGTCTATAGATTTACACTGTCACACGAGCGTTTAGTTGTATTTATGTATTGCTCTAGGAAAGACTGAGTCACACTTTAAACGAGCTCAGCGCTACAAAATGAAATACAGGAAAACTTTTGAAGCTACTGCCTTCGTCAGGGTTATAATGCCATACATTATAATGAAGGCACTGGCTGAAACCATCATTGACTTGACTTCTTTATAGTTTTACCTCAGTCAATGTCAGAGTGTTTAAAGTAATGGACATAGGTTACAAAAAATATTCGAAATTCCCTGAAAGCATGTAATAGGCCTCATTTCTCAACTTGTTCACTGGTGTTGTAGTTTCAGAACATTATTCCATCCCATCGAAATGTGAAAGAAGAAGGAAGAGTTTTTATCTGTTGTTGTTAGAAGCTGATTGTGTATCCACAGGGACAGCACTGCTATCATGCAGTACGCAAGGAGGGCACGCACCGAGGAACCACATATTCATGCAGGACAGCGAGATCCTGTGTCTAATGAGGTCTGCCTTCACCAAGGGACGAAAACACACAATCCCAACGGAAACCATTACATTTAAACGATTGCAAAGCAGAACGAACTGAGCCGTAGAAAAGAGAGAAATCCGAGGTCAACAGCAAGCCCAGGTTGATCTCTGAAACGGGATATGAGGTGCACATGTTTGGACACAGGTGGTCAGTGTTGTGCAAGTTCTGTAGGTGATCCTCGTATCATGCTGTATCAGGTTCTGTAATCCAGATACTCATCACTATCACAGTGGCGCAGTCACACATATTTAGGAACAAATACTGACTGTTGAACAAGCAACACAGGCTCTTCCCCTTTTCTTTAGTTGTTCTGCGGATTTGTATGTTTTTTAAATACAAACCAAGGCTACAGATTAAACTGTTGTTTGCTTCCTGGTACCTGATCACTTCCTGTGCAGCACGACTGGGCTCATTTCCTGTTTTTCAATTCCAATTTCTTTGAAGGAATTGCAATTGGAATTGATGTTTTAGAGACGTAATAATTGCTCAACTGCTTTCATTTGACGCCAATTTAATTGACTAACAGGGACTTCAGTTTAAGTCATCCGTTGGCATTGCGAGAAGCTCATTTTAACAGAATACTGCTGATTGCAATTTTGATCAGTGATGTGTCAGAATCGATTAAAAGGGATTGGGAATTGATTTTAAAAAGGAATTGGAATAAAAACAGGGATTGACCTCAAAGCTGGTCTTGCTTAGTTACTGTTTGGTCTTTGCTGCAATCATACCATGTGACCTACAGCATTGTACAAAAATAACAAACCCTGATCTAAAGGGGAAAAACACATGCACCCCCTTTCTGTATACAGCACCAGCCTGCAGTACTAAACCAACAGAGCTGCACTGGGAAAGGGTTCCTCACAATGCTGCAGGCAGCTATGACCAACAGCTGCGATATCGTTCTGGAGGAAACGTCGGGCTTCATCTCCACTAAGTATTCAAGCTCCTGCTTGTGAGAGGCATTTCTGTGATCTAATAACAAGATTACCTCTTAGTTTACGCCAAAACACGATGACGTAAAGTTGATAAGATTCTCTAAATCCAGACAAAACTGTAAGACCCCAAAATCAGAGAACTTGACAGACTAGAGCTTCCCAACTCAGCTCTTAACATGCTTGGATGTGTTAAATGATCTGGACTAGCCGATGAGATTCACACCTGCGATAAAAACAAACCCTAACTGAAACGCTGAGCAGCGATTTGTTTTGACACTGCACAGTCAGCTAAGCTTGGTTACTTCACAACACGACACATTGTCGATCGAAACTGTACCTGCACTAGAGAACACCAGCCCCCTCCCTAAAACTAAACAAAGAGGCTAGCGCAGGGAATCAACAAGTTCAAGTACAGTACCTCTCCAGGCACAAAGTCACTCAGTCCCACACTACACTTCACTGGCTGATCGGGTCAGAAACCCACCCTGGTCCCCCATTCAGGGCTGGCTTTCAGAAATACCAACTATGAGGTATGTTTTTTTAATGATCAGGCGCCAGACATGCACACTATCAGACCTAGGTGGCAAATAAACAGTTCCACCACTAAATCTGCATAAACAAACCTAGAGGCACAGGTGAGACTTATTCATGCTGTGAAATCCCTGGCACAGAGTCATTTCATTACCTAAACAAGGGCAGTTCTGAAACCCATTACTGGCTGTAGGCCAGGGCCAGTGTGTAGTGGGACCAAGGCTCCCATTGGAACAGGTTACAGAGCAACTTAGCGGAGATTCAAGCCCAGTCCTTCTCTTTAACCACTGAACAGCACAGTCTCCAAGCTAGACAATGCTGGGGGTGAGAGAATATGTAAACTATGTAAACGAAGGGACCAGACGCTGTGGAAGTGCCTGGAAATGACGGCAGAATAAAAAAACAGCCTGGAATTCCAGAACTCCGAAAAAGACAGCGTTCTGAAATGTTTGGGAATTACAGGGTTACATGTCAGTTCATATCCCAGTGCCACCGCTCCCAAGGATTCAAGGACCGACCACTTCATAATAGAGTCTCTGGAAAAAAAATTAAAAATGCAGGCCAACTTCTGCAAAGCATAAACAGATGTTTGATGGTTTAAAATGGGGAGAGCTACCTTACTGAAAATCATTTGGGACTCCTGCTGCAGTCTATACTTGTAGCTCTGAAAAATATTTCACAATCAGTTTATAAACTATAAAAATAAATAAATAAAAGCACGGGACAAACAAAAATGTGTATCTTTACAAACTGTGCATCATTTACCAATGTTGTTAAATGACATAACCCCAGGTAGGCTTTCATTGATAACCGTTTACTTCATGCATGTATCCATTGCCAAGACAATGCTGCCTGTATCACTGCAATTATACTTGAGTGTATGGCGTGTGTTCCATCGCACCGGATTGAGGCGAGGAAGAAGATTCTTGTCAGTTAATAACAAAGATGTTGAAAATGTTTGTACATATAAAAAAATGACTATATGGCCTGCGTATGAGTGAGTGTAGTCAAGTCCCGTGTAGTCGTGTCATTCATGCATTTATAAATTGGAAAGTATAACATTCCCCTTGGTTGGTTATGAAAGGGTCAATGGTACCAGATTAGACATGGGGATTATGGCTTCTCAATAGCGATAGGACTGGAGAGGTAAAGACCATTTTTATTTCTTTAAAATGTCCTTATTATTTTGCATTTCTTGTGCATATCAATGCATTGTCAGAACTTTATAAGGAGATAGTCTACCAGTATAGAACAATCACCGAACACACTCTCTCCCGACTGCTAATGACTGCCGAGAAAAACAGCTATCAACATGCATGTCTTTAATAATAATAATAATAATAATAATAATAATAATAATAATAATAATAGCATAGTTTATGCCAGCAACGTTCAAGTTCATGAAATATTCAAATAATTTATAGAAAACAAGACATCTTTTGTAAGTGGCACTTTCTCTTTCAATCAGTTAGCTCTCCTCGCTCTCTTCACCCCATTAATTGAATTCCTTGATGGTTTTGCGTTGAACTCGATTATCTGCTTTTTTGTGCGCCTAATTATATAATACAGACAGTGGCGTGGAACTAGAGTAGATTTAAATGTATGGCTATACAGTACACGGACCCATCCCTAGGCCTTAGTAATCCCGTTAGAAAAATATCTAAACACTGAGTCTAGGACAGCCACGGGCAAAACGACAAGCGCCCATAGCACTAGTAAAACAAAAGCAGGGAAAAGGGAATCTGTCTTACATGTCTGCCGGCTAGGTAGAAATCAGATGGTACTCCAAATCCTTCGTGACGAATGAAATCAGGAGGAAGCGAAATATACACGTTGATGAGTTATAAATATCCACAGTTTTTAGTAATTTCCCCCAGCCGTTTCCTGTGTGAGTATATATATGTCCGTTGCTCTCGCTCTTGCTTGCTGCGGGAGTGCTCACGAGGCAGGAATTGTTTAAAAATAACACACACACACACGCGCTGGATCTATTTCAGATACACACCCCCATCGCTGTCGAGCTTGCTCCGGAGAAAGAGGAGGGATCGTATCGCTGGTGGCGGCGGTGGGTGCTACCAGTTACTTCATCATCACTCCTTGACTTGCTGTAAATGTGGTTGCGTCTCAAAAGCACACCCGCAGGTCTGTGTTGTGCTGTGAGGCAGTGCTGGATTAGAGAAAGGGGGATGGGAGGCTCCAGGATTTAGCGGATTCTCTGTTGCCTGTTGCCTGTTTACAGATTCGTGCTTTCGCCTCGCAGTGCTGAGAACGCCCACAGCTAAGCAGATCGAGCATTACAAAAGGGATGCAAATAAGACTCCTATTGCACAGCAGTTTCACCCAGTCCAGTTTTTATTATGAGTTTGATTATCCACACTGTACAGGTAATAAGCTCAGGTATGTGTAATTAAACTCATAGTGAAACCAGGAATGGATCAAACCGCGATGCAATGAGAGCCTTATTCAACTGATCTAAATACAGACGTTCAAATATGATGACAAATATGACACACTACCAAGGACTGTTGGGTGTCTAATTTTCACAACCTTGGGCCTCCTATCAATTCATTACACAAGTACAATGGCAATGTTTAGACATCATTTCAGTCAACTAATAGACCCAAGCTGAGCTGCGGCTCCACATAAGAGATGCATGTGTCAGTTGGCTGTGGGAGTGAAAAGCTAGCCGGGTCTAGAATGCATGAGAAAGTACACCCTGACCTTGATTAGAGACAGCCGCCAAACCCTTCTAAACATAAGTCATCCAATCTAAATAAAAACAGACTGAAAGCTGATATTAACGCATGGAATCTGTTTTCGTGGTTTAAACGTTTAGATTTGTCATTGACACTGTGAGAATGAGACTCTCAGTGAAATTAGAAGTGTAGCTGCTGCTAACTGGCTCCAATGGGGAAGTGACTTACAATGATATACCGCAAGCACAATGCAGCACCATTGTAATGCCTGCAACGGGACTGCTGTAGGATGTGCACAAAGGGTGACGATGATTGACACATTATCCCAGGCATTTCGGAATTTCTTGTAATGTTTTCAACATCAGTGTTTTGCATTAGTGCCCATTGCTCTTGCACAGAGCACTGCAAGAGCAGGACAGGGTGATGAGTGGGAGTTTAGTGAAGTTGCTGATCAAAGGAATGAATCCAGAGAGTGCAGAGGGCTGTTTGACCCTCGCATGCAGAAAGACCACAAATAAGGACTTTCAGTTGCTTCAGGGTTAAAGATGTATGTCACCCAAATGCAAGGTACCCTCCTATGAGGCCAGCAGATAATACATCTCTCAGCCGGTATAGGCTGACTTTGCCCATGATGTAATTTGGAGTTCACTGCAATGGCCTTGTATTGGGATCCTCGTACGAAGTCATTATGCAGGACAGGTAACCCATAATGAGCTCATATGAGGATGCCAACACAAGAATCTCAAGAGTAATAAAAATAAGTCTTAAAATACGAAAGGGTTAAACGTATGTGATGTAGCTCCAGCGGTCTGAACGAGTGAGTCAGCCCGCTGTGGTTTGCACTTCATTTCAGTGCTTGCAGTGCCAGGTGGCACGACGTCACTCGCTCTCCACAAAGGGAACAAGTGGGTCAGTGGATTCCACTGCTAAACTTTTACCTGCGTTTCAATCTAGGTCACCAGCAGGAATACAGGCGTGTTTGAAAATGCACTCCCTTTTTATTTTGCAGTCTTCAGTCATGTAATCAACGAGTATATTTTTTCTCTTATACTTTTAAAACGATATTTTTTGACATCCCCGCTAATCTAATCAACAGTATCAACTGCTCAATTTATTTTTATTGAGTTTTCAAATAAAGTACATGTTGTGCATGGCTGAGAGTTAACATCCTTGCATTTGCTTTAAATACTCCAAATCACTATTACATAAGTCAGCTAAGAACATGTGTTCTTAACAAATGAAAGGGAAAGAAATGCAATAAGAACTCAAATGAATGTACTTCTTGAACCAGCAGCAGGATGGGGTGGGGGAGTCTCAAGTTCTTTCTCTCATCAGCTGCTTATGGTTTTCACTGCCCTCTTCAGCTTAAAGCCGTCTTTTGGTTTTAGTGTTGTGTCTGTTATAATCAGCTTGGCTGTTAGTTACCTGTCACATGAGCTTCATTGTTAATGCACTGCCACCCCTCCCCCATTGTAAACTGGGTTATTCTGGTGGCGACAGAGTGTTGCACGCTCCTCATTTGATCAACCCCCACAGAGTCTGTAAACTCAGGGTGTCGAAGTGTTGACAAGTAGGTTATGGTCACTTTGGGTCAGATTTATAGATTTTTTTGGAAGGAGAAAATGCCAAGGTAAATGTTACCAAATGAGAAACAAACAAATTGTGAGATCTAATTATATCACTGATTGTTCTTGGTTTTGCCCTTTATGGTATGATAACCAGCATCCCATGTGCAAAAAAAAACAAACCATACAGCTATATAGAACAATCACACAATTAAGAACAATAAAGACAATCAACATTCTAGTTGGAATAAAGGAGTTCTATAGAATAGCCAACATTCCATTTGCAATAACACCATGGCGCTTCAAAATATGCATTGTAATTAGAACTGCTGCTAATCCTAGAGAGTAACTAGCACTGGCAGTGGAGGGGCGCCTCGCAGCTCAGTCCTGTATCTCCCACAATGTTATTGGAGCCTAATATTGGAAACAGGGACCAAAAGAAGATAGTTAAACCTCTGTCAGGCGTGACAAGAATTTCAAATGAACCAGAAATCATCTTTACATCCAGCACAGCAGGACAAAAATCCCTAAAGCAGGTGCCTTTGTGTGTCAGGGTTTTAAAAACAATAATGTGTGCAAGCGATTCTCTTTAGGGTCATTTTATTTAAAATGTAAAATCCCAAATGGGGATCTACTTTAGGACGGTATTTACATCAATTGAATAGGCCCCAGTGTTTTTCATAGTGTGGCGTTTCCTTATTCCATGTTCTGTATTTCCATATTATACTGCAGCAGCTAACCCATGGTTTATTGTGCTAGGGGAAGCTCGAATACCCCCCTCCACCACGCTCCCTTCACAGTAAATTAAGCACACTCTCAGAGGGATTGCTTCATATACAGTTACCATCACTGCTGACAAAAGAATTGCGAATTCAAGGGAGAAAGGAAAAAAGATGAATGACTCTCTCAAGCCTGGCTGCTGGTTGCCGTGGCAACGAGCAGGGCCTGATAGCAAGACGCTGGTGTGTGATGTAATCCAGCAAGAGAAACCCAGCGATCTGTCACAGCCAAACCTCAAATGCAAGAAAGCTCATTTCATTGAAATATTTAGAGCGAGAGCTGGGTTACCATCATTCTTGTTATTGACACAGGGATGGAAATCAGACTCCTATTGCATAGCTTTTTCACCCATTTCAGGTTTTCCCACGTGCAACCAGAATGGGTGAAATACACTATGTGTTTTATAATACAATAAGTATGCCCTGATATTGATGTGATACAGCCGTCTGAAATTTCTTTGTTTGTATCCGATGGAATTATATCACAGTGATATTAGCTACACTGTTTTGTTATTCTTATTTAATTACACATCATAAAAATCTAGTATAAGCTGAATTCCACCCACTCAGAGCAGAGCGGACAGAATGCGCTACCATCTGAATGTGAAAAATGTTTCAGCTGTACCGCAGTCCCATTTTCCTGCCCTAGCTCACACCAGTGCAGCTGCCTCTGTGTGCTACCATTCCATTCCATTGTTCACAAAACCGTCATGCTGGTAGCATTGAGCTATCCATTCCACCCACTGGAGCAATGGCTCAGTCTTATCTCCAAGCAGTACAATGACCTCACTGCTACTACTACCCCTCCAGAGAGAAGGCATGAGAACAGGGCATGCATTAGATTAGAGGACTGCACCAGTTTAATTTTGTAATGCTCAGGTTACACAGAGTAACGGGGATTGCATTCTATAGATCCTTGCTGAAATCTGAGGAGTCGATATTTGACAGCCCATGTCCTGAACATTGCAGTCGCTGCCAGGTTTTATTATATAATAGCATTAGGCTAAATAAGTAAATAAATATGGGATGAATGCAATGCTGTAACCCATCCAAGTTCTTCTCCTCTGGAGGTGGGATTGTGGTCACTTTCATGGGGTTACAGGAGTTTCTTTGGCAGAATTACATTTTTCTATTCGGAGATCTGAGGACAGTTTTGCTTTAATACAAAGTCTGCACCATTATTTTGTTTTCTAATAACACTGTTAATGATGAACATGGTATGTATAAAAAGTGTTCCATTGTTCTATTACTAGCAGAGTTACACATCAAGACGTAGTGAAATACTGAAACAGTCAATTTATGAAGAGTCCCCACACAGTATAGTACACAGGACCTAACCGTGGTAGATGTTGCTGCTTGTATGACACAGCACAACCTGTATTAGCCCTCTCTCTCTCTCTCTCTCTCCCGCTGTCTTAGTATTCCAGATTACTCAGATAGGAAATGAACAGTTAGCTATTACATTGTTGTGTGGGTCGAGGCAGATCCATGTCGTCAGCTTGCTCTCTGCTGCCTGTAGCTCATGTCTTTTTCAGTTCTATGATTTAACCAGGACAGGTCACTGATCCCAGGGAGGAGGCATGAGCAAAACAGTTACAAAACACAGGAACATTAACAAGATAAGAAAACATTAAACACACAGTCACAAGGCTAGCAGCCACGTGATCGTCTTGAAAAAACAAATCCTCACTGGAGCCTCTCGAACAGAGCTTATCTGCTGCTGTTCCTAATGCAGGACAGCGAGAGTGGAAGCCGGGGCTGAAGCCTTTGTAAGGAATTCAAGACACAGCATAACTTAGTATCAATGATTCTGAAGTGTTCCACAACCATGCTCTGTAGTGTCTTTCTCTTAACCCTTTCATGCATAGTATGCATGGGGACACATGGAAGATGAAAATGCATGATGACCTCATATAAAGCAATGAAAGAAAAATTGAAAAAATGATCAGTGAAAATATATTTTTTATGTGTCCAAGACTACTTCAAATTTCAAATATTATTTTCATATTTCATGCACAAAAGTGTTAATTAACTTTTGTACAGTTTTCCTTTCCATGCCCTCTGAAAGAGAGCAGTTGGTTGGCTTTCCAGTTTGTTTATATTTGCTAAACTACAGGTCGTTTCAGGTGCAGGGATTGTGAAAACCATCAAAACCTGCTTTCTGTCGTTCTATAAAAGAAACCATCCCAGTCCTGCTCCTATTACCTGCAGCATGCAGAGGGTATGATCCCCACACACAGGGTAGGGCAGTGCATTGTAAAAACAGCTCCAAGACTCCAGATCTTCACCATAACAACATTTCAGTTTGTGATGTTAACAATCAACCATGCCAGTGCAACTGAAACACTTTCAAACCTTACAAACGTAACCAAAGTAACTGCAAAACAGCCTTCATGTCCAGCTGAGCTAGGAGAGCAAGTAAACCTTTCTGAACAAACATGAACTTGTCAAAAAAAGAGAGAAAAAGAAAGAATGATCATGAATGTCCACGCCCCCACTTTACACGTTTTGCAGTGAAATGTTTAATTCTGGTCAGTAACTAGACATAGTATCTACCTGTATGTAAGAATAGGTCTCTGTTTTGTACTTGTCTCTGCATATCAGTGTGGCACAGGCTTCAGTGCACAGTGCTTTACTGGTGAGCTTCAGTTCGCAGTGCAGCGCTAATATGCTTCTCCACAATAAGCATCCCTTTAAGTTATTATTTCCCCAAATCAAGCTAATTGCAACGTGAATCCAGCAGGCCCCAGATATTCCCTGAGAGCTGGCGTCTACACCGAGCCAGTCCTCATGGTGGACGTGGAGCCCGTGACCTTCCTGTCTCTGGAGTGTGTTCTACTGATCCACTTGGTTGGTTTCCTAATCGACCACAACAGGTACATTGATCACAGGAACAGCTCTTGGCAGTGATTCAAGGCAGCGTGCAGCTCATTAAGTTTTCAAGGACAGAAAAGAATAAGAACAATGATGATGATAAATACTGAGCAGTACGTTTAGTGCCTCTTTACCAAGTTACAGTCACTGGAGTGAATTGGCAATGACGTTACAGTGCAGGCAAGCTTTGATCTCAAAGCCACTTTCCCATTGGACTATTTGAGATTTTGGTTTTTGGGAGAATTGCAGTTCAACTAAGGGAGGGAGGGAGTGGTGGGCTGTGAATGGAAAGGATAACAGATGATTCCCAATGCTAGTGGAAGCATGGGAGGGTCAAAGGGTTCAGACCCGTAACACTCCCTTGACATGAGTTGCTGGCGGTGTGTCTGTAAACGCGTTGAACACAGAGTTGGATTTCAGATTCAGAGAGCTTTTCATCTGTTCTGACAGTAAAAGAAAAAAAAGGTTGTTTTCTCCCGGCAAAAAGCATCTGTGAGAGGTGATGTCATGAAAGCGTTTGAAGTAAGTACCTCTCTGGCTGCAGTGGAGGTGGGTATAACTGCCCGTGACGCTGCGCTCTCGAAACACAGAACACAGAGCCGTTCCTGATCGTATCGTTACAGCAACGTGTTTATTTACTGCTTTGACTTTTCCAGCTCCTTTAAAGGAATGACTGACCCAGGAGAATCCCAGCTGAGATGAAACGAGTTGTTTTCAGGTGGGCTTTGCTGCTGCTGCTCATTCACAGCTGTGCGTGAGACACGCACAGGGAGGTTAAGAGGCTTCTACTGGGGGTCAGAAGTCAGCACTGCACTGGAGTTCAAGTTCAGGAATTCCATCGTCCAGCCCTTCCACACCCCTACATGTCACAACAGAACAGGGAAAGAACAGCTGTAACGTATTACCCTGCTATAAATTCAACAAAAAGAACACATTCATTGCCGTTTCCATGGCTTCAGAATGTTTTTGTTGGCTGGTAGCCTAACGTGAACAAGACGACTCTTCTGGTAACATGAACTGTCTGGAATGTTCTGAAATCTGGCTTTATGATTGGCTGAGAATGGATTTGTGACTAAATAAAGGAAGAGAGAGTGTCCAATCCACTGCGTTTTAAATGGTCACACTGCTGAGTATCCAGTATGAATATTCACTGCCCTGGCATACCAGATACAAATAAAGGGTGTCTTTCAAATATGCAGCTTCACTCATGCCCCTTTCAACTAATTAAGCCTGGCTGCAGATTGCAATTCAGTTTTCCACCACAGTGTCAAACTAGCTAGCCTTCACCTCAGTGTTATATAGTAACCTTTGCACAAATGCGTTACCAGCGCCTCGCTTGCATAGTCCATTTTTTGCTGAACTAAGATGTCACACATCGCTGATCCTTCCTTTTACTAAACTGCACTTTGAACACATCGGCTCTTTTGTGTAGCAGTAGCGTTACAGTCCACAGGTGTCCTTTAATCATAAAACTCATTGCAGTCCATATTTCATTAAAAACACGTGCACAGGGCCAGTACAGTATATTGTCCTTGAACAGCACTGGCTTGCACAAAGCACCATGAAAGAGAGGTGCTTTCCAGTATTGCCGTATCCATTTACACCAGTTACAATCCCATCCAAACCTAAATCAAATTGCTAAAGATCGAGAAACTATACACTGTTCCAAGCTATGCTTTTGTAACAGGGGGAGGCTGCAAGCAGAGCGTATTAACCACTATGCAAACGAGCAGGTCTGCCTTCGATGGGACAGAAACCATAACGGCACAGCATCACACACAGCTTCTTCACCTTACACTCCTGCAATCGGGTGCAGCCAACCCATGAGATCCGGGTCATGGTACCAATGTAACAGGGCAGAGGCTGGGCATAAACTGGTGACCCCACACACTGCAAACAAGCGTCTTAACCATTATGCAAACGAGCAGGGCTCATCTGCATTTGTGGTTATAGAACTTTTAACCTCATCTTGCTGGCAGGACAGAATCTGTAACGGCAGTGCAGCACGCAATACTGCTCATTACACTGACATGAAGCAGTTCTGTTTTTTTTTTTCAAAGGTTTGAAGTTCTTCTCTTTTACTCGCACGGACCAAGCTGCTTTCATCTATAACCTGCAGTCTGTGCTAATGGAATTCTATCCAAGCAGTTTAAACTGGGGTCCTGGGATCATTCTGCACATGCAATGCCCTTGTTCTGCAAACCAGTTTCTGCACAGCAGCTTTCAGGAAGTCTTTGAAGAGGCTGACACTGACACTTTCTGCACGCAGTTGGCTGCAAACAATGAGAACAGGTTGTTGTCGTGGTGCTGAAGTTTGCCAGAGCTGCGACGGGATAATAAGCATATTAAACAGGGTTTAATGGGTTAGATTTCCTTTTCAGCTGCCTAACATAAACTTATAAATAAGCTGAAATGGAATGAGCTTTGACCTCCTCCCTCCTGTAGTGGTTGTGTTGTGTGTGACGAGACTGCCAGATTGCTCAATGTCCTCAATCCAGTTTCTTCAGAGCTACACGCATACTTTTTGCAGCCACTTTGGAATGGAAAATAAAGCCAGACCTCAAGGTGATTCAACCTTGGCATGAAAGTCAATATGCTACTATTTTTCCCCCCCATGCAGCTTCCTTTGTAGTTTCCACTTTCGAGGAACCAATAATGTACTACAAGAGGATGCATACGCCAGGCTGATCATTCCTGGATAAATAATTTAAAATCAACTGAATAATTAACTAAACACCTTCGCTTTTAGGTTTTTGTTCAGAAAGCTATGGCGAAGATGTGCTGAACTTTCAAATCTTCGAGTACAGAGTCGCCAGGTTTTCTATTATGTGTTCCTTTGTGCAGACAGAGCGTCCTCCTCACTGAAGCAGCCTGGAGTTAACATTTAGGAGAGCCGAGGCCAGGGGGTTGCATGCAGCTCTAGTTTAACTGCTTTGTTAGGCAGCAGCTAGCTTTTCTCTCAGGGATGTGATTCTATTATCTACCAGCACTCCACACTGACTGGGGAAAAAACAATATAGTACAAGCTGATTACATTAAAAAAATGTTGCATTTTTCTTATTTAAATATATATTAAAATATATATATAGTATAGTCTGCTGTAACATACAAGCTGACTTTCACCACAGGTCAGATGATGATATCTATACAGTATATGGGATCCTATTTACGGTGACATCCCTCTATACAGGGGAAACAAGCTATTCCGACTGCCAAGATTCAAAATGTTTGCATTGGGAGCTGCTCCTAATAAAGGGAAAGATTCCGCTTGTCTCCTAATTGAAAGAGAATGAAAACGAGAGATTAAAATCTTTATATAGAGCTCATTACATTTATATATATATTGTATATGTACTATATACTGTATTTATATGTATATATGTACTACATACTGTATTTATATGTATATAGACTGCAGTTTCCTCTTCTTGAAAGCTGTCCTGTTTTGGTTGCATGTGGAACAAATTAGCTGGCATCGGGGAGGAGGCCACTGGAGTTGGGCACATCAATCTTAAAATTGCACAGAATCAAAGCGCTGGCCCTGGACTGAGGCCAAGCGATGCAACTGGGAGTATATCTTTTAAAAAGAACTTCACAAGCCTTGCACAATGCAGCCCGATCGTGTTTAATGGGATGTCACCTGGAGGCTGAATTCTGCTTCCAATTATTGCCGTGCCTCACGACAGGCAGGGCTGATAGCTATGATTACAGCTGCTGAGTAATTGTGCCATTAAATATTCATAGGCAATCTGCACAGCAGCGAAGCAGGACAGAGCTGTCAGCAGCCCACAAAGCCTGCCTCTACTTCCTTAAAGACAAGCTGGAAGAATCTATAAAAACACTTCAAACACAGCGCTCCGGCACTGGGATTCACTTTTTACATGATCATTATATAAATGCCTCAGTCCCCGCCTGCCCTTGACCTGGTGCAGGTTAACTGCACTACATATCCACACACTGCTATGGTTGAGCCTGCAGGCTAGAGCATCCTTCACTGTGAATGCTCTGCCCATTACCACTGTTCACAAGCACACCCCATGTTCGATGCTTTCTGTGAAATAAACCGTTTTACACCCACGGTATCCAGGAGCACCCTCTCTGTGTCTGTGATCTCTCTCCGTGGTTTGTTCACAGTTCGTAGACGCTCACTAAAATCTGCACACACATTATAGCGGCACGATATGCATGTTGCTTAGTTGAACTTTTCCTTCTTAAGGGTGTTGTTGCTGAGATTTTAAAATGAACGTTCTTACCTCTGCCATTATCACTGCTCCTCTTATCATTGAACGCTACTCTGCCCATCACATCTCAGTATCTCCGCTAAAAACCTAACCTGGATGCAGCTGAATTATGGGGTGGTATGGCACGCCCCGATTTTTGTGGCTTCATGCTGCACCATTGAAGTTAATTTTATTGTCATTTTTAATAAGGAATTTCCTGACTTGTGTGGCTGTAAACTTAAACCATAACTTTTTTGTTTTTTGTAATGAATCTTAAACCACACTTCATTGAAATGCTCTAGGGTTGTATCTGCAAACTGCCTGGTCTCACTTACAATACTCTCAGAAACACGGACTGCAGGGTGCTCATATACTGTGTAATGTTTGTCTTCTATAACCAGGGTTTGTTAGGATTTAACCAGTTCTTGCACTGATTAGGTACCATAAACACTGCTACAGTACATGTAGGGGTGGAGACACCTCGACTGGAACCTGCACTTCTGTGCCTCCCGTTAAAGTCACTTACATATTGATTATCTAACTAGAGGACTTTGGTAACCTGAAATGGCGTTTACATGCACTGATGACTTCAAGTTTAAGAAAAATAAGAATTATACTGAACTCAGGTCCCACTGAAGAAGAGAAAGGGCTCCACGTCTTCATTCCTAGCAGGAGGACCCCAGGAGGGTGGGATGCTGTTTGGAAACACACTTGCCTGCTGGAAAGGCTACATGAGGTGTGTTGTAAATAAATGGATCTAGTCCAAGGTGAGAAGCAGTAATTAAAAGTTAAAAGCGTTTCAGGTTTCCCTTTCGCATGGCGCTTTGCACAGGAGAATGAGGCAGACACTGGGACACCACACACGTATCACTGTCCACTCGCTTGGGTTCAGTTACTGCCAGCCACCAAGGCCAGCGTTTCCAGCTTGCAGAAAGCTGTTATTATCCTCAGCAGTTTACAAACAGGCTGCAAATAACCGTTTCGCTGCAGAGCAGAATCCCGTGAAGCGTGCAAAGAGGTGCAGCGAAATCAAACCCACACACATGAGTGTGTTCACAAGTCTGCAAAGTATATATACTGTACAAAAAAAAAAACTAACAACTTACACAGTCTACTTATGTGGTCATTTATAATGACTGCTGTTTTAATAGAGTTCATTAGAAATTCAAGTTTGACCTATATATTATGTATGTATGCAAATAGTATATAGTATTATTTATGGCTCCAGAGAAAACTGCTCATGACAGCTGAAAATATTTGCAAAAAATACACAATCTACAGAGACACTGAAGAAGACATCTAGTCCAAACCCTTTTCATTGAATGTAGTCATTTATTTGTAATATTCCAACATTGAGCACTATTGGGTGTTCAGTAGTAATGGATCAAACATAATACAAAGCATGCAATGTGTTCAGCTTCTGTGATGGTTAAACTGATCAGCACAGTTACTGTAATTAAACTAAGGGGCTGACACATTTCCAGAGGGGGTCTGAAGTCATCCTCGATTTAACTGGATCTAATCTAATTTCTGTATTTTTTAAAGAAGCACTGCTCGCTTAGCAACAAAACAAATATTTTTTGTTAAAAATAACCCCACGGCTAACCAAAACTTCCCCTTTAATCATTTCTTTTTTGACTCGATCGAAGCCTTAAAGGCACAGAACACCTTTTTTGTTTTGAAGCTAAAAGCTTTGAGAAGGTTAGGAAGGCACCAGGGAGGGCTAACCGATCCAGTCCCATGGTCTCGGAGTTAAAGTTTGCTTAGTCATGCTGGGGTTCACAGCATTGCGGATCGAGAGTCTGCTTTATGGGAGATCTGCCCTGCCCAGCAGTGTTTATTAATGGAAGCTGGACGGGCTGAGTAAGGCAGAGTCATTGCCTGATACCGTCTCTCAGTGAAAGCACTGCTGGATTTGAGCCATCTTTCACTGGGCTTAGTGCATCCTGCTCGGGATCATTTCCTGTGTGGACACCACTCCCAGAATTATTTCAGGACTGCAAATGTGGGCTTTAATACAATTGAAAAGAAAACTGCATCTTAGTTATATGTTGGGCTCCTGATTTGCTGATGTATATGATGGACAAAAAGTGTTCGGTGTTCTTTGGGAATTTAAAAGGATAAAACACCACTCTCATTGTTTTTTGTTACCTGAATCAGAAATCCTAATGACATGTACTACGATGGAGTGTTTAAAGTTATGAATTAATTTGAAACCCTACAGTTGTTTAAGAGATGCAGACAGACAGACACATTTGGAGATGTTACAGCTCTCAGCTGCTCCAGTCATTTCCAGCAGCTGCTGCAAAGTCACTGTATGAGGCAGCGGTCTCCAGAGTAACCCCCTATACAACAGAATCTCAAAGCCAGCTAATATCACCTGCTGTTTGCTTAGTGACTGGGGATGGACTGGGTGTTTTGTTTTAATTAACTTTAAAGCCTCCCTCGCTCCTATACTTGCTCCCCCAATAAATAACACAAATAAATAAGCCCAAATCTGTTGTCAGCACTGGAGTGAAGCCCATGTGCTCCTGCAGTAATCTGGTAATTGCATCCATACGTTTGGAGGAGGCTGTGCTGGCGGATCTTTAAACACAGCTGTGTCTGTGGTGTACAGTAAACTGTTCAGCATGCAGGGCTGTTTACTGTGTGCTCGCTCACATCCCCTGTACTCCTATTATTTATAATATGCATACAGTACAGACTGTGTTTACCGTCACCTGAACTCAGCAGTCACTGCTCTTACCCCCAGCCAATAAACCCAACAGACTTATTGTTTTTCTTTCTGAATAAGCGCACAATGGTCTCAAGCAGCCTCAAATGATCAGTCCCTTCGGCGATGTGCAGATAAGTAAGGTTTTTCCGGCACATTTGTCAAGACGGAACCTAGTTTATTGGACTTTTTTTAGCAGACATTCTCTGAATCATCTGAAACCAAAGTTCTACTTAGTTTACTAGACTATACCGCCACCTAGTGGAGGAACCAAGACAATGGCACCAAACACACAACAAACAGCAAACCAACAAGCGGAGTAATTGTGAGCCAACATGTGCATGTGTGTACAGAATGTGAAAACCTAACAATATACTGCACAGCTGGTCAAAGAGAGCAGCAAACCTAACTTCATCAGATATTGGTAGCAGACTGCTGTCCTGAAGCAGCTGGGATCCTGTGCTCTAATTAATTACCCGTGAAAGTATATCTACAGCACTGGCTGGGAACCTACGTGATCCTGCGGGTGATTTATGAAGTTCAGCAACCACTTTAATTGGAGTCAATGAGGCACTAAAAAGCAACGATTAAGAGGCTGCCGTGGAATATTAATAAGAGGTTATTACAGAACAAGGGCCGGTTTACCTAGGAACCGAGAAGTTGCAACTGGGAAATGCAGCTTTTATGTAATATACAACACGTGTCAGGGAAGCCACCTGCAGAACAAATAACTTGGTCATGTGTGGTCACCCATATCCTAGTGGTTTCTAATATTTTGTCCGACCCACCGTGCATGCTACATGGAATACAAACCCGCACACATTCAGCATCTGTTAAAAGCTATTCCTGATGGGTTTCCTCATCATAACATATAAACCAACTGGTCCGACGCCAGCCCTGAAGACAACAGAGCCTCTGTTTGAGAAGGGCTCTCTCCATGCGTGTGTGTTGAGTAAGTTGAAATAATTTCAAGTTGCTAGATTATTTAAAACATTATTTTTAAATAAAGCATGCTGCCTAAACTATTTGCTAGGTAGACTGTGGATTTAATAAATAATGGTCTTGATGTAATGAGCAGTGTTGGGTGATGCTCTGCTCTTGTATATGTAACGGGCAGTGCTGGGTGATGCTCTGCTCTTGTATATGTAACGGGCAGTGTTGGGTGAGGCTCTGCTCTTGTATATGTAACGGGCAGTGTTGGGTGAGGCTCTGCTCTTGTATATGTAACGGGCAGTGTTGGGTGATGCTCTGCTCTTGTATATGTAACGGGCAGTGTTGGGTGATGCTCTGCTCTTGTATATGTAACGGGCAGTGTTGGGTGATGCTCTGCTCTTGTATATGTAACGGGCAGTGTTGGGTGATGCTCTGCTCTTGTATATGTAACGGGCAGTGTTGGGTGATGCTCTGCTCTTGTATATGTAACGGGCAGTGTTGGGTGAGGCTCTGCTCTTGTATATGTAACGGGCAGTGTTGGGTGATGCTCTGCTCTTGTATATGTAACGGGCAGTGTTGGGTGATGCTCTGCTCTTGTATATGTAACGGGCAGTGTTGGGTGATGCTCTGCTCTTGTATATGTAACGGGCAGTGTTGGGTGATGCTCTGCTCTTGTATATGTAACGGGCAGTGTTGGGTGAGGCTCTGCTCTTGTATATGTAACGGGCAGTGTTGGGAGAGATGAGGTTAAAAGCTCTAAAACCACGAATGCAGTGGAGTCTCTTTTGCACTGTGGTTAAGACGCTTGCTTGTGGTGGCCTCCCTCCCTCTCTCTCCTCGTCTCCGAAGTGCTGACAGCGTTTTCCGAAAGGTGAAGCCAGTCTTCATCACAAGGAGGCAATCCCTTGTATCCTGACACTTTATCCTGGACTAGGGGGTGAATGAGTCGATCTATACCCACAGCTGGATTTTACTGGAACATTTTCCTGCGGTTGCCTATGTGTGGTTACACTGGGATTGCCACAAAAAATAGGTGGTTGATGCAATCCAGGAGGGTTCACCAGTGCTGTTTAATCCAGCTGTGGTTTATCACAGCAGGATATCAAACAGACCTTCTATCCAGAGTCAGAGAGACTAACCAACCATCGGAAACAAGGACAGGGGTCTGGCAAGAAAGCGGTTCTGCTGACATGAGTTAAGAACATGTTTCTGTTATTATTACTGCTTTAAAGACTGCAGGGGTCACTGCAGAGCCCGGGAGGATATCCTGCTCTTCACAGTCCCCAAAGCAGGCATTATTTTCACCTATTGTAAAAGGGATGACTGCCACACAAAGGGATTAAATGAATAAACAGCGTATTTAACTAAATAATGAATCAGTCGTATTAAACACATATTCAAAAGCACACAGTGTTTCCATGCTTTTCATACATTTTTAATACTGCCTCACCACAGAATACAAGAAGCTCGCACCAGCCCTGCACTCAGTCCTGGGTTTCAGAATGTACTCTCAATGATATATATTATTTAAGTGATCAGGTGCCAGGGATTTTCAGTTATCAGGCCCCTGCTAAAACAGCTGTTCTTCTGTAATATCTTAAACGTGCTCTATAAATAAGGCATGATCAGCACATTTTCAACATGCAATATTAGATGTGTGACTACAGCTCCGATTGGTAACCCTGCAGGCTCCGGTGAGACTTATTCATCCGGTGACAAGTGCAATACGTTCAGGGCAGATTTAGCAGGGGGGGCTGACGGCTCAAATTCCCGATGCCTTCCTGGTGATTTCCAGAAACGGGTAAAAGGAAAGTTCTGAAGCCCAGGACTGGATGCAGAGCTAGTCTGGTCATTCTGCCTCGTGATCAGTTCCACTGGTCAGCCAAGGCTAAAACAAGAGCGATCCCAAGAGACAGTGTAGAAATTCTCATAGGAGAAGAGCAGGACAGGACAGGACAGGAGAGGACAGGGCGGGGTGGGTCCCCCTGCAATGACACCAATGTTGCACTAGTGCTGGGGTATGCAGCGCTGGCTTATCCATTCAGTTGCAAGACCCTGTTTTCCAACCTGGCACTTAATCCTCCTGTCCACACAGCCAAGGCTGCCCACCTCTGCCACAGTGCTACAATGCTACATGGCAATGAAAAGTAAATGACACTTGACGCTGGCACCTCTTCAGACAGGATAGAGAGAGCATCGTTTTGGCGTTTTGCACTTGAAAGTATCCCTCTGTACAAACTGAGGCTTCCTTCCCTTCTCCTGCAGGCACACCAACATCTGTACTAACAGAGGCTTCCTTCCCATCTACTGATCTTTGTATCTCTTCAATACAATGGGACGCTTCCTGACACCTTTTTTTTGCTTTATTTTGAATAGAGAAACAAATCGTAGCAGTCCATACTGCAGAATAACAGAATTTTTAAATCGACCATTGAAAAGGAAACCAACGCATAAACGAGGTCTGAAATAAATAACACACACGTTCTGCTGTACAGAAGAGTGCTGTGTGTCTTATTCGTTCATAAAGTAATTTTATGTTAAATCATAAAAAAAAACAAGAGATATTTTTGGAACTAAAACGGCAGCACCTAAAGGCTAAAGGGTTAAACGTTTAACAGCAATTCAGTTACTTGCATGGGACCCTCTCTCCCTCTGCAGCAGAAAAGGAGGCATGTACTACTCGGACTCCTTCAAACAAACGCTTTATTACGCATTTCATTCCAGAGAGCAGAAACAACACAATTGTACATCTGACAACAACACGCTAGTAACTATGGTACTGGCGCGCCGTTCCATTAACTGTTTCATAGGTAGGCTGTAATTATTTAAACGATCAAGTACTAAGGAACTGAATCATGGGATTAATTGGTTCAGTAGTTAACTAATAATTAAGGACACAGTTGTTGAGTAACAAAGAAATGGACTGTGGAATGGCTTCGTTGCTTTACACTAAAAAGGGGACATTCGGTCTTGAAGCATCTCCGAATAATAATAATAATTTTATCGGCAGCCCTCACAGAATTTAAGTAACGAATCTCTGCCCAAACACAACTAATGCAATTTGCGTGCCCTTCGCTAAAGTTTAGCGTTGGCATGGCAACCAATCTACTTCATGCAATAGCTGGATTGTGTGCGTTTTACAGTGGTTTATATTACAGCCAATGGTATTGTCTGATTACTATTTAGCAACGTCCACATACAAAATACTACAGTATAAATCAATGCTGTGCAATGCGGATACCCTGCCGGAGGTACTAAAAAGTCATAGACTATAAACTGTTAGACAAAATGTTAGACAGGCGTGTATTAGGGATTAGGTGACCTAATACATAACATATTACCAATACCCCTCCAAAGACAAAACTTAACTTTCAAACGTGCAAGTTACACAAAAAATTATAAAAGCACAACTGTGTGTTCCCAGTTTTAAACAGGTAAACAAAACAAAAAAAGAAAAATAAATAAATAAATAAATAAATAAATAAATAAAACACAATACCAGGGTGGCAAAACTGCTGACCTTCAAAAATAAAGAGGGACTACATGTAGAGGACTCACCCGCTAACGCAGCTGAAGATGAATGAAAGTATCTAATATTTATTACAGGACGGACGCTGTAGCGTTTAACTTTCCGGCAACGCAAAACAGAACTGTGTAATGTGATGATAACCTCGCTTCTTCAAACGCCTATTCAGAGGCAGTTAACCGCCTGTAGAATCCACTTCAAAAGATCGCGTCCTGCTGTATTACACAACAATTAAAACATATCCCTGAGTCTTGTGCTGCTGTTCCGAAAGTGACCTGCCTCTTAATTACCCCACAGCTCCACCAGAGGGAGAAGGGGAAGAGACAGCAATCTTAAAATTGCACAACACCGTTAGTCTGCAAAACCCCGAGACACCTCTCACACTCCGTGCCTGTGTGTAAATCAATATTATCCGCATGTCACATTACTTGATTGAATCGATGCACTGTGTATAACCTTGCTGAAATCCAGGGCCTTATTAAAACAGACCCCACTACATGACAGTACTCCAGCATGTTAAACACGGGAAATGAGACAAGTTAGCGTTAACAAGATAATAGTTACTAAAACAAACAAAACAAGCAATTGACTGTGCACATTCTGCAGTATATTCTGTTAAGGAAGGATCTATGTAGAATTGTTTTATTTCAAGAACTAAACCAATTCAGTGTCAATGCCTCTGTGCTGATAAGCGCGGTTAAAACACCTACAGCAGAGATGGCACACAAAACATCTTTTGGGCATAAATCCAGACAAAAACTCAAACCCAATTTCTACCAGAACCCATTGATAGCTTTCTTTTTTTAAAGGTCAAGGAGAATAATGTGTATATTAACTTCTGCCTGCGACTGCCGCGTTTCCTGAATGCAGAAGGTAAAAACGTTGAAAGGTGGGTTTCATTCCGAGTTATATCCGGCCTATCTAAATGGAAGAAAACCAAAAGACTGCTTTGTATGGGCGTGCGTTAACTGGTAACAAGCAGCAGAAACAAAGCTATTAAACTGAGTTTCTGAATAATTCATTTCTCAGTTTAGCTTTATTGGTTTATTAAAACAGTACGTCACAAACAAAGCGCATGATCCAGGGTCGATTTCCTTTATGCACGCACGTAGAGATTCACTTTGGTTACGTTTCCAACACACACTTTTGTATAGCAATACCAACACGCAAGTGTTGACTGAAAAAACAAAATAAACCAACACAACACTTCCAGCAAACTTATTTTTCTCTTTTTTTAAATATATATTTTGCAGAATTGTTTGGTATTGTATTGATCCTCTGGGGCTACAGGGATCTCAGTAGGTTAGCAAAGATTCTGCAGTTACTCGCTGTAAATACCAAGCCTTCTCCGGAGAGGGTCTCAAAAGCATTTCAACGCCAATGGCATTCCTGCCACAATACTGGCATTCCCGAAACCCCCTCCATCACTAACCACCACTCCCCAGCCAAAATGTATACCACAGCTTTATTTATTGCTGGAGAACGCTGAAAGACTCAGAGGAAATTACAAGAGGAAAAAAAAACATGAAGCAGCTTTCCTAGCAGTCAGCTGACATGCAGGCAGGACCCAGTCTCTTATCACTGAATCACCAGCATGCTCTGCCAAGAGATACAGCACAGAACCACAGCGTAGTGTCAATATCAAATCCTCTAGCTTTTTTTATTATAATGAAACTACAATGTAAAAACAGATAACACTTAACCATAAGTTATTCGTTTAAAAAAAAAAAAAAAAGCTTCCTGTGTAGGTCTGAATCTGCTGCCAAAAACGCCACAGGGTGTGGGGGAGATATCAGCAGCAATTAAGAGGAGCATGTTGTATTGTTCTTCAATAATGAAAGATAAACAAAGTCTTTTGTTAGTGTTAGTCTGTCGTTTCTATTCACCACGACGCCTACTTGAAAGTTTAGGGCCATTCAGAGCTTTGAAAAAGTACATCTGGGATTTCAGCCTTTGCAGTTCTTTTCGCTGTTTTGATGATGACTGATGCCTTGGATAATTTCCTTTGAAACACACACCAGCCATTCCACTGTCTTCCAGCACCTCCCTTCTTGGGTTAGCTAATGAATGGCTACAGTACAAGGGTTAACCTGCAAACAACTTGTGAATGGAATATGAATTCCAGTGTGTCTTGTTTAAACAAAGGTTTTGTTTTGTTTTCTTAACTAGGGTAGGTTACAGAATGCAATCAGTATGGCTGCAAGAGAATACATTTCATAACAATTTTAACAACAATGCTAAAGAGCGCTACCGGTATATTAAAAGAAATGCTTGAATTTTAAGTCTGTAGGGTTAGAAACGCAGGCTAATCCCTCACCCAGTCCTGGTGACTCAAAACACCTGAGACCTGGTCATTTCAGTAATATAACCTTAACACAGAGAGTTCTGAAACCCAGGACTGGGTGCAGGGCTAGTGTGAGTTCTGAACCTTGCTAAGTCTGAATTCACTGGTTTAGGCCAACTGAACACTGTCATGTTGAGAGCACTGGTGACTGAAGTCCATCACAAAGGCAAGGCCAGGCTACAGCTTGACCAACCAACAACTGCAGAAGCACCTGCCAACCAAGCTCCTATTAGCAGCCCTTTATCACAGGTGGTCAGATCTGGTCTACTGTCTTGCCCATTGTGACTGAAACTGACTTGGAACAGGGAGATGTAACTTCCATATATTACAGAATACAAGGGCCAGCCATTTTCCACACATGTGTGTGCTGCACATCATTCTCTTTGTTACGTTCTGTAATTATTAGAAACATACACTCTGCCTTGCTTGTGAAGACACAGTTAGTAATTGGAGCCCACAATAACTGATCTCTACAGAAAAAACAAATCCTTGATAACTGTTCAACACGACTTATTTTATTAAAAAAAGTTTCAAAAGCACCTTACACCAAAACGTGAAGCAACCATTGTTCAAGCCAGTAACATGAGTTAAAATTCCCTAAATAAAACCTCTAAAATCTATAAAAACAATTATAGAAAACATCCATGGATATAACTTTCTGCATCACACTTTTCAATCACATTTTCTTTAGCTGTGTATTTTATTATTTTTACAGCCTTTATCTAATTCACATTTTTTTTTGGGTTTACATTTTTTGTATAGTTTGCTGGGTTCACAGATCTTGGCTATCCTGGACAACGTGTTACCTTTTGATCACATGCTTGGCACACTACTTCAATAGGGTCTGTGAAACTGGGCATGACTCTAAGGTCATCTATCAGGAGTACACATTTATAAAAAACATATTTTTAGTTTTAACTGAAACATTTAGTTAATCCACAACAGAACACATTCTTTCCCCAGTGATTCCACCATTATTTACCAAATCTGAAAAACAAAAGACATACAACAATTAGAACATATTTACACAAAATAGTAGTACAGTCCGAATGTAAAAAAGTGTATAACTACAGCAACTATTTACTTGCTAAGTATAGCTGGTACACCAGAGTGTACCAGTCTCCCTGCCACACTCTGCATTTCTTGGGCAGTGTTGCAGGGGGACAGGTTAACGGTTACACTCTGGCACAATACATGTTAGTCCCCAGGATGTGGTGATGACTGATGACGATATACAAGGTGACCCACACAAGACGAAGATGAATTCATTAGTTAAGATACAGTAGCTGGGACATTTTACACTCATAACAAGTTGCTGTCTGAACCTTCCTGACACATACCCGCAGTGTTTAAATCAGTGTGACATCGATGGGATCCTGCACTGAAGCCCCCAGTTTCTGCAGTGCGTCTTTGATTCTGTTCCTCAGCTCCTCATAATTTGGATTCTCGTTGTAGCCCAGAGCCATCACCTGATCCAGGTAAGCCCGCAGAGCTGCTACAAAACAGAGCCGGCAAGTTATACAAAGGCTTTTCCAGATACCAAATGCCAGATACTGGTTCTACAAGCACTCAGCGGCAGAGCTGCATGAAACAGATTGAGCTCATTTAAAAGGAATGAGAGCAGTGTTTCGCCCTGGACAGGGAAGTACCTGAAGTTTTTCTTTTACCGAAGCCCTGTTCCAGCAGACCCTTCACGTCCGTCTTGTACCTAAAGGGGGCAATGCAACAGGAGAGTCTTTGAAAATTGGTCTTTGCATAATTTAATGGTAGATTGACCCCTTTTTATATTCAAAATAAACAATAATGCTATATGCTGCCGTCCATATCAGATCAAGGGATTTACAAGATCTGCACACCACACATAACCACAGCAGATGATGATGATGATGATGATGATGATGATGATGATGATGATGATAATAATAATAATTTTAAACAGGTATTCAAGAGCTTTATTTGACTTAAATATTTTTTGCTTCTAGAAGACATTTCATAGCATGTGTTGGTGAAATCTTATGATCTGTTTCACATGTTCAATACTTATTCACTATCTTCGCTTAATTGGATTCAGAACTGTGGATAGAGATGTAGAAACCTGATGTTTCTACTGTGTAAGATGTACTGCATTTCAAGTGCTTGACCACTATAAGAAACTGTGTCAAGCAGACAAATGTTTCGACTAGTGCCTTCTTCACTACCTAAGAACTTATTACCAAGGAATTCTGAGTGTTTTGAAGTTATGGAAGAGAACCACTGTAAGCTACAATACGAATGTGAACATGCTTCTCTGAGGGACTTGCCTCTCTTTCTCTGCCATGACAGTGCTGGGGTTGTCGATCTGATCGGACCAGGGCAGGGAGCCGCACATCCACTTCAGCATGCAGTACCCCAGAGACTGGAGATCACTGCGACGGGACGGGCCTGGGGGGAACAATTCTACATCATTATACTCTTTGTTCGGATAAAAAAAAAACCCTCTGGCTTGCTTCATTCCACCGTCCAGCATACTGTCCTGAATCAACGCTATACAGGGTTAAACCCTACTCCAGGTGTTCAATCTTTTACACAAGCAAAACGCTCACCCGCCCCTTTGTGGGAATCGATGCTGAGGAACTCCACAGCGCCCTCGTGTGGTGTCCTGCTGAGTTCTCGGTACTCAACGTGGTTGCCACTGGGGCTGTAGCGGAATGCGTAACAGTACCCGGCAAGGTGTACCTGTCATGAGGGGGAAAGGTAAGAACGAAACCTCCACAACTCTGCGTTTACAGAAAGCAGAGTATCACACGTACTGTACACACAGGGCATTTCAGAACCATTTGTGCCACGGATGTCCAATCCCGGTCCTGGAGTGCCATTCCACTCCAGGTTTAACAGGTAACATGAGATAATGAACGACTTCAGGGTCTGCATGGAGGTTTAATTGGTTCAATTACACAATTTAGAACAGGTTTGGGATGAAGACCAGGAGTGGAAGGGCCAACTTTGGCCACCCCTGATATACCGATGCTCAGTATATATGCCAAACAGTGACATTGTTTAATTTTCATTACACAGGAAAGTCAGAAAAACCTGAATTACTGTACAGGTGAGTCCACTTGCCTGCTTGAGATCCGTGGGGTCCACGTACACATTTTCTGCACGGATATCTGCGTGTACATACTCACTGTCGTGGATGTACTCCAGAACGTCAAGCTGGAGAATTAAGAAAAAGAAAAAGACGTTTTCATTTCACAGCTGGGTCACGTACGGCTGGTTTCACAGACCCCGATCAGCACTGAACTGGGATGTTATGTTATGTTAATGTTACACTAGGTAAGGTAATTCCGCAGGCAAGGCTGGTGCTAATCGGGGTCTGTGAAACCAGCCGACAGACATGTGGCTTCACTGAGTGAAAGTGGGAAGTCTAGAGAATGCCACATAGTCTAGGGCAGGGGAGTCGAACTCCATTCTACAAAGGGCCATGCTGGAATCTGACATTTCACTGAAACAATGTCATTACTTATTTTTGTTTCAATGTATTTTTTGGGACACTGATAGCCAGTAAGAAAATGCAATATACAGAAGCTAACATGTACTATAACACCTTCATTAAAACTGATGTCCTCGTCACTGACATCCCTGTTCTAAGTAATACAATGCTGATTACTTCAACGATGCAGTTCCACTGAATGCAGTCCAGTCTCAGCAGTGTAAATGTGCTTGTTGTTGATATGGCCGTTGCCACTTCGAATGCAAGGCTCTGATTCCCAGACCTGGTTGACTCCAAATCTCCTATGACTGCCTGTGGGTGCCGGGCCGAATAAAAGGGAAATTCTACTGAGTAACAAAAGCGTCCCCATGGGAACCCCTGGATTCAGTCAAGATTCCAGGCTCTCGGTCAGCACGTGGCTGAATCCACCTAATAAAGTGCTGATGAGCTGACACTGAATGACTCACACACAGCACAGCAGCCTGGAGCAGCATGGAAGATCATTACTGCTGATTAGGACACAATGCAGTTTACCGGGAACAGGAGAATAAACGAGGGGCATTCCTGAATTCAGGGGTTTCCAGTTTCCCTGCTAAGGAAGGACAACCTTCCAAAAGGAATTCAGAACTGCAGATGAAGATAATGGAAACAACACGTGGAAAGACATTCTGTAAACACTATGCCAAGATATTGCGAATTTTAAAAGATGCCAAAAACATTTGCTTCTGCATGTTTTCCTGTTTTACCTCAGGAACCTTTGAAATGACCAATCTACAGTATTAGTGCAGTTTGCTGTTATTACACTCTTCTGGTTTAGGAGTTTGTTTTCCTGGGGTTATGCTGCCATCTAGTGGTACTGCTCGTTATGCACAACCAGGACCACTCAAAAGAGACACGATGCACTTAGAATTTGTGTTTCATTTTTCTTTCTTTCTTTCTCATACAATGCTTCTGTTAGAAACTTATTCGTCCTTCACGTATGCGTTTGTTTATTTATTTATATTTTATTCATGAACTAAAGAGGAAACTGTGCCACACAACGCGACTGCTGTACTGTATGTTTAATGAGGATGGACTGAAGGCTTCTGCCTGCCCCAGGAACACTCACAATCCTGCAGGCCACCTGAAGGACAGCCCTCTCAGACAGCGAGGCTCCGTTCTCACCCACGATGGACTGCAGGGTCACGCCCATGTTTGGAAGGATTAGAAACCTGAAACAAAAACACAAGCATGCAGTTGCAGCGAGGTATACCAGCTATCAGTGACAGCGTTAGTTGCCCCGTAGTGTGTCCTGACTCAGCCTCTCAGTGCTGCTAGTCGCATACCTGTAGGTATCTGCGTGGAGCCCGAAGCCGACACAGGTAGGGATCCCCAGAAAATCCAGCTTGTGGTGCTTCCTCCATTTATCAACTGGACAAAAACAAGGGCAGAAAAAAACTGTGTTCTTTATAATGTTATGTATTCTTTATTCTGCTACAATTAACTACCCCCAAATCTCTCATACTATAAGTGCCCTGGAGTCCCCCCCACCCGCATTTCAATACTAGTCTGTGCAGTTCTGTTCTGTTCTGTTAAATACACAGACCCCTTGCAGAACGTCATGCTTGAATCAAGGACAACCGCTCAGACGTTTATATTGCTTTCATTACGTTTAGCTGTAATTTGTGTCTGTAAACGATAACCGCCACTGGCATCCGTTCTAAGTTATCCTGCCAGAGCCTCCTGTAAATACTGCCCATTCAGTCAATGGTAAAGTAAACATAAATAAAAGGCTGTTAGAAGGGTTATGCTATTCCACAGCTGCAAGAAACTCCGAGAAACTCTGAGGAACTTGCCTGCTGCTGGCTTCGCTGCACGCTGCAAGAAATTCTGTTCGTTGAATATTTTTCCATCCTTGGCAGCCTACGGCGATACAGCAGTGTGTTATATATATATATATATATATATATATATATATATATATATATATATATATATATATATACATATAAATGGCAGGGGTAAGAATCTCTGCTACATACCAGTTTGAGAATGTACTTGTAATCTTCTGAACAAGCGCCAGAAGTGTACAGGACAGCTGGGGGAAACAAAAAAAGAAATGAGTGTAAATTGTAGTTCTTGAAAAGCACAGAGCGTAACTAGATAAGAACCAGTAAAGAATGAGAATGCTCTTTGTTTTTAGAACCTCCACTGCCCTGGAACACTATACTGGTAAACTGCATGTGTAACAGGGCGGAGGCCAGGCTCGAACCAGCGACCATGCGCACCACAAGAGAGTGTCATTACCACAAAAGAGCCGGGCTCCTCTGAATTTGTGGTTATAGAGCTTTTTTGTTTTAAATTTAGTAGTTGCCAATTAATTTTTAGCTTCTTTTCACTCTGCAGGCCCGCCATGCAGCCAACCCAGAGCTACAGCGTCAGAGGACAACGCAGCTCTGGGCAGCTTACAGTCATGCCCACAGGCGCCCGGCCAGTCTACAGGGGTCGCTGGTGTACGGTGAGCCGAGGACACCCTGGGTGACCTAAGCCCCCCCCCCCGGATGGCGCTCGGCCAATTGTGCGCCGCCCCTTGGGAACTCCCATCCACGGTCGGCAGTGGAATAGCCTGGACTCGAACTGGCGACGTCTAGGCTACAGGGCGCATCCTGCACTCCACGCGGAGTGCCTTTACCGGATGCGCCACTCGAGAGCTTTTAACTCAACTCACCGTGACACTACCCACTGCACATGCAATAAATACTGTCTTATTTGCTACAGTAGCATCCCCAGATTTTTTAGAATGCGTCTACTGCTAGCCATGAAGTCTCGTACTGCAGGTACTGCTGTTCCTGCAACTTTGATCTGACATGGACTTGGATCCAATCGTTCCCTGTGGAGTCGCTCCATGGCTTTCCTCTGTGCCAGTGTTGGGGATCCCCTCACCTCCATAGAGAATCCCGCAGTTGCTCTGCTCCAGCAGCTTCGCGAGCCTCCACTTCTTGTTGCTGGTGTCGGTCAGGACCTCGTTCTCTGACAGTGGCTCAATGCCACTCATTCTCCGGGCTCTCTTGCCTTTGCCTTTGGCTGACAGAGAGAGAGAAAGGGTTTATTTTGCTGTCTTTAGTGCAAGCATATGTTATCGTCATGAGTAACTTCATATCACTTACTACTGTACATGTTCATAATATTACATTTCTTATCTGCTTAATGTCCTGTTATGTTTGATCCGTGAGATTCTGTATTTTTCTTTCTGCTCAGGTTTTAGGTTTTGATATTTGCCATGCTTACTCACTGTTCCAGCTAGAACTGCCCTGGCATGAATGTTATTAAGACAGGTTGACTCTGCCCCCTTGTGTCCTGAGCTGGTCTCCCTGCTTACCCTGAGCTTTGGAGCGTGGGGAGGGAGAGGGGGAGGGGGAGGGGGAGATGGAGGGGGAGGGGGAGGGGCCGAGCTCGCTGCTGTGCACATCCTTCTCTTTCACCCTAGAGGATCCTGGACGCTTCCTGGCACAGCGGGACGCCCGCAGAGGAGAGCGTGATGTCACAGAGAGGGGGGAGCTCTGGTCTGCACAAAAATAACACATCAGCGTTTATACAAGACTGGCTTTTAAAAATCTGAACAAAAGAAAAACGCTGAAGACGTTTGCCGACTGGAACTTTCTGGCTCGCTTTGACCCAATTTGGTGCATGCTTTTGGCTGCAAAACTATACAAATCCATACTTTTCTACCACATGGTGGGAGCCACACTATTACTTTCCATAATGACAAATTCAAAGTAATGAAGTCTGCCCGCTTACCTGCAGAAGCCGATTTGGAAACTACAGAGGACTCTGTGACATGCTTCTCCTCCTCCTCTTTGATACTGGCAAACATCACCCGTTTCCTTGGAGGTGTACACAATGGAGAGCGAGGCAGCAAATCAATGTGGCTGCCCTGGCCTGTAGACATAACAAAACACATACATACAGGACAGTGCCGTGTGTGTGTGTGTGGAGAGAGAGAGAGCGAGAGAGAGCACAGAGAATTAAAAAAACAAGAATCAGGATCCAACAGGATACTCATCAATAACTAGAAATACCTAATGAAGACAACAAGTAATTGATAAACTGAAAACACACTATTTTAATAATTAACCTCCTTCAGATATTAAATGTTGTAGCTAATTATTAAAGCAGCGAATTTTCAGTTTATCAATTACTTTTTGTCTTCATATATATATATATATATATATATATATATATATATATATATATATATGGAACAATGGTCAAAGGTGCTTTGGACTGTTGATGGATGGACAACGACACCTGTGCCTTCTGCCAGTTCTGTTGTCAATTCAACGCTTGTCTTCTTTCTATTCCTTAAATCCTGGGTTTGTCAATTACTGATGATGTTTCTCTGTACTTGTTGATTATGCTTCGGATACCACACCTTGAAAATCAAGTGATGCGAGCTATTTCACTCAATGCTTTCCCTTCTTTATACAAGTCAAGGTTGTTAAAATAGTAGAAAAGTGGAGGCTTTGAGTAAATTGTTGATGCTCATAATGAATCAGAGTAGAAAAATGCAACATGTCTAAGACTTTTGCACATTATATATATATATATATATATATATATATATATATATATATATATATATATATATCACTGCACTACTTCAGAGAATACCAAAGGGTTTACTTTGGTTACTTGGCCAAATTCCTAAAGAGATAAAGACCAGGCCTGGCACTACGCCTGTAAATGAAGACAGGACATGCCCGGGACACAGTGCACCTCACACTGCACGCGCAACTGTTTATTAATGACTAATGTAAACATCAATTAAATAGGGAAATACCCACTACCTGTGCTGCAGCTCGCTGAATAGGGGCTGGCATGGGACACAGCCATCTGGGAGATGCTGTCTGTCACAGTCTCCTCTGGGTCCTGCTGAGGCAGCATCACCCCGCAGGACGGGCAGAATTTAAAACCGGCCTCAATCTTGGTGCCGCAGTGCGGACAGAAGCGAACAATCATGCTGTTAAGAGAGGCAGGCAATCAGCAGCAGCAGCAAACAGGAGAGCTCTTTCATATCCGAACACAGACTCCCGTTGCACAGCAGTCTGATCCATTCCAGGTTTTAAACTGCAATGCTATGGGAGTCTTATTTAAATCCTTGTTCTTGCAAAATAAAAATATAAAATCAAACCGTTTCCATTTAGTTCTTCGGTGCTGCATTAATAATAATAATAACCAATGACACTAGCAAGTGGTTCATGGTCCCCCGATTAGCAGCTAAAAGGAAGGTAGGCTTAAGATTAGTGAGAAAGGTTGTCTTGTCTGTGAACATCAGGAGCACTTGATGCTTCATATGTTTGGTTTTTAGTAATTAGTAGTTCTGTAGTAGAACTAATACTGTGAATGTGGTTCATTTTGTATTTATTTGACGTAAAACCCCCAAACCCTAGTCTGAAATTATATATATATTTTTTATAACAAGTATTTATGACGTAATAATTTTATTTATCGCCACTGCGACTGACTGCAGCCTGAAAACAGTAAATATTTATATAACCATTCAGCGGTATGCTGTAATAATATACTTCACCAATCAAAATAGGTAGTTACAAGAAACACTTACTGTGGTGTAATGTTTATCGCAGACGCATTGTCAACACAATTCTAACAGGGGAAAGACGCGATAAAACCATACCTGATAATGTGATAAAGCAGAACAATCGAGACACCAAATTATTTTGTTTGTTTGTTTGTTTGCAAAGTTTTAAATTAAGATTTGCCAATTTTAGCAATCGCTCGCAACACGGAATACGCAGCCCACATGTCACGTGATAAAAACACAAGTTGATTTTATTGGATGGCAAGCCTCACGGTTCAAAACCTCAAGCACAGGATTGTGTCGCGCTGTCTCATTGCTTTTGTGCTGTAAGCAAACACACATATGAACTCCACACTCATTGAATGTCGTGAATACACTTACAAAAATAAAATCATAAGAATACAAACATTATATATATATATATATATATATAATGTAATGTAATATGGTATAGATTAGGAGAATGCGCTGGTTCCATTAAGATTATACTGGGCTATTACACTAAAATAGTTTGGAATTCTGGCTAACTAATTGAGGGTGTATTATGTGAGTATTATTTGTTGTGAGCATTTATGTATGCAGTTCTATTGAAGCACTTTTTTGTATACTAAAGGCATAGAGTAACACCTGAATTGTTCATAAATTGCTTGTGAATTTTCTGTTTAATTACAAGATGAAGTGGAAAAAATGTCAATGGAATACCATAAAGGCCAGGTGTCATGCATTATAAACCCGTGGGTGCAAGTCTGTGACACAGATATTTACTCCAGGGGACTTACAATACTCTAAATTAAACATCTAGTCCTCATTTGAGGACAGGTTACTTTGTCATTTTTGGAGCCATTTAAAGTGGCATCTATCTGTTATTTAATTTTTCTTTTGAACTATATTGTTATAACTTACTCTAATTTTATTAAATGTGACTGTTAATTCTGCAAATATAACCCTTCAGATGCTTTTGTGACGCCTCAATATAAAACAAGAAACTGAAGCCTAAAGATGATACATTTCTTGGTGTTTTTTCCTCCCCACAGTGATGATAAAGCTCCATTTTCTCTGTGTTGAGCTTCATAGCTGGCGTGAGATTTCACTGCTCTGATTACGGGCACGGCTAACTGGACAGTCCTCAAAATAGGATGCTGAGAATATACATTGTAAGTATGCCTGTCATTTTACACTTCTTAATGATTGAAAAGTTTTAGAATGGTAGCATATTCATTTAGAATGCATCACATGCCATAAATACAGCTTGTGTTCCGAGTGTTTCAAAGAAAAATCAATTTGGCACTTCATGGGTTAATGGGTGCTTTTGCCCTTTCTAAAACCATGAAGTAAAGAGCTTTGAGAATCCAGAGTATAAACCAGTATCGCCTCAGGCAGGTTTACGTGTTCAAAGGGAGAACCTCATCACACTGGCACCCCCTATACTGCACAAACCAGCTTCTTTATTAGTATGCAACAATTGAATATAGTAAAACAGTGGCTGCTTGTTGTTTTTCTCTTCTCCTGGTCTGGCTCAATGGACTGGTGGTCTTGGTCTGGGGTCAGAGTCTCACCAGGGGATGATCTTTCCTTCCCAGTCTAGACACTGTCCCGCGTTCTTCTCTGTGAGAGCAGACAGCACCTGAAACACCCCCCCGACACTGTCCACCACGTCCAGGGGGGCCTGGAGCATGGGAAGAGAACACAAGAGAAGTCACTCAACACATTGTCCTCACAGACCCCCTTCACCTTGTCCTGAACCAATTGATGTCCAAACAAAATTGTGTTTTTGCATGAATGGCTTTTTGGAGTTTTGTTTTTCTCCAGCATTATTTATTACAGTACAGTTCTGCTGATTAGTGTTGGCTTAATGTCCTTACTTCTTTACCCCCCATATCGGTTTTCACCCATCCAGGATGGATTGCGTTGCACAGAATTTCCTCTTTCCTGAAGTCTTCAGAAAGACACTGGGTCAGCATGTTCAAGGCTGCCTAAAAACAGAACAAACAAAAAAACTATAACTAAATAAGTCTGATCCATTCCTGCTTTTACTATGTTTAATAAGACTGTGGCTGATCAAACTGGTATTAAAACCTGGAATTGGTGAATCTGCTATGCAATCAGAGTCTTATTTCAATCTCTGCTGTTGCTCCATTTTTCTCTGAATTGGCCCTTACCTGATATGAGCTTGCGTGGAGAATCCTAAATCGTTCCTCATTCCATTCTGATCATGAGACCCTGTGACCTTTCAGCTCTGTGAGCCACACCCATCCTTGCTCACTAGGGGGAGCTGGTGTGTGTTGGGGGTAAGGGCACCTGGTTAGAATCGGTAACGGCAGTGCATCGCACAATACTTGTAATGAGGCCACATGTGCTGGCCTCAACAAGTGTTAGTACTGTACCTTGCTGGTGCGGTAGGGGTACATGGGCGCCACGCCGAAAGTCTCAGGACACTTCTCAATGGACGCCACCAGGGTGGACAGATTGATCACCGCTGCCTTCCTGCAGCACATTCCTTGAAGATCACTGGACTGGGCTGCCATCTTCAGGCAAGGCAGGAATTCCTAACGAAAAGGAAGGGCATGGAATGTTTTACTTAGAAACGCGAGAAAGCACATGACATCATCTCGTCCGTCCTTCAAGCGCAGCAGCTTTCTTTGTTAACTGCTGTAATCTAACCATTTTCTCCATACCCTAGAACCATGACTGATAAAGAAGACCCGATTGTACTTCATCTTGAAACATGAGACGACTGATGAGACGGCATTCAAATCATTTTGAACAAAAGTCTCTCTCAAAACGCTTGTTTTTTTGACATGGGTGTCCATTTATTTATCCCGATTAACGTGACCAAGCCTGTATATAGCTCCTAGTTAAAATACCTGAGCATCTTTAGGCAGTATCTTTAACTACAGTTACTAGCATGTTTGATTGTCCCTGTACATACACACCCACATACCTTGGCCATTAGCATTGGTCCCACTACATTTGTTTTATAGCAGCGCATCATGTCATCGCTGTCTGTTTCGTCCAGAGTTCTGTGCAAGTTAATGGCTGCGTTATTTATCAATAAATTGAGTCCTCTATTATTCAGTTTGGATTCCACCTGCTTCGCTGCTTCCTTGATGCTCACTGGATCCGTTATGTCTAAGAACATTGAATACAAACACTTCCAATTAGGTACCTGCATGAATCAATGAATATATAAAATTTGACCGCCAGAATATATAGATAGATAGATAGACAGATAGAGTCAAATTAAATATAGTAAATGTTTTAGGAATGTAGAACGAGTAGGGGCGAGGCTTTTGTTTCCCATTAATTATCCTGGCATTCTTGAATTGATCGTCTCCTCTTAAAATACATGCACAATTTTTACTTACAAATACTTCTCAGAGGTGCAGTGCTATCCAATAATATCAATAACATTTTACATTCATGAAACTGTTTTTAAAGAAACCAACTGTAGTCTTTCTATCTAACTTTCTACATCGGGCAATTCTGATTTCAATCTATGGTTTTCTTCGCATTCACTAATTTGTGTTTGCACAAATAAAAATGAAATGGACGAATATTCCAGCCAACGTAATGTAATGTTGGGACCAGCGCAATGGGACAAGGTCATCTGCATGTCCCTGCTATGGTTGGGCAGTGAGTGCCATACACTGTTTTAACAGGGTTTTGAAAAGTAAAAACAACATACCAAGCTGGACAATGAAAAGCCGTTCAGAGTGCTTCTTTGAGAGATCCTTCAAACACTGTTTAAGAATATTAGAAAGAAAATTGTTTATTTAAAATATATTTACATTTTCTGTCCATATCACTGTTTGGTCTGAAGAAATGTCCACGCTGAAATACTATAATCAGTTACATCACATATGTTTTTTAAAGAATATATCTGTTTGCTCAAACAGAGCCAGCAGCCCGGTGTTTGATACCTTTCTCAAGGGAGCAGAAAACAGTGGAGGTATTTGTAGCAACTTGATGGCATTGCAACTATTTTTGTAATATATTTATATAGTGTATATTGTATTTCCAGGTTGTAAATCATATCAATAACAAGCCCATATTTAAAATGTATGTCATGTTCCATGACAAGCTAGCTCTACCTTAGCTCGTGGCCCCTCTGGATCCCGACAGCCAGCAAACACCTGGTCTGGTGGGTTAGGGGACTCCAGAAACTGCCTCACCATCTCCAGTCCAAGTCCTCGGTTCCCCCCAGTTATTAAAACACTAGACCCCTTCCACGCAGCCATTGTGAATGCTGTGTTGAATCTTGTAAAAGCCTCCGAATACCCACTGCACTATGATCTAGACTTTGGCTTACTAATTCCCTGCTGTTTATCTTTGAACTACCTTGGCCATGGCACACCCTCCAGAGCTAATATGGACTTTGTCAGGTCCACTATATACTGTCGTGTTCGCAGTAAACCAACCCCTCTTTTGGAAATCAGAGCAGTTGAGATTTTCTCATTTGCAGTGTGTCTTTACAGGAATAAAACTATGGACACACTTGTAAAGGAGATGCATTGTTCTGGAACAAAGGACAAATAAAGCAATTGGAATGATACATAACCAACAGCAAATCCGTTGCAGGTCAGAGCAGTCCAGTTATTGCTTTGAGTAAGCAGTCTTGCTTGTCCTTGCTTCAGAGTAGGTACATACATGCATACATACATATTTTGCATTCCTATGTTATAAACCGGTTGAAGCATTGCGGCCACAGTAACCTGTGAAGTCTTAATACAAGATCTCCTGTTTTCATTCAAAACATCATATTGCTGCGTGCATCTGTCTTTCGAAACCCTGTTTTTATGGTCTCTTGAGATTCAACCTTCAATTGTAATCATTATCTTGGCTGCCGTTCTGTAGCTTTCTATAAATTGGTGATTATGTGAATTATGAGCCTTCCACTACACTGTGCAGAAGTGCAGAGACGCTTTTGCTTATATTCCCGATAGTACGCTAGCAACAGAAACAAGATAAAAAAAAAAAACAGGGATACCGAACTTATTATTCAAATGTTATTTAATAAATGTAATAATTTAATAAATGTTAACAGAAACAATTGGCACTTAGTCTGTTAAAATACAAAATAATCTGTCATACACCCCCCCCCCCTTGTCATGCATATCACAACAGTGTTAAAATACAGAATTTCTTCACTATATTAAAAAAGCAGGCCACTGCAAATTAGAGCATAAAAGAATATGGGCACTGCAACATGGTCCCTTCAGAAACAAACTGGCTTGTTAGCACACTGCCTCCAACAGCCTAAGAGGCTGACTCTTAAATGTTCAGCACAGATTTTTATTTTTTAAAAACTAGTTTTTCATCTTGTGTTACTCCAATGATGGCTTATTGTTCTCTGGTCACTGAAGCACAATGCAATAATCATGCCAGGTTTATTTATTTTTTTTGGTCCACGAGCGAACACAGATTCACCCCCTAAGGGTGGATGTCGGTTAGATTTGTGCACCTGCAATTAAACAATGTGCCCAGTGTATCTCCCATGCATTAAACAATGTTCCCAGTTGCATTTTAGGAATCATATGGACCCTTCTGCAATTGTAAAAGTTAAAGACAAAGTAGCTTCATTTGAACCAGATTTACAGTTTAACACGATTCTTCGTCTCAAGGATTCACTATTAACAGGCATGTTCTTCAGCTTAGGTACCAGGTCATGCAGTGTCGGAATTACACAGCAACATAACATTACGATCGTCACAAAGCCTTTCCATTAAATGCATTTAAAGGAAGTCTCCGTCTTCTATCAGAAAGAAGGGATCAACAAGAACAGTGTGTTTCTTGATCAACAGCTACGTTTGATTTTGATTGCCATAAATTAAACACACACACCAATTTAGTCAAATATAATTGGTGTTTAAAGCTAGCATTTGATTGGGTAGGTACTGGAAACGACTGCATTTGGTTTTACCAGAGTAACCAGTTTGCAGGAACCAGGAAAGGTGTTCAGCTGAACACGGCTTCCCTGCTGTTACAGCTCCCCTTACAACCAAAACTTCTGGCATAAAAAAAGTAAAAAAACTATTTTGATTCTGACGAAGTCTGAGTGTAGATATTTTAGAATCAGGCTTTTCTTTGAATTGATGTTGCATACATTTACAAAACATTTAATTCCACTATCTCTTTCAGGAAAACCTTGAAAGGCATGAAACTTTGTCCGTAGGCTCCCAGTTGTAGTGCTATATGACAGCAATGGGGTCTTGTGTAAAAAGGCAATGTATAATACATGACAGGTGGAACCTCTCTCATTCACTGTCATTTGTACTGACCCCGTACATAAAATGACTGATTCTGTTCACATAGCTGACTATTTAGTAGAACCCAGGACCAGTCCACACCACTTGTCACATTTAGTGAGACTTCAAGTTATTACTTAATTATCAGCACAAGTGGAAGAGAACCAAGGTAAGGGTAGCTTACCCTCCTGCGGGTGGACGGCGCACAAATTCCATGGTCTCTTAACCATAGCTCCCGACTACTGCGTTATAAAGGGGTCACTGTGGGAAAAGTTGAAGCCCTGTCTCTTAGACTACCCCTCTTTTTTTTTTGCACTGAAGTTGCTATTTATTTATTTATTTTTGTGAACAGGAATGAGAATGTGTACTTTATCATGCTGGGACACGTTGAACCATGTAGCCCTAGTCAAGCTACAGGTCTGCAAAGAATAAATGCACACAAGGCTTGTGTTGCTAGCAGAACTCCCTTTAGCAAACAGTCACCACTGAAGTGTCTCCGCTGCTTCAAGACACACGGAAGTCGCTTTTCAGCTGTTCTCTTAGTTGCATGTTGAAGTTCTTTGAGGCCAATACTGCAGAACAGCAATACCTTCCCAAATTTGATAAGCAGTGCCACAAAAAAAACACACACTACTTGTGGAACGGTTAGGCTGGTCAGTATTAAGCCCTTCGGAATGCTTGCTGGCAGTGAGGTATTGACTTGGATTGAATAGGCTGTATTTAAAGTGCAAGCAGTCCTTTAAACAGAGGTGTTAGTTGCCAGTTTACTGAAAATTAAAAATAAATAAATAAATCTAAACCTAAAAGAGGGTTTCATGAGCTGCCCAGCACAGCTTTGTCATTAAAAACAAAGCTACACTCTGGCTTTGAAAGAAGGCCTCTTATTGGACTAATGCGATTGCACTGGATGCTTTTTAAAAGGGCAAGCCCCTTAGTTCTCATAGCACTGGACATCTTAAGACGTATCTTCACTTGCGAGTAATTGCACGGCCAAATGCTATAGCGTCGCCAAAATCCGCAAGAATGAAATAACCAGGACACAAAAGGACTGTCCGACACCTAGAATGAGAGCTTCCAAAGAGATCATTCCTTTCCCCGCTGCTCTGTATACCCCGGCAATCGCGGCACCTACAAAGAAAAATAATCAAGACAAAAAACAATTAACATGGGATCAAGATTACGAGAATCGTTTGCAGCCCAAGAGGGCGACAGTTTCTTGAAGATACAGTATGGCTATGCTCTGTAATCACGGTTAATTTTGTTTTTAAAGAAAAACAGACCAGTAGTATTACAAAACATGTAAGAAACAACTTGGATGGATTTCAGAGTTCTTGAATTAGCTTTCTGAGTTGTCACTTTGTAACAATGCCAGTTTGATTTTCATTTCAGAAAAACAGTGCAAACTGCATACCCAGGGATACAAATCATTGCTAAAGAAAATTAATAATAAAAAAAAAAATTAAATTCTAAAGAGTGCTGCCTTTATGAAAGAAATGGAACAGTATTTTTTTTATTTTTGGAAAAGAAAATACACTGCTTAAAAGCCTGTGTGCAGAAGTACATTTTACTTTAAAAGCCAGTGTGCAGAAGTACATTTTATTAAAAACACCAACAACGACAAAAGGTATATGCTGAAAGCTACGGTACGAATAGAACATACTGGTTAGGCTTCCTCCAAAGACTGGCCCAATGATACTCATCAGCAGTATGGACACCGGCATGAACCTGCCGTACTTGTGGTGTCGGAGCGTGAAGAGGGCCAGCAGCCCTGCTGGCAGGTGGATGACCAGGGAGGAGACCACCGCCCACAGGAAGACACCGTACCACATCTCTGAAAGAGAGCAGAGCAACCACACAATGAAACAGGCTCTTCACAGGAAGACACCGCAGCACATCTCTGAAAGAAAGCAGAGCAGCCACACAATGAAACAAGCACTTCACAGGAACACACCGTACCACATCTCTGAAAGAGAGCACAGCAACCACACAATGAAACAGGCACTTCACAGGAAGACACCGCAGCACATCTCTGAAAGAGAGCACAGCAACCACACAATGAAACACGCACTTCACAGGAAGACACCGCAGCACATCTCTGAAAGAGAGCACAGCAACCACACAATGAAACACACACTTCACAGGAAGACACTGTACCACATCTCTGAAAGAAAGCAGAGGAACCACACAATGAAACAAGCACTTCACAGGAAGACACCGCAGCACATCTCTGAAAGAGAGCACAGCAACCACACAATGAAACAAGCACTTCACAGGAAGACACCGCAGCACATCTCTGAAAGAGAGCACAGCAACCACACAATGAAACACGCACTTCCAGCTAAAGACAGTGGGATCAGTGTTGGGATTTGTGATTTTTCACTCTCTCTCCATGTGGGTTACTAGTTTCACAGCTCATGCACATCCAACACATGTGGTTTAGGTATCATCAAATCACAAACAGAGAAAACACTTCCCTTCTCGGTAAACGATTGCAAAATACAAACAATGACAGCCTTTTCAGTTATTGTAGTTTTACATACTGGGGAGTATATATACATCCACATTGTGGTACACAGAACAGCTTTGCATCACAATCGGATCAGCGGTTCTCCAGATATAAAGTGTGTACAACTCTGAAGTGCGACACACTTGCTGTAGTTGTGCAAGATTCAATTTACTAATCACCTTGGAAATAATCCTGGGCTGTGCTACACAGCCAGTCAATTAACACATTTACACAAACGGGCTTTTGTAGAACTGTCAAAAAGTACATAATCACTCCTTGCCGGTTTCCTCAATGGTGGGGACAGGTTTTCCCTAAATTAGAGCTGTATAGACTTTTAGGCTGAAAGACCGATATTGATAATCAAAAAATCTTATGGTTGTTTTTCCAGTATACCGCTTCATGCCGCTTCAGTATAGGCTATTTGTTCTCATTAAAACACATGCTTCATATTTTGCTCGAGTTCTACCAAAAAAACGTTAATCCACACTGTGTGGTTGTGCATTGGACGCAGCTTGGTATTATTATTTGTATTGAACAAAATACACGTTCATGGTCAAAGCAATGAGTTGTGAATGGTCTGTAAAAATAGCATTGACACAATGATGTCGGTGCCAACTGACATCTTTCAAAGCAGGAAGTTTCTAAGTTCCACAAAAAAAAAAAATATACTAATCTCTCTCTCTCTCTCTCTCTCTCTCTCTGATTCATTAACCGGTGTCGTTGTCAACCGGCCAACAGTAAATAATAATAAAAAAAAAAACATGGTTTGACTGAGCAACGTAGAGTGGTCATTAAATATACGTGCTGTGTTTAAGTTAAGACTCACCTGAAAATTCACACAGCGCCGTTTCGTTGGAGCATAAGGTGCCATTTTCTCTTGGGACTAAACTAAGAGTTAAAATTTGCCTCACCAGTCGTACATTAGCATTTGTATCAACGCTGCCGCTCTGCATTGCTGAGCCATTAACAAAGACAAAACACAAATAAATATTTTTTTTTTGAAAAACCAAGCTCTTCGGGCGTTAAAATAAAAATATCGACTCCTTCAGACTGCTGTATCCCGAGCTCCGTTGAAGGCTCGGCCCAACCAAAACATGAATTTTCAACGTCTCCTCACCCCAGCATCTGACACATAGCAACCCGAAACACCAGCGCAGAGCGAGCTGAGTGACACGAACGCAGCCAATCAGCTGCTAAAATACAGGCAGATGGGCGGAGCCAACTGATAGTGTTTCGTGTTTGGTGTCACATATGCTTATTTTACATGATTGCAGACTATATATTACTGAGTGTAAAAACAAATCAAATAATAATAATAATAATAATAATAATAATAAAAACGACTTCAAAAATAAATATTCCGAGTAGTTTTTGAGTGTCACCATTTCCAACGCGTTCCTTGGTTGCGGCTTGTTTTGTGCCAGCGAGGCCGCCGTAGCTGGAGGACTGATTTCGAGAGTGGAACCACATTGAGTGTGTCTGTTGTGTGTGGGGGGGGTTTGTTTCCTTGAACGCTGGGGAGTAGCGAGGGTCTTTTTTTTGTTTTACATTAGGAACCAGTTTGTACATTAAAACAAAAACAACAACAAGCATGAACCTCAACCTGTCAGATTACGACTCCGACAATTATTCTTCAGATGAAGACGCAGACTACGTTCCTTCTGGTAATCTGAACATTTCTACTGTATTCACTGGAATAGTTTTTCATTGTGCGTGACCTGGTCAGTGGGTTTAATTCAGCTGCTAATTTCACACTGTTGTTTAGGAAGGGTTGTGTATATAATATATATATATATATATAAATTGCTGCATTGTTGGGGTTTTATTTAACATTAAACGTGTATTTATATTAATAGATATTCACTTTGTGTCAGGTTTGCCACAAAAATTAACACTGAAATGGACCTTTAAACCTTGAAAAAAAATCTTCGTTCTCTAACATGTAATTACATTGTTAACAATGAAAAAAAAATATATATATATATATATATATATATATATATATATATATATATATATATATATATAATGCTATGGTGTCCCAGTCATTCTGAGCTTTGCAGACCCCTGGAGGAAGCATGGCTCTTTTGGAGCAGTGGGTAAGACTGTAAAATCTATGGTTACCAGGATGCATCTTGGTCACCTCCATTGTGTTAAATACTAGGATTGTTAAAACAAGGAGCCTGCAAGGTGTCATCAAGGTAATTGGGACTGTCTGGCCAGGTTCTTTCCCCAGTGGTTTTAATTGTATCCCCTTCTTGCTATGTACCCGGAACAGGCATGTTAACAAAAGGCTTCACCTTGAGAAGCAAGCGACAAAAATAATGAGAACAATAGCAATGATATTTAACAAAACAGAAAGAAAGGCGGGCTGTACCGGATGAGTCCTGGTTGGGGAGTAATTCGTAGCCTTGTCAGAGCTGTGACTTTCTTCCCTTGTTCTCCTGTGCCCAGATGAAGACTACAGTGAAGACGATGTCAACGAATTGGTGAAAGAAGATGATGTAGACGGAGGACAGGAAAACACCCAAGAGAAGAAGAAGAAGAAAAGCTGCAAAGACATCTCCGCAAGGTAAGTAACCGTGTCCCGATTGGAACTTGCTGAAATCCCTGGCTAGTCTAGCCGCACCCTCGCACGCACTCAGTTTGGTGATTGTGGTCCCATGCTGGGTTTTGCGGTCAATTCCTGTTTTTCAATTCCATTTCCATTTCCCATTCCTTTTTTAAATCAATTTCCAATTCCAGTTCCTTTGATGGAATTGCAATTGGAATAGATATTTTAGATAATTGCTGCGATTGTTCAACTGCTTTCATTTGAAGCCAATTTAACTGACAAACAGGGACTTCAGTTTAAGTCAGTTGTTGCCACTGTGAGAAGTTCATTTTAACAGAATATTGCAAATTGCAATTTTGAACAATGGCATGTTTGAATTGATTAAAAGGGAAGGAGAATTGGATTTGGAATTGGGAATTGATTTTAAACAGGAATTGAGCCCAACCCTGGTCCCATGTGTTAAAGCTCTCAATAGTCCTGCAGTACTGCACAGTCTCTCTGAAATGTAGCTTGATTTCTGTAGCTGGTAGAAGCTTGGAGACTGTTCTGCTGTTTCACCAGAGATTATTTCTTCAACAGAAAGAGAAAGAAAGGAGGGCTGTCGTTAGAAGGAGAGGAAGGAGGGAGCGAGAGGAGAGATGAAGCCGACCAGGAGGACAGTGAAGAGAAGGCTGATCCGTTGGTAGAGATAAAGGAGGACAAAGTAAAGAAGAAGGCTGATGACCTTTGGGCCAGCTTCCTTAGTGACGTGGGGCAGAAACCCCAAACTGCGTCAGTCCAGCCACCCCCCCCGGTGAGAAGCAGATGAGTGAGAGAAGGGCAACAAAACCTCCTTACCAAGTGCCAGCCTTAATACCCCTTTTCTTTTTATTTAGTAGTCGTCAATTCGTTTTTTGTTATTTTCTCCCCAATTTAGTAGTGTCCAATTATTTTGTTATCTCGGCTCACCGCTACCACCCCTGCGCTGACTAAGGAGGGGCGAAGATGAACACACGCTGTCCTCCGAAGCGTGTGAGGTTAGCCGCCCGCTTTTTTACACACTGCAGACTCACCATGCAGCCACCCAGAGCTACAGCGTCGGAGGACAACGCAGCCCTGGGCAGCTTACAGGCAAACCCGCAGTTGTATCCCTTTTCTTGTATCGTTTCATAATTATGAACTGCCTGCAACCCATGACTGCAAACACTCGAAGAACATACAAGTCACTGATGGAAAACCCTAAATGGTCTAGAAATAAAGTCAACCCAAGTCATTACTTAAACCTGCCGTAGAGTGTAGGACGAGAGAATCGTGCAGTAAGGAAAGGGAAGTTGAGAGCAAAGAAAAAACAATTCAGATAATGAAATTAGAATCCCTTAGATAGGGCAAGTGGTGTGCCTCATTGTTCTTCTGGTCTCTTTTAAGGCAGTAGCCTTATCTTTTGTCTGCCTGATTAAGTTTCTGGTTGGGACCCCCTCTAAAGTAAAGCATGCTGCTGTATTTGCATTCACATGTGTCCTTCTCAGCACTTCCGGTCTCATCCATGCACTTCTAACATAATGCTGTTAAACTCTGCATTGAGGTGCGGCTTTGATCTGTCTGTGAAACGATTTGTACCCTTTCCTGCTAGGCTACAGGAGCCAGCAAGAAAGAAACAAAGGAAGCAGAGAAGCCGAAAGAATCGTCCAAAGTCACCATCACAAAAGTGTTTGATTTTGCGGGAGAGGAGGTCCGGTAAGTGTCTACAGTTCAGTTTTTTCTTACATCATGCTTTTCATTTTATTTCATTTTCCATATGATGTCCTCCCTAGTCAAATTAGCCTGGAGTATTTAGACTTTAGAATACTGCAAGTCTTAACACTCCAAGTCTACAGCTCCTCTCCTGCATGTCCTGGAAAACTTGCCGGCCAACTTTGATCACTTATGTCAAAGTTTTGAGTTTTTAACATTATCGCCTTTATTGGAGTTTTGTTATGTATAATATCCGTGGTATTTAAGGACAGCAAGTTCATGTATTTCACACATATATCTTGAATATTTCGTTTTCTTTGGCTGTCACGGGTTTCCAGCAGGTTCACTGGTGTGGTTTTGTTCACTGTTGTACAACTGTACAGTGATAAGAAATAGAAAAAGACATGCAAGGCTTTCTGAATCCACTAGGTGGCAGTAATGCTCTTAATGTGACAGGTGCCCGGTTTTCCTAGCTGCTGTGCTAGTCAGTAGCTCAATGCTTTTTTTTTTTTTTTTTTCACCATGTTTGGCAAAGAGTAAACAATTAAATAATAATGCAAACCTCTTTCATAATGCAGATAGCTTATTTATTTATCAATTAAAAGAACATACCAGGATCACCCCCGATTGCCATCTCTGTGTCAAACACCTGCATAGATTTTATAACAGGGCAACAGCAGCAATACAAACAAACACTTGCATAGATTTTATAACAGGGCGACAGTGACAATATGAACAAACACCTGCATAGGTTTTATAACAGGGCGACTGTGCTGTGCTGTGTGTATAGGAGAGTGCACAACAACTAATGCAATAGGGGAGCAGTTTCTTAAATAATGGCTTGAACAAAACCTTGGAAACCTGAACTTCAAGTTCTGTTACGGGTGTTGTTGGGTAGAAATGAACCGTTTCACTGGCACATTTATTTCTTATTGTCGATGGTGACCACACACCTTCAGGTAGCATCACAGCTGTTTTTCTATTACTTGTTCACAGAAGCACAGCACGGTGTCCAGTAGTTCTGCTCTTCGTAGTGCAATCACGTGTGCCCTGCGGTCCCTGAGTCTTGTCCTTGCTTTCCTCCAACAGGGTGACTAAGGAAGTGGACGCTGATTCTAAAGAAGCCATGTTCTTCCTGAAGAAACAGCAGGGGGAGGAGACGGAGCAGCAGAGCCCCCCCAGGCCAGAGTCATCGTCCGAGCCCGCAGCCTCCTCTCGGTAAGTGGCTACACCACTACGCCAGCGCCAACCAGTACACGACAGGGGTTGCATCATGTGGATTGCATGGTAGTATTTACTGTCTTACCTGTGTGGTCTGGATGATTCTTTGTTGCTGTTTCTGCTTCGATCATTGTTTGCCTTGCTCTCTTAACTAATCCAAGTACAATTGTTTCTGAAAAAGACCCCAAGGCTGATCTGTGGGAGAGCATATTACCGTGTGCTGTGCACGAACGCCAATAGGCATTAGATGCATTGTGCGCTTAAGCCTGGGCAGCATCGAAGTGCAAACAGAGCTTTCTTTAACTTTGATCTGTAATGCAAAGGTGGAAAAAAGGACTCCGATTGCATAGGAGTCTCACCCATTCCAGGTTTTATAACAAGCTTGATTAGCCACAGTGTATAGGTAACAAGCTCAGGTGCCTCTTATTAAACTCATAGTAAAACCAGGAATTATTCAGAACTGCCCGTGTGAGAGCTATATAGCAAATGGAAGTGGACGACGGATAAGATTGATGGAGTTGCTTTGTAACCTTTGTGTATTCCAAACTGTGTTGTCTGTGATGCTCCAAACCTTGTGATCAAATCAGCACTGACATTAATCAGTGGCACAAACCTTTGCGTCTGCTATGCCAAGCAGTCTCTTGCGAATTTCCAAACCAGATTATCAGATCGATAGGAGTCGGGAGAGTGTTCTGTGGACTTGGGGCAGACGGCTTTGAAGTGAGTGTGCTAATCCTCAGCGTGGCGGCCCCATTGATTTCTTACTTAAACAAACCTTTGATCCTCCTTTATCTGACTCAGTTTCATTTAATTTAAACTAAAAAGAGTTTTTATTTATTTTTATCTTCCCAGCGCTTTGGGATTGAGACGAGATTGTAGTTTCGAAACAGGACATAGATTTTTTTTTTTTTTTGTAACCCTTTCATGCACCGCTTCCTTCATGTTCTCTGATGGTAAGTAATCTCTTTTATAAGATCAATATTGGTGCTAATATCATTATAATGTAGCATTTAAAATGGTTTATTGCTCACTGTATCCCTAGTGGGGCACTGTTCCCTTTAAGTCCTCATTTTATTTATTTTTCATAAAATAAAAAAAAGATGATCCCCAAAGATGTTTCAGAGCAGTGACTGACGGACTGATCCTAACCCTGCTGTGGTTCGCTGCTGACGCTGCTTCTTGTTATGAGCCGCTGCTGTTGCCATGGTGGCTAATTGCATACGGATAAACGTTTTTTCCTCCGAGACGCTCAGTTAATGTTCTGCTTGGGATGTGTGTGCTTCCCTCTGCGGGAAGTACACTGCGTCCCGTGGCTTTTCCTGCATTTAACATGTGCTTACCTTTGACAACAGGAAGCAACTTCTGCCCCCTGCCCCCACCGTGGATGATAATATTTTTCTTAATTGATGTTTATGTCTGATTCTGAGATTGAGCGATACTGAGGGGCTCAGATGTGGGTAGTGTTTGTCTTTTGCGTTTCTATTTGAAAATCAAATCCTGTATGTCGTCCTTATCAGACAGACAACTCTGCTGCTCAGTCTGATGCTGAATTGGATAAAATAGCATTCAGGAATGCTTAACTGACTCACATTGTGGGCCAGATATTTATCAAGGTTTCCCCTCATAAGTCAGTTTGCACAGCTATTTTTGTGAAAGCAGTATTAAACTGTTTAGGATACAAAACTAGCAACTACAAGGGTTAGGCTCACAAAGGTGTTGCTAGATTTGTAAAACAGTGATTTAAAAAAGTCACCAGGGTGTGGTTGATGATTGAAACTTTAAGGGAAACTATACCTAACTCTGTAGTGCCCATGTGATACATGTGATACCATGCTTAGTCACCCCTCTATATTATAATTCTTTTAAATCCAGCCTCACAAGCCAGGATATTTCATATGCAGAACATTACGTGTTGCAGGACAGGGGGGGAAATCCATTCCACTTCAGCACAGGCATACGATTAAGATCTAAAAGAGCCAGTCCTAGCCAGTCTTAATAGGCTAGAGAATCTTTATTTCTGTGCATTTAAACATGCAGGGCTGTGGGCACACAGTGGCTGCTTTGGAATCAGATTTTTAGTTTGGTTTTGCTTTTGCAGCATTCCTCCTCAGTTCCCCAGGAGAGAGCATTTCTATGCCAGCTGGAGAACTCTGGATCTTGTTGTGAGGTTTGAACCAAAACTGGCCAAGTCAGCAGCACAGCGTTGGCCAGGAAGACTGCTTAATATTGAGCTCAGTGCTTAAAGAAACAGAGGCAAGTCAGTTCTTTAAACCTTAAAGTGTCATTTTTGCAGAACCACTGCTGTTGAAACAGGTTTGCCAAGTGAAATAAATGCCCAAGCAAGAGGGGAACCCTTTCCTACTAAAATGTGAGCAAATGGAATAACAGTAACTTTGTGCAATGCAACGTGAACACTGGTATTGTATACCTGTTATGGAATATACATTTTGTTTGTAATAGCCTGGGTTACTATACTATATATAATAGAAGAATCACAGGTTTTTGTAAGCATGTCTCCCACACCCACCACCCTTTAAATATAGGTTTAAACATACTTTCTTTTCTTATAAATATTACTTGTTATATAAACAGAATACTTGTACTTACGAGGATGGCTGTAGACAGCTGTTCCGCCATCCTTTTTCGTGGAAAAACTACAGTACCTCTTGAATTGTTCATGGTGTATCCTGTAGTGCTGCTTGGGTTTGTGATGATTGCTGCTTTTCTTGGACTCTGTGGAGAAAGGCAGTCCACTTTAGCACAAGTTATTGAACTAGAATCTGAGGCTATAAAAAGGAGCCTGTCTGTCTGCAGGCTGAGTAAACAGTATCCTGTCAGGATCATGGGTCTGACTCCTCAAATATTCACTGTTTATGCCCTGAAAAATGCAGTCACTGCGAATACTATAGCTGAAGAGGTTTAGCGTGCTAACCAAGGCTTTTAAACCCATATTCCCAGCTCTTACTACCAGTGTTGTTGAAGATCTTTTGCTTTTGTGTTTTATACTTCAGTTTGGAACACACAGCTACTGTATCTCTGAGCCAGCACGATAGCCTCCTCGGTCCTTTTTTTCAGTGTACCGAACATTTTTCATTTGAAATTGCCCGCGCTACCGTCAGCCAGAGAGCCCTCGGGTACGGACGTTCAGAATGCTGAATGTTCAATATTCCGGGGTCCCAAATATTGGTCCTGTGTTTCGTATGTTTTTGTGGTCTCATGTAAAGCAAATAAGGCGTTTCAGACCCAAATTTCATTTTCTTTTAACAAACCTGGTCTCAGGACCGAGGAGAGTAGAAGCTACAGAAGTACAAGCTGCAGCTCAGCTTTGCAGAACCACTTCCTGTGCTGTAGGTCAGGTTAACACCATTGCTGCGACCCAGCCATATAATCTAATTGTAGTCAAATGTGTCCTTCCCTGATATATAACCTGCAGTGAAGCACCTTCATGTCTCCTGTGTTCATCAGGAAAGCATTCAGCCCTCTCCACTGTCCTGATACCTCACTGTGAGGTCATATCAATATATAACACATACCAGTATGTGTGTATATATATATTTTTTATAGATTTATTAGTCGCCAATTGATTTTTACCCCATTTTTCTCCCACTTTTAAATAGCCAATTGTATTATTTTAGGCTCAGCTCACCGCTACCACCCCCGCGCTGACTCGGGAGCGGCGAAGACAAGCACACGCTGTCCTCCGAAACGTGTGCCGTCAGCCAAACACTTTTTTTCAACTCTGTAGGCCCGCCATGTGGCCACCTTAGAGCTACAGCGTCGGAGGACAGCATACTGGTGTGCTGTGAGCTGAGGACACACTGGCCGACCTAAGCCCTCCCCACCCAGGTGATGCTCGGCAAATTATGTGCCTCCCCTTGGGAGTTCTCGTCCACGGTCCGCAGTGGAATGGCCTGGACTCGAACCGGTGACCTTCAGGCTATAGAGTGCATCCTGTCCTCCACGCGGAGCGCCTATACCGGATGCGCCACTCGGGAGCCCCCTACAGGTCTTGTTCAATGAAATACAAGCTTACAGTGTCTTAATAATAATACAAGTTTGTCAATCCACAAGTAAAAGGAGTTTATTTGATTTGGGTGGTTTTGTATAAAGCAGTGAATGGTTGGTGTCTGGGTACTGCAATGTTGGTATTTGTCTACTGTGGGGGTGAAAGAGACTTTCTTAATCTGATTCACTTTCATGACAAGCTAATCTGGGGCAGGGGCAGGGGAGAATGAATGCTCACTGGAGCTGAGATGGAGATACCCTGTAGGTCCTGCCAGCAGCACTGCGATACATTTATTGTCCATCTGTAGAATAAACCAGCGTGCCTGTGCCAGCGTGCTGTAGTTCTTTAAGGAGAACAATCATGATGGTGATAAAAATGCCCGTGGGAACTGGGTTAGTTAAACCGTTAACATTGCAACCCCTGCTCTGCTTTAAAAAAAAAGAAAAACTCCACCCAACCCAAGAGGACCAGAAGTAACATCACAGAGTTTAGAAAATTGGTTCCATATGAAAGTGACACAAGTCTGACTTTCTAATTATAGAGGCAGATCTCAGGAACCTAAAAATAGTCTGTGCTTTTTATTATTACAGCATATCAGAATAAAACAATTGTGTGTGTGTGTGTTTTTCCCTTGTAAAAGTTTGTAGAATTTTTTTCCTGCCAAGTACATACATCATCACCCTTCTCTAGAGAAGCTTGATTTGTTTTTTTTTCCTTTCTCTGGGTTGCATCTCAGATTGAAAACTTGTTTGCGTTAACCCTGTTCCCAATCATCTTGTAATTATTCCATTTACGACAACATTTCCAGACCGCGTTCCGCAAGCCGCAGACGGGACTGCTCATAGCGTTGCTACGTGACGGCGATTGTTAAGTGCGTTTGCGGGTCGAGGCAGTGTAGAATCAGGGCGCCTGCACTCTGAGTTTGAGTTCAATCCATCATTCTTCTCTAGATTGCTGCTGCAGTCACGTTTGCGGACAGATTGCTACATGCGGATTACGGTTTGTGTAAAAAGCAGTCCAGGAAACGCTGTATTCTGTTCACGTCTCGCAGTAATTCGTGGTTATCAGTTCAAGGAAGTTGTCATTCTAAAAGGTTCCGTGGAAAGGTGCTTCTGTTCCAGCTGGTCCATCTTTATTCCGAATTCTCCATGTTTTTTTCAGCTTGCTTAATGTAATTAAATACAAATGAGTTTGCACCGTTAGGGTCAAAGATGAAGCATTTAGTGGGCTAATGTTAACAGGTTAAATGCTGTTTAAGACAATGGGAGATCCTCTTTGTGGAAATGTAATCAATATAACAAGCACAGCAGCGGTCGTGTTCAGTGACCTCTTGTTGTGGTTAAGCCGGCCTGACCCCATGGGGAAGGGTGCTGGGGCTTTAATTAATTAATGAAAGGGGTTTCAAGATCTTTCTAACCCAGTATTACCATTTCCTCACAAATATAGGTACCGGGTAGAATTATTTTCTTGTTCTTCACTGCAGTCCATATACTGTATTATTTATGTCTTTATTTATTTATTTATTCATTCACTCATTACATTTTTTTTTATTGGAAAATGATTTTTACACTGTAAAAGTAATTAGAACTGTGAATGTTTCATTAAAAATAATTGTTTTACTAGATTGGGGGAGCGGGTGAGAGAACAGCATTATGATTAGCAATTAATGAACTTCTCGTTTAAGCACTTTATAGAAATGATAACGCAGCGGGGAATTCCGCGTTCGTGATGTCAGATAAGTGATTCGTTATGACTTTGTTTATTTGACTTTCCTAATGAAATATAATCTTACAACGTCCATAAAAACTGTTGCGGGCAGACAGCTGCGCCACTCAGACTTCCCACACACTTCTGCTTTATTGCCAAGGCCCTCATATTCCAACCTACAGTACAAGGACCTCAGTGTCGTCCAGCACGTAGCGTTTTGGAGTGCAGTGTGGGAAATGCATGGAGCAGCTGGTCTGGTTGGGGCATTCATTCACTTGCAAGTCCCCTTCAGCCCCGGAACAATTCCCTTAAAGTTATTGCTTTGTACATTATCCAGGATCCAGCTTGTCAACTCTCTAGCGCTGAGCTGGTGGCCGTGCATTAGACGCCAGCGCTGTGAAGCTCCCAAAGCCACTTCAAGGCTGCTTCAGATCCTAAACAAAGGCTTTATTATGAAACCAAACAAGACATAATGGGATGCAATTGTTCTGTTTTCACAGAATTCCGTGCTCTCTGCCGTTCTGAAAGCTTCTTATTAATGTGACGTGTTCCTAACAAGGTGTAGTTTAACTGGAGAGGTTGTAGGCAAGCCACAAGTGATTTTGGAGAAGGTTGTTCATGTGAGTGTGGGTCATATTTACCAGACTTTTGCTTCACTTTTTTTACTAAGTGAAATGACTGCTTTGGTTTCAGAACCAGACCTGAACAACAGGAAATATCTAATCTATTTGTCTGTCTACTCTAGATGTATAAATAGATAGATATTCCCTGATGCCACAATTCATTAAAATCCCATTTGAAAATGAGAACTTGCTGCACTGTATCCAGTTGAAGGACATACTGTATTTTCCTTTTTTATTATTATAAATCAGTTTGTGCACATTTTTCATTTAGTGTTATTTTTCTTAAAATCCCTGTCTCCTCTCCCACCTCCAGTGCTAAAATCTGTGAAATTTGGGGAAGGTGCAGCTCTTCACTGTGGATGTGTGAGGAAACTTGTCATGAAACAACATTTTCCAATCATTCAACATGATTTGAAGAACCGCTCAGTTCCTTGTGTACCTTCAGGTTTTAACAGTCTGTTAAGAGACCAAGTCAAGTGGGCAGAAGTTTTGGCCGGTACCTTCTTTAGCATGCTCAGCACACAAAAAAGGCACAAGCTGAAACATTAGTCTACCTTTAAAATATTACCTAAGGAATTTGATTGAAGTTGTGGTTGCTGGAATTTCATGAATACACTTTGAATGACAGTTTGACCAGAATAATCTTAAGAGTGACTGCGTTGTTTCTGCTCTCCGTACTGAACACAGAGCGCCGGAGGTTGACTAGCCTCTGAGAACCGTTTTCTTTTCTCTTGTGAACAGGAACTGAGATCGTTAAGAGACAGTTTCTCCCTTAAACAGGAAATTCACATATATTACTGAAGGAGGTTTTCCTGCAGATAAACTTGGGCAAAGCAAATCTCGGCTTCGAGTGAGTGCCCTTCACTAATGAGCAGGGCCAGGACTTTATTATTGCACCCCGCGGGTTGAAAAGACATTCCTCAGACTAATTCTGCACTCTGTTGTTTTACTAGGACTTCCCTTGAAACTTTGGTATTGTTATTTAAAAAAAAAAAAAAAAACTATTAAAAAAGCAACCATAATTCCTCTGGGGGTCCTATCAATACTTGATCAAAATAAATTGAGTAAAATAAATAAATACATCAATTCCTGCCTCAAAATCAAAGTGGCCTTTTGTAAACAGTTGTCATGTGGAAATGTGTGCATGGTTAAAATGACGGCACCCTATACATTCAGTGAATGCTAGATCAATGCACAGCACAGTACATGTGTACAGTACATGCACAGCACATAAAAACAAGCGAAACGGCTACTCTGTGGAGTAAAAGCACTGAAGGGTTACGGAGCGCACAGGTCTTGTTGGAGAGGAGCCCCCATGCCACAAAGCTGGATGTTTATAAAACACTGAAGGATGACGGATATGACTCCCCTTGCAGAGAAGTTTCAGCCATTCCAGGCGTTAGTAATACCTGGCCTCTACATTGCAGCTTAGCCGATCAAATTCATAGTAAACCCAACAAGGGGTTAAACTACTCTGCTGTGGGTGTCTGGTCTGTTATCCTGTAAAGTGTAAAGCATTGACGCTGTAGCACAAGCTCGCCACACTACAGGTCACAGACTTTTGAAACACAGCTATATACTCTAGCCAAGGCGCCAGTGGAAGACACTGAAGGAGAATAACAAGGAATAACTTTGTAATGTATTCAGCCTGTCATGTCATGTTTTAAGTGCTACACGTGTGTTTTGAGGAATATGAGGACTTTCAGCTTTCAAGACGTGACATGTTCAGAGCAGCACATGTCAAAACACCCATTAGCGAAACTTTTTTTTTTTGGTGCAATTCTAAAGAAAAACAAGGTGGTTCCAATGAAGTGTGCTGTGTAAGTTTGGAGTGGCTGTCTCGTGAACAGCTGGGTGCATGCATTTTTTCTTTAAGCGTTATCTGCCACCATCGTAGCGCTCCGGAGTTAACTCTTCAGCTGCTGCCAGACTCCAGCCATTAACCAGCCAATTTCCCAACCATTTGCCTTGGAATGCCCTGAATGAGTTCTACTCAGCTAATCTAGACTGGAACCCGAATACCTTAGATCATTAAAATAGGGCTCTTTGTGTACCAAGGTAATATAAATAAAACATCTACAATCTACTGGTGATTTAAACCCTCTCTTGTCTCGTATAGAACCTCCCCCACCTGACCTTCACTAAACTGATTTCCTATCCTGAACTGAAATATTTTTCAAGTGCTCTGATTTTTGTTGTTGTTGTGTGTGTGGTTGCCATGCAACGTCCTAAGACTGGTGAACCCCTGGAGGCACTGTAACCTTTCTGCTTCAAACCTTCATACCATCTTCTGCTGCATGGAAACCCTAAAAGCCTTCTTGAGCAGCAATGTCTCTTGTAAACGTGTAACTATGACTGCATCCAGAGAGATGGACAGAGAAAGGATCTTGGAAAAGGAGAACAATGCCCTCTGCCCTGTTCAGGACTGCATGTTCACAGTGCATCAGACGTCAATGTAGACGTAGCCTCTCAACCCTGCCACAGGTGGGCAAAGGAAAACTCTGGGTTCAGCAGGGTAAAAGTATAGGGCCGCTTGCCATCTAGGTTAAGCAGTAAATTGATTAATTATGTTTATCTGCTTTTTGCAAAGCAAGTACCTAATTAAAATGCAATTTGAAATTGATACCCCATTAAAAAAAAAAATTCTGAAGCTCAAATTTCTGAGCCCTAACTGACTTCCCGTTGAAGATACTTGTTACTGTGTACATTCTTGAAATGTATTTGTTTACGACTGTAAGTCGCCCTGGATAAGGGCGTCTGCTAAGAAATAAATAATAATAATAATAATAATAATACTTTGCAGCCAAGGGGAAACCTGTGTGTGCCTGGCTAGAATAAAGGGGGTTTCAACCCCTGACATCTAACATCGCCTGCTAATCCAGTTTTTAGATTTCAACCTTTGTTAAATGTGTGCCAGTGCTGAGTGCCCCCTGTTCCACCCGTCACTCAGGTTGCTACAGCCCGTGCTGTAACACACACAGCAAGGTCATAAAGCAGGTGAATGACAGGGAGACGCCACAGATAGACTTGTATACATTCATTACCCTGGATGCAGACTGCTGTTCTACAGGTCTCCATTCAGTCCCCCTGGAGGCTGGTGTATGATCGCATGCAGTTTATAATAGCAGATAATGGCGAGAGTGTGGGGTTTCCAGAGGCTTACCGAGAGAAGGCTGTCGTAGCGCTGGGCGGTGGGAGTTAAAGACTTGCTGTACCGGACCCTGAGCGATGTTGTGTCTGGAAGCTGCTCATACCTGCTACAAAGATTTCTTTCACAGATAGCATTCCAGCTCAAGCTTTCACATGTCAGACTTGGCACGATGTTGTGCTTTTAACCATCTGGTAAGATGGAATGTTTCTGCTCGGCTCCAATTCGTTTTCAGCAGCGAGGGATGCCGTGGAATGCTTGGAGGATGTATTTTTGTCTTTTTTTTTTTTTTTTTTTTTTACACCAGGGAGTGTAAACTTGTATACTCTGCTGAATGGATGTACATCGATCCTTCTCTGTGTAAACAGACCCCTTGTTATATTACATTATCGTTTTAGGGGAACAATTGCATCTAACTAAATGCAATGTTCTGCTGACATTTTTTGCAGCTGTTTTTTGTTTTCAGATGGCCACGGCTAGGTGAGTTTCTAAGCCCTTCTTACTGGTCCAAAGATCAGAAGTTTACCTCACTAATGTCAACAGACCTGTGAATGCTTTGCCAAGCTTGTCAACTTGCCAGTAGTGTTTTAATCTTCCCTGAACCTGCATTCGGGAAAGAGGCTTTATCATCTCTTCTGTACCTGCAGCCTCTTGGCTTTGAAGTGGGGAAAAGCTTCAGTGCAAGCCACAGCAGGTCACAGCGTGAGGGATTGAAAGGAAAACCAGCAGTTTATTGAAACCGCATCAGTGATCAGAGAGCAGCAGAAACAGCGCACTGTACCCCTCCTCCCTGCCCAGAGCAGCAGAAACAACGTACTGTACGCCTCCTCCCTGCCCAGAGCAGCAGAAACAACGTACTGTACGCCTCCTCCCTGCCCAGAGCAGCAGAAACAACGTACTGTACACAATAATTGGCCAGTGTTATGTTTCATGCATACAGTATATAGAAATACTAAAAGAAATTTCAATGACAGTGACAGACGTTTAAACTTCTCTTGACGTGCCCGCTAGTTAGTTTCAGTTTTTCTAAGTGTTTTGTAGTAAAGTGCATTTGTAATGACTGAGGTTTTGCAGATGAGGAAACCGATAAATTGCTGCTTGATGAAAATACCCACAACACCAGTTTGTTCCCTTTATTCCAAGCCCTGTTTTGCTTGTTCTTCTGGGCTGGTCTTTGTTTTAGAACTGTCTTTGGGTCCCGGTGTGGTTAGCGGCTGTAACTAAAAAAAAAAAAAACACACTGCCAATACATTGCGGTATAAACGCACTGTGCCCTCGTCCATATTTGTGCATTCAAAACATTAAGTCATAATGTAAAATAAGCAGCTTCTGAAAGCCACTGAATGAGCGCTCTGTTCCCTGGTCATGATCGCTGTTCCTCCAGACCTCAGTGATCTGACACACGTGCTGTTGGGGGATTCAGAACAAACCTGTGGTTGGATTACATGCAGCTGGGTTTTGTGGTGGCTGATGCATCTACTAAGAATTCTCCTTCTATGAAAGAAGAACATGTTGCTACAACAAGACCATTTCCTGCCGTGAACACAAAGCGGTTTCTAATAAAATCTGAGGCGGCCTTGTATAGTGTGACGGGACACTTGTGGTTAACTTGTGGAGAGCTTTGTGTATACTGGTCATTTTCTTCTATAGCCTGAGGAACTGTTAATATCTGGACTTCTGAAGAATCACTGAACGACGGGAACCCATTTGGAAATGAACACTGATAATGGCAGTTGCTGAAACATGATTGATTGAATATTGATTGTATCTCCAACAAGACTTAGCATGTGTCAGTCATTGCACTGTGCTGTCACTGTGGCAGGGTTTTATATTGTAAATCTTTTCAAATAAACCTCTTTTTAAAGCAATTTTCTATTGAAGAAAGGGAACTGCATTCGAAATTTCAGTCTGTTGCAAGGATTAGTTCCTGTACAGTACAGATAAATGCCTTCCCGAAGCATCTTAAGTCATTGTGCAAGCACTGGTTTTTTTTTTTTTCCTTTTACAAAGTGCTGCCCTTTCCTGAAGGCGTTCAGGGATACTCTGTGCCAGGGTGTGGTGAGAGGAGATCACAGAACACAGATCCTTGTTTTCCGCTGGGTGGAGGGGCCTGATTAGGTGAGCTTATGTTCACAAAGGGGAGGCTGCTCTCTAAATGAAATTGAGAAAGTGCACTTTGAGGATATTTCGCTTTTTAAATGCTAATTGACTTTATTTTAGCTGAGATCCATTGTTTACAGTCAGAACAGCGTAGACCTGCAAACGGTTGTTCTCTGAAGTAGCAGTGTGGATGAACACTAATCTGTACTGATATCGATTCAGTGATATTTTATTATTGTGACATTTTATTACTGTTGCTTTGTCCTGGGCTGAAACTGTTAGAAGGCAGGAGGCGTTAAACCTGAATTAAGAAGCAACACAACGTACAGTGCGATGGAGAGACAGACAAATAGGGTTAGACTGAAAACCGCTGCAATGGCCGATTTAATGCTGCTGTTAGTTTTGTACTTGCTGTCCTCTGAATTCACAGCTGGCTCAGCACTGATTTTCTGTATCCAGAAGGTCCTGTGATTCAGTGCTGTTTGCTTCCCCACCTGCTCTGTGATGCAGTGTAAGTCACAACATCGCTCTTATTATGATGCCATCTAAAAAGAAAAATGTTTTGTATAATTTTTTTTATGATCAGTGGAATGTTTAGTCTGTCAGAGCTTCCAAGCCGTGGGAATCGCTGCTCTCAGATGTAGTTTTATAACTGCTGTTCTTCTTGTGAGCCAGGCAGCTGGGTTAATGTGTGGTACACTGGCCATGTTTTCGTGTTTTTTTTCAATCTGCATCCGTCAGCACAGCAGGGACGAGTTTGAAAGCAGCACCTGCACTGCACTCGCACCCAAATCCCAGATCCCAGAAGTACCCCATCTGCACAGCCAGGTCCAGGCTGCGTGATGGATAGGGCCAGCAGAGATCCGCAGCTGAAAACAAACAGCCCCACTGACAGAATACACATCTGTATTGATTTAATTTAGTCTTTTTCTATATAAAGACACAGGCATTTTTATACTCGCGGTTATTCACGCAGAATCTGTTTTTTTTTTATATACAGAGATAACAGGAAAAGAAAAAACCAGAACGTGTGTGTTTTCCTTTAGAACCCATTGAGGGGACAAATGGTTGATTTGGTCTCCGTCTCCTTTTAATCTTTGCCCTATACACTATAAGGTAATACTTCACGTGTGGGAAGGGTGTCTTATTGTAGAGAGGTCATCTTCTACAATTCTGTACCTCAGTACACCCCAATAGAAATTGATTAGTCCCTGTCATTAAAACAACCGCGCACACACACACATTCAGGCACGGGCAGCTGTGAGCAATGCATGCAAGCCTTTTCAGCGCTCTTCTGAATTGAATTATCCTGCCCACGCTAATAGCGCAGCATTCTTCACACTGACTTCACCTGTCAGCCCATTGCAGTCCATTTCGAAGATAAGTGAGCGATCGCAGTGCTGGTGAGCTGATGGCACTAATGAATACAAAAGGGTTCTTGTTAGGAAGACTTGTCCAGTCACCAGCGAACGTAATTAATCTGTCCTGTTTTCTGGCTGCTGGAACAAACAGGCATGACAACGCTGAGCACATTTTTGCAATTAGACGGAGATGCCCCTCGTTTGTTTCTGCTTGGCTGATCCCTCTGTGTCCGTTGCACATTTTCATTTTTTGTTTATTAAAATAATTGCATGATAACAACTCGATTTAAACCCCCACATCTGGCAGCAGTTAAAACGGTCTTGAAATCTCTCAAGTAAGATTTATTAAAAAGCACAAAGCAAGGAGGACCCAGCTGGTGCATTGACTAGCAGGGCTAACGCTGGTCTGCATCAGATTGCAGGTGGGTTGGAATCCCAGTTCATGCTGCCTGGAGAAGGGTTTTCAAATCATGCTTGCGTTTCTCAATATCAGTCTTAATCTCAGTCCAGCATGTGGTGCAACACAGGGTCATGAGCAGTGCTCGCCAGTCATCCAAGTGTTTCATCCATAACGATACAAAAACTCAACAGTGAAACTTACTCAATTTAATGACAAACGCTAAAGTCTTGTGTAAGAGGCACGTTGAAGCCGGGGCTCCCTTAGGATCTTCCAGCCATTAATACCCCTGGTTAGTTACTCTCTGAAGCAGTATCTGCACTTTAGTAGCATTACTTCTGAATATTTTGTAAGGTACTCTGATAACTTTGCCCTGGATGTGTCTGGGGATGCTTTCCTTCATCGTGGTCACCTGTCCAAGATCTTTACACACGTCCTCCCCAGCCTTCAATGCTCAGACATGATGTATCATGTAAGAAAAAAAACACATTTGTTTCTTTGCATAATTGGAGGGCGTTTTGTTGCAGACGGATATGGATTAAAGAGCTGGGAAAGCCTGAGCGTGTAATTGAGGGGCTCTGGACCCCGAGTTAACAGAGGGGCTGATTGAATACGGATCCCTGCTCCTTGTCTGTTCAGCCGGCTGTTCACTGAGGAGCGCTGTTATGATGTTATCTGTTTGGAATGGGATACGGCTCAGATAATGTATTCAGTTTTCTGATAAGATAATTTAACATTTCAGTGCATGGGGGGAAAAACTCTTTGTTCGAGGCCCAGAAAAGGCAGTGAGGAATCCTGATGATAAAAGAGCAGGCTGGATAAATCCAGATTCCACTATAGAAACTGTGCCTGACAGACCCTACTGGGGCTGGCATTATTAGTGAGACATTGCGGTCATAAGAATGTGTTTTTTTTAATGAAAATGAAGTTTGATATTCCTGAAATATGTTCCTGGCTGTTGTTTAAGAAGCCAGTTGATGAATACTGAACTATTCACAAGCTTTGTGAGTAGCGTCTTTTCTATGTTTTCTACGTCCTGTTTGTTTAGTAAGTGTTATTAATATTGCTTTTGAAAAATAAGCATTTAGAAATACTAAAATAAACTGAAATTCAATGACAAGCCTCTCGTCTTTCTTTCTTTGATTTTTTTTCTTCTTGAAGACACTGTAAAGAAATAGGCAATGTTAATGTGATCGATGATAATTAGTTATTTATAATAATTAGTTATTGTTTACAAATAAACTGAATTAACGTCATAAAAAACTCTGTGTAGAGCAGTCCTGTAATTTCTGCCATGACCGGACCTGTCTCTTCTCATCCTGCTCGCCCTCCCTTCCCTTTCCTCATCAGTGTCTCATCCTTTCCTGCAGGGCGGGCCCGGTCACTGTGTATGAAGTATGATGAGACACAGACCCTCTCTCGAGACCTGCCTGTGCAGACAGAATCAAACCAGTTCAGAGTGACTCCCTGTCCTGCCAGCAGAGGTTTATTAAACGAGGGAAAGAGGCTCATTCACACTCAGCCAGTCTGGAGAGGCTGGTAAAGCCAAGACGCAAACCTCACGCGGTCCTGACTGTGCTCAGATTCTCCAAGCTGTAGAGTTAATGTCCATCCGTAACTGTAAAGCACTCCAGTGGAGGTGTGTTTAGTGATACTAAAAGGTATCGTTTCGACAAGAAGCCTTTCTCAAATTCCTCAACTACTGTAACTGTACATAATGTTGATCTGAACTGTGCACAGCACAGCCTGTTTTCTTAAAGTACACTATCGTAAATCACAGGTGGAGGATTTGATTTTCTAAACACTTGTAATTGCTATTACTGCAGGTGCCTTGAACTTTATTCTGTACTCGATTCTCAAATACAGTATTGTCGTATTTTTTGTTTATTTATTTATCTTTTTGCCTTTTCATATTGTAGCTCTTGAAATCATTAAGCAGTTTTCAATAGCTAGTCCTAGCTTGCAGTTGAATCGCTGTTGGCAGCTGATTGGTTTTCTGTAGCTGCTTAGCCTCTGTGGAAGCTGCAGGTTGCCTCAGCACACCTGGCTGGGAAGACTTGGCACCGCACTGAATCAACCAGCATGTCAGGGTTTTCATATTATTATTATTATTATTATTATTATTATTATTATTATTATTATTATTATTATTTATTTCTTAGCAGACGCCCTTATCTAGGGCGACTTACAATTGTTACAAGACATCACATTATTTTTTTACATACAATTACCCATTCATACAGTTGGGTTTTTACTGGAGCAATCTAGGTAAAGTACCTTGCTCAAGGGTACAGCAGCAGTGTCCCCCACTGGGGACTGAACCCACGACCCTCCGGTCAAGAGTCCAGAGCCCTAACCACTACTGCACACTACTGCATATGGTGCAGCCTATCAGTAACCACTTGCTGTGTAATATGTATGAAATATATATATATATATATTGATAGTGTTCTGCCCCAGAGTGCAGAAGCTGCTAACAGGCTATGCAAGCGAACCGCATCTGAAAACTCAATCAGTATTGCTTTCCTTTACTGTTCCCGAGAAGTCATGTGATGAAGTCCTGACCCGTTCTAGAGCCGTCCCAGCATAGCTTGCCCTGCATTGAGAATGTATTTATTTACAGTACAGTTTGTGTACAGTGCTTTTGAAGGAACATATCAGAATGGTTTTAAAGGGTTTAATTTGGGAAGCAGAGCTATCTGCAGGTAAGATTGTGACAACCTAGGACTATACCATCAATATTACATGCAAGTTAATGTTAGCTGCTTTTTGTAATGAAACTTGAAAAGTATCGAGCTTGTTGCAATAAAGAGTTATTTGGGTGATTAAATAAGGTTTTAGACAGTTAAGCCTCAACCGAGAAGCTAATGGCTTGCTTGATGGCTGTGTTAGTGTTTCAGTAAATTTAAGGTCTGTGAGCTTTATTTACCAATACGCCTCAGGCGCATTAGGATTGTTTTTGCTTTTGGTTTAGCTAATGTGCAATAAAACACACAAGTACTGGTGCTTTCTCTTAATGCCCTTTCATGATCTGAAGCTGATGAAGATCGCATTAAGCTAGGGGTTATCAGATTTAAAGGAAAGTAGTAGATTCACAAAAAGCAGTTTGCAGTGCTGGGGATGGGGGTGGGACTGTGGGGAAAACAGTCACAAGGGAAACATTTGAATATGTAGAAAGGTATATTTGATGCATAAAAAAATAATCTAAGAATGTATACACGACTCGTAATAACCCTTTACATTGCTCGTCCCCTTATGGTCACGATATCGAGTAAAGGATTAGCACATAATGACATGGCCACCTAGCCATGGGGTTTATTGTTCATCGACACAGTAAATTGGTGGGCATAGCTCCCCTCTGCCATGTCATGGCTCCCCTCTGCCATGTCATGGCTCTCCTCTGCCATGTCATGGCTCCCCTCTGCCATGTCATGGCTCCCCTCTGCCATGTCATGGCTCCCCTCTGCCATGTCATGGCTCCCCTCTGCCATGTCATGGCTCCCCTCTGCCATGTCATGGCTCCCCTCTGCCATGTCATGGCTCTCCTCTGCCATGTCATGGCTCTCCTCTGCCATTTTTCTCCCTGAATCTTCTTGTTGGAGAAGAAGTAAAACCATATACAGTAATAGGATGAAGTAGGGTTCTTGTACTTGGTCAGATGTACTGATTTGAATCCATTTGTCTTATGGCATCTAATAACGAGAGCCAGTCTAAGTTTTACCCAGGACATTGTTAGCAGGAAACCGTTTCCTTTGCCATCCAGCCTGTAGATTTGCCGTGAGTGGCGCTCATTATTTCACAAAGCCATTTCACTCCCAATTAAAGCTTGATGATTTATATTTGAAGTGGCATTTGTTCCGTCATAAATGTTTTAATGACGGGGCAAAGAGGCAAACAGAACTAATGCTAAACTTGGCTGTTCTCCATTTACTTTATTATTATTATTTTTTTTTCTTGTATACAAAATATAATTGCTTATTCTCTCCAGGGGGTTTCTTCTGAAATTATCATTTCTAGTAAATTGTTTATTCTGGAGATCAAAGAGTCCAGTCGCTGTTGTTTCGCGTTTTTCTTTAGTTCAGTAATGTGGAAGGTATCATGACTAGAGCGCTGCATTGTTGTGCACAGTGTATGGCAGAGAAGGGGTGCAGTAAGACCTGTCAGTTTATTTCCAGCTGGGATTAGAATACTCTGCACTGCCTGTTGTTCTTTACTGTCAAGACTTTGAGAAGCACTTGCAGTGGAAACGTTTGTGCATTTTTAGTTCCTTTTGGTATTTCTGAATTCAGCGCTGTTGAATGCTTGATAGCTATGGATGTTCTTTTAATGTCCTCAAAGCAGGTGGGACAAAAGTGCCTCTATTCTAAAAGTGCAGCACAACACCTCAGACATGCAGTCTCCCATTGCACAGCAGTTTGATCCAATCCTGGTTTTACTATGAGTTTAATAAGACACACCTGAGCTTGTTACCCTTACACTAATCAAGCTTGTAGTAAAACCTGGAATGGGTGAAACTGCTTTGCAATAGGAGTCTTATTGCTATCTCTGTACTGGGTGGAGTCCAGGTTTCCTCAACAAATTGGAACAGTAATCTAGAGCAGTTGTGTCGATGTGTTACTCTCTTCAACCCTAACCCCTCTTCCATCCCCCTGCCCTTCTCACTGCCCCTTCGCTTACACGCTGCATTATAAACCAAGCATCAGTCAGTACCAGCTTTAGGCTTCTCTTTTCTTTAATTCATCTAAACTTTAGCATCTGAAGATTTTGCCCAATATGGATTCCACTCTCATTCCGTACCCCTGTGTCCTTACATTGTCAAAAGATCCTGATCCAGCGATGGAGGCTTTGTAGAGAGTTGACGCGGTACATTTATACAGTGTTCTCTCGGTGAGTCCAGTGTTCTGTGTTTTCAGGGGGAAGAGGCCGGCGGGCATCGGCAGCATCCTGAACCGGATTGGAGGGAAGAAGCAGAAGATGAGCACGCTGGAGAAGTCCAAGCTGGACTGGGACTCCTTCAAGAACGAGGAGGGCATCGGAGAGGAGCTGGCCACCCACAACCGGGGCAAGGAGGGGTGAGTCTGCAGGGGACAGGGCAAAGAGAGGAGAGTCTGTGCAGGGGATAGAGCAAGGAGGAGAGAGTCTGTGCAGAGGACAGGGCAAGGAGGAGAGAGCAGAGAGTCTGTGCAGGGGATAGAGCAAGGAGGAGAGAGTCTGTGCAGGGGATAGAGCAAGGAGGAGAGAGTCTGTGCAGGGGACAGGGCAAAGAGGGGTGAGGCTGTGCAGGGGACAGGGCAAAGAGGGGTGAGTCTGTGCAGCTCCTGTCTGCAGACATCTCTGTCACTTCACAGGAGTGTCGTCGGAATACCTGAATGATTCCCAGGTTTATTTTTGAATTGTTATTTTTTATTTATTTTATTTATACAGATTAATATAAAAAAGGTACCACTATTGAATTCAAGTGGATCGCCATAGGGGGAAAAAAAAGCTGTTCTATTGGCATTCATATGAACTTCCAAACATTTTACAATAATGTAAATTCAAAAGAAAAAAAAAAGGCAGATATGAATTCCTATTGACTTCCAGTAGCGTGATCCTGAATTCATGACCATCTCCAGACTTTATTCATATGAGCTGCCACTTGCTAGCGTTAAACAAACAATTCAACTTTAAAATAAAGATGTAGCCTGGATAAGAAAGGCTGCTGCTCCTTCTGTGTCCCTCTAGTGTCTCCAGGAACGAGCTGGTTCTAGAAAAGGCAGATCCATGCTTTAAATGAATCATACGCCAGTCTCTGTGTGTGCAGTTTAAATAGAGAGCTTTTTACTTGAAAGAGAGTGACTCAACAGTGCTAACGGGATAAAATCTGAAGATGAACCTCTTGGTTATGACATGTACAGTAATAGGAATATAGCCTGGTGTGCAAAACAAGTCATTGTGCTAGTGTGGGCAGGCATGCAACCTATTCTTAGCACGTCACTCAAAATATATACTTCATAATCCAAGTGCATAGGGGCAAAGCAGGGCTGTGTGTGTTCCACAGGTGACCTGTACACCTTCTACAAGAACAGAAACCTCCCACTGTAACCTGTGGTAGCACGAAGCCTTTGAATAGGTATAACCTTGGAGATATTCCATCTTCTAAAACACCAAGATTATTCGTGGCAGGTGGGCAGTTTGATTGATTCAGGCACTGACAGAGCGGAGAGGTGGAGAAGCTCATTTAGACCTTTTACGTGGTCTAACTACACTGCCGCCAGCCTGCTAAAGCACCGCGCAGTTGTTTTCGGATTAAGGTTAGCCAGCCTCTGCTTTATCTGCCGATGTTGATGGGGTCATTGAGCTATAACCATTTAACGATGACTGCAATTTCGATACGCTAAACGCCAATGGCAGGACAAATTGTGCTATAATGAGCACAGCCCACCTAGAACGAGAGCAGCCTCCAGAGATTGCATTCAGCTGTTCAGCATGCACCAGATTAGAGACCTGAGCAAGAGTGAGGGTGTATTATAGCTTTCTTTGTGAGACAGTGTGTGATCATAGCTTGGTAACACTTATTTATTTACAGTATGGCCTGCAGACATAGGATGAGAGAGAGGTATGCGTTGTTCGGTTTATTGTGAGCCCTCACAGACGGACGGTGAAAGGCAGAGGAAGCGTGTATCTTATTAAGCGATTTCCAGGAAATGTTTGTGATGAAACTTTAGTAAGACGTCTAAAATAAAAAAAAAAAAAAAACAGGCAAGTAAGGCATGGCAATACACATGTCCTGATTTTCCATAACGTGGTTCCCATTTAGATTTTCGGGACAGATGGGATCCAACAAGGATTTAGGATCTAGTAAGTACCATGTCATGGTGCCTTCATTAATGCAAGGGTTATACTGAATGTAGGCAAATTAGACACATAAGGCTATTGTATTACAGTATGTAATACACTAAATAAAGTTCTGCCTCAGTCTGAGTGTATAATGTATGATACAACAGGACCAGATACAGCACATTACAAAGATAGAAATAAGTCTCCTATTGCATAGCAGTTTCACCCGCTCCAGGTTTTAATATGAGCTTGATTAGCCACAGTGTATGAGTAACAAGATCAGGTGTGTCTTATTAAACTTATAGTAAAACCAGGAATGGATCAAACTGGTATGCAGTGGGAGTCTTATATCCATCCCTGTATTAAAACAGAGGGCCTTGATGAATTCATACCGTACAGAAGGAAATGTAATTAATAAAAAGGCATTACAAGTACAATGCGTAGATGGCCTCGGGATAACATTTGAACAGAGAACTGTGTAGTGGGGATTGACAGTGAAAGTAGACGTGAGAGCTTTTCATGTGATAAATGTATATTAGCTTTAGATCCGCTGTCGAGACTTGAAAACTGCTGCTGAAGCGTTCAGTAGTTGGTGGCATGTATGTTAAGTAATTAAACGTACAGATCATTTAGCCTTTGCATAGTACAGGAATTTGATTTAAATAACATGATTATTTTCACAGCAACAGTTTACAGTTATTTGCTCGTGGTTTTGAATAATTGAGTTCCATAAAAGTGTATTCGTTTCCACTGCTGGCTTAATATGTTTGTATTTATCACCAATAAAGCCAGATTTCTGGCAGCCATGTGAAGTTTATTGGTCACATACAGTGCACTCACATAAGTGTAATTAGCAGCAAAGCGTGCTGGAGAATGCACCAGCCCTGAGCAGCTCCTGTGAGGCAGTAGACACACTAGTGGAGAGTTGCAAAAGTCTTGAGTTCACAGTATTTAATGCTAAAACCCCTTTTATGCCAGACTGTGCTGTATGGAAGTACGTCATCGAAAGGCGTGTGCTAAACAGACAAATTGTTTTGAACAATGGCGGCTGTAAGTGAAGGCTGTGTTGAAAACAAACCCGACAAAGTTTGCTTCGTGACGAAACCTCATTAACAAGACTACTGACGTGTAAAGACTGAAAATAAAAACAGCCACAAATGTTTGTTCAACTTTGTCCATCTTTGCTTGTTGCATACATTCAATCAATCCCACAATCCAATGTGATCTTTTACTGCTGCACAGTTACTTCCTGGGTCAGCTGTACCTGACACAATGACATTGGAACACAGACAGCCATCTCTAACTACAGCTCCCCCAGACTGGCCAGCTCAGCTCAGCTCAGCTCAGCTCGGCTCAGCTGTACCTGGTGAGAGGCAGAGGAAACCAGGCATTGGTCTTAAAAAACTTTAAACTACTAGAAATGTCAACAGAAAGAAAAAGGGAAGTATTTTTATTCCAAAGTAATTTATAGCTGAGCTCCTGTTCAAACAGGCAGATAAAAAGAAATGGGGCCAGCTCAACTAATTAAGCTGCAGTGGCTCAGACTGCTGTGCAAGTGGAGGGTTATTTCCGTCTCTGACGTCTGTCTGAACTCTGGGTTTGAGGGATGCAGACAGGTTAGATGTGCAGAAGAAATGCATTAGGAGTGATTAGACCTGTTAATGCTGTAGTACCAGTGAAGCTAGTGAACTGTAAACTGAGCAAAGCACAGTGCTACAGTAACATGTCATGCAGCTGTATAATAAAGGACTGCCCTCTTTGCTTTAGTAGCTTTCCTGTACAGCTCTGTGGTTCGGGTTTGTATGGTACTATTGACTTAGTTAAGCCAGATGCTTTCGTTATTATAAGCCCCCGGCACTAGCATTGCATTACACCATGCAGCCAAATAAAAAACTGGTAAACATCAACAGTGTAGATATACAGTATATCTGGTATATAGTTACACAGTGAATAGTTTCTAAATGAATAACAGATAAGGGTATATTATGCACAATTGTTTTTGTTAGTAAGGACTCTCGTGCACTTTAGGGCTACATTCACAGGCTTTAAGACAAGTCTAGATACTTTTTTGTCTGAATAATAACATCTTTTATATGTGGCTTCCCAATCACAGGCTTGAGTCTGAGACACATTAATAGAATCACAGAGCCTTGCCTCAGCTCAGTACCCTGTACTGTAGTATGAACAGGATTGTGCAGAGATTAAAACCAGCCTCTCAGCTCAGTGCCCTGTACTGTAGTATTAACAGGATTGTGCAGAGATTAAAACCAGCTCCACAGTTCAGTGCGATGTTGCTTTTTTTTCCAGCAGTTTTGTTCTCATGTGCTCGGCAGGTTAATTGGCTATAAAGCCCCTGAGTGTCACTTTCAGACCTGCCCATTAAAATACATCTGTATGTCATTAAGGGAGTTGCTATGACGAGCATATGAATATAGGTCAGCTAGGAACAAAAAGCACTAATTTAAATCACACATATATATAGCAGACCCTAATATTGATGCGCTACAGCAATCTGAACTTTCTTTGTGTCATGTAGTTTGTGTCGGATGACTTGGAAATGATGTCACGTTAATATTAGCTATACTGTTGAATTATTCTTATTTAACTGTATAGGTGCAAACTTTTGTACTGTAGGATTACCTGGACAACAACAAGGTGCATTCAGTAGTCATTTAATAGATCCCATAAAATCAACATAAAATATACAACCTTAGGTGCCTCTTTTACTATTGTACTGCTAGTTCAGGGCTTCGACTCGTGACCCGAAGCCACAAAGCCATTCTCAACAAAGGGACCTGTGGTGCAGCGCTTATTAATACTGCACTGCCTGAGGAGCTGGCAAGGTGTGCCTGCATAGTGGGGGGGGGGGACGGGACCTCTCTTACACTCTCTTGCTCTTTGCGTCAATGTGTTTGCTTAGCTGTCCCACTACTGGATAAGGAGGGATGGAAATAAGACTCCCATCGCAGTTTGATCTATTACTGGTTTTATTATGCGTTTAATTAGACACACCTGAGTTTGTTACCTATAACACTGTGGCTAATTTAAGATCGCCCTGGAAGAATCGCAGAGGCAACGGTAGCATTTCAGAAACAGCCTTAAAAATACACAGAAAGCTGCAAGCCAGATATTCCAGTATTGCAGTAATGAGGCTGTCTCAGTAACCAGTGGTTCATGAACTTGCTTATACTTTGGGCCCTTTTAGCCTTCATTTTGCTTAATGTTGCTGATGAACACGAAGCTTATTTCTGCACAACAAAAGCAGCTGTGCCTGGACCCCAGAAACCAAGCTCACTGGGCTGGTCGTTTCTGGCACTTTCCCCCAACCTTGTCTCAGACTTACCTGTCCCCACTACAGATTCTCTACAGCTCCACATGGCAGTGCATGCCAGTTTTGGTCCGTGCAAGACAATTGGAAGGCAGCACGTCCTTCTCAAGAACAGGTTTTGCTTGCCTCCAAAGTGATAGCTGAACTAGCTCATCCAGAACTCTATACACTCAATCATAACATAAGTAAAAGAGCAGTCTTTATCAATGAATACTGAAAAGCTGGTGTAAGTTAGTATTTCTAATTGATCTGCTCTAACTCTGATTCTTGTGTTTTCCAGATATGTGGAAAGGAAAGCTTTCCTGGAGCGGGTGGATCATCGGCGGTTTGAGCTTGAGAAAAGCCTCCGGCTCAGTAACATGAAGAGATGACAGTGCGACCCTCTCCTTCGGCTTCATGAAGCGATGACAGCGCGATCCTCTCCTCCAGCTCAGTAACATGAAGCGATGACAGCGTGACCCTCTCCTCCAGCTCAGTAACATGAAGTGATGACAGCGTGACCCTCTCCTCCAGCTTCATGAAGCGATGACAGCGTGACCCTCTCCTCCAGCTTCATGAAGCGATGACAGCGCGACCCTCTCCTCCAATGACAGTGAAGAACCCCCCCCCTCGTCTTTGACCCTACCCTACCCTTTAGAGCTCATTTTGTTTTCAGAGTTCCCCATCTCTTTACTGATTGTAATACTGTATTGTCATTATGCACGTTCCACTTTAATTTAATTTTATTTATTTCCTTTTCTTATTTTTTTAATGTAATAAATCCCTAACCTTAAACTGTTGCAAGAATTAATACTGTAGCAGGTCCCAATTGCTCAGACGGCAGGGGTAGTGCTGCACAAACCGATTATTCGAATCACAAACCCAAGCTGCTGTTTCTTCACTTTGAATGGTAAATTAGCCCGATCAACACCAATGCCCCTCACCTGGTTGTCAGCACCTGATTTCTGTGGAGCGCTCAATCTGAATAAGCAGTTCATGCAGCACTAGCCAGGTGCTTTCTGATGTCTTTGTAGCTGAGGCTAGTTTGTAGTTTTTCGAAAGCTCAGCTCAATGGGTTTGCTACCATGAGTGGTAGACCGTGAGGGGGACATCAGGACTGTTCAGTGTGATAACGGGTTGTCCTAAGGCAGGGGTGTCCAATCACGGTCCTGGAGGGCCATTCCACTCCAGGCTTGACCGCTAAAATGAGATTGTTCGCTTCTTCAGAGTCTGGATGGAGGTTTAATTGGTTCAATTAAACAATTTAGAACAGGATTGGAACAAAGACCAGGACTGGAAGGGCCAACTTTGGACACCCCTGTGCTAAGGTGAAGCCCACAAAAAATGTTCCCAGCTGCTGTTTGCTTTCTAGGGAGCGAGTGATGGTCAATTCAGTGGAGAAGGAGAATCGGGGACTTTATTTTTTATTATAGTTAGAAGAATGTTTTGCGTGCCCCCTAAAAATAACTGTGTCTGTCAGTATAGCAGTGGAATAACAGAATTTAATTTCCCCCATTGTGCTCCATATGATAATGTTACTGTATATTGCGAAATAAAGCACTTCTTCGATTTAATGTTCCTTAATATGTGCCCCTTCATGTGCGTTAGGACATGAAACATACCAAAACTTTAGATACATTATGCAATGGCCTGTGTCATTAATACTTGCAGTAAAGTTACAATAAGTAACACATGCACAAGGTATACCAGTATACCACTTTAATACCAGTTCAACATCTTACACAAGCACTTCTTAGAAATCGTTACCCAGTATACTATGTTTCCCTTCTGTTCAAACAGTGTCTGGCAATGCCTATATCTGATTAGCAGTCGGCACTTGTTTCGTACGAAATGATGGTCCAGAGATGACCTTCGGAGGTAGAAACATTTCATTTACAAAGAAGCCTCCAGTTGCTGCACAATGTGTGCTGTCAGTTCCACCTGCTGTGTCGCAGCAGACAAAAGCACAGTGAGATTAACAATTACAGATACAAACCTTTTCCAGTGGCCCAGGCTAATCAGGATGCATTTTCATTCCCAAGGTATAAAGACTGTGGACATTCCATACAGCTCCTGTAGTTCAGTCTTCATACTTCATTCCCTGGTTGCAGCGTGGACGTCTCGGAGCTCAATTTACAGTCAGTGTGTTGTAAATTAATGTTGGCACACTGATCTTATTAAACTAGCAGGCAATGTGGGTGGATAATTGAATGTGTTTACGCTGTGAAATGCCGTGCGTGACGTATGTTTTGTACAGTGTACCAGTATCCTTTTCTTCTGTGTTGTATGAAAGAGCATGCCTCTCTCCTTGTTCACCTCAGTTGTCATAAAATGTACAATACTTGTGATGTTGAAACAACAATAGTTGGAAAATACTATACAAGTGGTTGACTTGACAAACTGCATACAATTTATTGCACGTATGCTTACTAAAGTCCCAGAAGCATCCAATTCCTACAGTCCGGAAGGGGGCTTGGAGTTGGAGTTGGCATGCTTCGGTGCAGAATCATCATTCCCTTTTTGACACGCATGTTATCGCAATTTAGCTGTATTGCAGGCTTGAGAGCTCATCCATATCTAATCTAATAAGCAAACACAGACTTCCAAGTACAAACAGAGAGGCTCGTTCACATGGTTTGAAATTCCCAGTAGGCCATGGCTACCTGGATGTCATCCGGACTCTGGAGCTGCAGTGATTTTAGCTCTGCCTGAGCCAGAGCTCCAATCAATGATCTCTCCAGGGTGCAGCTCAGCCCTCCAAGACTGTATTACGATTAACCCCTTCACAGCCTTAAAAAAACATCCAGCACAGCATTCCTGTCATTACCCAACACATTAACAGAAAACCCTGCATCAAATCAAAACCCTTCCATTGTCAGATTAACAGAAAACCCTGCATCAAATCAACACCCATCCATTGTCAAATTAACAGAAAACCCTGCATCAAATCAAAACCCTTCCACTGTCAGATTAACAGAAAACCCTGCATCAAATCAACACCCTTCCACTGTCAGATTAACAGAAAACCCTGCATCAAATCAACACCCTTCCATTGTCACACTCAAAAAACTTTTTTATATTGGCTACCTTATTGATTTATTTTAAAGCTTGCAATGAGATTGACAAAAACTTTGGGTCAATACCAAAGAAATAAACAAGCATGTTATTATCAGCATGCCATGACTGTCTGGTTAGCACTTGTTATTGCTTTTTTAATAAAAAGCGTGATGGTTTTGTTGTGCACAGCTGCACTCGCTTTGCTTTGTTTCCTCCTGTGTTCTGCCCTTGTGCTCTTTATACTGGCACACATAGCAACTCTTCAGAGCTCTTCACAGGTCTGCTTTGGCAGCTGTCCTTTCTGGTCGACGTCACTTTGTTTTTAGCCTGGCCTTGAAGCCAGAGTGTTCCCCTCACCCTCCCTCTCTGTCGTCACTGGCCTTGGGGTATGAGGTTGCAGTTCAGCAATGGCATTTTAGTTTATTTTATTGTGCTACACAAATTCAAAATCTCTTTCTACAATAATGAAGCAACGCGCCACAATTTGTTCTCTGGTTTATCCCACTCTTGCTCAGCTCACCTGTGCCATGGCGTTACCATGTAATTACTGTCCCTCACGTATCAAGATGTTGTTTACAAGGCCATTTGCATGTAATTACGCAGCAGTAAGAGCAGGAACCGTTGGTAATTACACAGTTATAACAAATTGAATCACGTGGCTATCCATGTCCAGTAATCTTAAGAGCTTCTCAAAATTAACTTTATCCTCCTATTTTATAGTCTGGATTGTCTGGTTTTCCGGACCTCAAAGTTGCAAAGCTCGGTAATATTCTTTGTGGAGCAAAACATAGAATGCCTTGCCAGAGAGAAGAACTTCTATTGGTGGTGTAATGCTGGAGTGTTTGGCATTGCAGCACCCTGGACAACATATTTGTAAATGACATTGAGATCTTCGTTCACACATGTTATTTACAAGCATGCTGTCCAGTGTGCTGCAATGCCAAACAAGAATGCTTGAAATGTTTTGGTCTATAGTCTGGGGCATTCTTTTTCAGCATATGTAATGATGTCGTCATCATTCTTCATACAAAGCAAAAATAAAAAAACAACTACCCAAACACTGACTCTATATGGTAAAAAAAGCCACATATTGCAACCTGATGCACTAATATCCCTAAATACTGATTTACCCAATAATCTTAAAATGTCTGCTCTTTTGCCCTTTGATTTGCTTTCATACCATTTTCACCCTGCCTCCAAAATTACTTTTCCATTTCTGACAATAAGTGGCCTGTAAGTACTCTTAAGTTGTTTATTATTATTTGCTTATATATTGTATTTAGTGTTTTCTTTTCCTTTCAGAAAAAAGGGTTTGCAGTAAACAGCTTTGAGATCTTTTTTCTACGTTCCTACGTGAGTCAGAAAGCTGGACAGAGAGTTGATTGTTACTTTTATTAAGTCTGTTCTGTCTAAATCCCTGGGTTGGCTGGCATTGCGTCAGCTGTTCCTGTCTGACCGGGTGTAGAAAGGCAGAGGCCTTTGCGTTCCGCCTGTCCGAGCCTCGTTTCTGCACAGCGTGGACAGACAGCCCTGCTTCAGTCTGCTGACACCTCGTGGATGCTCTCGCCCCCTGTCTCTTCCTGGATAGCTGCCCCCGTGTCACTTCATGCAGTCAAAGTCATGGCGCTCGCTGTCACTTCCCACATGTTGCAGGCACTGCTTCCTAAAGGGTGCTGGTGGCTTTAGGCCAGAAGCTTGTTCAGCATTGTAGTCATTCTATTCCAGGTGACTTTCTAAAAAAGTCTATCCATGTTCTAATTGAATTAAAAGTATTGTATACACATGGTGCAGTAAACATCAGCGGCGTGGCAATCTACAGTATACATGGTTTTGTTACACTTAATATAATGTAATGTGTGGTTCTGGCTTCTTTCTGAGTGTAGCGTGGGTGTCCTAATGCATTTGGAGCCCATTGTATCACCCTATTGCTTTAAAGTCAGGCAGAAAAGAGATCAAACTGAGATTGGATTGAATTTACATTACAAAGAGCCTGCGGGGGTGATAATCTTATGGCCTCTGCAGCGCGCCCGCTGTGAAGTTTTGTTTGCCTGAGCTGGCATGAGGAGCTGGCCCATTTGCAAATATGAATAAATAATGGAACATAGCTGTCATTCTTTCAGCACAGGGAGACTGTTGCAAGAGGGTTAACAAAGGGTTAAAAGCGATGTCCAATCGCCCAGTCATGTTGCTGCTAATCACTTCCCAGGGTGGCAGTATTACAGAGTTCTGTGCTGTCCTGCATACAGCAGATCAGGGTTAATCAAACTGCATCACATGAGATGTGCGGGGGACTTTGTACTGCATTGCGTTGTTCCACGTACAGTATGATGTTCAAGTTGATTTGGATTTTCTTGCACTGTTAGTTTGATGTGGGCTGTTTGGCCATTGAACCCTCTTTGAATGTATCGCTCTGTTTGAATCAGGTTATATTAGTGGCGTTAGTGTCTTTACAGTTGGTACATGGCTGTATTTTATGATTCTCTTAAAGAGTTCCATTACAGGTTGTGTCCAGTTACAACCATTTCAATGCCATGTTGTTGTAACCTCTAGCCATATCAATGATACAAGTTCTGTTACGTATATCCAGTTTTTATTTACATCATGACCTGGCATGTATGCTTTGTTTTTGTTCACAAAAAAGAAAAAAAAACACCCTCCCCATTTCTAGTTAATAACGTGTTTCCACAATAGCCTCAGCTTGACAGGATTGCAGCTGACATGCGGGCAGGCGGGAGTGTCAGATACCCCTTCCACACTGGCAGAGAGCATGTCATTAACATCTGCACCAGGCTGGCGAAAGCTGACGTGATGACTGGGTTTCCGTTCTCAGCACCGCACAGCAGATGGCAAGGCAAGCGGGCACATCAGTCCAGTCAGGCATGCTTTCCTATCGGACATCAGCCAGGTGCCAGGCTCAGTGAGACCTAATGTACTGACCTGTATTTGCAGTACCTTCCACATATTGTCATTCAATTCATGAAACAGGAGCATGTTTTTTTTAAATTTTATTATTGTAGCCTACATGTTATGTTATAGAGGGGTTTTTTTTTCATATGTTTCATCATTTGCTAATTATATCATTCTCGCCTGTCATCAGACAAAACAGTATCGAATCTGAGATCTGGTGCGTTCCGACACACATTGACCACTGAAAAAAATCAAAGACAAAAATGGGTCTGCTGAATGCAGGAAAAAAAATATATATCTTTTGCCAAAATATTGTGTTTTTGCAAGTGGCAGACAGTACAGTATTTTTTGATTTGAATGTCAATTTATAAAACAAAAATTGTAAAATTTTGACCAAGAAATTGCATGTACTTCAGTGGGGAATGCTGTCACAGTAATGTAGTGAGGAAAACAGATCTGCCTTTACCTTTGCACTTGATTCAGAATCCAGGCCCGTAGCGTTCGCTGCTTCTGCTAGTTGCGAGCCCTGTGTGGGTCTGTGCTGTTACAAAAACAAATCATGAACCATACACATTGACCTGAAGTCACAGCAACACCTTCCACATCTGGAAGCAATAGTGTTAAATACAGCCGTGGCATTAACAATCTGTATTCGCTGGTAATACCATCTGTGTCGGCTCTCATTCAAATAATTCCTTTAAATCACTAAGCACGAATGATGGGGTTGTACTATGCAAGAAATACATGCAAGGTAATCATTTTGGTAAAGGTCCACCAGCAGCTGAACAGGACAACTGGAAGAAAAATGAGAGGCAGACAGCTCTCCAGTCCCAGCCCCACGTTTGCACTCCCCTGTTCTGCCTCAGTCATCAACACTGTTTAACAAAGCCAATTTATGTGTAAAACGGTGCATCGGATCAGAAGCCTGGGGGCCTGCCTGTTGTGTTCTGTGGGAGTTGGGGGCCGCAGCGATTCTCCAGGAGGGCGAGTGGGAAAGCTCCAGAGAACAGAGCTCAGTCTCACAGCAAAGCTCTCGCCCGCCTCAGCGATGTGATCACAGGCACCATCTCCTGCTGGCAAGGGGAAGTCTGATGCTGGTCACAGATAATGATCTACAGTAGTCCCTTGTCAGTACACAATCCATGTCAGGCTGGTTGGCGGCGCAGTGTGGAGAAGGGCAGAGAGGAATGAGTCTGCTGGTCTCCACTTCCAGTCCTTTGTTGCGATACCGCTACTCCTATCATATTATATTCTATCACTGTGAAGTATCCTGTTCATAGAAGCAGACAAACAGTCATACATCTTTACATTTACATTGTGCTGCTTTTCGTGCATCGAAACACACAACTAGGATACGACAGCTGCTAATTCAGTATTTAGACAGGTGATATTCAACAATACTCGATGCACTGAGAACACTTTATTATTCAAAAGCATGAAGCAAATAAAAACCTCTTCACGAAAGCCCTCAAATGCATATCTAATTAAATGATCAATGATCCATTTATTGCTGCATCACTAGTGACCAGAGCGAGCTGCAGTGACTGCTGAAGGCAAACAATGATCCTGTAAGCCATTAGGCCCTAACCATGGGGGATTCCAAATGCACCCCAGAGGTCAGAGTGCAGGCTTTGGGCATCTCAGTACTTTACCTGGGGTTGAGTTCAGTAACCCTATAGCTGAACTAATGCACTGTAGCATGTAGAAGACTGTGGGCCAGAAGGAGGTCATAGATAGTTTAACTGCATTCAGTAACAACACTTGCTCAATATTATAAATGTGTCGTGCAAGTTTAGCTAACGATTCACTAACGAACACATTTCTTACAAGTTTGAAACGAGTACAATAAATCACACAGTCTCTGTGATATACTGCTCTGTTTTAAAACATGTAAGAAATGAGTTAATAAAGAGGTGTCTGCATAGAGCTTGCCAAGGCAGTTTCAACAGTAATGTCAAATACATTTGCAATCCAATTTACTATGTTTAGCATATTCAGAAATGCGGTACGGTAAGGAAGTAACAGATCCTACTGCTGTGTGTTCAAACGTGTGTCTGTGCTTGGGAGTTAACGCAACTACCCATGCATATGGAAAAGATGCGTCACGTTTACTTTCAGTAACCTAAGAAAAGAGAGATCTCTAGAACTCTCAATATAACCACAGCCGACGTAAAATGTAAAACCTTCCCCTTTAAAAGCCTGCTTCTGGAAAAGCTATTTTCCAAGCGCCTGCGCTCCCCCTCCGGGATGGACCATCCCTTTAAACCGAAGTTGCTGATTCCATCATTCGAGCAGAAGCAGCTCCAGGTCTTAATCTGCAGCGGAGTGACATTATAATCCGAAAGCTGGAAATCAAAGCGTTCCTTCGCTGAATGCATTCGCTTCAGAGGCCGATTGCACTGAAGAGTTTTTTTTTTAACGTTCTGTGCATTTGTGAAAAAATAAATAAACAAGTGGTGACATTTAGAAAACAATCAAGTCGAATTTACAAAACGGAGCCGAACAGAAGGAAGACGTGTCTGTAAATACCAAGTACATGCGCTGGACTGCAGCCTTGATTCTGGGGGAGAGTTAAGATTATACAGTACCTCTTCTAGTAGAAGCGGCATCTCTTATTTTGATCAACACAGTACAGCGCTGGCTGTGGTTTTAACTGAAAATGATGCCATACATGTAGAAAACTGGATTTTAAAGAAATAGTGGTTTGCTGTAAAGCTACACCGGAAAGTTCGGAACTAAGAACTGTTTTGCAGTAATAAGAGAACTAAATATATAACAAGATGTCTGTGCCGGTAAGTGAGTTACTACGACAATAATGTACATCATATTACCAAAAATGACCAGCTTGCGCTAGGCGGTGTTGCCTTTAAAAACATATTTATTTATATATTTGTTTTTTGGTTTAAGATCCAATTTCTGGATTATGTTATCGCGGGGGATTGCGGGTAATCGGAAGCGTTTAGAGAGATTTAATCTAATAAATCGTGTTTGGACGATTTAGGATGCATCCTTCTTAATCCTACCCTTTCTTCCACAGTCTGGGAAAGGAGAAAACTTGTGCCTCATCCGTTTTCCGCTAGGTTGGCAACCTGTCAAAATTATTATGGTGCAGGCAGACGCAACCCGAGCGTCGATACAGGCAGCGGTCTGCCGGCTAACGTGTTGTCAATTTAGGAGAACCGAATAACTGTGTTGCAGTTTGTGTCTAGGTATGGTAAAAAACACAGTATCGGTTGAACTACCTTTATAAACTGTTACACACGTAAATAAAACCTTTTTTTTTCTAGTTAAGAGGCAGAACGCACTGCGGACGTTAGCGAGAGAGTTTTGAGGTCTTGATTAAACCGGGCTGTCAAAACATTCCTGCCGGCCGGTGGAGAAGTTATGAAAAGTAGTGTCTCTTTATCTGAACCATTTTTAGAATGAGGTGTTTCCAAAGGTTTGTTTTTCCATTATGTGGTTTTATTATTGCCATGCATTTTTAAAAATGTTTCATCCGCGCTGCATACATATTGAAAGCAATACATTGTATTGTTAAAGTGACTGTCGAGGAACCGCCCCATAATTTAATTAATTAATTAATTAATTAATTAATTAATTAATTAATTAATTATATGTGTTTTACAATAACCTTATGTAAAACCGTTGGCGCGTGTTTAGTTAAAAAAAATGTCAGAAAATGTTCACCATTACACTAATTTATTATGACCTTGAATCGTGGGTGCCTCTTGCTAAACTTTGTTATACTTTGGGTCATTCATAGTGTGTACTAGAGCATGGCGCTGTCTTACAAAAATGCGCTTGTGTTCGGTTTAGGTAAATCATTGCAGTGGTTAGTTTACCTGCAAGCAGCGGCTGAAACTCGAACTCAATTCACATATTGTATTGAACTTCAGGTAACTGCTGGCAGAAAATACTGTCCCGGCTCATCTACGAACCAGGGTCGCAGCCTGACCAGAATACACCCCGGCTTCACAGGTCAAAGACTATATAGCCCATCCACGTGCCGCTCTGTAACCTAAGCGCTAATAGATAGCCGGTGGAATGGGCATGATTGATTAGAGACAAACTCAGGTGTGTCTGAATAAATCATGCTTCATATTGACTCCTTGCTACTGGATACTTTAGATCAAGGGTCTCAAACCTGGTTTTTGTTCCAACTGTACCCTAAATTAGTTAATTGGACAAATGAAGCTTCTAATACACAGTTAATTGGGTCAATTAAGTAACTTGGGGTACAGTTGGAACAAAAACCAGGAGGGACACTGGCCCCCCAGGACCACGATTGGAGACCCCAGCTTTGGATCAGTATCCCTCAGAAAGGTCAGTTTGCAAGTTATTTGCACACCATGGTTGTAGCAGGTTTATGACTTGATAAGCAGGTTCTCTTTATATATATATATATGTTTTACTGTACTGTACAGTTTCATATTCCTGTTTGGTTGTGGTCTTGTCACACTGGAGTGGGGTGTTAGCGTTTAGGTCAGTGAAAAGTTAAGTGCTACATTGTAACTGTTTGACCTTGCCTGTAGATTTGGCCTTGCCTTCTGTGTAGCGCTGCAGTTGCCATGGCTCTCTCTTCTCGTGATCCCGTTACTCTCCTCGGAGTTCGAGTAGCAGTTTGGTGTTGAAGTTCTCAGCAGTTCAAGGGATTACTCATTGAACTGAAGCTAAATCTTGGCTTGCCGTTAACTTTTCACAGTCCTCGTCCGCATTCCAGACTCAAAACTGGATAGAAAAAAAAGAAGTATTCAAATATTTATTTCATGTGCTTACAGCAAAGTCTGTGTAGTGAGTTTTATTTTGAGTGCATTGGAGCCACAGCTTGGTAGGGTTTGCATTTTTGTTAATTCTGCCCAGAAAAACACCTGAAAGAAATCAGGGATGTGTTGCAAATGATTCAAGGACTCTCCTAATGTCGCCTGTGACAAACTTCTTCACATCCTACAGACTTGGTGCTGAGCTACTCAAAAGAAAGCTGACCCTGGTCGGAACAGGGATAAATAGCAAGTGACAAGACAGAGTCGAACCGTGCACTCTTCACAGTGTGCTTTGACAGAAAGCACAGCAGCTGTTTTTTCAACCCTTTTCAAAATAGTTTTAGAGCAGGAGGTAAAAATCAATTTGTAGAATTTTAAAAAGCGTCTGTATCTGATGCTGCAGCACACCCTGCCAGTGAACCTCCTGCTGCCCCCTGCTGAGATTTGAGCTACAGAATGCACAGAGTCTGCACAGCAGTGCATTGAGACATCAGTTACTCTGCTAACCCGCTATCTTAAAGAGCACGAGCAAGTCTGGATTCTTTCATCTCACAGAAACCTTAGGCTGAAGGCCTGGAAAAATGCGTGGCTATTCCGTGAGCTGTGCTCTTGTTTGCTATACCTTGCCTCGCTGCTGTCACTGTAGCTGGTGGCTGAGTGGCTGGAGTGTTTGGACAGGGCAGTGGTGCTGGAATCCTGTGCTTGAGGGAATGTGGATCAGTTTAACAGGCTGGTTCATTGCAAGGGCTTTTATTTGTGTTTCTTATTTTACTCCCTATCTCTCAGTTTGGATAGTCTTTGTTTCCATTCACAACGTAAAAGGCTTTAATTGCATCTTCATTTGTGCTGTTTAGAACCCCGAGGTCTTGAATCACATAGAATCTTTCCTAGTCTGAAAATGTACCTGCTTGATGATTACCTTCTTGGTGCTTCTTTTAGTGGATCTTACTGAGTGAGACTTTCCCACTCTGTGGTGATGGTATAATGACCACTCTTTTGTGTATTTAAACTCTGACGTGTTTGAAACCAATCTGGAAACCCAAGACAAGAACACATGCATATTTCTGACAGTGGTTAAACCGTTAAGCAAAATAGCTGCTTAACAGTGCAGCATTTGGAAAACTTGGTAAATATTACCAGCCTTAAATCCGGTACACGTGCTTGTAGTTTTTGCATTAACCTGTAGGGGGCAGTCTGCTGGTCAAGGGGAATGCCAGTAAGTTGCCCGTCCCCTCTGTGCCTGGCTGGACAAAGGACGTGTGACTGGCATTGTCACATGAAAGAGGTCTTTATCCCATTAAAAGCAGCAGTCAGCTGAGCGGGTGCATTGTCAAGTCTCTGCAGTGCAAACTGGGCTCCTGCCAGGACTCCACAGCACTAGCAGTCACAAAGAGGATACAGGTGGCTTTCTCTTTTGGGCTGACCTGGGGGTGGGGGGGAGGGGGCAGTAACAATTGCTGCTCCAGTCCCAACCTTCCTTCAGCCAAAATGATTATGGTTATTATTATTGTTGTTGTAGTTATTATTATTACTGTAATGCCCCCTTTCAGTTCTGTTGGATCTGACGTATGCGTTCATTGTTTCAGGCAAGACCGAAGCCAGAAGGCAGAAAGAGATCAATTCAAAAAAGCTGAGAAGCGTTTGTGGAAGCAGCTGCTTGTCTCATTAATTGCAATGTATTCTTTTTCAATGTATTGTATTTCTATAGCGCCTGCCATACCGCAGTATCTCAAAGCGCTGTCTGTGTGTCAGTTCAGACAGAAAGAAGCCTGCAGCATCAAGATATAGTGCAAATTACAAAGTAATAATAATAATAATAATAATAATAATAATAATAATAATAATAATAATAATACAGGAAATGAATATGAATAATAAGCAAGCAAATCAAATAACAGATATTACCAAGAAAGTCCCAGTGCTGCGTGCTTCTGAATGAAAACACTGAGCAAGGGAGCTGGGGGTTTGAGTGACAGCTCCCTGCATCACAGAAGATAGACGTGTAATACAGTTCTACCAGGAGGCTGACATTTGACAGTTATTATAGACAAGGTCCCCACATACATATTCATATTCCTTTCCTAAGAAGGTCTTTGCATTTCAATAACTCCATTGAGTCCCCGGCTATTTATAAAGGTTGCCCAAGGCAACGGTAAGCCAGCAGTTTGTTTTTCTCGTCCAGCGTCACAGAAGAGCCTAGGATTGCATAGCTCGGAGGGGAAGGTGCAGCATCTTGTTAAAAGCAGTTAACACATGTGTTGCTTTTGAGTTGACAGTTCCGCGGAGCTGCACTAATCTTTACACTGTTCACTGTTTACTGATTCAAATTTCAAATGGATTTATTTAACCAGGATATACATCTGAATCTTCAAGAGGGTCCTGGAAAACCAGGCCTTCCCAGTTTTATTATATGAAAGCTGGATTTTAATCTGCTTTAACACCAGTGAAAACGAGTACAATCTCCACCGAGCACTGTTGCATATTGAGAAACAGCTTAGCTGCGTGTGGGGGGCCCTTTGAATCTATGCATGCATTTTTTACAGTAACAAAAGCTTAGTTTGAGCCTGGATTTTTTTTTTAATACCGATAAACTATGAAATGAGGCTCTTTCAACAGCAGCCTATTTGTGTTCTTCTTTTTAATAATGGGGAAGGAGACAGACGAGGGCAGTGCTCTTTTAAAAAGGAGTCTCACAATGGACAAGAGAGTTTAATTGGGAACCCTGTCCCCCAAGTACATACCATGCCTTTGTGCCCTTTCTGCATTCCTGTGATGTATTAAAGGGGATGCTGATTAATTGATTCCGCATGTGGGCGGGGGGCGGCTTCGTGGATATGAAATATTCCAATCCAGAGTGCTGGTGGCACCATGGCTTTCTCTTTTCATTTTCACTGTTGAAAGAATGTCCAGTCTTGTCCAGAGCCTGGGAATGTGACTGGAAATGCAGGGCAGGGGGGGGTCTTGTCCTCAAACAGTGCAGCTAATTCATGGGGCCAAATCAAAGTGCTCCTCAGCATCAGTGCTTCCGTTTGTATGACATTTAATTACATTAATGAGCTGCTGAGTTTGTTTATATATATATATATATATATATATATATATATATATATATATATATATATATATATATAATATTTGTTTGGACCTCCTTGCTAACTAATGACATATAGATAGGCTCGTGAAGAAGACGAGTCATCGATAAACTGAAAACTCGCTATTTTAATAATTAGCTATAACGTTTGGGCTTCCATCTTCTTCAGACGGCATGGTGGAAGTAGCCAGGTAGACTGATGTTGCTGTTTCAGTCTGAAAGCTGCACAGCGACCTGCAGGTGAATGTTCTAAGAACACTGTGACACAGACAGTTCTGAAGTGGAGTTCCAATCCTAAAGGAATGCATTGTCTACATTGCAGCTAATTATTAAAATAATGAGTTTTCACTTTCTCAATTACTGTTCTTTTTCATGAAGTATTTCTAGCGACTGAATATCCTGTTGGATCCCGATTCTCCTTGGATAGAGAACTGTATCTGAGATTGTCAGCAGGTGTTGGATTTGTGGATTTTGTAAAAGGACAGTTACAAAAAGGGTTTTTGCTGATGAATATAGCTAACCCTGGATTTACCCCAGTAAAGGATCAGGTAACAAGTGGGGAAAAATAAAATGCAACCAAATCAAAGGGGAACGTCACCTTTGTATCTCTCTGGTGCTGGACCTGACTGCTCTCCGTGCTCTCTGACATCATGCCTGTCCCTTGCGTACTGGGGAGCAGGGGTTCAAGGACAAGACCACAGATCCCACAGCAGAGTCTGACAGAGTAACAGAAAACCAGGAGCGCGCAGGTGTGCTCCCAGGTAATCGGAGGAAGGATTTTCTCAGAGGGATGTGCAGAACCAAACTGAAAGACTGGCTTCATTTGTTTTATTTGTATTTTTTTATTTTTTTAAAAAGTGTTTCAGAACTTTCTGTTTGCCCCACTGCATTACTGATATTGCATCCTTTTCAGTGGCAGCGATGTGCTTGGGACGCAATAATGGAAATCTTGGGTTGTGTTGATGAGAGTTGTGCATTCACCCAAAACAGTTCAGAAGAGTGCAGTGATGGTGACTCGTGGTCCTCCCAGTGCTCTTGAACGTGCCCTTTGCTGTTTCCTCTCCCTCACACACCCTTTTCAGATGGTTTCAAGGCTAATGTGAGAGCAGTTGTGTGTTTTTTTGCTGCAGGCTCGGCACCCCGGTGTGAGATTCGGGCAGCTCGCTACACTTTCACAGCCCGCTGTTATTTCACACTGTCTCGCTTTTCCTGTCACGCTGGCTGTGGTCTGCATCGAGCGAAGAGGAGGGATTAGTTTGGAGCTGGCGTGTAGTGTAGAAAAGAAAGGGTTGTTTGTCTGCAGAAGCATAGCTGTGAAATCTCTCTGATTGCAATCCCATTTTTTAATAGTTCAAGCAAGGCCCTGGCACTGGTAAAACGAATGTGCGACTGGCATGCAGCTAATTACTGACTTATTTATTCCATAATGAATTAGATGTGCCTGCGTCTGGCGTACAGAAAATAAATGATGATCAGCACTGTGTCTCTATACAAAGAAAGTGTCTCAGGATTTTGTTTTGTTTTTTTATTCAGCTAACAATTGAAACAGTCATACTGTATTTCGTTTTAAAGATAACAAGCATCCCACATATAAATCTCCTTCCCCTGGTGCGTTAACAGGACACTATTGATCAGGAGTATATGTTTGAATTACTGGAGCCATGTGCCATGGAGTGACCTAAGAGAGTCAGTTACTAGTGAATTGGCCTGCCAATACTAGATCAAGGGGATGACAGATGCTATTGAGCTGCCTATCATTTCTTATAGACTGGTGCTGGGCAGGGTTCAAGCTCTGTGTGTGTGTTAGGCACAGTTCTGTGTACAGTCAAACCTGCTTTACAGATGCTCAAGCAGTCTTTATAGAAAGGTGGATATAGAGACATTCTTCTGCATTGGTGGTAAAGGGATAATAATCAGGGTGCTACTCCTCTTCTGGGACTGGCAGGGATTCTGCACAGTGGTTTCTATAGGCAGCTGGTATTATACAGATTTGACTGTATTTCTTTGACCGTTCCTTTGACCTTTACCTCATGCGATCTTCCTATCTGGATTAGTGTGGTTACTGTTCCCTGGTCTCCTCCCCAAAGCCTGCAGTGTCCTTCCTGTATAAAGCAGGGATCACAATGGTACATAGTATTCTCAGTGCGTGGTCATCAGTGCATTATGCAACCTCCTCATAAACCTACTGACTATCTAACCAAGCCATTCTGAATGGCATTGTACAACAGGTAGGACCTGTCGCTTCTCCAGCAGTTCAGAACGTAGCACAAAAATAAATAAATACACCCTCTCTACCTCCAGCCAGCTTACATCAACTGCTGCTGTATCCATCCTTGAATAGGACGAGACTGGAGTCCACTTCTATTATTGTAGCTGATTGCTTCACTGGACTGATTTGGTTGCTGGCAATTGTGAAAATGGCTAAAGGGTGTAGTAGAGGACTCCAATCCTTCAAGCGAGTGAACAAATGAATAAATAAAGGAATGAGATCATTCATACTGTAGTGAACCGTGCCTGGGCTTTTAAGGGAATTGCGTTTGAAGTATTGATTCCCCCCGCCCTCCTTTCCAGTGTTCAGTGAGATCATTGAGCTTGTGCTCTCATTGAAGTCTAGGAAGCTGCAATGGTAGGAATGATGGAAGGACACTCCAGGCTCCCCTCTGAGACAGAGAGACTCTGATAACATCACAAGGACTGGGTGGTAACGAGGGGTTCGAAGTTCAGGGTTACATTCAGAACTTTGGATTCTGTTTGGGGGGCTTTTCAGACACATCACTCACTGTGTTTCAGATCAGTCAGTAAAAAGACTATTAATACCGGTGAGGATCAATAAATGAGACCTTGGGAAAACACCAGCAGGATCGTAGCTTTAAAATAGGACAGTACTTAGATCCAGCGCTGTTAAGACCATTCAAATAGATACCTGGATCTACACGCTTTTTCTTCTAATAGTTTATAGGTGCCTTGACTGCACAAGCTAAGGTTACCTGCAGTGTATCGAGACTCAAAAGCTTGGAAGTGTAAATCAGAAGTAAATAAGACTGCAGTTCGGTGGTTGCCGTTGCCAAGTTTGCACACGCTCCCCAGTGGATGCAATGCTGTTAGAAACTTTACATACCGTAGCAAATGGTGCGGTAATGAGAGCTGTCATTAAAACACACTTATTGTTATAATTAAGTGGATTTTCCACTTAAAACCGACAGTGTAAAACCCCCACAAGTAATTCCGTTCCTCAAAGGGGAATGGAACTGGGTAATTTTGCAGGCGCTGCCTCTGCGTGACCCCTGGTTATTGAACCTGCAATGAAATCTGGGATTTAAAAAGAAAAGCGTTTCTGTCACTTGACGCGGTTTACATCAAGTGCCTCCATTACATTGCACAGGACGGCAGAAAGACCTTTCAATACCTTTCTCAATAGCCAGGCTCTCCCGAATTAAACATTGCATGTCAAACATGATGAAAGCCTACTTCACTGTTGCTGGAGGGGTTCAAACAGGTTTATGCAAATATGCGCATTGCAAAAGATTGTTGCATTAAGGCTGGAATGGTCTGCGTTGTAGAACTAGAACTAGAATTCCCAGCAATGTCATCACAATGGATTTGGAACCCAAGCTCTGAACTGAACTGAACTGAACCCACAACCTCTGGAGTCACCAAGATTAGCCACAGTCGAGCTGCCCTGCTGCCCTTCCCTGTCTCTTTGTCCCCAGTGCGTAAGCATTACTGCACATGCACATATATATATATATATATATATATATATATATATATATATATATATATATATATATATATATATATATATATATATATACACATATACAGTATATCAGTCTGCATATCTACTGTAAGCTTTATTCCACCCCTGCATGTATATATTTACCATGTCATGTCATTGTCTTGCAGGAGCAGTGCAGGGTTTGTAGTTTTGTTACCTTCACATTGTGCATTGTACTGACAAATGCTGTAACCAGAAATGTTTTGATTTGGGTGTAATTTGATTTGGGTGTGCTGTACAGTGTGTGTGTGTTGCGTGGAGGCACCGCACACAGAGCTACAGTGTTTTGAATGTGTATTGTTTGTCATGCAAGCCCTCTCTCCGTGCCTCTTACTGAAGTAGATCCAGCACCTCAGAACATTGCCTTTAAATTAGCAGACAGCCTCTTAAGCTGCCTTTAAGACTCGGCAGACACGGAGCTTCTACTTGACTGCTTTTCTTGAGCTGCTGTTTAATTGGTTTTGAACCGCGAGGGCAAGCAATTTATTCTTCAATTCTGATAGTGGGAAGGAGGGAAAGCACCAGAAAAAAAAAGAAGAAAACTAATCAGGCATTATTCTTTTGAGCATCGCTTCCACAGATGTGAACCAGCTGAGATTTCTGCCAACGACAGACAAGCGGCTATCGGTGACCGGCAGACTGGCAGCTGAAACAGGAATGGGGTCTGGCATGGTCACAGAGGACCTTAGACCCAGTGAGTCAGCTGTTTGTGTTCTGGAGCCCTAGGTACCAGTGGCAGGGGACTTCAAACTCCTCATGCATTTTTGTCCCAGCTCCTCTCCCAGCAGGTGTCAGATGAGTCCGTGGTGTGAAAAACATATATAGAGTATTTCTGTGATTCTGAAATACAGGCATTCCTAATAAATCCACAAGCACTTTTCTGGACCTGGAAATGGTCCATCAGCCCTCCAAGCAACAAGGGAAGACCCTTCCTACCAACCCCAGCTAATTATAATGAAGCTAATTAATTACCATAATTATAAGAGGTGGTGCAGTGCCCCCCTGGCAAATCCTATCCCATTACTACAGTCTAATGGACAGTAAGCCCTGTGACTGGAAATTGATTCTGTTCCTCTTTCATTCCAGTATCACCCCAGGGTGGTTCAGTTTAACATTCTAAGGAAATTTAATGAGAGTGAAAAAGGAACTCTGCCGCCAAGAGTACTGCTAGGATGGGGAAGAGGAATTCATGTAGAAAGTCCGTGTCGGTGCAGGAGATTTTCCAGTCGGGTGCCAGTCTGTTTGTGGCACATGTCATTGTTTAAGTTTCCATGGGCTGGTACGACTACAGGTACCTGTCTCCTGTCTCCCCTCCAGATCTGCAGCACTGAGTGTGTAAGTCTGGATCCCATGAGAGTGTTGTAACACGCGCGAGACCGCTTGATATGCTGTTGCAGTGACTCGCGTGCCAAGCCTTCGTGTGAGTGAGTTCCCATCTAGCTGTAAGTTTAAATCCAAGGCTGTTAAAGAGGGTTAGAAGCATTGGGGTTAGTGCAACACTTTACAGTAATGGAAGCACTTCAGTTCCAGTGGACTTGCTGTTGTTCACAGGACCAGTTTGCTGGTTTTACTAAATGTAGATTTGCGTTTACCGGTGTTGTGGGAAAGCTCCCTGTGAACACGTCCTGAAAGTCGTGTCATTGTTCCCCAGGCGGACGGGTATTCTGCTGTTCTCTTAATCCATTCTTCTAAACAGGATGCAGGTGGTGCTGCTGTTCCCTTCTGAAGAAGACTCTGAGTGGGGGTAACACAGGTGCAGCACAAACTGGGCTTGTTTAATTTATTCACTTTGTGCCCACAGGGCCAGCACAGGTACATCTTAATACTAATACAAAGAGAGGCCTAAGTAAACCGTACTCAGTAAAATAACATAGTATAATCATAGGGCAACCGTCAAATAACCTTGGTAAAATTTTAGAATGCTTTTCAGACAGGAAGATAGAGTTACACCTCCTCTCCAAACCTCATCCGCGCTCTCTCACAATAAATTCAATTATAGATAAAAATCAATTTGCTGACATTTCTTTTTTTTAATAGTTAGTGTGCTGAGCTCAGTATATCGCACTACCCAGAGTCATGAGAGAGCAGTTATCTAACAGACGTGCGATATAAAACACCAGCCTTGCTCTGGCTGTGCGATATTTAACATCAAAGAGCAGACATTGTGTATATTGTGAAAGGCCGGCAATCGATAGCTGCCAGATTGCTCCTGCACTGTCTGAAAGAAACAGGGATCATTGTGAGCCACATAGTTCCTGCCTCCACACAAAGTGTGTCAATGCATTTCACTGTGAAGCTCTCCCAATTACCAAACCCCATGCACACATGTAAGGTTAACTTCACCAAGCAGTTTTTAAATGAAAATGATAGAGAACAATATCTTGAGTTTGATATACAGAGATGCATTGGCTACCTGCCCTCAACTTAAGTAAGTGAGGGACAGACTGAATGGACAAAGCTGAGTGCAGAACACAAGCACTGTCTTGTATTTCTAGAGGACAGGGGCCATGCTGCTTTTAAAAGCCTTCACGTCTGCCTCTTTACTCTGACCTTGGGAAAGGATAGCTAATCTTTCCTGAAAGCTGCGCTGCAAATGCATGTTATCATAGGTGCTGGAGAACGCACAGTATTGAGTCGAGGAGAGGGACTGTGTTGGTATTTTTAGAATTAACCAGAGTGTGGGGTAACCTTTGTACTGCGTTGTCACTATGAGGAACAAAACAGCATAGTCTTTCGACCAGTACTGTTTGTCTTTTGCGTGATATTAGAGGGCAAGCATTTAAGTGTCATGCAACTGCAGGCTAAGTAACAATGTGTTGATGGTAAATCAGTTTCAAAAGACCATTTTTGGATGGCGCTAAAATTGCCATGTCCACTAGGCGGTGCTGTGTTGCCTGATGCTGCCACCTAGTGAGAGTCAAGAGAAGTACTGTCAACTGTGTACAACAGGCAACAATCGCTATACATGGTAGGTTTGTCGAACAGAAAAGAGGCAATTGTGCCGAAGTGTCAGTGAGGCAGTGAAAAGATGGAACCATTTGTACATGATAGATTGTATGCAATACACATTGAATTCATGTTGTAAATATGCAATATGCGCGCTGTTTGATTTAAATCCAATGAATTAATGTAATGCTTGCTCAGGAAGTCTGTGTAGCTCTTGTTTTTTGCTTGTTTTTTTAGGGTTTGGTTGGAGGCCACTCCCTCGCTGTCAGGTGACTGGATTTAGTGCTCTGCACTCCCATGCTGCCGGGCTGCTCGCATTCGCTTTATTGGAAAATCAAATTCAGCAAATAGCCCAAGCTCTCATGGTGATGATTTAGCCATTATATTCACTGGCCTCCTGTCTGCTAAAGACTCCTGCAAAGTGCGGTATTGAGAATGATATACATTTTATATCCTGGCTGAGAGAGGGATACCGCTCGGAGTTAGCCTCATAACATTTTATTGCATGCTGTTTTTTTCCCCCCTCTCAATTGTAGTCATTTTGCAAGCGTTGGGCAGTAAAAATGTCAAATGTGTGAGTGTCGCGTTGTGTGGAGCGGCAGGGTTGCAGAGGTGGGCATGAAAAGTAGTCTGGAGTAGGCTGGTCTGCTTGCCTGTACGACTTGGCAGTGGCATTAGCCATGCTTTTGCCACTGCTTGCTGCTATAAGAGGCTAGCGATGTCTGAAAGCTCTGTGTTGTTTGGACAGTCGCAGTTTCCAGTGTATATCCCATGCTGATAGTATAGTGTGTGAGAGAGAGAGAGAGTTCCACACCCTCTGGCCGTTAACACTGTTTCAAGGTCAGTTAAGGTAACGGGCGGCTGTTTTGTTTTTGCAGTTCTTTCCTCTTTTGTTGCTGACTGTAAAGTTTTCGTTTTCTGCTGGGTATGTGATTTTTTTTTGTTTTGTTTTTCCCTGACCAGGGCATTGTGTTACTCTCAGAATGGAGTAGCATCCAGGTTCTTATAAACCAATGCTTGTATTGCTTTTTTTCCCCCTTAAAGTAAAACTTATACTATGATTTTGACCGAAAGGATTCTTAAAAATGGAGGGGAACTAGATGGGGGGGGGGGGGTGGGCCTGGCTGGCCAATGGCCAGTAAGGTAGACAATGATGAGATCTCAATTAGGGGAGCCAGTCTCTGCTGTGAGTTTGTGAGGGAGTGCTGGCTTACCCATCAGTGCCTCAGTGCTGCTCTGCTGTGCAACGAATGGCTCCACAGGGCCTCCCCATGCAGGGGTCATAACCTGCACTGTGTCGTCCAATCAGAGAAGCTGTGCTTTCAGAACGTGCCACCCTCAAGCTGGTGTCCTCTTGTGCTGCACAGATTCTCCAAGCATAGCCTTGTTTCTCTTCAGTGCGTTCTCAAATGATGTGGCGCCTAGGGCCTCTGCAATGGGAAGTCTGGTTCAGCCTCTAAGGGGAGTTTCCCCACGTGAACTGCACAAAGTAGCAAGTAACAGTTAATCGTCTCTTGAGAGAACGAATATATTTATGATGCTAGAAAGCAAGGTCATTGTGTGGAAACTTTGTTATGGGGGGAAAAAATACTTATGGTAGGCGTAACCTGACTGATGTATAACATTTTATTCTGTGGGACACTTTCAAAAGCAAATGAATGCTTTTCTCAAATGACTTCCCTTTTGGAATTAACGCGAATGCCCTTAGTGACACCATACATTTAACAACTTTTTTAACCGAGTTGACTGAATTCGTAGTTACTTTGGTTTGTTTGAGTGCTCAGCGCTGTTATTTCTCTGACAACTAAAATACAGTTAATGTAGCAGAATTTACTTGGAACGTAAAAATAAATACCGAAACTTGTCTGTGCTGCTATATTGTTCTCCAGAGAGAGAGAGAGCAGAAGGGCCTCTAGAAGACGTCAGAACACAGCAGCACAGAGAACCTTCAGTGTGAAAGAAAGGATTCAGAGACGAAGAATTGAGAAGCTCTCTCTCGCTCTCGCTCTCTCTCTCTCTCTGTCTCTGCGTTTTGTCCTGTTTTGTTGGTGGCTCTGAGGTCAGACTTGCAGTATGAATGTGTCTCTTCCTTGTCTCTGACAGGAGCTAATGAAGTAAGACATTGTCTTAGGCCACTGGTCCCCAGACATGCGAGCGTGCTTCCCTCCTAGAGCCGCCAGCGCTGGGGAGAGTTGTGGTGAGAGCGGCCGGGGGCTTCTCTAGTACTGGTCAGGTGCACACACGCAAATGCAAATAAACAAAAGCACCATTATAAATCAGAGCTGTAAATGTGGCTATATTCTGAGTGAATTCAAAAGACCCATGCATCGGTGAAATATCCACATAGAAAAGACACAACTTTAAAAAAGCACACACTCTGCAAACAGTTCTCCTTGTCTGTGCATGTGTCTGTAAACCAATTACTGCAGAGACACAAAACATTACCCCAAACCATACAGACAGGCACACACATCACTCACTACTCCCTGTCTCCCTGTCACCCTGCTTTCTCTCCAGCTACCTCTAATCTTGCTGGAGGCCGTCTTTTCAATCAGACTTTTTCCTCGATGGGCCGGAGCCTGTCACTTGTCTTCTCTTTTAGTGTCAGTCACAGCGCTGGGCAGACGAGTCGTTGCTGTCCGGCACACAGCTCCAGTGGCTCTCTGGTTGCCACTGGTTAATAGTTTATGTAACTCAAAAACTCCGGAGACAATCCTGGCCATATCCTCAAACCTTGCAAACCTTGGGTTTTTGCAAAGTGCAATTTTCTAATTTCTTGTCAGTTAGTTTTTTCTCAGCGTGCTGTATTGTAGTAACTTGCTAGGCAAAATCTTATAAGTGCACTTTCAAGATAAAGGGAAATATGCTGAAAACCACAAGTTTTATATACTATCCATACAGTGGATACAGTAAGTGATGGGGTTTGGGGTTAATTTAGCCAGGGTGATGAGGTCAGCAGTCCCATGCTTTTACAGCATCCAATACCACTGTGGTTTCTTTCAGATGAGAATTGTCTGACACATTCTTATACCAACCAGATTTATATCCAATTTCATTAACAAACATCTATTTCATGGTACGTTGGGCAGAGTCCTCTGGGTTTTTTTTTTTTTTTTAATCTACAAAGCAGACGGGGCTTCCAAACAGCAGCACCTCTAGCAGCACAGCAACCCCACGGCCCCGCCCAGGGGGAGGGGCTTGCGCTGGTGAAACTAGAAAGAACCCTGAAGACTTCAACCTGGGCAAGCAAGGCTTTAGAGTGGACTAGGACTAGGAGACTAGACACTAACACATTCATCACAAATGAAGACCATCACCGGCTGGAGATAAGTTCATTATCTGGTTGAGAAAAACCTTCGGCCTTTAAATGTTTCCATCAGGAGCCTTCCCTCTGGGTTAGTTCTGTGAATTGATTTAGCAATAGACCGAACTCCACTCTGTTACACACTGGTCCGGTATTCCCCTACAAAATGTATGTCTGTGGTCAAAAAGATGCATAGTCATTGGTCTATTGGAAAAAACTGCTCTGGAAGCAGTATATAAGGAGTATGTAACACAAGCAGTGTCCGTGGCTAAACTGAGCACACACTGAATATAGGGAACCAGGCATTACCCATAGGAATAGGGAGGAACATCAATGGAATACTTAATTATTGTACAGTATAGTATTATTTCATATCTGAATGGACTCCTTCAACTCTGCATACCTATATACAAGTCTAGGAAGAACAACTCCGCTTTCAACCTCGGAGAACTCCAGAGCAGTCAAATAACCATTCCTTAAAATACTGTCACAGAACAGAAAGAAAATTGTGTGCCAGCAAAAAGAAAAAGGTCAGGAAAGAGCCTCCCCTTTAGTGGAAGGTCCTGTCTTGTTCACTCACCTTCCCCCCCCTGCCCTGGAGCAGCTCAGTGGATCTGTGCCAGCAGACCTGCTGCCCTCATTCCAGACGATCAGATAGACAGGGGCACGCTCCTGGCTGGCTGACATGCCCCCTTCAGACAGAGAAAGGGTTCATCAGCACGGGGAGTTCCTGTTTCAGTCCTGCAGACAGCACATTTATTACAACACCTCATTGCTTCTGATGTTTTGATTTGTTGTGCGTATCAACTCAAACCACTGAAACTGAAAATCTGGGAAAATTGTCAAACTAGACAAATTAGTGATTGTCCAAGTTAATTGATGACTTTAACAGGCTACACATGCAATTAATTAAAAATAGTAAGAGAAAAGGAACACAGAGCCACACATGGTAAAAGGCATGAGACTTTTTAGAAGTTGTTTAAGATGCCTAATTAAAGCAAAGTGATCTAGCATTTTCACACAGGAGTGCCTATTGTTTCCATATCACAGATTACTGAGCGAGAATTGAAATTCTAACACACAGAGGTTTACATGCAGGTAGGTAATAAATGAGGTATTTAATACATTTGCACACGACTTTGTAGATCCTTTAAGCGTTTGCTTGTTAGGCTGGCAAAAAGCGTCATCACTTTGGATGGCTAACTGACAGTGACAGATAATAACAGACAATTAATCAAGAAAATAAATGTATAAGTAAGTGTGAGAGTAACTGCAGCTCTCTGGTTAGTTTCCATTCTTTTAAGACCTGTCCTTTCTGTTTCAGCGTTCCATCAGTTGGAGGTGTCAGCCGCTATTGTCTTCCTGTGAATAAGTGACCTTGGTGCAGCTCTCCTCCGTGCGCCACCATGTGATTAATGAATGCCTGCAGTATTGGGTTTAATCACCTGTGTGGCTTGTTTAATGTGTATCAGGGCTGTGAAGTATGTGTGTGGGCGCAGGCAGGGCTGGGATAGTTATTGATATAAATGCCGGAGAAAGAGAAATACAGTCGTGTGCAAATGTATTAAACACTTTTGGCATTTATATCCTTTATATACCCACCTGCATGTAAACCTCTGTGTGTTAGAATTTCAATTATTGCTCAGTAATCTGTGATATGGAAACAATAGGCACTCCTGTGTGAAAATGCTAGATCACTTTGCTTTAATTAGGCATCTTAAACAACTTCTAAAAAGTCTCATGCCTTTTACCATGTGTGGCTCTGTGTCCCTTTTCTCTTACTATTTTAAATAAATTGCATTTGTGTCCTATTAAAGCCATCAATTAAATTAGACCACCACTAATTTGCCTAATTTAAAAATGTTCTAAGATTTCTAAGATCCGCTGGTTTGATTTTCATATGCACAACAAATCAAAGCAGAAGCAATGGGGTGTTCTACTGTAAATGGTTTACTGAAACCCACCCTATCCCCCTTTACGTGATCTGTAAATAAATAAATATCTGCACTTATTCAACAGATGGAGCTTCAAAAGACTGAGAACCTTGTTTAGACGGATCTCCGTCACGCTCTCCCCGAATCCCCAGCGCTGCTTTTGTAATTATTTTGTGTTTTAATATGCAAATGAATTCATTAAAAATTCTCAAACCGAAAAGACAAAAAACCCAGGCAGTTTGGTTTGCTGTCGAGTGGTCGTTGTGATTTGTACGTGGCGTGTCCCCGTGTGTCACTCTGTAAGGGAACGTGTCCCATCGTCATTGCTAATCCTTGTGACAGCCGGGGACACCCTCACCTGCTACTGTGCTTGCTGCTCTCTGCTTTAATAGCATTGAAGCAGGGTTCACGTTTAAATGGAAACATCGCATTGTGAGATCATACAGTAATCACAAACAAATGGAGGCTATTACAGGTTGTATATTCAAATTGGATCCAAAGTGCAAAAGTAAATACCATTCAGATGTCATTGTACAGTATGTGATGCAATACAATGCTTCTAGATGTGTTTACTATACGTGTAGCTGTTAACTAGATCGATGGAGAGAGAGATTTGCAATCACTATCAAACAGTATTTATATATCATCATATTTTTGCTTCTGTCAACTTGTAATAATTGAGTATTAAGGGCCAGTTTGAATCAAACATGTTATATGTGATCTGTGATTTTCTTTATAATTTACAGCAAAACTACAATATCCAACCACCAACATCCTACCAAGCACCCTGTCATGATAATGTTGCATTTTTTAGTACATTCTGTGGGCTTTTTGTATGAAGACACAGTTAAGTGTTGCAAAAGTGTCCAACTATTGTTTCCTGATGGGAAATCTCCTAGTTAAGCCTGGGCAATGGCAGGCTGCAATGGGGCAAACGCCTTTAAGTGGAGCTTCCTCTCAAATGCCCTGCCACCTCTGTTGCAGTAGCTGCTTGTCATCCTGTTTGCTGAAGCCCCCCTGGCCTCGGCCTCAATTCAAAAGTGAAATTGACAGGGACCGTTAAAAATAAATAAATGTTGGGTTACATTTTCCTTTCAGTGCCCAGGCCAGCGTCAGCCAGTGAAACGAGGATTCATTCTTCAATTAACCTGTTCCAATTAAGAGTCGTGTCTGGAACATGACGTTCTAGTTTTTGAGTATAATTTTTGTTCAGTCTTCTGTGTGCTGAGGCGCTTGAGAGTGCGCTGGAAGGAAAGGGAGCGAGGGACACGGAGGGCAGCAACAAATCAGCTGCTCGATGCTTAGCGACATCTCGCTGACAGCGGCACGCAGGTGCAATTTGTGTGCCAGATTTTTGTTAGGCCCTGTCTTATCAGACCCACTTTTTGGGGTTTTGGCACACCTTGTGAACGAGTTGATGGAATGGGTGGGCAGAGGGATAGGATAGACCCCAGTCGATTTTTGGATAAGGTCAGGCAGGATTGTACAGCTACACAATTCATTATCAGTATTATAGGTCTAATGGCACAGCAGTGAGCAGTGACCCAGTCGCGGCACTGCGTGGCGACCACGTTTCGATTGCCGTGGTTACAGGATACCAGCAGTCCTTTGAAACCTGACACTCGACAGAAGAGTTGACGTGCCAGTCGTGATGGTGTGATTTTTATGAGCTGGAAGACCTGAGGTGACCAAGCAACTCCGTTTGTTCAAGTCAACACCTCTCCTTTCGAACTTCAAATAATCTGGGCAGCAGGTAAAACAAGTTGGTCTCGGCCGAGTTCCCACTTATAAAGGTTTACCACAGTAAAAACATAACAAAGTATAATAAAGCACAGTTAAAGCATTGGTAAGCATTGTAAAGAACAGTGAGGTATTGTAAAGCGTAGTATAATGGCAAATCAGGGTAAACTATGGTAAATGTGTAGTATAATTGCTAGTTTAGGATAGATATGCATAGTATAATTGGGAAAAGCATGGTAAACCTGCAAAATGGTCGACTTTTATAAGGGGCATGTCATCACGGTGTGTACTGATTGGCAGGTTTATTAGGAGTCTGTCATACCTCTGGAAGCTTTAATGAAATGTTTTTAGGTTATGCCAAGTATAAACACGGCCTTGTGTGCTAATTCTCCTGCTATTGAACTTGTGTGCCAATAGGAATATTGGATGATCTAATCTGTGCTGGCTATGCAGTGGTGGACGCTTTTATCACTTATTAAAGCTAATAAATGCAAGCATACTTTGAGACTGAAGCACGAAAGAAGGCACTGAGGATGGGGGGGTGTGAACATTGACAACAAGCCCAGCGTTTGGAGTGCGCACGGAGTAAACTGAATGCACTGAGGGCAATGAGGACTGCCAGTGTGGACAGGCCAAGCAGCTAATAACCTCTTCACCCCTGATAACCTCTTCACAGCTCATAACCTCTTCACAGCTCGCACCTCTTCACAACTCGCACCTCTTCACAGCTCATAACCTCTTCACAGCTCGCACCTCTTCACAGGTCAATGAGATTAATAGTGGCTGGTGATATGCAGATGTATTTATTGTTAAAATATCCTGCGTTGTTTGAACCACATATAAAAGATGTGTAGTAGAAGCAGAAAACACTATATGGTGTGTGTGTGGGTGTGAATATATTGTATACATGTATCTAATAATATCTCATTGGGACGATGTCAGCAGAAATCCAATCAGGCTCCTTTTATCTATTCCAGGCAGATTTGAATGAAAAGTGATATCATTTAAGGCTTCGTTGTGTTTAGCAGAGCTTCATTTACAAAAAAAATACCCTCATCCCATCCTTCCAGGTGTTGTGTAAAATGTTCGACTGCCTGCAGGCCGGAGCGGTGGAGGTAGGTCACGCATGGCTTGCTGTGAAGAATGGGGGGGGGGGGGGGGGGGATTAGCGTGACGCCGCTGCCAGGAAAATTAGTTTCTCTCAAAAAGCTCGGCCCCAAAGGCACCTGGGAGCTCTGGGTTTGATGGAGAGCTGCTTGAAAAAAAAATATTCCGCTGAAAACTGCAGAGAGAGAGGACAGAAAACCAAAGTCAATCTCTTAAATATTGATACAGTACAATATACATGTGTCAGCTGCCATCTGCTAAAAACCCTTTGCAAACGTGAGGTGCAACTCAATGGGGTTTTCTCCTGGTAAAATAAATGTGATTTCTAAATCTATAAATGCTGTTTCTGCGTGTAACTCTGCATGGGTGTGTGTGGTGTGTCACTGATCCTTAATAATTAACAATTCTATAGAGGTGCCTTGGAATCTGATTGGTTTAAAAATGAACCAATAATCCTGGGCGTTCCAAATCCGTTGACTTGTAGAATAGTGTCAGAAATGTCTTACAATTATTTTTATTTCCTGCAGCGCGTGTGATTTTTTTTAAAACACTTCACCCTGGGTCACAGTAGTTGTACTTGCAGAGTCTTGTAAGCAATGCATGCCTGAGGACACTTGAAAACCCTGCTAGAACAGTAGAAATCCATTGTGTAAACTTGCATCATTTCTTCCGTATAGAACGTACAAGAGCAGGTAAGGTTACTTTGAGCCAGGGGTTTGATGCTGTTTTCCTGATGCAGACATGCGTTCAGGCAATGAGAAATCCTTCACTGTAACCCAAGTTCCCTGATCTCCTGCGGGGAATCCGATCCTGTATGGGGGCCTGGACAACTTGGGGAAAGTGCCGTTTAGCTGTGCAGCTGATGCCCCTGGAATAATGTGTTCAGCTCCAGATATCGATCTAAGCTGGGGGTCAACTGGCTACAGCAGCGAAGTAAATCCTGAAATTCTTTAGCTGGCTTCCAGCGATGGTGGTTCAATACAATCAACAAATAGAGTTTAGTGTACTGGATAACAAGCTGGTTACATTGAGCACTGTTAATCATCCCATAGGCCATAGTGATTACTAGCTTGCATGAAGGCATGAATCTCTATATATTGTATATCAATACAGCTGTGCCCTGAACTGCATCATTTCAGTGATAGCTCAACTGTGTTACGCATGTATGTCAGGTGTTGAAATGTTGTCTTTATGGTGTTTGTAGTACAGACTAAACCAGGCTTGTGTATACAGGATTGAACAAGGCCTCTGCGCCCCAGCGCTGAGGAAGATAAGCAAAATACCCTGGAAAAGTAGAACAGACATAATCAGTTTCACTCAGAAACACAGGGGGAAAACCCTGGTGAACCTGATGCAGCTTGTAAACATCACACAATTCATTTTAATAGATGCAGTATTCATGTATCCGCTGTTGGCAGTTAAGTTTTAAGGAGTAACAAACACCCTTTAGGTTTTGTTCTTGTTATCGTGCTGTTCAGAGATTTCCCAGCATTATGGGCCTATTATAAAAAGAGGAATCTCCCTGCCATTCACTGTCATTGGGATTCCAAAGCCTGGTATACTGCAGTAACAAGACACAGTACAGTTTGGATAAACACACGTCGCAGAGACTCTCCTTCACAGCACTGCACAGCCTGCTGCTGAATGATCCGATTCAGAGCGGTGAAACCAATGTTCTGCCTCTCTTCATTCAGAACGGCCGTGTGGTCTGTCCTAACCGCTCTGTGTTTCTCCCACACCCTGAATTAATTGTCCTGCAGAAACTACAAGACGTCCACAAAAACAAACCATGATTTGATGTACAAGAGAAAATCCATGAAGGCACTTGCATGAGGGCTCCTGTTATTTTTTTTAGAAGTCGTTGGGCAGTTTAGTTTTTAGAGACGCCACTTCTGCAGTGAACTGGAGACCATGCTGGCTGTCCCAGTGTAGTGACACGCCCGCAGAACCCACAGTGGAACTGCCGAGTCTTTCCCAGATCTTTCCTACCCGCTCCCAGGCTGTGTGCAGTACAGACTCGATCCTTGTGAACTAGCCACAGACCCAGATCCACTCTGAGCGCTACTGTTTGTGTTTGACTGTACATTCACCCCCAGAAGGTTCCCACAGTGGAAACCACAGCTAGAGGATACACAGGGGCTTGATGCATGTTCCACACAGAGTCCACTGGCGAAGGAGAGCACACACATGCACTTCGGAACTAGGAATTGCAGAATAGATATTATACAAAACAAAACTCAATAGCTTGTTTAACTTTTAGCGCACATTGCTACCTGGTGGTGGAATATTGCAATTGAAGTTTCTTTGCATGAGTTGCACAGTGCACAGCTACTCGGAGTGTGCAGAGACCGTGATACATCTTACTGCAGGGTGAACTGCCTCATTGGGTGTTGCAGTCTTGACTGTTTTTCCTGCACTGTTTTGATTCTTTTCCAACACGTTTACTTCCCTGTCAGGGACCCAAGTGCTGTTTGGTCGACCTGACTAACTTCTGGGTTTGGACGATGCAGTGCAACATCGGGGTTACTGTATTTGTAACACGCTTAAAACCTAGCTAGTTTCACTTAGTCTTCCAAATGATTGACTGTTTCAGAAACAGACCACACAGGGTTAACTCCGACCATATTGGAGCTCCAATCCTGCCAGCTTTACCAGACCCCACATACCAGTGCAACACTCACAGGAGCTGCGATTCAGTTGGTGCCCCTTTTCCTGCAGTGGCTGCTTGCTGTACTGGGAGATGTCTGCAGACAATTATCCTGAGCAGTTGCGCTGTTGAAAGCCAGCTGATAAGTGCATTCCTGAACCCGAGGGGACATTCCTGTGGTTGACTGCCCACGCTGATATCCTCTCAGCTCAGTCCCAGGGGGGCAGTGGTCAGTGTTCCTGGGAATGGGATATTTTCCCAAAAACTGTTACTTTAGAATCAAAAACTGTCAGGGCTCGAAACCACCTTCTCTGTTGAAGCACTGATACTGACTGGGGGAAGCACCAGTGCAAACTTATGTAGCCTGTTGCTTGTTTAATTTAGTGTATAAAAAAGTGCAACATAAATGCAATTATTGCTGTGCTATGTTAATATACAATATAAAAACAACAGCTGCAGTATTTCTGAAAGTGCACTGAATTGGTACCAAGATCTGCCGAGAGTGACTAAACTAAACTGTGTAACTGAATCCCAGCTGGTTTAGTCACACTGTCATGGTTTATAAGTGCAATTTAAACCAGTAAGCACCCTTCCCCCAGTACACTTACACGCTCACGCACACGCACACCGGCGCTTCTTTATTGTGCTTTTGAATATATATATATATAAACTCTATTGAAGCTGTTGGGATCATGTTCTTTAATCTTTCAGCCATCTGCAACAGGCAATCCTCTTGTACATTACAGTTTCCTAATGAGAAGCGGACCAGAAAATACTAGCTCACTTGCTCTCTGCCTCTGTGAATAAAGGACATTTTCAGTCCAGGTTCTTGTTACTCTGAACATGGCTTCACCACGACTGGCGCTTGATGAGAACCAGAAACTACTGTAAGTTAAAGTTCATGCACCAGGAAGGGCTGCTCAGTGTACCGTGGCCTGGGAGAGCTGTGGGAAGCAAAGCTGGGAGACACAGGCCTGACCGCCTGACTCAGCTAACTGCTGGACCAGCCCATTCCCCCACCAGGAGAAGCACACTGACCTGCTCCAGTTCTGAGTGACCAGTGGAGTTAGCGAGTTCACTGGTTCACATGGAACCCCACAGTCCTGTCTTAAAATACATCCACACAGTGAGACGCGCTTGCTGGGAGCTTTACTATTTATAGACAACGTGATTAAAGCAATCGGATCATGATAAAACAAAACAAAAAAACAGGAACAAGGTGCTGCATGTATGACATCATATGTAAACTTATTTAGTCTCTAAGTACTAGACATTTTCTCTTCTCCATCCATCTGCACAGATCCTACAACCTACACCTTTGCAAAGGCCCATTAAGAATGACATTTGGGCATCTGATAAACAATGGGCAATAGTTCAACTTTATAATGGGTTTCTGCCAGCATGCTAGTTTTATCTAACAAACATCACACAACCATTTCTTGAGCTGAAGCTGCTACTGTGCCCTCAGCAACGGCTCTGATTAGATCTTAAAGGGATACCGTTACATCACCTGCATTTTCCTAACATTGCACCTCTTACTGTAGGTGTGTTCTGTAATTACTCCAGCAAAAATTGCTTTTTTGATTGTAGAGGGGAGGGGGGGAAGCATATCAGGGTTGCACAGGCTTCAGAACACAATGCTTCACATTAGTGGTTCAGTGTGCAGCGAGCAGCTAATATGTGTCTTGTTGGCCACAGCAGATACCAGTGTGTTTATCTTACCTTTGCAGCGCTGCTGTGAAAGAGACTTTGAAAAACAGATGTGCAGGAGAGAAAGTGCAGCACAGTTACTGAGGCACGTGCCTGTAGTCTCTGCGTCTACAGGTAGTTTATTACAGCCAGCGCTCGTTGCTGTGCTCTGTAATTAGCTCTCGTTAAGGCGGAGAACTCTCTGGGGGTGCGATGGCTCAGTGGGGTGTGAAACTTTTCACCTCCAGAGGACAGGGGCTTCACTCTGTGGACCTCCCGATGCCCTTTTCAGAGGAATTAAGACTTTCTAAACTAATACCTAGTGTAGAGGGGTCAGCTTCATTGTAAACAGCAAAACAGCATCATACCCCACGCTCGCACCATGCTGGGTCTCTCAGAGATACTGACGCTCTTCAGAGGGGTTCAATCATGTAGTTTTGTTTTATTGTTTATGGTTTTGTTGTGAAGTTCCCTGAGATCATCATTGCTTATAAAAGTTTACTATAGTGATATATATATATATTGTATGTGTGTGTGTTAGAGTGTTTTGTGTGGATATATATATATCCACACAAAACAAATGACCCTACCAGGACTGATTTCCATCTACAGAATAGTTCTGTACACTACGGTTACACACACATAATACCATGGGCACATCTGGAGAAACAATTAGTGGAGCAGGCAATAACACATTATGAAGGGATCATGTTGGCATGAACTGTTCAGGTCTGTGTAGCCCCAGATAAATACCGCAGCCTTGCGCCTCACAGTACAATAGATATGTTTGTCCTGGAGTCTAGACGCTGTTTTCATATGTTTTTTGGATTTAAAGCCTCAAGTCTGTACGTATGTAGAAACAAATGTGTTCTAATAAAATCATCTTGCAGCGTGATCAAGCACTTTAATTGCGTGTCTAAGTGAGCCCCACTTCCACAAAGCATTGACAGAGAATTGAGGGAAAGAGAAGAAGGTTGAAGCCGCGGGCTCGGTCACCTCATCGGAATGATTTCTTTATTTTTCTTTGCCGGTTTTCCTTTTCTTTTTTTCCCAGTCGTTCCCAAGTACTCCGAAAGGTTAGGTCACTGCTGCCCTAGAGGAAATCCCAGTCCAGGAAGTGATGATTGCAAGGAGCCATTGTGACTGTAGAGTGTCGCATTCCTGCATTCCTGCATTCCTGAGGTGTTTACCTAGGCATTCTCCAGAGGAGGTACACTCCCACTGGGGGATGGGTGCAGGGGCTTTGCCCACCTGTTCATGGTAAGCTGAGGGAACACGAAGCCACTTTGTGGCTTGGAACTTGGTTTCAGGAGACTAGGTTTCAGGCCACTGCACGGCACACCAGGGGGAGACAGCAAAGTTGCCTCAAAACACTGTTTAGAGCAAGACAGACAGACAGACAGACAGACAGACAGATCCGGGCTTCAGTCCTTCAGCTTCTTAATGTTCGGGTCCTTCTCTTTTATAACACCCTGATTTTTATTGTCCTGCAGATACACCCCACACCGCAGTGAACATCTGCATTGCTATTCAGCAGCATTACATTACATTACATTACCCCTTTGCAGTGACATGCAATTCGTATTGTTACATTTCACATGTGTAGTGATGCTACTGTAACCCACTTCTCAATCCGCTGCTTTCCCAGTGGAAACAGTTCCCAGCTTGGCCAGGGTATTCTAGTTCCTCTGGGAGTGCAGGACATGGGATGAGCAAAGCCAAGAATGCTGCACAATCCAATCAGTGGTGTTTTCTTTGGGAGAGGGATAATTAAATTACCTTCTGAGTGCATGCAAGATAATCTCTTTATTTACTGCAGAAAGAGCGCAGAGGATCACACAGACTGCAGTGAACCTGTTTATTGGGGACGGGATTAGTTTATATTAGTTTATCACGCCGCTGTGTTTAATTAAAAAGCCTGATTTGTGGCACTGAATGCTTTTTTTTTAAAATCGTGTTTGAGTAGAATAATAATGGTCCTGATAAAAGTGTTAAGTGAAATAACCTTTGGAGTGGATCAATTTGACATTAGATGTCGTTTTTTAGTGAGGGAGGATTTGATGAGGTTTAAAATAACATTATTGTGTAAATACATTGCTGCTCTGTTATAAGCTTATCTTTTATACTGCATTCTGAAGAGGCAGGAACACAAATAGCAGAGTCTCTTAACTAGAGCTCCCAACTACAGCATTATAAACTGCGTGTATAAAATATTGCGTGAAATATGTGTACTGACAGGATTATTATCAACCCACTTGTCTGTTAATTGCAAAGACGAATCATTGCCCATAAAGTCAAACTGAAAATGAAGTGATTAACATAAAAAATGAACAGATGACATTCAATCGTCCAGATGTTTGGGAAATGTGTTTCTTTTCCATGTAAATTGTGCATTCACTGAATTGGGAAACCAGAAGGTATTTTGTTTGTGAAATAGCCAGTATGAGGAATTGAGCTGCATTTCACAGAGAATCTGCTGCTATCTGGAAGGCGAGGAGTTGATTCACCTCCGTCGGGATACTCGATGCAGTCTCTGACATGCGTGTGCTGGCCGCGTGTCTCTCTGACATGCGTGTGTCGGCTGTGTGTCTCTGACATGCGTGTGTCGGCTGTGTGTCTCTGACATGCGTGTGCTGGCTGTGTGTCTCTCTGACATGTGTGTGCCGGGTGTATGTCTCTCTGGGTTAGAGTTCTGATTGGGTGCCGTGTCTTAGCTCCAGGTGGTTGAAAAGCTCAGCTGACAGACTGTACAGTATGAATGATGTGGCAAGTCTTCTTCCGATTGTGAGGGCCTTTTCTGGGGTGTCCAGAGTGTCTGGACGGCTCCAAGCAGGCATTCTCTGTGTTTCAGATCAGAATGTGTTTCAGTGTTTGTACCCCTGATGAGTGCATCTCATAACTGATCCTCCAATGTCTGAAACTGCTTTGCAAGTGAGTTATGTTTCATTCATTTTTTTTTTCACTGACCCCCCCCCCCCCCCAGTTGAAGTGCCTGTTAGGTCTTGAAGGCTTGTAAAAATGTGAGCTGTCAGCTTAAAAATTGTGCCAACTACCAAAATACACATTGTGTAGTGTTGTTTTGACACTGCAGAAATGCAAACTAATACCTTAAGCTTCACCTTGCTGAATAAACAGGTTCTCCACACAGTACAATTGGAGTTATAGGAGTCGTCATTTAAAATGAATATGTTTTGCATCAGTACGGTGATGACAATTTTTAGTTTTTTCTCAGACAAGCTCATTTCTGGTCTGTGTTTTGGTTCCCTAATTCGCTCTCCTGTAAATAAATCCACACAGGAACAGTTTAGTGTGAAGAGCGATGTCAGCGGAGAGCGTGTCCCTGGTGAGTGATTTCTTGGGGGTCGAGTTCAGGCTGGTGTCTTGCAGCTGAGGTGCCTGACCGATGTCTTGTTTATCTCTGGGAGGAGTGGTCGTGCATGTTTGTCCGCGGGGCTCCGCAGGCTGTCACAGCTCAGCCCGGCACTGCTGGTAATAGCTTTGCTAACTGGCCTGTCTTCTCCTGGCCTCCTCCTCTGGGAGCTCTCACACCTCCGAGGAGCTGGGAGCAGTAGGGGGTCTATGTTGAGAGACAGTCCACATGATATGACTCACAAACAAGACAACACAGCTCCCAGAGTGAGAACTACACAGGAATCCAAAGCCTGCCATCACAAAGCATTTCCATTGATTCCCTTCTCTCTGCTTCAGGGGATGTGTGCACTGGCAACATGTGGGTATACCCTTGATCCAGGGAGGAAAGGGGGTGTGACCACTTTGTGACTTTGCTAAGCTTGAAATACCGTACAGACGAAACTCCTTGGTCTACCAGCGAGTGTTTGTCGATGTCACACTTTTGTTGAAATCCACAAGGCATTTTCTTTTTTTTTTTCACCCCAGTTTCTTCTTCATTGTCTTCATAAAGGCATGGCCTAAATACTGTAAACATCACATATATTATCGTCAGATGCACAGGGATTGGGAGAGAAGTGAAAATGTTAGGGAAGCTGTTAAAAGGTAAGAACATGGTCCATTTGTATAGCTTCTGTTTCATTGCAGCAGGGCTTTTTAAAAAACCTTTGCATTATTTACATCTATATACATAACTAAACATTCTACTTTAATTTAGACGAGGGTTATAGTTGCTTAGTTTAGTATGAGAAAATGACTGGCATGCAGTATCGGCCCAGGGAGATGTGACAGTGACAGAGAGAGAGAGCGAGAGAGAGAGACATGTACCCCTGCCTGTATATTCCACAAAGTGCCATGCAGTGGCAGACCCATTCCTAACCAGCCAGGGAGAGAGCAGGAGAGAGCAGGAGAGAGCAGGAGCGAGCAGGAGAGGGGGGGGGGGGGGGGGGGGCGCATTTGCATAACAAACGGCCCGCCGGCCAATCAGGAGTGAGGAAAGGAATGTTGGGATTGTGAGTGGGTAGGGAAGGTATAAGGTTACCTAGCAATCCTCCCTCACTCCCTCCTTGCCTGAGTCAGTCAGTGAGACAGTGCTGGGGAGGCTGTGCGCTTCACAACCAAGAACGGAATACTTTCATACTTCTCCTCCGAGGTCACATAGAACTGGACAATGTGTTAAAATCCTAACGACCGGAGGAAGACCTTTCACACAACAAAAAACACATTTCCAGGAGGCCAAGGGGACCCGAGTGGGTTTTCAGACCCCCCCCCTCTCCCTTTACAAAACCTTCAGTGAAAAAGAGAGATTGAAAATGAACTATTTGGTAAGTGAGTGTTTGGAGCTGGTGTGTGAAAAGCCTGTGGAGTGAATGCTGATGCTGCTGTAAAAAAAGACTTGGAAGGGGAGGGGGTGGGGTGCTGGTAACATATTTTCTTCTTTTGTTTTAACTCTTGTGTTGTTAGTTAGTCTGTGTTCTTACCTTGTCTGGGTCACTGGCTGCTTAATCTTATAAGATACAGCACTGCTTTCTCATCCCCCCTGAACTGATGGGGCCAAGCACTGTGTCTCAGCAAACACCACCCAGTAAGTAACCCTGGACTCATTCCCAAGAGCTGCTGCTGTTGTTTGAGTCCAGGGTTCGTTGTTCAGGCATGTTCAGTTACACACTGTCATTACAACATAGTGCACGTTTGTTTTTTGAAGACACTGGGTTATGTGTTAATGAAGTGGTTGCGTTTTGTCAGCACCTTGCCATTAACTCAGAGAACTGACTGCGGTGGCAGCTTTGTAATCCTTAATTGTCACCTGCAACTAGCGACTGCAAGTTTTCACTTGAGTGAGCGGTCAGTTTATTTTCCCCCCTTGAACTCTTTTGAGAGTGTTTCCTGTTCTAATCCTCACTGGTCATTCACATGTTTCTTAAGATGGCTGATTTCCATTTAGACTTAGTGAGCACGGAACAAAAGCAGAGTTTGTTTTGATTTGTCAGAGGTCAGTAAGGACATCGCAATTAAAGGCCCTATGTGTGCTTCATTTACTGTACCTGCCATGTAGTTCTGTAGCATTGACACGTATGCGCAGAGCACATGGGAACTGCACATGTTAAATGTAATAGATTTAAAAACCTGAGTTAGGAGTCATAGGGGTTTAAACTGGGGACAGTACCTCAAGGGGTATCAAATCTGAGACCTTTTTATGACACAGATAGAATGTATAAGCACTGTTTTGTTAAAGATTCTTTTTTAAACCCTCTAAATAAATCAAGTTAGCAGTTCATGAAAACTGTTTCATTCTCTTTTAAGAGGATGTAGAAGTTTATTCTCTGGTTTTCAAAGCACTGTTTAATCTAAGAAGGTTTTGTATATATAAAAAAAAAAAAAACTTCCAATAAACATCCCTTCACAGTTTTGTGAATAGGGCCCCATCTACCCTGTTTTGCCCGGGCGCTTACTATATTTTGAGCTTCTCTAAATAACCCTGGATTGAGTGTACTGAGTATTTAACCCTACACGCTGTTTGGAGGGGGGCTTTGATGTGGGTAGCGGCTCATAATGATGTAGTATGAGAACCCAGCCAACCCATAATTGTGACTTTTGATGTCTGTTACAAAGCAACCCTGGAAGACGCCCTCTGGTCGTGCTGTTCTGCTGCTTTGCAGCTACAGGCCGCTCCTGTGTATTTTACAAGGCTTTCGGGCGTTTTCACCACCTCCTGGTTGTAGAAGACTCCTCGTTGAGATGAGTTGCTCGGGTTGTGCTTGGAGCTGGGAAGCTGTTTCCCCTCGATTTGCTTCCCTGGGTCTCATCCAGCATGTAATCACTCCACTCAGGTGAGACGTGTCACTGGTTTTGTAACCCAGGAGTTCACCGCAGATTTCAGAAGCTTAGAAACAGCTCTGCATCGGTTTTGTGAAGTAACAGCTTTAAAGATTTCAAATGGAACAGACACACACCCCTTCTTTTAGCATTCGGTTCCATTTGAATATGCTTGTTGCCTTTTAAAAGATATAAACAGCTCAGTGTATCTGAATGTTGAAACGTGCAGACTGGGAGCTGGGTGATCACTTGCCATCGTCTGCACAGTGAGTGCATGTGGTGCTGCAGTGCCATGATACAGGGGCAGGTGGTGTCCAGACAGTGCTTTTTGACAGTGAAGCTGCCTGTTATTGCAGGTGACATGTGCAGTGTTGCGCACTGTTAGTTCAAGCTGAGGGGCTTTTCCATGATAGGGCAATATGTGCATGTGCAAGATGAACTTCCATAAATCAAAGGACCTTCAACAGCAATACAGTGGTAATTTCACCACTAACAAAGTCATACAACAGGGCAGCCCAGTGGTATTTATGAACATTTTCAGTGTAATGACTTGATCCGTTTTTATTATTATTATTAAATGTGTCTTCTCAGGCTGGGAATGGAAGTGCCAGTTTTGGGAGGATTGAGATTAGATCAGACTGGGGGATCAGGGCCTTGCTTATCAAGGGACCCTTCTGATTAGCCAAGTTCATTAGAATAATAAGAGCTGCCGTATAACAGTTTCCAATCAAAGTAAAAAGAAAAAAAAACCACTCATCCTAATTTGCACGTTAATTAGCAGATGGATTGCACAGGGCTCCCTTCACAACAGGTGTGTGTGTGTGTGCGTGCGTGCATGTGTGTGTGCGTGCGTGCATGTGTGTGTGCGCGTGTGTGCGTGCGTGAGTGAGTGCGTGTGTGTGTGTGTGTGTGTGGGATGAGACTCGGGCTGGCTGCTTCCTCTGTGTAGCACCAAGGTTCCAGAACGCCAGCCTAATGGAGTGTCAGAGACGTCGTTCTCTCCCCGATGTGGAGTGGATTTTAATCTTGTCTGGCGGCGATAACACAAACTCACAATATTATCCTGCTCTGCATTTTTTATTCACAGCAAGATTTCATTATAATAATGGATCGTCTTGCCTTGCATTGACTATCACTGACTGGGTTCTTGTGGTTATTCTAGTATTATGTGTATTATGACTTGCAGCAGTTTCTAGGTCTCTTTTGGAATTAAGCTAATGTTATCATTAATTAGTTGTTTCAAGTGGCCATGACCAGCACTACCCTAATATCTCAGTATTCAAAGTTCATGTGGATTCTTAATTAAACTCATGCATTAATACGACAGGCCGTCAGCTCTTTCGGTTGCATGTCGTTAAATTGAGATGTTCCAGCTTTCTCTAAAGCAGTGTCTTGACTCGTGGGTCGACTTGGCACAGTGACCAAGCTAATACTAAAGTTACTGGAATTCGCAGAACTGAAAGGAATTACAGGATGCTGATTTAAACAAAAAAAAGGCCAGAATGTGATAAGAGGAAAGACATGCCATGTATTGCAAAACACAGAGTGCTCCAATGGCTTGGTATGCTGAGCATGTATGTGTACCAGAGAGGAGGCTGGATGGGAACCGGTGACCTCGCAGGGACAGAATCTGTAGGGGCAGTGCCTCACCCAACACTGCCCGTTACATATACAAGAGCAGAGCATCACCCAACACTGCCCGTTACATATACAAGAGCAGAGCATCACCCAACACTGCCCGTTACATATACAAGAGCAGAGCCTCACCCAACACTGCCCGTTACATATATAAGAGCAGAGCCTCACCCAACACTGCCCGTTACATATACAAGAGCAGAGCCTCACCCAACACTGCCCGTTACATATACAAGAGCAGAGCATCACCCAACACTGTCCGTTACATATACAAGAGCAGAGCATCACCCAGCACTGCTTGTTACACATGCATCCAGTTAATTATTCACACTTCACTGGGGTGCTATAAGTCTTTTGGCGGAATAACAGGAGAATAATGAGACTTAAATGCCTTGTTGCTTAATCATTACTGGCCTCCCCACCCCCACGAAACTGTACTTTCACAAACAGCATTCCCTGTGAGTGCGTGCTGTGCCCCATATCCGATGTTAACATTCACTCCTTATTGATGATGACCTGCAACACTTCATGACCCCGCGATGAATCAATTAGCAATTACCACTAGCCAGCCAGCACACAAGCTTAGTGAGGCTGCTCTGCTGTTATGCACCTGTGAGCAGGTGGGGACTTGCAGTGGCAGGGAGACAGAGATCGTAACAACTGAAGTTTAACCACATTGGTATGGAGGCCAAAGTTACTATATTTTAACATAGCATTCCACAATGGTACACCCTCACAAAGTATTCCCCCGCAGCGCTAAGTTTGCAGCATTCTGTTTGTAAAAGGAGAGGCAATCTGCTGATGTTAGAGAACTAGCAAGACACCAACTATAGTACATGAAGGAGCTCTGAGATTGTTTTATAATGTTGATGCTTTGTAGAAAGAAACTTTCGGCAAATGTGGGCCTGTATCTTACCATTTAAAATACAAAAATCCCAAAAGCTTGAGGAGCGTCATTGCTTAAGAAGCAGCATGTACAACAGGGGCACAGCTGTAGTGTTTGTTTGTTTGGATAGATGAAGACTATTGTCATTCATTTGATGCTTGATATGAGGCTTGTTGGTTCTCTCCACAACTTCACAGCTCTTACCGCTGCTGCTCTGAATGGCCCTTCTTCAGGTCTGTAATTAGGGAGGTACTGTATGTTGGGAGACTGTTGTATTTTATTTTTCTGTTCTCACGCTAAGGAACGGACGCACAGCAATTACCCGTAGGGCTGCCGACCTGTCCTCTTTGGTCTGAAAGGTTTTTGTTTGTCTTAAAAGCAGTTTGCCGGTGAAGAGAGATAATTGACAGGGTGATTGTTGGAGTTTATACTTAAGGGAGACGGACGGGTACAGGGCTGTTTCTCACAGATTTATCATAGTGATTCATGAAAAATGAAAAGATGACTGCTGCCTGAGGCAAAATATACAGTCAAACCAGTATCTCCTTACTCCCAGTACAGAAGAGATACAGGAGCCTTCAGAGCAGCCCCAGGATTTTCAAGAGTAAACTATAAACCCCCACAAACCATACTGTAGTGCTTTTGCAGATACAATTGTAATATTACTGCATGTGTGTGGTACGTCAGGTAGACAGGTCACCTGGGTGCTCATTAATAACAACAACCTTGAACTTCTGTAGAGCCCCCTGTTACCTAGACTTGAATCTGTGAGCAACACATATTGATCTTAGTTTAAATTATCTTAAAGTACTTGATTTTAATATAGGGTTAATGCCTTCCCTATGTAAAAAAACTACAACGACCACAACGAAGAATTCATAACTTTGACCCTTTCCGTCACGATTTTTTAAATTACATTTTTAGAGATTTTTTAAAACAGTTTGTGTGAACTCTAGAGAGTTCGAGAAGCTGAACAAAAACATTATGCATTATAAAATAGATACATAGATAGGAAACTTAACAAGGTACAATTATACACGCAGTGACTGAAGGGGATATATTCATAAATCATTAACCTGTTTGTCAATGCATGGGAATTTGAATAGATTTCTGGATTTGTTGGAAATATTTTGAAGTTTTACACTAGATGTGGGGGATTTGATTCGTCTTCTGTACTTCTGAAATCTGTACAAGTGACAAAATCCACCAGAAAAGGTTAGACGCATAACCCATCGAGGTCAGTAGGGTCTCGAATGGCCACAGCCAACACAGGCTGGCTGGAACTCACAGACAACATTGAAAGACTGTGTGAACGCTGGGGCTGATGGAGAAGAATGTGGGCATGGCGCCTACAAACACAGAAACCCAACCCTGCTCGCTGTCAGCTTGGGTTTCGGTCTGTATCTGCACAGAAACCCAACCCTGCTCGCTGTCAGCTTGGGTTTCAGTCTGTATCTGCACAGAAACACAACCCTGCTCGCTGTCAGCTTGGGTTTCAGTCTGTATCTGCACAGAAACATAACCCTGCTCGCTGTCAGCTTGGGTTTCAGTCTGTATCTGCACAGAAACCCAACCCTGCTCGCTGTCAGCTTGGGTTTCAGTCTGTATCTGCACAGAAACATAATCCTGCTCGCTGTCAGCTTGGGTTTCAGTCTGTATCTGCACAGAAACCCAACCCTGCTCGCTGTCAGCTTGGGTTTCAGTCTGTATCTGCACAGAAACATAATCCTGCTCGCTGTCAGCTTGGGTTTCAGTCTGTATCTGCACAGAAACACAGCTATTAACCCAGCAGCTGCTGCTTTCAGGAAAGGGTGATGGAAGGACCATAGGAAGTGTCCGTCTGCAGGCTCTGCATAGCCTTTGCCACAGTCGTTTTCAGTGCACTACAGCGCGTTCATAGACATACACACAGCTATTCTTATCGTATTCGTATTGTTTTACAGTGAAACTACAGTAGCAAAGTCTGGTTTATGGTTCCCTATCGTGTCCAGTAGAACAGCACTAATGTGCCCCAGGATGCTGACGTTACTGTGCTTACCCTAGAGCAGCACTCACTTTATTGTAGCCGCAGCGCTTCACTGCAAGGTGTTAAAAGACAGCTGGCTTTGTTTGCGCTGGAAATCCAGGGTGTGGTGAGGCTTTACGTGGCTAGCTTATCTCCTCCTGTCAGAAGGGAAGGGAGGTGTTGCAGGCTGCCTTCAATCACACCCCCAGGGCTGAGGGATCTGTGTCAGCCTGCCTGCTTGCGTGAGGGGGTCAGTCACAAGGCCAGTGTCTTGGTCAGAGGGCAGCGTTGGGAGTTTTAGTGCCTGCAGGACGCAAGCAGGCCAGGCACACAGTGGAAAACGAGCAGGGCAGGTGTCTCAACAAAGCTCTGCAAATTGCTGTTTGTTTACTGCTTGAGGAGCGACTGTGCACTAAATGCAATGGTACCATTTAGTAGAGTCTGTTGTTACAAAAAATATTGTAAGTGATATTATTGTTTCTGAGACTTGTATAGGCGTACGGCATGTGTATCTATACATCTTTTGAAATGCGTGTGTATATTTTGAAATCTCAGTCCCATACTGTATCTGGGGAAAGCTACCCCTTCATTGGTGTAATTGTATGCAATAGATATCAACACATTAAATGACTCTGCAAGGATACATTTTCAGCCCTCTTCTTGTTGCCCCTCTCTCGCCGCAAACCCAGTGTAATTATAATAATCTAGTGGTCCTGAGTGACTTGTTTAGGGCAATCAAAGAAACATACAGGTCAAGTCCTTGTCATGCAGGGATCTCTGATGAACCAGTTATTTGCGTCTAAATACTTGTCTCTGTTTCAATTCTGAATGAAGAAAGTCAGCCACTGACGGGAGCATTTTGGCTGAGATTTCAGACGGTGAACTTCCCAGCCAGACTGCTGTGCAAGTGCTTGACGTGGAGAGACTCAGAAAGGGCGTCCCGTATGAGCCGGTGTTCTGAGTTCAGAAGCAGCGACCCTGCCCCCATGCAGGAGTGTGGGATTGCACACCCACTCATTATTCAGGGTAGAGTTTCAGAAACGTACCCTAGCTGTGTTTACCTAATACTTTGTGGACTTTGAACAGTACAGGGTTTTAATTCAAAGTATTGTTTTATAATGTTTGATGATGCATGAAACCTGGACTGTTGTTTGTCCAGTGTTGGGAAGCACTGTGCTGAAAAATGCTTTCTGAAGGTACTGCACTGGCTTCACTAAAATCATTAAACCCATCTCTTTCTCTCAGTTACCTGACTCATAAGCAAAACTTGTCACAGGAGAAAAAAGGGCCTTCTGAACGTGAAATTCACACAAAGCTGCTTAGGAGTCTGACTCGGATTGGTTAGGGGAGCATCACAAGACTTTCTGGTGGGATGGCAGAGAAACAGCACCTACAAGGAGCTGTGGGCAGGAGAGACACACTTTATCAAAGGCTGCTATCTGTCTCGTGATAGGCATGTCATTATTCTTCCATGTATGAGCAGGTTAGGGATTGCATGACATTGTCTACATACCAAACCAAAACACCCTAAGGATGTACAGTTCCCCAAATTACCATCTTTAAAAAACAATGAACTGCACAGACAGACACTCCAGGGGCTTTTTACTGTATTGTTTTGAGGCGAAAGCAGCCCACACTGTGGTAGAAACCTGCTTGTCCTCAGAGCCTGCTTGTGAAATCGGCAGTGTCTCAATACTTTTTGCCTGCAGCTACAAGTTTAGCAGATGTTTACTTACAGTCGAAACTGTGAGGGAGCTGTACCCGCTGCAGATGGGAGGGTTTGGAAATCACTCTTCATAATTCACCTGGTGGCAGCACTGTCAATGGGCTTTGATCAACTGCTTGCAGCATAAAGGGGGCGCAGTCTAATGCACCCGTTATCTCCCGGGCTGGCCCTAATTAAAAAGGTCCTGACCCCCGTCCTAGGATTTTCTTTTAACAGCATGCAGATACACAAACAGGCTGTCACTGCCAGCGCTGTGCAGTGCCTCTTTCAAGCAGAGTGCTGTGCAGTGCCTCTGTCAAACAGAGCCGTTGGTAGTTGTAGGTTGAGGTGCACGTTGAGACTCTGAGTCATTTCACACCTCCGGACCACCCTTCTGTTATGTTCTCCTCTTCCTGCAGTTTCGCTGCTCAGTGTTCAGACTCTGTCAGACAGGAATGCCTCTTGCCTTGCCTGTGTTCCTGCTCAGGAACGCAGCCGTGGGTCTAGTCAAGGCCTGGGTAGAGCAGGGAGATGAGACCAAACTTACCTTGTAAGGATTAACGGCAATACATCTTGAGTCACTGAGAGATTCAGGAGGGTGAGTCAGCCTGGAGGAAAATGAGGAATGAATGTGTCCCCACACACACACACACACGTGCACACACACACACACACAACACAGACACACATACACACATCACAGACATACACACACACGTGCACACACAACGCAGACACACACACACGTACACACACAACACAGACACACACGTGTGCACACACACACAACACAGACACACATACACACAACACAAACACACATACACACAACACAGACACACACACTTGCACACACACAACACAGACACACACAGACACACCGCACTACAACCAATATCTGATGTCAGATTATTTACAATGATTAGTAGTTCACTTATCTTATCTTACCCTCGCCCCTATTCATAAAACTTGAAGAGTTGTTGTACAGAATATTTTGCACTGTTTAACCTAAGACAAGGATTATAAACAGTGTCCTTAAAGAAAACAAACACATTCCTTAAGGTTAAAAACCCCCCCAGAAAAACAGTCTGTTGGGTCTGATGTAGAAGGAATGTACGCTGTTGTAAGAGGATTTCAGATACAGTAGCTGTATGTTTCTGTTCTACGTGTTTGAAGAAGGCTGCTATACGGACACAATATGAATTGCAGCATTGCTGTAGTAAGGTATATAATTAAAGTGTGCCCACCAATGGGCTCTAGAGCTAAACTAGCAACAGTGTTTTCCTAATTCCCCAGACCTTTGCCCTGGTCATCTGTCGCTAATCGAGGGAGTCATGAGAAAAGGACACAAACCATGTTGTGTTGAGAGAGGTCAGGGGGGCCTGCATGCTCCGGGGCTACAGCCTGCTGTCCAGATGTCCAGCAAGTTCATTCCTGAGCTCTTCTCACAATGACCAAAACAACTGCTGCCCTGCTCTTACAGGAAAGCATCTGGGAATCAGTGCTGTTCTCATCTCTGTATGTTCTCTATGGATCTTGTTATCTAGTACATTGTAGCATTCTTGATTTAGAGTGGCTTTACATACAGCTACCAGCTCTGCACAGCAAGCTGCACTTGGTGTAGCCATTGCTGGGGTGAATTCACCAATTCTAGGAGTTCTCTTAGCACAACCTTTACAGCATTAAAACAGCACGTATTTGAATTTTCAAATGAATTATTGCATTTAAAACAAATGACAGAATATTATTTAATGGCATGTTTAAAGCTTACTGTATGCGTGACATTCATTGTGCGCAGGTCCTGCTGAACCCAGACAAACCATCTCACTTTACTCGTGAGACTGAGCTTTAGCAATGATACTATAGAGCTGAACTACAGGCAGTGGCCTGCACAGAGATTGTTTTGAGGTGGTAATAACCAACAGTAGAGTTATAATTTTGCTGTGCTGTTTCAGTCTCATTTAATCTGCAACTGTATGCACCTAGCTCTTGAAGTGTTTCTATAATTACTGCAATTCTGGCCTGTTTACATTTTATTGTATGGATTTGGCCCCGGGTCCTCAGGTCTCAAGTGCTGATCTCCCCACTCTGGTCAGAGATAAACACACAGCATTACTGTACTTCACCCCTCTCTGTAGCTCTGCCCTGTCTCGACCAGGTACTGAGACGTAGCTCATTTCTCTAGTGGAGGCGTTGGAACATCAGCGGGTAGAGCCCTCGCCTCGCATAGCAAGAGGATAATGTGAATCACACTTTAAAAAGACCTCCGGATGAGTTAGGAGTGCTGTAGTCGCTGACTCTTCTGGGGTTTAAGGACAATGTCCCCTTTTGCATATATTGGATTGACCTGCTGTTTGAAAGTGTTCCTAATCCTCCCTCTCGTTGGCCTTTTTGGCATTGACATCTTTGTAAAGTAGAAAAACAAACCAGCATTGTGCGTGTCCGTGCATGCGGGTCTTTGTGGTGGAGCAGCTTCAGCAAATTCGACCAGAGACCAAGCCTAGTGTAAACATATGGTAATACAGTTTTAGCATTTGCCCATCTTCATATTTGTTCATTTGTAACTCTTGTTTCTTTGAACGCTGTGCAAAAGCACAGTTGCTGTAATCTTCAGTCGTCTCCTGTGCTTCCGTGTTTTTCTGTTGTTTTTATTTCATGTGGTCACCAGGGTTTTTGCTGAGCTGCAGGCAGGGTATCTGACAGCTCCATTCAAGATTTTTCTTCTTGTTTCCTGGACACAGTTCCAAGCAAACAGCCTGGAAACGACCCCAAAACAACCACTGAGGAATGACAAGAATGCTGCGCAGAGACACAAAGGAATACAGATATACACACACGATTGCACTATTACAGTATGTGATTCAACTGCTGGGCCCTTAGTTACCCTTATAAAAGCTTACCATTGTATTTTTGCATTGTATTTTTGCAGTTTTCCCATGCTTTTCTCATGATTTTAATTTACCCTGGTTTGCCGTGTTTCGTAATATGCTTTACCATACCTCGCTATTAGTTACAATGCTTTCACTATGCTTTATTACACTTTGCTGTGCTTTTACTAGGGTAAACTCTTATAAGGGTTTTTGTTGCTATTTCTATTTATTTAATTTCTTCACACAGTGGATTTAGTAATAAGAATGAAGATTTGATGTAGTCTTCTGACACTTTAAAGAGAGCTAGAATGCTTTTATGAGTCTTTTCTTTTACACTGAGGGAAGGGTGAGCGTACATTTATAAACCCGTAAAACTTAATACAGCCCCCCACCCCCAAAAAAACAAACATGTGACATCAGTTCAGTTTTTCCCACCAGGGCCATAAAAAATAGAGACAAAAGCTGGACCCAGGCTAACACTGAGCGATTGTCCAGAGGAATGACCCTGTCTGGGGTCCGCGGAGTGCAGATGGCACATTACTTCCTGCCCGATAGCTTTTTCTAAAGCAAGGCAAACTGCCTCTTCTCAGAGGCCGCTGTGTACACTCTGTATCCATCTCCTGTTTGAACGACCCATTCGAATGCAAACGATGCCTGATCGTTTAGACCGGGCAAGGCAGCTCTTTTTTAACGTTGTTTCATTTTGTTCCACAGCTTGTCGGCGCACACCGTACTAATGGATTAGGGAAACTGACATTAGCCATGTCACATTGTGATAAGGTCAAGGGGGTCTACAAGCCTGCAGGTGGCTGTGTCTCTCTATGAAACTCCTAATACTCTACACAATACAATACAATACAATACAATACTCCTGTATGACCGTCAAGTACACAGATCTGGTTACAAGATACAGTGAGGTACAGTGCAACAAGAGCCAGCCTTCTTAAAAAGCCTAAGTCCTGATAATAAACCAGACTAAACAAAGTAGCTCATGCATTGTCCTTGAAAAAGCAGTGGCTACATAATAAAAAAAAATGCACTACTACCTTTGCTCTTCAGCCAAGCACATCCATTAATGGCCCGTGAACCTGGCCCGTGAACCTGGCCCATGAACCTGGCCTGTGAACCTGGCCCGTCAGGTCTCCTGAGTGAAGCGTGACATCGCTGCTCGGGCAGCGTGTAGATGCACCGCTGACGGTCTCAGTGCCCCCAATTCAATCAAACCCGACTGTATAAACCACATCTCAAGCCCTTTGTTTATAAACACGCATTCCTATGGCCCTACTTGAGTCACAGCTAAGAGATAATTAGAGAGGCTAGGATCTGTGGAAAAAAAACAACCAAACAATTGTCTAAAAACAAGATTATCAACTAATTACCATTATTGCAATCAAACCAGTAATTAGTGTTTGTTGCTTAGAGCAATTTGCAGTACGTGTACAATGTATGTCGGCTTAAACATGCACTACAGTCAATGTGCATGAGTATATAGAAGTTCTGTGTTTTTACTGTAACATTATGTCACTTGGATCGTTGCAATCGAGACGAAATGCAGTATGTTGCACACCATATTACAGTAAGTCTAAAGCAGGCTGTTGAATCAATAAGGTACTACTCCCGACTGCCCGAGAGTTTTACAAGGATGAATGTGATCCATGAGTGATCTGTCCCCATTACCAGCTAGCAGAGAGGCTTGCTGTGTTAATGAGCCCCTCCTCACACTGAGCTCCCTTTGGTAAAGCCAAGCGGTCTGCAGAGAACATGATGTCATGTCTTCACTCCTTGTAAATAATACTGCAGACTCTCCTCTGGCGATGGTAGTGAAGTTACCTTACCAGCGGCAAACAGACTATACAATTACGCAGCGTCTTTGTTTGGCTTTAAACACTTGTAGAGCAGACATTACAATGATATCACAAGACGAGAGGTCCAGACAGATTTGAACATGGAAGTGACATACAATCTTGCCCTTGCAATGCTGAAAGAATGGCCTGCTGCATTTTAAAACAAGAGCTTGTTCAGGACCAGCTATTGCTGATCAGTGATTGATTATGAATAGGTGCGGGATGTGTTATGGATAGCGATTATAAATTCAACAGGAAATCCAGGTTCATACATAATTACACTGAATTACATTGGCACTGCTTAAGATGTTCTGAACCCTTTCGAAGATCCAGATAATCTGTACTGTTAATGTAAGTGGATCTTGTGTTTCCGAGGGGCGATCGGTAGATTGAGAGATGAATCATGCTCAAATCGTCTTCAGTGGTAGCAGCAGTGATTTCAGTATCCCTTTATCAATATGGTCATCATGTGACATCCCAGTTAATGTGATTAAATGAGCTTAGCCATTGCTTATGAAAGTGTTAGAAGCGCTGTAGAATGCGTGCCCCTTTTCAGCCCCAGTCTGTTGAAAATGTTTTACAGTGGAGTGCAGGCCCATTAGCAGTGACACATTTGAGTAGATTTTTGGTGCTCTGTGTGTGCGCTCCTGGGAATTCAATGGAAATTCCAACCGCTGCATCAGACACTAATAGTCATTTGGTCACTGACTCTCCCTCTCCCTCTTTAAGCATTGTAACTTGTGAGTCATTTTCCATACACTTCCTGTTGCCAGGGATAGAGATAGGGGAGGGGGAAGGGAGAGCTAGAGAGCAAGCAAGCCGTCTCGTGGAATGAAGGCAGAGTTCAGGCTGAGTGCTGTTACTGAGAGAGCCAGCGAATGGCAGGTCATCAAGCTGTTACTCAGATCCAGAGGTACGAGATACTTGTACTGTCCTTCCCACAGGATGTAACCTTTCTGGTGAGAAAACAAATTAGCCACACGGACGTCAGAATCAGGCTAAGCCTCGCCAAAAAAACAATAACTATGTTTTAAGAGTAATTCTTTGATTCCCAAATTGTGAGATCAATCTGATGGGGGTTTGTATGGTATGCAGTGCAGTCATGCCATGGGAAAGTTGCATGGGTTTACTTGTTTGTTCAGGAACAACGCTCGACCCTAGTGTGAAAGAGCTGCTGATGGGGTTAGGTAGAGGAGGGTGAGACAGTCAGTGATTAGAGCAGGATCTTCTTTGTGTTATCAAACAGGTCAGAGTGTGTGTGAGGGTGCAGGGTCCTTTTTCTTTCATACGGAGACATTGAAGAACAAATGCACATAGACAGCGAGGGAGCCTCTCAAGATTACACTTTGTACAATAGATATTGAGCTAAGATTTGTAAATTATTATGTATGTATGTATGTATGTCATTTATGTATGCTTGGATAGGTGGATAGACATTATTATTATTATTATTATTATTATTATTATTATTATTTAACAGTTTGGTAAATTCTTTATTCTTTCTTACACTGCTCCAGGGATTGAAATAAGACTCCCACTGCATAGCAGTTTGATCCATTCCTAGTTTTACTATGACTTTAATAAGACATACCGGAGCTCGTTACCTGCACAATGTGGCGAATTAAGCTTGCAGTAAAACCTGGAATGGGTGAAACTGCTGTGCAATAAGAGTCTTATTTCCATCCCTGCTGCTCGATGGAAAGCTATCTGGTGAATGAGGACTGCGGTCTCCTGTGCAGACTGCACTGTAAGCTTTATAGCTCTCAGAAAATAAAATACATAAATAATCCAGAATTGGATTCAGAGTATATTTATTTATAATTATAAACCAATGAAGCAATCTCCAGCTGTGGAGCTTCAGTCCTCTGAATATATAGCTGTTAATGAAGAGCGGTGGAGGATGTTTGTGTTGGGTAGTGATGAATAATACATGTGCACTACAGAACGCGGCACGGCTTTCGCATCTCGGGTCGCCGGAGGTCATTATGGAGGAAGGACGGAACGTGAAATGGAAAAGCACCTCCGTGATTAAGGCAGGATTGATTAACACCAGCCAATGCAAATGGCAGTGCTGTAATAGACAGGGAGAAAAATGAGGGAATTAAAACTTGGCTGTAAAATCCGGCAGCAAGCTCTCTCGTCATTCAAAAGGAGCTCATAGGAGACATGAAGTGTGTGCCTCTGCAGTCTAAATAAGTGATTACTTACTGTGATAAAGATCCTTGTGTCCTTTTTTAGTGGGATTATGTATACACCCAGGTTTATAGGTATATGGAGTGTGTGTGTGTGTGTTTGTGTGTTCTTGCAACATCCTATGGCTCCCAGTATTTTGCTTTCTTATGCAAAGAGCAGAGACCACAGGCACAAAGAGCAGAGACCACAGGCACAAAGAGCAGGCATGGATGTGGATCAGCGGGAATCACCTTGACTGACATGCTTATTCTGCGCTAACGTATTTAAAGTTCTGAAAGGGGCTGTACCCTACTTGTACCCCTTTCTGTTTCCCATATTCGTATTTGTTTGTCCTGTACAGAATAAACAGATAACCTGTGTGTGCTTTCTCTCCCTCTCTCTCTTCTCAGAATGTGCTTGCAAAGGCCCTTTACGACAATGTGGCAGAGTCTCCGGATGAGCTTTCCTTCCGCAAGGGCGACATCATGACGGTGCTGGAGCGGGACACTCAGGGGCTGGACGGCTGGTGGCTCTGCTCCCTGCACGGGCGGCAGGGCATTGCCCCGGGCAACCGCATGAAGATCCTGGTTGGCATGTATGACAAGAAGCAGGAGGGGGGCGGCCAGCTGCAGCAGCAGCAGCCTCTGTTCCCCCAACAAACCCCTCCTCAGACCCCACTGCCTTTCCACAAGCAGAGCTCCTACAGCACGCCGTCCCCCGCCTCGCAGTACACCGCCATGCATCCGGCTTTCCAAAGCCCCGCGGACAACGTCTACATGATGCCCCCCTCTCACGGCAAGGGGCAGACGCAGAGCATTTACCAGGTGCCCCCCGGCCCCCAGTACCAGGGACCCCTGAGAAAGCCGCCGCTCTTCCAGAAGCAGGGTAGCCAACAGCAGTACCAGAGCCAGTCTCAGAGCATTTACCAGGTCCCTCCGTCGCTAGGCCAGTCGCAGGACATTTACCAAGTCCCGCCAGGGTCCAAGAGCCCACCTCAGGACGTTTACCAGGTGCCTCCTTCCATGAACCAAAACCAGGACATCTACCAAATCCCTCCGTCTATGGAGAAGAGGAGCTGGGAATCTCCCAAGCCACCGGGAAAGGTAGGAGCCAGACCTCTGCTGGGTTACTCTGGAGTCGTACAGGTGTGCTGTGCGAGCGCCCGCTCTCCCCATCACCTGTAGATATAAACACAGTGTTAATATTATGACTAACCCCAGCAGCGTGTCTGTGGAAGCATGCATTGACCTGCACAAACACGGCTGCCAGTGAGCTTCATCTTTTCACTGTAATCCACAATGATTTTAAACTTACCAGTGGGTTTATTGACTTTTTTTGTGTTGCTAAGCAACTAGCGTTGCCATGGATCACTTTAATGAAAAAAGTGCTTGGGGAGAGGGGGTAGGGGTTGGGAGGTACAGAACGCCACAGGTGATGAAATAAATCCCACCTGAACCAGGGGAAACCGTCTGCTGGAGTGAGGAGTACCTTTTCTAAGCCAGCCAGGCCTCGTATTTCATCACATAGTTCGCACAGACAGTAAGTAGCATGAATTCCATCATTAAACTGACTTGGTGCAGCCTGTGTGGTTCTACACAGGAAGCGGAGATACTCTGAGTAAGGTATTAAAGACACTAAAGCCCCACAGAGTGACCCAGTCATGCACTGGTCCATATGTTTCAGACTCACCATTAAACGAAGCGGAATAACGACAGCGCTGCAGGAGACGATTACCAGCTGTTCCCAGTCTTTGCACAGCCCCACCACAGCACTTACAGACGGGGTCACTAGACACACAAGCATGCAATTGATCGATCGCTATTTTTTAGGTCAGCAGATAAGCCTGCTTTGATTTTGTATGTAACTCTCCCCGATATCATCCCATACCCCAGATCTGATTTTCTCAAAAATTGCAAAATACTTGGGAACCATCCCCCTGTTTGAGTGCCTCCCCACCCTTGTCCCATTACAATCATTGCATCTGATATGCATGCCCTCATGAATCTGTACAGAACATGGTTCAGAATCTTATATTCCTAATATAAAGATCTCTAAATAGTATTATACTGTTAACTGTGTGTGTGTGTTTGTTTGCATGTGTGTTTGTGTAATGTTTGTATCTAGGTTTGACTCTTACACACTGTCCTCATTATGGCACTCATATATTATGCCAGGGTATGGTTAGCCGCTGTGCAGTCCTGACTGGTACTGTTCCTGTAATTAACAGAGCCCCAGGTGTCAATAGCAACACATGGTACTGGGACAGGACTCCTCTTGCTCTGCGGGATGTTGCTCTTAGTCACAGGAGCAGAGCAAAGAGTCTCACCCCACTGCAGTGGCTCAGGGCAGAGCTGTGTCACTGAGCAGGCAGCCCAGGAAAACATCAGTGTACAGAGCCCTGTGTCTTCATAATAACTCCCTATTGGCTGTCACTGCACCTGCATGGTTTGTTTTATCGTTGTAGTTTTGCTTTAAAATAAGTATGCATTGGATCCTGGGAGATGCAGAGTATTGGTTACAGCTGCTTCCTGGAGAGTCGCATCAGGACACAGGTATTGTGGGACCAGGTCCTGCAGCACAGCAGCAGCCCAGTAAATGTGTGTGATGAACTGCTGTTACTGGTTCTGTCCCCGAGATGAAGCATCGACAGTTATTAAACACATTTACATCGTAAAAGAAATTCCACGTTTCCACTGTTCACCTGTCGGAGAGATGAGGTTAAAAGCTCTATAACCACACGGGCAGACAGGCCTGGCTCTCTGTTCACCTGTCGGAGAGATGAGGTTAAAAGCTCTATAACCACACGGGCAGACAGGCCTGGCTCTCTTTTTTTAAGCCGTTTTTTAAGTCGCTCACTTGCAGTGCTGTTTCCTGTCCTCTAGAAATCCTCCAGAAATCAGTTTCTGCTCCGGCTTTCGCTGCAGTAACTCCATATAGAAATATTCGGCAGCAGTGTTTTTATGTTCAAAGCTTGTTACTCCAAATCCTAAAGGAAAAACCAAAACACCAATTACAATTCTAAAGCTTATGAGGAAAAAAAAAACTTATGACTACCCACAAGCCCCTAATTTAAGTGTCTGAGCCTGTTGTTGTTATGTTTCTGAAAAATAAAATGATAATAAACCTTTCAGAAATCTAGCCAAATGTTCTTACGAACTTCAAGTATATACATTTAGAATGTACACAAGTAAGTACTGCAGTATAGAGGGTGGTTATTCGTGAAATTCTAGTGTAATTAAAAGGTAACACAGTGGATCTGTTCTGTTTGGATGCAATGGCAGTTTTCTGGAAAGCCCAGGGGATCGTGCCGATTAGATAGGTCCTTTAACACTTGCCTCTGCCCTTCAGTTGATCCCAGATGTTCAATACAGTAAAAGTCAACAAGACAGGCCTCAACCTAGTTACAGCTTGTCATGATTAACCAGGGCACTGGCGCGTGTTACCCAACACAAGAGGTGTAGGCGACAGGAGCTGTGTCCCCCCTCTCAGGCTTGCTGGTTCATCAGCCCTCGGTCCAGGCCTGGCCAGTCTTTCACCACACAGGACAGCAGCAGCAGGAAGGACACGGCCTGTCTGGTCATTCAGGTATTTGATTACACAGCTTAGATCTCTTATGTAGATTCAGTGATATCTCCAGTAGAGCGTACCATCTCCTTGACAGTGGAGGGGGGTTATCTTGTGTCTTGGGAATAATGGTGCACATAACTGGAGTTTTTACACCCCATACCTGACCACTGATTACACATCTACCAGATTACAGTGTTTTAATATTCAGTCGTCCTATCGTACTGCATGCTGGCGATCACTGCCGTTACTTTCTTTTGCATATCACCTCAAACTAGCATGGTATCTTCAGATTCTCCAAGTCCTGAGCTGTGTAGTTTTTTTGGACTGTTTTAACAAACAGACTGAAGAGTACGAGGCAGTTTGAAAAATAGAAATAGGGTCTGTTATGCAATTGTCTGTGAATTGCATTGTGATCAGGATCGGGAGGGGGGTGGCCGGGCTGTGGCCTATGCGAGGGTTCTTACTCTAATATGTATACAATGGCTCCGACGTTGGCGGTGACCAGATCTGCAGACAGAGCAGACGGTGAGCCGGTTCTGGCTGCGCTGCTCAGCTGCTCCGCTTGTGTTTTTTGGCTCCCGGCGTTCCTGAGTGTGTGTTGACCTTGAAGGCTAGCCAGTTGATGCAGGCAGACTCGCTCAGGCAAAGCTGCACAGAGAGCCAGACGCACCCAGACTGACTTATCATTAGCCAAAAAAGGGACTATCGATTTAAAAAACGGGGCAACTTTCCAAAAAAGGGGTATGGATTCCTAAAAGTCCTTATCACATTGGGTGAGTTTGCACTCATAAATCTGTTCATTTGTATAGTGTTTGCTTTAATATTTATTTATTTAATATTGTAGTATTTTGAAGCATTACCTTTTGAACCCCTGCAGTGATTCAGAGCTAACTTAACTGCCCTTTTCAGTGCTGCTGGTCTGCTTCTATAGTAGCCACAGGGATTCTGTTCTTTCAAAGGTAGCTATGACATCACCTGCAAGTCGTCTGGGCTACATCTAGCTACCAACCAGCAACTACAGTTGAAACAGCTCTGGACAATTGCCAAGCTGAGTAATGCTTTAGAACATTTGAATATAAATATAATAGACTGAACTGGTCACAATTTAAACTGCAAAAGTAGACTACAAGTGGATGTGTAATGTGTTGAGGATCAGTTTGCTGGGACTCTGTGATGCTGTTCTCTCTCTAGTACTGTAGTTTATGCAAAGTTCCCAGGGAAATGCATAGCTGAGTGCCGTAAAGCATAGGAAAAAAATAAATCCCACATTAACCTGCAGATTTACCTTGCTAACCCTTTACAAAGGATGGGATTTTCCAGGTATTCATTCCGAAGCAGCAGGAAAACACAGGAACATTCCCCTTCGACCTCTCATAACAGAAATGCTCCAGTGAGTCATTCCATTGTCTATGATGGCAATCAAGAGATCATGGAGGAAGTGTTAACACATGGCTGCCCGAGTAATGAAGCCTTTACAGCTTATCTAACAGACTAGCCAAGGTGTTAAAAAACCCCAGATCCCCGCCCCCCTCGCCCTCCCAGACACACACATGCAGTTTAAAGATAAGGTCAGATAACTTACACCACACTGGTCCTCGGCAACCCAGTAGCCAATTGTTTCAAACAGTGTTGAAAGATTTGCAGCTGGCGAATGAGTCAGATACTCAAGTCAACTGATACGCCCCCCGTCTCTTTCCCAGTATGAGCTTGGGTTGGCCAGCAGTACAAGAGAAGGTGACTCTGTCCATTCCTCTCCCAAACAAACAGAGCTGGGGGTGTTCATTCTGTCATCTCCTGTCTCCGGCCGTCACTCTTCAACATGCGCTACTGGTGCATCATGGTCAAAACATAGCAAGAGTAGCAAAGCAGAGGCAAAGAAGAGTAAAGCACAGTAGGGAGACATAGGATGAAGCATGGGAAAAAAAACAAAGTCAAATAACTAAGTCTCTAACCAAATATGATCTTAATATTACCCAGCTATCCATATATCTGTGAGCGATAGATCTAATGTTAGCCTTTAAGGCTTTGAAGGTAATGAAGTGTGTTTTGCATATTCTGGGCAGTTATCTCTGTTTTCCTAGTACTGTGCAGAGCACTGCCTGTCCTGCACCTCTCTGCACTACTGGTTCTCCGGTGAGTCCCGGGGCAGGCAGGGTCAGCAAACACTTTGTGTTTGTTCAGCTGAAACTTACAAACGGATAATACTGAACAATTTAATCTGGGGCTTTTAGGAAAGCGTCGGCGTTCATGAATTTAAAAAATAATTCGCTTTTTGAGGTTTTTTTTGAGAGATGAAAATTCATCAGTGATGGACAAAACTGAGAAATAAAGGAATTGAGCGCTTGCTGTTCAAGTGGTTTCTTCTTAAAATGCATTTGAGAGAGACTGGAGTATCACGAGGAAACTGACAATTGGTATGACCAGATGCAACCTGTTGGGGGGGGGTTGGGGGCAGCTGCAACAACTGCCGCCTATCTTTGGATCCCAAATGGAGGGAGGCAGCTCTTAAACAGGAGACAGTCTAGTCTGTAGCCTCCAGGCTACAATGGTGCCCCTCCATTTTAGAGATCCTGTGTGTACAGTATCACGTCTCCAGTGTAATTGCTATAGAAATTAACATACACATAATGGGTATGGTTGTAACGAGTCATTGTGTATCGATGAATCGTGACGCTTTCTCTTTACACGATGTATCGTTACAATGACAACAACAAAACAACCTTCTTTACACTGAAGGACACTGCACACTGAACATGCTGATTAGCAATTAACAGCACTTCATTTCCAAATAGCATTCTCTGCATTTATACTCCAGCGGGGCTCTGCTTGAAATTCAGTGATGGCGTACAGATAGCTGCCTGGAAAGTTAATGTGTAATCAGCAGGTATGTTGTAATAGTCTCTGAGAGTGTAGGTCGGCAAGGGATGGAAAAAAAAAAGTTTTCTTTGAGATTAGGAGAAGCTTATCTTTAGTAACAGGCCGTTAAGCTCAGTGGGGAGAGCTGTGGACTGGGAGTGAGGAGAGTTTGAGCTGACTGATTTGTTTGACCCCTGGCATTGAAACACCATATGATGTGTTTTCTGTTTATATCAACGCCAGCAATTGAAAAGAAGTTAGCGAGCCTATGCCAGCAAACACATCATCTTCAGGTTACGTTTACTGGTTAAGCACTAATAAACAATTTAGTGGACAATGTACAGAAAATGAAAGAATATTTTCTTAAAAACCGAAGGGTTTAGTTTAGAATTTCTGACATTGGGGCGTATTTTCCAAGTGTTTATCTACATCCCAGCCAGCACACTGAAGCTATTCCAAGAGATTAATAAAGCCACCATAGTCTTAATGTCTCAGAATATCAGGAGCATGAGTTTCTGAGTCAAGCAGTGGGGTGACACGATATAGCAAAGGGCTTTCATGCATTAAGGCTCCAGCGCTATTGTGTGATAGTACAGTTTAACACTGCTTGTCTGGACTAAGTGTAAAAAAAATACTGACCGACCACGTATTTCTGAAAAACAGAAATAAGCAGCACTTAAGGGGTCAAAAGATAAAATAGGGGGTAGATTAGACCCTGCTAAGCCTGTTATCTCTAACAACTTGAGTGGTTTGCCCTGCAAATTTCAACACCGTGAAGTGGGAGCTAATTGAAAGCACAACGACAGGTGGAACGTTTCATTTGGATTCCATACCTTGTTATTAGACTCCCAGGCAGCAATGCAGGAATCAGAACTTGTGCATTATTATTATTATTATTATTATTATTGAGGGAGACTTTAACACTGCAGCTCATGGTTCATGTATTTCTTTTGACTAGCCTCTGTGTCATTTGCACTTAAAATTCCTTCATCAAAGGAGTACGTAATTGTAGGCTGAGGGTGAATGTTCTTCTTGAAGAGCCGTCCCACGGAGGGTTCTGATCCTGTCTTTAACCCGCAAGCTACAGGATCATTGACTTGCTACAGGATCATTCCAGCTCGAGTAGGCTGCATGCTGGGGACGTGTTACCTCTATTTATGGTTGCTGTTGATACATTAAAATACATGACTGTGGTTCCAGGGTAGATGCCATGTGCACACTCAAGCGCTGCAGGGTGAGAACATATCTGCAAAGATTTGGAAGACATCTTACCTATTTTTTACTCCAAGGGCTTTCCAACTAAAGAAAATCTAACAACGTAAGTCATTGACGTAAGGAGTCAAGCCCCCCCCCGCCCCTCACCCCCCCCCATTGGTCCACTTGAGCTGGGATGACCCAATAAACTGGACTTGGTCCATCTAACTGCTTTCATAGGATATAACTTCACTGCTAGTAAATGTAAGCTTCATAGCATGCTAAATGAGCTATGTGTTTACTATACTAACACAGAGAGACATTGACAAATTGTTGGCCAAATACTTTTTGACAAACGACACTAATCATACATTCAGAGGTTGTAGTGGCTGAAATGATATCACACAGCATTGTACTGCAGTTGCCTAAAATGTTATTTTTATACACAGTGTGTAACCTAATTGGACGCCTGTAACGGCTGGTTATTTCAATCTTCGTATGAGGTCGGAGTCCACATGCAGAAATAGAAACCAAAACCATGTCAGGCCAGCACTGCGCTGCTCCAGAAAGCTGCTGGCCTGATGGAACTGAATTTTGATCATTTGGCCCCGTGATTGGCTGATCTGCACTCGGAACAGCAGGGTTCTGGAGATGCTGCGTCTCCAGGGAGACGGCATGACATCATACTCTATTTATAAGTCTTTCTGACGGAGTGGACAGAGAGATGGGAGGTGTGGGGGGGAGAGGGGGGGTGATTTTGAGAGCGACAGGCTTTTATTCAACCCTTTTATGGCCTGTTCTCTGCCATTAACATGATCGTATTGAAGACTTTTAGAATACAGTGACTTATCACTGTTAACAAACCCCAGCAGCCTGCCCGGGTGTGTGTGGAGATGCAGGCAGGGGTCACACCCTCTCCAGCAATGACAGGCATGCCAGTCATGTGTCCAGAGCCTCCCTCGCACATGGAGAGCTGTGGATTAGCGGCACACACTGCCTGCCTCGTCCCTGTCGCCAGTCCAGACAACAGCAGCGCTGAACGAATGTCAGTCTGAAGGATGTGCTGTAGGAGTGAATAAAGAACCGGTGTTATTTAAGAAACGGGAAAGTGTGTGGGACACTTCTGTTTAATGTGTTTGAGTTACTGTTCTCAAAGATGGGATTATTAGTAGTTAAATGTCCTTGCAATACACAAAAAAACCAAACAAACTGTCAACAAGTCCAGTTGGAAAAACCTTTTTGAGCAAAGGAGCCTGCTTTGAACAAAAACAACTCAGTAAAATCAATGACTGTAAAGGCACCCCCCCCCCCACCCTTGAAGAAGGAAGGTAACAACACAAGGCAGTTAGCCCTGCTGGCTTTTCCACTGGAGCCCTGTTGCTAAGGCACACTCCCCGCCCCCTTATGATGTCACAGCTTGACAGAAGCTCCACACAGCACTCCAGGGTCCCCTTTTCAGAAGATCACCTGGGGGCTGTTTGCAGCAGTTGTGCAGTTGTGAATGCCGGTGCATTGTCCCTGCTCAGTCTGGATGGAGAGAGATTGATGCTGCGGTTTGTTTTTACAGCGCTGATGGAAACGGGGGGCAGCAAAAACCACAGCGCTCCATGTAGAACAATGCCCCACACCCCATCTGAGCCTTTTGTCCTTCCTGTAGTAAGGGGACAGCTTGGCCCATTGAAAATGAGCCACTTCCAGTCTGTCACAGATGGTGGCCCAAGGGGCTAGTTGAGGCTAACACTAGCATCGCCACCTGTCATTTCCTGGGTTCAAGAATCTCCATTCATGTAAAATTGCAGAAGTCCGTACTTGTTTGAATTCCTTAGCACAATTCTATGAGCACAAATTAGAACCCACCAGTAGGGTTTCTATTATTCGAGAAACATACACTTTAAAACCCAGTTTACTAAAGGATTTCATCTCTTACTCAATCCATCTGGGTCTTTTCTCCATAGACATCATTGTAAAGTGTCCAAGGGCAATTTGCACATGGGAGCAGTGACATTATAACAACGCTAAATCTCTAGACTTCATTGATAGACGCCTTGGTATTTCAGTGGAAAGGAGAATGAGAGGAGCTCAGCTGATTAAAGGAGCATTCTTTCAGGTACTGTAACCAGATCCCAGGCCTGATTGAACAGTCAAGAACCTGACTCAGAACTAAAGAAAGTCTTGATTTCCTTCCCTCCCCCACCCCCTTTACTTACGCACTTGCTCACCCACATTTTCCATTCTCTGCCAATATAGAAAGCTGGATTTGCTGAAATATCTGTAAATAGCAAATGTCCTTAATCCTTCGTCACTTAGAGGCTGCTGCTGGCTGTATTTGTGCATGGTAATTATCCCAGGGAAGTGGGAGTCACAGAACTGCACGTTTCCAGGACACTTCTAGCTGTCATCAGTTCAGAGTGTGCGTATCAACGCAGGTAAAGGTCTTATTTTGATAAACAGAGTACCGGATCGCCATTCACAGTGTGTACTTATTCCACATCATCTGATCCTAAGAACATAATGTTGTAAGCAGTGAGGTCGTTCCGCCCACCGCATTCCTTCCCAGCACTACATGTGTGCCTGCTAAAGGAGATCTAATCTTATAGGATAAGAACATAAGAAATCCTCATCCATGTAACTAGCAGAAGAGCCCTACCACTCTAGACTGAAAGGTATTCAGTAGGTAATACCTAATACCCAGGTAATGCACAAACACACAGATGGACTCATAATAGCCGTTCTCAAAATCAGGGGGCTTCTGTTAGCTTCAGTCCAGTTCCTAGGTATTGAACAGTTTGCTATCCAGGGGGTGCAAAGCTCACAACATTCTAGTATTTTGTCTGTTGGTATGTGGCAGAAGGAATGCTCTTTATTGCTCTGTCAGGCACGGGGGTGCCACAGGGTCGTTGCTATTGTCTTTAAATTGCACACTATAGGAACTATCCACTCAGGGCAAAGGAGGTGTTTAAAATACAAAGTGTGGCCCCTTCAGCAGCTGTTAAGCAATGTTAAATAATGCCCCCCCCCCCCCCCTTGTTTTTGGGGGTGGGAGGGGTAGTGACCTCTTCAAGAACCCCGCCCCTTCCTCTTGTGACATCATTTTCACCCCTTCATTAATATTCAATACAACAGCTGGGCCTTCTAGTGTTGGACTAAACCCCTGCTGGCTGTAATTGAAAACAGTTTAAAACAATTACATCAATGGATTAACAATGGATAAGCACAAAGACTGCATCTGGATCTTTACCTCCCTCACACATTCCTACAGCTGATTAGGGATTGCTAAAGAGTAAGAAGAAAGATATTGAAAGGCAAATGTATCAATACTGTTTACTGTTTACTTGAGGGATTTCAATGGAAGGGAAGACTTTTAGTGTGTGTGTGTGTGTCTACAAAATGTGTTACCAAATGCAGATATAATAATGGTTTTAAAACATATATGTTTCTCCGTTCTTCAGAATGACAATGTGAAGACCAGACTGTCTAGATTGGTGAATTAAACTTGCTACACTGATAGACTGTACCGTCCATCCCAGTAGTGCTACTTGTCTCTCTCTCTGTGATAAATATGAAGAATGAATTACTCAGCAAAAGCATGTATATTTACAACCGTATATTTAAAATCAGATGCATCGTCATCATAAAAAAGCAATCATTCAGCAATTTCAAAGTGTTTAGATAACAAGTAGAAACTCTTTAACTGTATTAAACACAGATACGTGCACGTTAGCAAGTTCATCAGCAATGGCAACCAAACAAAAGTAAATCATTTTCATTCGCTTTCTCATCCTTGCTTGTCTTTTTCACTCCCCGTGTATAGTTCTTTAGGTAGTATGTCTTGGTTTAGAGTGACATTTGATTGCAGGTGAGTGTCAGTAGCCTGGAGAGGCACCTGGCGCTGCTGTGTGCCATCTGGACCGTGTATCTCTCAGGATGTTTGTACAGGGTAGATCTAGTGCTGTGCTGTCTCAACTGGGTGTCGTAAAAACTAAAGACTTTAATATATTTAAAGTAGTTATGGAATGGGGAATGCAGAGTCTGTTTGACCTTTTTTTGGACCAGTTTTGGACCAGTAGCCCACCCACTGAAACCAGGCTGGCCCATGGTTTGACATCATCTCATCCATCAGATACAGTTTCTACAGTGGAGCCTGCGGAGGGGCTGGGTGATGACAGTGCAGTTATTGGACAAACAAACCGAGAAAGCAAACACACACTCTGTAATAATGTCTGCTGTTTATTTCCTGTGCTAAAGCGTGATCCGGAAACTCTGGGTGTATTTACTGAAGCTCTGTTTGAATCTAATAAAGACTGAACATGCACGTGGCTTTGATCAATATCTACTGCAGCGCATCTCGTGTTGATAAATCTGTGATTAAACAAACCAAAAAGCATGAAGATCTCACAGGTCAAAAACACTGCCTGTGGTGGGACGGCATGTACTGTACGGGACGTCCCGTGACCTTGTCTCCACTACTACAAGGCCAAGAGTGCAAACAGGATGAGTTTATTACCAGATTACAGCTGTATTTACTGGTCACGTTGTACCTAATATTTAACAAAGGGGCATTGATTTCTGCACCATAATCAAGTGTTTTGAGTTTTTAAAGCCAGCTGATTCGACCTGTGGGTTATTAAGCACTCTGGTATTAAGTGCATCCCATGTTACTCTCTTCTAGACTTGTCGCTGTCTAAACTGGTGCTCAATAGTCTTGAATCACAAAGACAGATATGAAATGCTTGTGAATTCTGCTTTATTAGATAGCACAACGCTGGCTGCTTTTCTAGACTCAAAGTCTCTTTATTGAAAACAGAGGTCCCTTTCTCTTCCAGGCACAGTGTTTAATATCTCAAGACTAAAGCTAAATGCAATATGTTACCATTCACAAAGCAACGGCATTGCACACAATGTAAGCAACCAAAATGACTTGTGTCGGAGGCTTGCTAGGTAGTGTGCGACTAACTGTCTGAGATTGATGGCTGGGCCGAACGCCTTGTTGAGTACAATAAGCAGACCCTTACTTATTCAGCGGCTGCATACAGTGCCGGCTCAGATTCACTTCGCTGAAAGACACCCAGCGAAAACAAAAACAAATCCGCAATAATAAATGAAAGCATCAGAATATAAGGGTTTGATATGGCTGTGAGAAGATCTGCCCTTAAGAAATCAAGTTTGGTTACAATTCATTAGTCTTGCTGCTAGAATGGAAGCTAGAATTTTCTGCACTTCTAATGCATCTTTGTTAGGTTTGGGGAGCAAATTGACTTGTGCTTCTATTCCATTGAATAAATCTCCTACAAAGTGACGTTTCTTAAGGAGACAGATTCATGTTTGATAGCAGAATGCATGCAGTGTTTTCTATAGGACTGAACCCTCCTTGGCAGCAAGGACGCCAGCAAGGAAGCAGAAGGAAGCAGAAGGCCTTTCCTGGCCCTTTCCTGCCAGTGTACCCAGCGTGCGTGCCGATTCAGTGAACTTAACTGCTTTGTTTTCAAATAGAAACTGATAGCAAAACAATTGGCTCACACAATACACTGACCTTGGCAAAGCTTAGAAGTGTAAATGATTAACATTATAAAGAAAAGTCATGACTGCAATTTACCCAGAACCGACACAAACTGGCGTGACCAGCTGAGAGATTAAGGGCTTCTTTCCTGTGCACACACCACCTAAACACTGAATGATTGTTATAGAGATGACCCATGGGCCGACCTAAAGGAGGGGGGTAGGGTTAACCTGGAAGTGTTCTAACGGAAGTGACTTTAATAAAGTTATTGTTGGAGGCTTCTTTTAACAAATCAGCCGTTTCACAAACACGCCTCCGCTCTTAATCTCGTCAGCGCTGCTTCCTCTGCCTGCCGGTGGTAATGAAGTTAGAATTGCCAGGAGGAGGAGGGGAGCTGGCAGCTCTGGGCCTGACAGCTGTCTCTCTGGTTTTTTGCAGGCCAGTAATTTCCACTGGCCTCCAGAGGATACCCTAAGGTAAGCCACGCTTCCTCACTTCATCTTCAGAGCTCAAGCCCTGCCTGAGAGCCTCTTGAAGACACTCTGAAAAAGTGGCTCGTTTTTTTTATACCTGATTAGTTTATGTCAGCTGCAGTGCTCAATAATACTGTATAACCAATACCCTACCCAACCCTAAATGCCAAGCAGTAGGAACAGACTGCAATCCCTGACTGATGCATTATTTATCTCTGCCTCAAGGAGAAATCCAATCTCTGGAATGATGCTAATTTCCCCAACCTCTGCCCCCAGGAGGTCTCAATGGGGCAAGCAACTTCAGGGAGCCTGTCTGAGGAGAGTTCATCAGCTCTGGTCCCTTCTCAGTATCTATACTCCTTTCATTGTTTTAATAACCCCCTGCAATGGAGCATTTACCAACATGACTCTGAGCCTACAACAGCTGGTACATCTGCTGCTTTGGTTTTTATTGTGACACAGGAAAATGGAATGTTGAGACATTCCTCTGGCTGTTCTATCAAACTACGTCTCCTATTGCCATGGTAACCGGCTGTTCGTGGGGCGGGGGTTCTATTAAGAGTACTTTTTCAAAACTCCTGTAAGCTTTTTATGAGTTTCTTACACCATGGAAGTGTATTTCGTCCTGTTTCCCAGCCCTGCTACGCTGGGTAGTAATTGCTTTGCTGGTAAATAAGTGATTTGTTATCCGGGGTTGTGTTTGTTGTGACAGCTAGGCTGCCTTTCAAAGAAAACTAGGTAGTGACAGGCGGGTTAGTAAGAGGCGCTTGTTTGCGGTAAACAGTGTTCCTTTAACACACATGTCACTGTGATTGTGTGTCACTGGAGTATATGACAAACCGCTGAAAAGAACTGTAAAGACCCCGATTACCACTAATCTTACCTTACCTAAACACACTAAGTATTCCAAGGTCTATGAACCCGCACCTTTGTCTTTTTTTATTTAAATGAGATTTGTTTTAATTCTGTACAATGACGATGTATTACAATTTTAACAAGATGGAAATTGTGTAAGATCCCTGAGCTGTATTTAGTATGCACATGTGTAGTGTATTCATAGAAGAATGGAGATTGGGTGCAGTACCAATGCTCAAAATGTAGCAGTCTTTCTTCTTTCATTGCAATCCCACTTCTATCCTAGCACTCTTTTCGCAGCTGTGCCTTCACCTGCAGATGAGAAATGCACTTACACCCTGTAATCAGAAAAGGCAATCATATGAGGGCTTGCTGCATCAGCTGAAAAAAAAACCCAAACATCTGAAATGAAGGAATAAGTGATTCTACTTAAGCCTAAACGTAATCTTACATTCCAGATTGTCAAGTCAGCAGGGTGACTCCAGGGGTATAATTGTGCAATACAGGCTTATGTTTGCACAGTCCAGAGCAGTTTTGATCCCCTTGTCCTCTTTGTTGAACGTGTGAACATGGCACCAGATTGATTCAACACTGTACTTGTAATAATAATGGTTATTTACCCAGTAAGGTCAGCTGAAACGACCCTGCTGTTTCCACAGGGAGCAGGCAGTGCTGACAATAGCTGAACAAGCATTCCCACGCTGCCCTGGCAGAGTGCACTAGACCTGCCCTGGAGGGATCACCCTGTTAGGGGTTCAGAGGGTAGATCGGTTCCATTGCCATCATCTAATCTTTGGCCTCTGTCAGTGACAGTGAATGCCAGTTTCAGTCCTGTTTTGTTGACACGTCTTATATGCTCTCTTGCAACCTCTTATGCCTTGAGAATGCATGGTCAAAAATGCTGTACAATATCATAACTGGGAGGAAGGTTATCATAAACTTGCAATGCCCCTTTTGGACTCAACCCCAAATTGTCTTTCTAAAGGTAAACCACTTCTAGAGGTACACATAAATCATTTACTCCATAATGCTATTTGCACAATTTTTAGACAATGTTACAAAGCACACTTGGTTTGCCTGTTTCAGTTTAATATTCCTATCACAACAGCATGCAAATTGCCTGATTCTTGTGAAGCAGGGAAGGTGTTGTTTGGCTCACTGGAAGTCTGGTAGGTTTTGCTGACTGGAATGTGTCGCTCTCTTTTGCAGGTGGTGGTCCCGACAAGAGTGGGGCAGGTCTACGTGTACGACTCCGGCAAGACGGAGCAAGACGAATATGACATTCCTCGGCAGGAGATTTACGATGTCCCGCCAAACAGGGGGGCTCCTGTGAGCCAGTACAGCCAGGAGGTAAGCCCTGTGTCTGAGCCCCTGCTCCAGGATGTGTGTACCCCGCATGTGAGAGTCAATAGGAACTGTGTGCTGACCTAAAAACGCTACTTAAACTTCACGTTAAAAGTGTCCAACTTTACCATTTCATATGGCAGTAAATCTCAAGCAGTGTCGCACTGGCACACGCACAGGCCAAAACCATGTATTTTGTTGAAAGCACTGCACTCCATGAATATTTGATGTCAAAGTGTGTTAAAGTAGAGCTGAGGGACTCCATGTTTTCCTATGAAACCTCGGCAGGGCTGCGTATAAACAGGAAAGTGCTCATGCGTTTTAGCTTGTGTAGCTTTTTAAATTTAGATACGTTTCTGGTGGTGAACTGACTGCTGTAAAGCTCCTTCATATCAGCAGTAACACAGAGTAGTAACACAATGGTTTAGTACAGCATGCCCCACCATGAAAGTGAAAGCAATAAAGCCTGCAGGTGGCTGATGTGCCTGTGCAAATCGATTCACTGCGCTCCCTCCACTGAGACTTGTACTTTCTTGCACGAGGAGGCAGGCCTCTGAATTTGAGGAGGGCCTTTCGACCTTTATGAAGAGCAAGCTCCACACTTACTGGTAACTCCTGTAAAATAAATGAGCTGGACAGAGCATTACTGTATAACAAAAAAGAAAGGGATCTACTGATGGCAAAGAGACTGCTGTGAATTCATTTAGGCTATTACCAATAAACCTTCTTATACAGTAGAAGCACCAACCAAGGGATGAAAACCAGTTGCCTTACCTTTGATTAGTTAACTTAATTACTCTAATACTGCCGACCATTTTACTGCGTTGAGAATCATGTCATTTTTTACATCAACTTAGAATATGAAAATAATTCAAAGACAACACACCAGATAAAGTTGCTGCTGCTTCCTGGTGCATTATCACTTACCCTGATTAACATAAAATATGATTCTCAGTACAGTCCAATAAAAGTGGAGTGCAGTTCTAAATAAAGCTAATAAGTGGTAAGAAAATGGAGTGTAAGTAGTAGATATTTATTTTTTATTTATTTCTTTCTTAGCAGACGCCCTTATCCAGGGCGACTTACAGTCGTAAACAAATACAAGAATCACAGTACAAGTATTAATACAATTAAGAGCAGGATAAAATACAATGACTTGTTACGTGATGGTCTTCGCACAAGTGGAAATGATGAGGTTCCTTGCCTTTCCTCTCAGTGGAACTTAATGGAACAGAGAGCTGATATCTTCCCGACAATGTCCTACACAGAGGCTGTTCATTCACAGACTGCTGTCTGCTGTGCCTCAAGTAGTTAAGTAGCAAAAATAAAAGTCCCTCTTTAAAGTCCTTCTAAAGCAGGGCTGTGCTGGAATCCTCCAGGCGTTCTGTGAAGTGCACAGAGAAGGACGACTTCAGTCACAATAACTTCTTTCTTTCTCACCTTGCGTTGAAATGCGAATGAATTCATTTCAACCTTGAGACTGCGTGGAGCACACATCAGGTGGTTTGATTTAAATAAAACCTCTGGTGTGTGCGCTGATAAAGAGAACACTCTACCATTACTACAAAGAGAAACGAGATCCGCATACCTTGATAACAGTGTTCTGAGATATCAGGTTCAGAATATTATTTTGGAAAATGTATTGCCCCCCCCCCCCCCCCCTCCTGAGCAATTTAAAAAGAGTGGTAGATTTGTTTTTTAACCTTTTTATGAGCGTTCTGATTTTCAGTTTTTTGCTTTTTTCCTTTTTCTGATAAAATAGTTTTGGTGTGAAATCGGGTTAAACCCTAATTGTACAAATAAATACTTTATATTTGTCATTGTACAGCCTAACGAGTCGCATCCTAAAAGGTACAGTCATTTTAAGTACAGTAATACATAAACATAAATTACTGGAATAAAGTTATAAACTGGAGTAATCACGTTTAGAAATATCAGAGCCCACGACCACCACAAACACACGCTGAAACCGCCACTGCAGCGTAGAAGAACACGGCCTCACGTTCTCTGCCGTACGGAGCAGGCCAGTCAGATTGGTGGAGTCACACTGTGAAGCAAAACAACAAGCACGTGGAGCCAGACTGGCTGAGAAACCCAGCTACTGGGAGCGTTCCAAAGCAGCATGTTATTTTGCCTGGGCTTTAGGGTAAATATTTAGCTTGTTATTCAAAGTGTCCCCTTGCCGCCTGAAGGCCTCCAGAACAGATGATGTCTTAACGCTCGGGTTCAATTAGAATTGCAACAACAACTAAAAGGACACAGAGCTTCCACCCTGATTCAGCTGCACTTGCCTTACACAGGGAAGGTTTAAAAGGGCAAGTAACAAATAGAATTAGTATGCATGCCTGCATGCTGCTTCCTTGCAATGAGCTCTCCAGGCTCTTCAAGAAACTCCCAGATCTCGTTCTTAGGCCAGCTAGTTTTGTTATGTATTCTTTTTTCGTGTTATTCCACCCAGAACAAAACAGTGCAAATTGTGCTCTGGAGAAAAAAACTCAGCCTTGATACAATATTGAGCTCCTCTTCGTGAAGGTTTACTGCACTATACAGTAGAACATCGTTGGGGTGTAGGAAACTGTAGTAAAGCATAGTGGAAGCTTAGTAAAGCATATAGGAGAACAATGATAAATGCAGCTTGGTAAATGCACCAGTATTGCATTTGAATGTAGTTTAGAGCAATATTGAACAATACTGAACCATCTGTTTCTATTGGACTGAAGTGCTGCTCCAAATCCCCCTTCCCAGCAGCACTCAGTAACGCTGCAGGTTCCATAGTGAACACGCCTGCTTAATATGACAGGACTGCTGTCCTCAAGAAGGAATGCTCAAGACAAGGAGCATTTTATCCTGTGAACGGGTACGAATATCTTCAGTGTACGTTAGATGAATGCTTCTGTCATCACAATGCCCTCCTTCAGCGGGTTGACTGAATGCTTTGCTTGCTTACGCAGCTCAAGAATAATTCTTCAGTGGGGGAAAGAAGCAAAGCCATTCTGTTTGACAAGCACAGAAATACATAGCAGGGCAGATAGACAGAGACGGACCGATTAGATACAGAGATGGATGATGCCTGTGCTGCTCTTCAGCTTGTTGAATGAAATACTTCTACTACTATAAAAAAATAAAACGTGCATCCAGTTCAGTGTGTTGTATTCAGCAGGACTGTTTTAAAAGCATAACGAAAAAAATAAAACGCACATGCAGTTCAGTGTGTTGTATTCAGCAGGACTGTTTTACATGGTTGATTCTGTGTAGGCATGATGCTACACCTCAACCCATTGTTTCCTACATGAGCTGCTGTTTGGTCCCTTTTTACAAAGATAATGCATGTATTCCCTTGTAATACAGCAGTGTGCACATTTATTAGACACCTCAAGATGTGTCATTTAAATCCTTTACATACCTACCTGCATGAATACCTCTGCGTGTGCGAATCAGCAAGCAGTGCATAGAAACAACAGGCACTCATGTGTGAAAATATTAGACTCCTTTCTGCTTTAATTAGGCATCTTAAACAACTTCTAAAAGGTCTCTTTTTACCCTCTGTGTTCCTTTTCTCTAACTATATTTTAAATCAGTTGCACGTGCGGCCTGTTAAAGTCATCAATTAAATTGGACAATCACTAATTTGCCCATTTTGACAATTTTCCCAGATTTTCAGTTCCAGTGGTTTGATTTCATACGCACAACAAATCAAAACACCAGAAGCAATGGGGTGTTGTAATAAATTTTCACGCTCCTGTACAAGCACACAGAAAGACAAGTGAGACAGACAACAACACAACACTTGCAAATAATGCGTAATCTGTTCAGTCTGCTGAAACTAATTTAAAAAGGGCCTTACTTTGTTTAATAGGGCACATGAAGAAGAAAATGTTCTCTCAGGCTGTATAATGAGCTCTCCGGCGCACACGTTTCTATTAACACACACTATTCTTAGGGAGTTTGAGTTTGTACAGCAGAAGCTGTTAATTGGTTTCCCTGGAGTGTTAACAGACAGATACAGTAGATGGGATTCTGTAGCGGGCTACACAGCTAACCTTTCACTTTCATGTGTCTTCTTACAGGTGTATGACACGCCTCTGATGGCCGTCAAGGGTCCCAACAGCCGGGAAACGGTCCAGGAGATCTACGACGTGCCGCCCAGCGTGGAGAAGAACCTGCACAGCCAGATGCAGTCCCAAACGGTGAGCCACTGGATAGCAACCCCCTTCAGAGTCTGCCGCTTTTCATTATAGGGAGAAAAAAGTTCAAGCATTTTCTGATCCCTGTCTGTCCTCTCCTGCAGGTTTATGACTTCCCCCCGTCGGTCAGCAAAGACGTTCCGGACGGACCTGTCAGAGAAGAGACTTACGATGTGCCCCCAGCTTTCATGAAAATGAAGAAGAGCCCCGAGATCAAGCACTATCTCTCCCAGGTCCTCCCGCAGTGCCCCCCCGGGCTGGAGCAGCACATCCCGGAGGACGTGTACGACGTGCCCCCCCTGTCTGGGAAGCTGCAGGACAAGAGCCTCGCCCAGGAGATCTATGACATCCCGGCCAGCCTGAGGAAGACCAGCGGCAGCCAGGATGTGTACGACTTCCCCAGGGAGCACCAGGGCTCCTCGATGGGTAGCAAGCTCATGTCAAGCGAGGAATCGGGCGACTACATCTACGACGTGCCGCCGCAGGTGGTGCGGGACCCCGCCTCTGCAGAGGAGAAGACCATCAGCTTCAAGAGGCTGTCTGCCTCCAGCACCGGCAGCACCAGGAGCAACCTCTCCACCTCCTCCCTGGATGTCATCCCCGTCAAGGAGTCCTCCGTGGCCAAGGAGCTGAACTTGGACTTGGACGTCGCCATGGAGGTGCTGGTCAAACTCCAGCACAATGTGGAGAGCTCCGTCTCCTACCTCATGTCTTTCATTAGCAGCAGCTGGAGGAGCCAGGAGCAGATGGAGACCCACCTCCAGAGCATCAAGTCAGCCGTGGAGCGGGTGAAGAACTCGGTGAAGGACCTGCTGGAATTCGCCCGCGGGGCCGTTGGCAACGCCGGTCAAGCCACTGACCGCACGCTGCAAGCCAAGCTGGGAAAGCAGGTGCAGAAGATGGAGGAGGGCTACCAGGGACTGCTAAAGCACAGCCAGGCGCTGGACAAATGTAACTGGGCCCTCAGCGAGCTGGCAGGAGGCAAGCCCAGCTCGGGCGACGAGTTGGACCGCTTTGTCATGTGCTCCAGGGGCGTCCCCGACGACACCAAGCAGCTGGCCTCTTTCCTCCACGGGAACGCCTCTCTGCTTTTTAAAAGGACAAAGCAGCAGCAGCAGCAGCAGGCCCCGCAGATGCCCCAGCTTGGAGACTCTCGGCTCTCTGTGTCTCAGGCAGGGTTGGAGAACGTGGGCCAGGTAATCAACAACAACATCTCGGCCTACCAGACAGGCCTCCCCGAGAAAGCCAACATCCAGTCGAGGCCTCTGCCGTCGCCACCAAAGTTCATGGCAGAGGAGTCCCCGGACAGCCAGTACGAAAACACGGAAGAGGGCTGGATGGAGGATTACGACTATGTTCATTTACAGGTTGGTTATTTATTTATTTATTTGACCTGATCTTCATTTTACACACACACACATACACATGCCTTTTAGACCTTGGTGTTAGTAAGGGTGTAATGATTCATCGTGTATCAGTGAATTGTGACACTCTCTTTACATTATTATTGCATCTTAATAGAGGTGTGTATCGTTTGTAGCTTGATACAAGACCAAAAGCACAACAGAGATTGTGATTCACCAAGTGGTTCTCGAATGAAGAATAAGTGCATTTTATAGCTGGTATGAAAACATACTCTCCCTGAGTCATTTCATTTGTGTCTTTTAACACATGCACATGAACAGGTTTCACTCTGCTATTGATGGGTTCTTTGAGAAAGTGCACAGCACCACCTACTGGTAGCATATGTAACTGCTACAGACACAAAGCATACCAACAGTCCAGGGTGTAACATGAATTTTTTTTTTTTTTAACTGCCCTTAAAAAATGCTGGTCTGAATATAAAATATAAGAAATTATTCTATTTTAATGCAATTTTCTCTTCTCAGTTTTGTAAAAAAAAACTGCTATGTTGAAGTGTAAATAAAGTAGATACAATTCTGATTAAACAGAAGACACGATATATATGTTAATTATGTATGTAGGCTGATAAAGTAGATTTTTGTCATTTTTGTATCTGTGTATGTTTTAATATTCAATATGCATCTTACTCATATGGACCATGTAATTACTTTAGTATATATGGAACTGATAAGTTGCCATAATTGACGTACAACTGGTAAATCTACCAAGACAGCCTTTATAAAAGCTTACCATAGTAAAAGCATGGTAAAGTATAACAGAGCATAGTGAAAGCATGTTTAGTAGGTATGTATTGTAAAGCCCATAGAGGATGGGTAAATCATATTTAAAAACACAGCAAAACAGGGTAAGCAATGGTAAATGCATTGCATCGGACGCATGGGAAAACTGCAGTTACCATGCAAAATTACAGTGGGAGGGAAGCCCAACAAGGCTACAGCTTAGAGTGGGTTAGGGTTAGGGTTAGGGATAGGGTTAGGCTCTCTGTAGTTACTAGGTGAGCCTTACTCTCTGTTCTATATTTGTAGTTTCTTATTTGCAGATAAAGACAAAAAAAACGTGTTTTCTTTTATTTTCTCCATAGGGTAAGGAGGAGTTTGAAAAGACTCAGAAGAAGCTGCTAGAAAAAGGAAACATTATGCGGCAGAGCAAATCAGTGCTGGAGCAGCAGCAGGTAGGAACTGGTCTCACCTGGCTGTGTGCAGCAGGAGTAGCCTGGGGTGTGCCATGATGATGATGATGAGTCACAGAGCGTGCTGAAGCGAATACACAAGAGCTATGACTTCATGATTTATTGATTATAGGGATGGAAATAAGACTCCTGTTGCCACAGTGTACAGGCAACAAGCTCGGGCGTATCTTATTAAAACTCATAGTAAAACCAGGCACAGATCCAACTGCTATGCAACGTGTATCTTATTTCCATCCCTGGATTGACTGATTTGGAAGTGCTCATTTCAAAGTGGAAAGCAAAGGCAAGAACCCCAAAGGTATTACGAATAGAAAGCAGGCACCCCCATAAAGCACGTATTGGATCTGCCTCTTGTGCTGTGTTCTGTACTGACCCGTCCCCTCTCCCTCTCCCGCCCCGCAGATGAAGCAGTTTGAGCGTCTGGAGCAGGAGGTGAGCCGGCCCATCGACAACGATGTCTCCAACTGGACGCCCCCGACGCACTACGCCCAGGTGAGGAGCAAGCTGAGCCCCGGAGACCGGCAGCTGCTGCTGTTCTACATGGAGCAGTGTGAGGCCAACATCACCATGCTGACCAACGCCATTGACGCCTTCTACACCTCCATCACCAGCAACCAGCCGCCCAAGATCTTCGTGGCCCACAGCAAGTTCGTGATCCTGAGCGCGCACAAGCTGGTCTTCATCGGGGACACACTGTCCCGGCAGGCCAAGGCGCAGGAGATCCGCAGCAAGGTGACGCAGCACAGCAACCTGCTCTGCGACACGCTGAAGGAGATCGTGGTGAGCACCAAGAGTGCCGCCCTGCAGTACCCCTCGCCCACCGCGGCCCAGGACATGATGGACAGGGTGCGCGACCTGGTCAACACCACGCAGCACTTCCAAATGGTGCTGGCGCAGCTGGCAGCCATGTGAGGGTGGACTTTATCAGACTTTTTATTGTGCTTTTTAGATTTAAAAGGACTTATTATCGGACTGTGAAAGGCGATTGGTTGTAAATTAATGATTGTAAATATTTTTTTTTTTTATAAAGAGACACTACTAGCAAGAGGGGAAATTAATTACAAATACTATATATATGTGTGTGTGTATATATATATATATATATATATATATATATATATATACATACACACATATATATATAGTTTCTTTTCTGGTCAATTTCAATGAGGAAAAAAAGTAGTTTTTAGATGATATTGATTATTATTATTATTATTATTATTATTATTATTATTATTATTATTATTATTATTATTATTATTATTGCTGTTGTTGTTGGTGTTGTTGATGTTATTATTATGAGAAAATTAATCAAAGGGTGTTTAAATTTCAAACACGTGTATATAGAAGTGCTGTTTTCTTTTCGGATGATAAGAAAGGTTTTTAAAAAATCCTGTAATGAGATAGAAAAAAAAAAGAAAAAAAAAAGAAAAGAATTATTTTTCATAGGTGATTTTAAATGGCGCGGAGGAGAGGTGGGACTCTGTTCTGTGGCTCTTGTTAATATGGTGGCGCATGGAGACCACCTGAAATCCTGGAGCGGAGGGAGGGGGAGCAAAGAAAAGTTCTTACTGTGACAGACAATTATTCTAGACGTCAGTGATCTGCATTGTCAGGGGACCGTTTTAATTAAAGAACTCTCTGTGCTAATTAAAAGGTTCTTATTAAGTGGAATGAATCATTTCCACAGTATCTCTTGGCTCTGCTGATGAAAATAAAATTAAAATAATAATGAAACACCATCCGGACCAACAGAGAAGTGGGGGTTACAGATTCCTGATTGGGGTTACTTCGTAATTGAAGTTATCGCTTTTTGAAGGAATGATGTCAGAATTCAGTTCATTTTGTAGCACTTTTGCCTGTTGTAACCCATCGTCAAACCCTGTCACAGCTCCATCGACTTAGTAGCCCATTCGAGACCCCTGCTAGGCCGAGATTCCGAGTTCCACAGGAATTCCTTTGCTAGACCGAGATTCCAAGTTCCACATGAAACCCTTTGCTAGACCGAGATTCCGAGTTCCACAGGAATTCCTTTGCTAGACCGAGATTTCGAGTTCCACATGAAACCCTTTGCTAGACCGAGATTCCGAGTTCCACAGGAATCCTTTTGCTGGGGTCACAGCAGACCAGTTTGAGCGGCATGGTTTTCCATCTGGAAGGCAGGCAGGTAGGCATGCAGGTCACATCTGAGCTGCACATCAATCCACCCGCTGGCTGGGATGACAATGCTTCAGCTCCACTAAGTCACTTTATTTTCCTTTGCCTATCGATCTACTCTTGCTGGTGGCAGTGTGGTACCCGGTGACTGGACCATCCCACCCCTGTTTGGGGGCTGCTCACAGTTGTTTCTGTAAGCCATGGCAACCCTGACCGTGCTCACCCTTTACTAGCACTGTTAACTCTTTGCAGCGCCTTCCTTCACAGAGTCGTGTGTCCAGAAGCAGACAACAATAATAAAATTTGTCATCAATCTGTAACGTGTCCTGCCTCTTGAAGTGTTGTGCACATTAAGGAATGCGTGCTATACATCACTTACAGGGGCTATGAAGAGACCAGGGGGGACTGCATACCTAATTCACATCCTAATTCACTGTGCTCTACAGATACTTTTCCCATGTGCTTTGCAACTCCATGATCTTGGGTAGCAATACAGTTGAACTGCTATAGCAATGCAATGGTTCTTGTAAGAGAGTTCAGTCAGGAAATCCAAGCGATAGATTATTTGTTAAAACAGACTAGACAGCACTAATACACTATACGTATTTTACACTACATTCTTTGGTCTTTGGTCTCACCTTTCGAGGTACCCCTGCCCATCAATTAGCTTGTATGTAAGTGGAGAGGTAAAACTGATACAATCTCACCCAGTAAATGATGCATTATCCTCTTAAATGAAACTTGTGTACCTGGGTAAGAGGGAAAGTGCTTTCTACCTCATTCAATGTCAATTTGTTGTCATGTTGTCCTGGGCTGAATTTGAAATGGTAACTTCTGTCAACCGGGACTATGCTAAACTTCGGTTCTACTGAATTCACTGCATAGCAGGAAGCAGAAGGGCTTTTCAGCTTAGTCTCCGTCAGACAAAACTCCACACAGGATGAAAGTCGACAACTAAATATTTTAGCACCTTGGCAGAGGACATTTACACACGATTGATGCGCAATATGAAAACGTACTCAAACATATTGGTATCCACAGTGAGGGCAGATTTCTTATCACAGTTTACCAACGTCTGGAAACTCCTCTGGTACTGTCACTCCCTAGGATGTGCTGCCACCTAGTGGTACAGATTGTGAACAAGAAACATGCATCATTTACTGAAACAAACTAAATTAAATAAATAAATTACAAAGTGCTGCCCTAGTTACACTTTAATTAAATTCGAGAAACTGACGCGTTATTCTTCTGTGGGACTGCGTTAAGTTACTGCAGTAGATATACAGCGAACCCAGATCTGTAATACCCACAATGTCATCTTACCACAAATGTGTTAGTGGTACACACAGACGACTTTTATTTGAAGAGACTTATTTACAGCTTCCTGGTAAATACTGCTGCTGCAAATCACATGAACCTTCTACGCTACCCCTTGTGATTTGCATGTCAATTTGAAATTGAGTTAAAAAAAATATGTATGTTAACAAAATATACTTTATATGTTAATATATATTAATGGGTTAACCTTTGTACAATGTGTAGCTGAGTGGTTGTGTATGAAATATACCCACATTGTATTTATTTCCATAAAACATTTTTTTTTTTTGTATCAAAATAAACAAACATTTCTTGATGTTTATTACAGAACTCGAATTTGGTTTTCAAAACACGGGAACGTTAATTTTAAGCAATGGTGACTGTTTAACATTGGATTATTAGTAGAATAACTAATTACATCGATTAACGGCCTGATTTTTGAAAAAAAAAAAAAAAAAGATTGGGGCTCGAGCGTCGAAGTCACCTGTTTTCGATTTTACAAACTCAAACCTGTAGGTTAGGTAATTGAATAAATTACATGTTTCTTTGGAAGAGAAAAACATAACTTTCGTGCCGTACAGCTTCAATTTAATTGTAACGAGTGAGGTAAGTGGTTTTTTTTAAAATAGAATTCGTAATGTTATTTATTTATTAATTACAAATGTTTTAAACACACCGAGATGTTTCTGATCAAACAACTATTTGTTATGTTAAGCATATTATTCGAAGTCAAGACTGACGGACAACAACCAAACGGCAATTCATACGGTAAAACCTAAACTACCAACTAAACGGACTGACTAAAAACTTTAAATTATGAAATCGAGGAGTCAACATTTATTTTTCTTAGTTGCATACTGGAAGTTGTTCTGGTTCAGGCAACATCCCTTGTTCTAAACACACTAAAAATAAACGTCAATAACTCGCTAGATAATGGTACTAAAGTGTAAAGTGTATAATATATAGAGAGAGAGAGAGAGAGAGAGAGAGAGAGAGAGAGAGAGGTTTGCAGAAGTATTCATCCCCCTGCAAAGTTTTCACATTTTGTTGAATTACAGATAATGTATGCATAGTTTTTCAAACAAACTTTTTTTTATTCAAAGCTGTAATGGTTAAACTGAACACTTAGATGAGGAGGAGGTTAAATGTCAGCAAAACTTGCAAAGAAAATGTACAAAATATAATTTACTGGTTGCATAAGTATTCAGCCCCTTATGTCAGTACTTGGTAGAAGCACCTTTTGCAGCAGTTACTGCTATGAGTCTTTTTGGATAGGTCTCTACTAGCTTTGCACAGTAGGATGGTGACATTTTTGCCCATTCTTCATAGGAAAATTGCTCCAGTTCTGATAAGTATTTTGGGGATCGTCGATGGACTGCAATCTTCAAGTCTCGCCATACAGGCCAGCTTTGTGTAGGGACTGTCTTATAGTGGATGTCTGAACACTGACTCCCACCTCAGACACAGAACTTTGCAGATCTCTCAAGGTCATTGCTGGCTTCAGAGTGACATCCCAAACCAGTTTCCTGCTTGCCCGGCTGCTCAGTTTGGGAGGGCGACCTGATCTGGGTAGTGTCTGGGTGGTATGATGCATCTTCCACTTCTTAATGATGGACTTCACTGTGCTGAGAGGGATAATCAGCGCCTTTGAAATGTTCTTGTACCCTTCTCCTGCTCTGTGCCTCTCTACCACTTTATCCCCGATTTGATTTAGGGCTGTAGTAGCAAAGGGGTTGAATACTTATGCAACTGAGATTAATCTGTTTTTCTCTGTAAGTCTTACTTATTTATATTCTATATGCGTTTTTTAAATTTATCAATGTGGAGTAGTTTGTGTAGATTCTACATGTAAAGTCTAATTTGAAAGCGTGGTGGAGTACGCTCAGGTGCCATCAAAATGTGACAACTTTGCAGGGGGGTGAATACTTCTGCAAACCACTGTGTGAGTGTGTGTATATATACAGTCTGTGTATATATAATATATATATATATATATATATATATATATATGCACACACAGCTGTGCAAAAGACATGTTGCATTTTTCTACTCTGATGCAGTATGAGCATCAACTTTACTCAAAGCCTCCACTAGTGTTTTGTACTATTATAACAACCTTGACTTGCATAAAGAAGGAAACACATTGAGTGAAATAGCTCACATCGCTCAATTTTCAAGGTGTGGTATCCAAAGCATAATCAACAAGTACAGAAAAACATCATCTGTAATTGACAAACCCAGGACTGGAAGACCCAGAAAGCTGTCTAACAAGGATGAGCAAAACTTGAAGATAATATCCTTAAGGAACAGAAAGAAGACAAGCGTTGATAGTCCAATTTCTGTGTTCTTGTGCATATTTTAGTCTTTTAGATCCCCTTTCTTAACAGAGGTATTCTTACTGCAGCACATCCTTTAAGTCCTAATTTAAAGAGTGACCTGTTGATTTGATGTGTCTCTGTACTTGTTGATTATGCTTCGGATACCACACCTTGAAAATCGAGTGATGCGAGCTATTTTACTCAATGTTTTTCCTTCCTTATGCAAGTCATGACTGTATCAGTGTTATTTCATGGAACATTTGTCAAACGCAACAGACACCTGCACTACAGTCTTATTTTGTGGGATTGGCTAAAAACGCGAAATACAATTTGTAAAAAAAAATGCATTCATGGTGATATCGTTGCAGATGTATACTCTAAATCAGATGGTTATGCTTTAAAGATTTTAACTGGCACTGCAGCTGACTTCACTGCTACCAGTATCTGCACAAAGCAAATTCTTACCCTTTCACTAAATGTAGGCCAGTAACATACAAATCAGATCTTTATTGTTAAGCCACTGGCAGCAATGTTCCAGGGGTGTGTGACTGTCAGCAGAATTTGTACTGGTAATGCAGTATAAGAAATCCCGATTGCCAGTCCATACTCTACTAGATTTTGTCACTCCGTTAAAGAATAGTAGCTTTAAATTACATAGAAGGATGATACAAAATAAGAGACGCTTCCCGGTCAGAAAAGGTGGTGTGTCAAACAAAACATGCCCTGTTAAACGATAAAACATCATGCAACAAGCCCCCCCCATGACGTAAACGTGGTACAATGCAGTACGTACGCTGCTTAGTTTTCATGCAGTTTCAGACTCTATCCAGTCTGACTTTGATCCAACCTGCCAATTTTAAGTAGAGAATTATAAAGTGGGCTGATTTGCCGAACTGCTTTGATTATGCAGCCTCTCTCTATGGTGCTGCAGCTTCCGGTAATCCCCTGGCATTAAAACTGTACAAGTAACCTTTGGATTCCCATCGAGATCCCAGAGAGATAGTGTGGGGGTTAGGAATATGATGACTTTAATGTGTTGGTTACTACCGTTTTCTCCCACTGCACATTCACTTAACAACGCTGGTCTAAATGTATGACAGAAACAGTGACATTTCAGAATTCTTTGATCTCAAACTGAAAATCACTATTCTGTTAACAGGAGCGCTCTCGCTAAAAGTTTTTTTTGAGGAAATCCACAAGCAAATGGTGAGGAAACCCAAAGTCCAGCTGAATGACAACATATCCCTGCAAAAAAAAAAAAAGAGATTTTTTAAAAAGGTATTTGTGCTAATCATGTAATTATACAATCAGAATAGCGTGCATGATTTACCTCTTGTGTTATAATCTCAGGATTAATAATTTCAAATAAATTGAGGTCGTTACTGTCCATCAGCGATGTTAAACCAGGTTCCAGATCTGACAGGACAGAGAAACAAGGTATAATACAGACCTGTAATAGAGTCCCAATGCATAGCAGTGCGGTCCATTCCAGGTCTTGCACACCTTACCTAATGCTTACAAACCGTACAGGACTTGTAACGAAGTCTGGAGTGGTTCAAACTGCTATGCAATAGGAGCCTTATTAACATTTCTGCATTGTTCAATTATTAACACAAAAGGAAAAATAATAGCATGGCAGACATACGGATAGACTTACATGAGATCACTTTCGGTATGCCAATCCTGTGGACCATTTCTTTAAAATAATCCATGTCAGAGTCTGTATCCTACAATGCAGAATGTATATGCAATTTAGAAAATGCAAGGATAGTGTAAATACGAAATGCACAGTGCAGTCCAGTAAATATTGATACAGTACTAACCAGATCCATCCCAGCGGAGTCTGATACCTTCCTTATAGTTATCCTGTGAAATGCACACAGACACAACCACATTAGCACAAAGCAGTACTTTATTAGAAGTTGCTTTTAGCACGTTGTGGGGGAGAGGGGATCCAGGATAGGAATGTGGGTGGAGATTCCCAAGGACTGGGGGTTGCATTGTATTTTGTCTGTTTTGCAAAAATAGTGTTTTATATACTGAGCATCAAAAGAAACTTTTATTACTAGTACAACACATTTATTTTCAGAAAAAAAAAAGGTATTTAAATGATGGACATTGACGAAATGTTTTTGGTTTCTTTTTAATCACTCGATCATTCATCCTTGACCATGACACGCTTGAGTGACTATGACTGAAGCATATGCACTTAATCACCTAATTAGCCTGTGACTTTCACAGTATCCCCCGTCCCCCCATAGCTTTAGACAGTAAAATGTCAATTGTTAATCACCACAATAAAAAGTCACTGCACCTGCTCTAAAACAGAGTTTGTCATTTTTTTTATCACATTTTGTAGATTTTATCCAAATATAAGTGATACGTTTCTTTTGATGCTCAAATATAAGTGATAAGTTTCTTTTGATGCTCAGTATACATGCCACCTTGAGGGATGCAGCACCCTACAACTCAAACACCCGACGCCAGCAGAGATAAAGATACTCACGATATAGGGTTGGCATCCAAGAACAATTTCTTATTTGCATAAGAAGCTTGAACAGCTACTTCAACATCCTGCACAGACAAAAACAAACAAATGGACAGATATAGACAGACAGACAGACAGACAGCACACCACGAGGGTAACAGCACTCTGAATCGCTGTGTGCCCTATAGATATCAACCTGGGGCAGGCCAGCCTCTGAAGCTCACCGTTTCAATATAAAGAGCCGGTGATTCTGCGTCGCTGGAGTTGATCCTCAGCTCCACAGCGGCTGCGCTCTTCACTATGGTGCCCTGTGGGACCATCGATAGCTCCGGGGCTGCCAGGCTCCACACCTTAGCCACCGGGTTGTCAGAAGAAATGATCTAGAAAAGGAAAAGCAGCGGCAACCTTAAATGGAGCCCTTTAAATACCAAACACATGTCAGCTGTCCACCCTGACTGTCAGGTTATTCATATTTTCAGAGTTGATATATAGTGTGTGAATGAACACTGCCATGTTGGCATTTATCAAATGTAAACCAAACGTCACCTGGTTTAAGATATCAGGCATGGTCCTGGACAGATCAACTTGAAACAGTTCCTTAAAAAACAGAAAGGGTCAAAGATTAACCAGTCTTTGTCATTATGCTTTTAGTTTGTTTGTTTGTGTGAGAGAGAAAATGCATAATAACACTTAAACTTAGACCACAGGTGTGACTATGTTGATAAGGAAGTAGCAAATGGTAAACAGAGACTTGTAAAGAACAATACAAATCTTTTAACTATTGCGGGAACAGAAAAAACCTGTTTGTATAACCTGAAGCCACCAAGACCCAGAGGGGTGGGAGTGAAGGGTTATGTTCAGTCTTGTGATGGATTCTGTATAAATATGGGACAACCCAAGCTGCAATCCTAACCTCCAGTGCTGCTCTGCAGAAACTCCAGACTCCACGTCAACATGGCTCCCAGTGGAGAGATGAATAGACTTATTAAACCATTGTTTAAAAGCTAGTTAACCACTTGAATTCATCTAGAATTCCAGTCTGCAAAGCGAATGTTAATCTGTATTATTAGGAAGCAATGAACTCTGTTTGAACCCTGTTGAATATGCTGTGTAATAAAGTGTCTGTCAATCACAAGCCATTGGAATCGTGATTATACTGTATTAATAAATATTGCAGGAGTAAGACATTAATTAATAAACACAGTCAATGAAACCACAATCCTTCCCTGGCACTTTGTTGTACATGGGATTGTGTGCTTGTGAATATATACCTTTAACTCGTCTCCTGCTATGTGGCGTATGAAGCGGCGATCCTCGTGGGCAGCCTTCACCATGGGATTCAGAACCTGATCAGAGATCCAGAAATACAACATGCGCGACTCCGACAGCAAGGCAGGGCTGAACACGGACTCGTTGAGGAATGAAGACGGGACCTTTCTGTACAAAACAAGCCCCTTAAACCCAAACAAATGCCTTTTAATCACAGTAACCTGTTGTGTCTTATTAAACTTAATCTTCTGTTCCTTCGTCAGTATGTATTGCTGGCTGTTAAAGATTTGATGCTGAAAATGTCTAAGGAGGGGAAGAAATTACAAGTGCACCCCTTGTGGTCATGTGACCCATCCACCTTGCTCAGGCTTGCTCACAGACAGCCACGTGAACTGTAGGCTGGATCCTTATTGAACACACCAAACATCCACGCTGCAGTTACTGTAACAAATGAGGCTTAAGAACAAATAAAACAGGGTAATAAACAGTACAACAAAATATCATGCAAATTCAGAGGGTTTAAAGTATTCATTTACTAAGGAAACACATGGACAAACAGCTCTGTATCCAACAGGATACTCGTCAATCACTAGAAATACTTCATGAAGGAGAGAAAAGCAGCAGATCCCTATTTAGTAGCTAATTATTAAAACGGTGAGTTTTCAGTGTATTTCTTCTCTCTCTCTGCTGTATGTATACACACAGACAGTGTACTGTGCAGTAGCAGCAGGTCTTACCTTATGGTGGGACTCTATGTAGCTCGCTCTCATGGACGGTGATGTTGTCAATGAGATATCCACTCCTATGTCCCCGTCACTTAGGAAGAGTTCTGTAAAAACCCCAAAGCAAACTCCCTGTTGATTCTGTCAAGACACATTGTCAGTGAAGGGCAGCATTTCCAGCTGGCAGCTCCACCTGGTGACTTGGAATGAATTAGTGAGGTGTTAACTGTTACCTGCACGCTCCTGTATGAAGTCCGCCATTATATTGGCTACAGTGTTGATTTCTTTGCAGATCTGTAAGAAAGCAGACATTACGGAAGTAATTATTAAAAATAACATTTTAATATTAAAAAAAACAACTAAATACAATATATATATATATATATATATATATATATATATATATATATATATATTTCATTATTAGTAAATGAGGGCCATAAGTTCAATGTATGTGACAGCAGATGGAGCTGTTTGATAACCATAGCATGTGCAGATGGTTTGTCTGTACACTTTCACAGCTAATTGTACAGACCCCGATTAACACTAGTCTTGGACTACCTTACCTTAGGTAACATTAGATAGTGTTGGATTAGTGCTAACCAAGGTCTGTGAAACCAGCCACTATATTGTAAGGCCACTGTTGCTTAATATTTTACCTGAAAAAACATCTGCGTGTATTATTTCAACATACTCTACAAGAAGGGCCAAGAGGGACGCAACAGCAGTTTCCTTTTAATTTATTTTGTGTACAACAATACTCGTTCTGAGGGGTACTTTGAAACCCCTGCCATGTCTGACGGTGTACGAAAGTGTTCAGCACTGACGTCTCGGGTTATACAGTCCCCATTCGTTTCTTACCTGACTTTTAATGACAAGCTTCACAGTGAAGGAGATGAAGTCTGTGAAGAGCTTCTTCATCCATCCCGGCCTGCACACAGAACAAATCAAAAGCACAGGCAGTTTGCAACTTACTGGGATAAAGCTGGTCTTAACCTGTTCATTGATGACTGTGATGGCACTGATCTTCCCATGCTTATCACATTTTATATATATATATATATTCAATTTAAAATGTGCTAGTGTGCAGAACGTTATTTCAATTAGGGTGAAAAAATATATACTCTCCCCCCCCCCCCCCCACCCCTGATGTAATTTGCTGGTTGCAAATACCTGACATGTATAAGACAGTGAACCCATACGTACTGCTTGTCGCCCTGCAGATGTAGTAGCAGCTTGTGGAAGGTCAGGGTGCAGTCTGAAGTGTCCGCAGTGACTCTCCCTTTCCCACAGTCTGTTGAAGACATCGTGAAGCCTCATTATGCTCTAGAAATCCCCAGCAATAAAACCCTGCTGCCTCCTGGCACATGCCAATGGCAGGCTTGTCAGAATATTAACAGCCTCTGATCCCTGGTACCTGAATGAACCCTCAGCTATAGAAATAATGCTACACAGGACACCGAGACTGAAACTGAGAAACTGGGATGCAAAAGTAAAGACCCATGACCTCAGGAAACGCCAGGGTTTCACCTGTTAAAACCCACTCTGCAAGTCTGCGTGATTTACATTTCTTTTAATATATTTTTAGAAGAGATTGGATTTAGCAGACTGCTACGTAGAACTGCTTTGTGAAACCAGCCTCACAATTCTAGCCCTGGTCAGGCATACTAAGCTGTACTCTAAGGCTCTTCTGGGGCCATCCTGTTTTGTTTTGTCTTTTTTACAATGGATAGTGGAAACAATACTTAATTGTCTTTGTTGGAAACTGAGCTACTGAACATTATCATGTTCTACATTTAAAAAACGACTCATTCCTGCCTGCCTGCCTTCTCTGGCTCTTTCTTCAGCAGCGCCCCCTAGTGGCGCACTACACACTTACACAGCTTTGTGTTGACCCGCAGATCGATGTGAGATTCAATTTCAAAGTCGACGGAATGCCCCAGGTTGAAGCTGTGGAGGGAATTTCAATATCACGTTATATAACACGAGAAGGGTATTATTCAGATCTGTATGTACAGTATCATTCCTATACAGTATTGTGTTTACTCTTTTGGTCACATTAACATTGGTTTTAAATATACTGTTTATAAGAGTTATTAAGCAGTGAGGGTGTTCATTATAATGGGCTGAAGTTGCAAAATAAGTCGCTCTCCTTTGTATAAATTAAAGTGTTACAATTGACATGAAACTCGTTACGTTACCTTTGCAGTTACCTACCTGTTGTCCTTATCGCAGTGTTACACACACCCCACTTTTTTTTTGTTTATATAGCACATCATACAGAAACTATGCAGTACATTTTTAACATTTAAAAAAAAAAGAAGAAAAAAGTCTCTTCAACATCGCAGTGTATTGAGATGACGCTTCCTATGCAACAATGCTGTGTTTTTTTTTTTTTTTTTTTTGGTCCCCACTATACGCCACTCTCTTCAGAGTAGGGTTGGCCGTGCTCCGGCTTTGCAAGCTCAGGCAGCTCAGCTGGCTGCAGAGCTGAGGGAGACCCCCTGCTCCAGCTCCAGAGCTGAGGGTGACCCCCTGCTCCAGCTCCAGGCTGGCTGCAGAGCTGAGGGAGACACCTTGCTCCAGCTCCAGAGCTGAGGGAGACCCCCTCCTCCAGCTCCAGGCTGGCTGCAGAGCTGAGGGAGACCCCCTGCTCCAGCTCCAGAGCTGAGGGAGACCCCCTCCTCCAGCTCCAGGCTGGCTGCAGAGCTGAGGGAGACCCCCTGCTCCAGCTCCAGGCTGGCTGCAGAGCTGAGGGAGACCCCCTGCTCTAGCTCCACCAAAAGTTCTGCTCTTTTTTTCCTATCTGCCTTGGGGATAACGTTAACTAGGTGTACTTGGTTGTAAATATCTGGTAGTTGCTCCACCCAACACTAAACAAAAATACAGTACATTCAATTGCATTGACAGATATTACATTGACATGACAGTTCCACTTCCTCGCCACAGGGGCGGCAACATCGGTAGAGAACTACAGTTCAAACATCTCTGAAGCCCTTCTTACAGGCAGGATCCGGTTTTGTTTGTTGTTTTGTTTTCTTTGGTTATTTCAAAACTGCCTTTTTAAAAATATTACCCATAGTAAAACAATTCTTCACGAGAAACATGAAACTATAATACTTTTAAGATACTGATATGGACACCTGTACTACACCATGTCTTGTTAATCATAGAATCTTTTTTTTTAACAGGCAGGACCCTGCCCAACTCTGGTTGCCATGACGCCAAAAGAAATGCCATGCCAACTAGAACTCCACAAAGGCACAACACTGGTCCTCTCTGCTTGAGATAGATAAATAAATAAATACATAAATAAATAAATAAATAAATAAATAAATAAATAAATAAATAAGAAATACATTGATAAATAAACATAAGAGTTGTCGCTCAGGCCTTGCCTTGTGTATTGAAAATAGTATCGTGTCAATCTGCCCCTACGTCGTGTGCAAATTAATTCAAGCCCTAGTTGGCATTTTACAAGGGTGCAAAGCAGCTCTCTGGCTGGCTTACTTGGTAGAGCATTGGTCTCTGAGTCCCAGGGTAGTTGGTTCAAATCCCACATATGGCAAAGGTGTTAATATTCAAAAATATTGTTTAATTTACCTTATAGACTTATGGTTTACCTTATAGCCAGTGTGAAACAAAGATTTCCTGTGGGAGCTGGTGGCGCAGTGGGCTAATCCCACGGCTTTCATTCCCTGAAGACGGTGGTTCAAATCCAGCTCCTGGAGGTGAGTACCTGAGGTAAGTAATGATGTTGGTTGTAAATAATGATGTTGGTTGTGTTTCCACAGATGGAGGAGGAGAAGAAGACCTGTCCTGTGGAGGGAGGAGAAAGATGAAGGGTAAGTAGGAGAGGATAGAAAGGGGGGGGGTCTGGCCCCCCCAGCAGGGAGGACAGTGGAAGGTGGGGTGTTGCTGGTTGAGAGAAGAGGAATGTTGCAAACTTGACAAAAAGTTAAAGTTTTAACATTTTTTTTTAAAAAACATCTCACTGTGTTAAATGATTTGTGTTTGTGCCACATCTTGTTTAACAGTTTGCAACACCCCACCTTCTGCTCTCCTCCCTGCTGGGGGGGGCCAGACCCCCCCCCCTTTCTATCCTCTCCTACTTACTCTTCATCTTCCTCCTCCCTCCACAGGACAGGTCTTCTTCTCCTCCTCCATCTGTGGAAACACAACCAACATCATTATTTACAACCAACATCATTACTTACCTCAGGTACTCACCTCCAGGAGCTGGATTTGAACCACTGTCTTCAGGGAATGAAAGCCGTGGGATTAGCCCACTGCGCCACCAGCTCCCACAGGAAATCTTTGTTTTGCACATGATTATAAATTCATTTAACCAATTCTTTCAAAATAAGGGAAGGAGTTACCAGGATTTGAACCCAGTACTCTAGGGCGAAAAGCACAGCATACTAGTGAATTAGCTCACTGTGCCATCTCACTTCCATGGAAAAGCCATCTTTATCATTGTCTATATAGGAAATGATCAAATTCTTTGAATCAGGAATTTGCTGGATTTGAAACCCAGTCCCCAAGGAGGAACAGCACCTTGTGTGATTAACGTTCCTTTTCAAAGATTGCATACTTCTGAAGTTGACAGTTGTGGATTTTCTTGCACAATTGCAGCAGTGTGGAGTAGTGGTTAGGGCTCTGGACTCTTGACCGGAGGGTCATGGGTTCAATCCTAGGTGGGGGACACTGCTGCTATACCCTTGAGAAAGGTACTTTACCTAGATTGCTCCAGTAAAAACCCAACTGTATAAATGGGTAATTGTGTGTGTATATATAAAATATATCTTCTAACAGTTGTACATTTCCCTGGATAAGGGTGTCTGCTAAGAAATAAATAATAATAATAATTACAAAGTGTCATGCCAAAACTTATAAAACCTATTACACAGTAGGTATATGAGGTAAATACCAGGGTCCATGCTTGAGTGTAAATACTTTTCACATATATAATAACCATGCTGGCTTCCATAGGAAAATCAATTTTTTATATGGTGTCCCTGGTCAAGCTGTGGAATCTGAAGCTGCTCAGCAGAAATAATTCCACTTCTAGCAGGTTGACTTTATGCAAAGTTTTTTAATGCTGAAACAGTACAAGTTGGATGTTTCTCTTGCCATTCCACTATGCAGTAAACTTTCATACTCCCTACTACTGTACTACCTCCACCTTTAATTCATTATTACTGATGAAGCAACATGAGCAACAAGCGTTCCTACACCGGCAACGCTAGCACTGCTGTTAGGTGTCAACATGCCTCAGCAGCACCAGCAACCACTCAGGCATTGGTGACCAAAGCAGGACAATAACCTTCATTTATTGGCTTTGCGTGAGCAAAGTGAAACCGGAAGGAGGCGAGAAAAGGGTCTCAAGATCCAGGGAAGGCAAAAGGAAGATTATCATGGAAAGCTACTCCTTTAGCCGTTACGATCAAGGACAGGTGGAGGGGACCATGAAAAGGCTTAAGAGGGCTTAAAGTCGTAGTTTGAAGTTTGAACAAATAAAGGTTCTATAGTATGTTTCTGTATTTGTACTTGTGATTATTGCTGGGTTATTTAGAATAAATAGACGAAGCATGTTATGTGTGTGTTGTTGTTTATGTCTGTATACCCTTTTAGGGCTTGTTATTGTTATTGTTTACTGTTATTGTTATATTAAATACTTTTTTAAAGAAATAGAACATGTATTTATTGCTTTATATAGTTCTTAGTATTTGTTGAGAAAGTGTGTATTGTGTGTCTTGTCTTCCCAAACATATACAATGTTTCAGTCAGTAAATATGTTGCCTTATTGTGACACGGGGAAGGGAGAGTGGGGAAGTGAAGGCGAGAGGGGAAAGGGGCAAAGCTGCCAACAGTCTATAAATTTATGGACAGTCAGTAAAAAAATAAATAAATAAAAAAGTCACATTTTAACACTGTTCTCCTGGCGAACGCTCCCTAGCAAATGTTGAGAAATGAGCCATGATGTGTGATTCCAATTTTTAAAATGTTTAAAAATATTACACTGCGATACGGACAACCGGGGCTCAGCAAAGGTAATGAAATGCGTTTCATGTAAACTGTGCAGGGTGTTCTGTAACACGTCACACTAAGTGTACAACGTGCATGAACTATTAGATGTGGATGAAATAGTTACTCACAGCCACGACCCGTAACCGTAGTGCAAGGTCCCCTTGAAGGTCGCGCTGACGTTGTGGATTTCAATCCCAATGGCATCGTTTTCTCTCAGCTCCACCTCACTCTTACCTATCGACAGGTTGTGGATTTCTAAACTGTGGACAATTTAAAAACAACAAACACTTCGATTAGATCAGAACATGACTGGCACTGTGGTAAGTTCACTGTGCATACATGCCTGCTAATGCAATTTGCATTTGAAATACATTTAATGTCCTATACATTGCATTAGTATTGTAACATGCTGCATTCAGATTACTTTCACAAGAGACACGATTGCATGTTTTCACTTTCCATGGTTTCAGGATTATTTTTTGCTGTTTCAACTCTTTTACTCTTGAGTTAGCTTTTTTTTTTTTTTTTAGTAAGAGCGGTCTGTTTGCATACACAGCGATTCAGCATTGGGAGATCAAACATACATACTTACATGGAATCTTCTGAAACGGAGAAATTTCAAAACAACATAAAAAGGACTGATAATCTTTCAAAAATAATGATCAATTCCACTGACTTACTTGTTTAACCCATACAAAACCTTCCCAATGAACAGTATGGACTTCTCCCCTTTCATGCTGGGATATTTAGCATGTCTGAATGCAGCCTGGATCACTTGAGTAGTTTTCTGATTTACTGTAAAATAAAATAATATGTACGCTGTTGTTTGGTGTCTGGGCAGCTTTATCAATTCAAATAATTCTGCAATGTTATTATTATTATGTTTTGGTTTTTTTACAATAATAACATAAAGAGCAAATCATAAAATGCAAAAGACGTTTGGTAACTGGAGCAACACAAGCATACTTACAAACCAAGGCAGCCGGTTTGGTGACTCTGCAAGCGATCCCTGTGGATTTAAAAGGTGATGTGCCAGCGTCACAAGCCAAGGACCCGGTAGCAAGGCACAGCAGCACCATCAGTACCAGCGTAGGGAACATCGTGCCTCAGTGTAAAATACAACTCTGCTCTCTTACCAGCCCTCAACCACAGACTGGTGAACCTTAGTGTTCCTAGAAGTCTGGCTTTATGTAACTGAAAGGGGCAGTACATTGATGCCCTTCCTCTGGAGAAAAACAAACAGGACATGACTCACCTTCCTCTGGCTGTTGTGCAAAGTTCACATTTCCTATCACATTTCCTAATGTTGAAGTTTAACCCTTGCAAATCCGCTGCTCTGGAAAGCACAGGACAAAACCAGCCTTGCTAACTGTATGGGGTTACATTTTGAATTGTAGAAAAGAACTGAATAACAAAAGCAGCAACAGTGATAAGGGTGGGTGACTGTGGTTTCTTTGTCATTTTATGCAGCATTATATAATTGCACACAGTAATAATCATAGTTTTTGCAGTTTGGTATGAGGATTTCAAATGCAATCCTAGTTATTCTAGGTCACCAGGTCGTTGTATACAATTCCCTGCTTGCATCTGGGTTTATACAAGGATAACCAAGGAGACCTGTCATTGCTGTGCAGAAGCTGAGGGAACACAAAGAACAGAGGCTTGAAACATCAATCCACGAGACCGGGAGACCTAGTTTGAAACAACAGTGCTGTATCAAACCTCACGTCTCCCCTGGTGTGCTATGCAGTGGCCTGAAACCTAGTCTGCTGAAACCAGTTTCCTAGCCACAAAGTGACATCATACTGCTAAATCTGAAATGTTGTGTGTAACGGTGTTCTGTACAGGTATCAACAGCACACTGGTAAGGTTTCTCATTACTGTCACTAGGGTAAAACACGCTTTGCTCAGTTTCATTCATCATGTTTAAAACCGTGCGTGGAACACAGAGATTTCTAATGAAGGAAGAAGCTTGCAAGTTGAGAAGGGGAATGATCCACAGTAACCCCGGAGTCACGGTCGGTCACTACGCTGGCAGGAACACAGCAGCCAGGCTGGCCTTCTGCACTGATTGAAACAAAGGAAGTGCCGGAACAGAGGAAACACACAGGCTGCTCCTGCAGACTGGGTTAGAGGGTGAACTTTAAAAAACATTCTGTCTCAAAACTGCTTTTAAAGTATGCTAAAGTTCAAACACATTCATAGATTTAAACATTCATGGCAAAGCTCTGAGCGCTTACAGAGCATCACCACCCTATAGCATACTCCTTCAATATTATATTCTGCATTTACAATGTATTGCTGTATTTCTCTGCCATTCTTGTCATGCTTTTGCTATAGTATTGTGGGACATATTCCCTGAATATGATAATACATGAACATGTATTAGAAATTTAACTGAATTCATTAATGAAACTGTGTGTCTTGAGAAACAGGGCAAACTGCTGTGTCTCAAGAAGGGGGCCTCTTCCTTGCAGACAGACTGAACTATGTGACCTCCTACTGATTAGGTGACTGGCACCTGAACTGGATTAGGCTGAGCGGACAGTTGAATTATGTACAGATAATTCACACGTGCAACAACAATTGTTTTGACGCAAGGGAGACATAAACTAGTGATGTCCCAGTGGAAAAGGACATTAAAACATCAGAGGACTGCGAGTTTAAAAAAAGGCAAGATACACTAATGATCTCATGAAAGTGGTTACTCAGCAGAATGAAAACACTATAAATATCCAAGCAAACCTGAACATGTTGCGCTCCACATCGAATGCTAAACAAGGTGCTGTCACTCTGCTAAGCAAAGCTGCAACCCCGGGACTCTGCCTAAAAACGGAACCAAAACGGGACTCTGCCTAAAAACAGAACCAAGACGAGGAAGCAAGCTGCAAGCGAGTCAACGACCACAAGCAACAAGACTGAGGCTGGAGGACTGCCATAAAACTTAGAGACTGTTATCAGACAAACCAGTTTGGGTCTGCTGGACACCTAAAACCACACTATCCAAAAGAAACTGTGCACTGCTACCTGCGTAGCTAAAAGATTCAGCAAAGAGGACAGAGCGGACGGGCGCTGTTGTGGATCCTATGTACTGGACACTTCAACAGATTGAGTTTCCAAACCAGCGGACCAAAAGTCTAAGCTTCAAGTATAATTCCAGTTACTTTTTCCTTTCATGGAACTAAATTAAATAATTGTAACACATTCACATTGAATTGAACTGTTAATTATTTAGTTTGCACACTTTGCGTGTGAAATAACATTTAGTGAAACTTTTAGATGAAGTAACTAGAAGTAATCTGCCTCATTTTGTTGCATGAATAATTTCTTTGAAAGCATACTTGCCATATCCTTAATCTATATACCATTAATAAGCTTAAAGTGATATATTCTATAATGTGATAAGGTTGTCTGCATCAGCTCAGTTGAGGCTGTGCTTGTATGTGGGCATGTGTTTGTGTGTATGTGAGCAAGTTATTAGCTATGTCACAGCTTGCTTGAGCTGCTGCAGTGGCTGCTTTGTGTGCGAGGAGACAGGCGGTGTCATATTTCAATTGCCTGCTAGCCAGCATGAGTGCAGTGAGAGTTTTTGACTTGTGTTTGGTGCTTAGAGTGTAAGAGATTTACTTTCTGACTTTTCTGATTTCTGTTTAATACCTGTGTCCTTAATAAAATACTACTATTGATTAAACCTTGTGTCTAGCGTGTGTATGTGTGTTCATAGTAAATCCTCGATCTTTGTAACACGTCAATTAAAGAACCCAGATAAACATTAAATGATCAATTATTGAATTGTTCCTACAGTATACCAGTTACTCCAAAGAGATTAACAGTGTAGTCACGCTGCCTTTTTAAATGAAGAGTCTTCATCCTGAGGGTTTTTGCATCTTTCTCAAGTTAACCGGAGCATTGCCAGCAGCTGTGTTCGAACTTTGCTGAGTGATGTAATGATTGCGTGAGTATTGGCTGAGGTCCCTCAGGAAGATGACGCGACATCAAGGGAATTTGCTTGCATAAGATGATTGTAAACTGTAAATAACGAAACACACACTTCACAAGACAAAGCTTTATATATCCTCTTCAGTCACACATTTTTAAAATACATTTTTAGAAATTTTAAAACCGTGTGCGTGAACTCTACGGAGTGCGAAAAGTTGCCTGGCCATGACTTTGGAAAAAAACAGATGGGAAAATAGATACATAGATAGGAAACTTAACATGGTGCAATTGTGCACACAGTGACTGAAGGGGATATAAAACTTTTTAAATTTCAAAAGAATTACCTAATTTCAGCATTACCGTACTGCAAGCGTATTGGAGTATAGATAGGTGGTGTGCTTATTCTTTGTGAATACAGCCCATGTTGAAAAAACAAATACAGGACACAGGATTGATGCAAAATGCACCTTTATTAATTAATAAAGCTTACCACAAACATACTGAATTATTATATCAAGATCGTTCATAACAAAGAGCTGCATATAGGCGACAAACGACAGCGGAGTCGCTGGTAGCAGCTGACTGACGCGAAACAATTACAACAAGAACTGGGACTGCATTGTTTGTGTATATACTAGAGATAGAACAGAGCCCCTTTCACCCAAACCTCTCCAGTGGGTACTGTTAGAAAATAAACAGATACACCTTCAGTTTGGATCAAGGGAGCCTTGCCATGATTACACAGAATATAATACAACTAACAGATCCAGCCTCTTTTCAAAGAAAGAATTTTTACAAAATTTACAGTTAAAGTAATCCTTGGTATAATGTTCCTACATTTACAGTTAATAGTAAGAGAATGTATAGAGAGCACAGCAAAATATCAAGGTTCTGTTTGTTTATTTACGACGTTGAAAGCTTCTGGAATAGAATTGCTGTACCGGTTATCTTTACAACTCTCCGGGTAACAATGTAGAACTGCAGCTCAGCTCCAGTAACATGTTTGAAATGATAAAGACCCCTACAACACTGGCACTGGGGACCCAGCGGTTTCTAATGACCGATTAAACTAGAAGACACTGCAGCAGGTACTGCAGCAAGAGCCCACGCGTTTCTACACTGAAGAGTTACACACAGCGCTCCCACGGTATCTCACAAGTCCGGTTCATTCACAATTTGGCTCTGTTGATAGTACATTGCAAGGCACAAGCAATGTACTGGACTGTAAAAGGGTCGTGTACTTGTACTTTTTATTGTCATTAAGATTGATCAACAAAAGATTTTTGAAGCTTGTTTACGATACTGAAGTGGTGTACCGACAAAAAAAAAAAAAAATTTGAAAAAAGAAATCTTTGCTTTTACAGGGGTATAAATATGGCACAGAGATTTTACGTTTGGTCGAGAACATAAAGTGCAGTGGTGATACTGTACACCAGTATGTATTTCCCAGTGTGCATCTATTTACAGTATATACAGGTATACAATATACAATAAAGGTCTGATTGAAGATATGGGCATCGCTTCAGAGACAGGGTTGTTGTTTGCATGAATAAGAGTAGAAATGGACTGTACTGTGAACTGATGATGCCTTCCTTGGCGTTCAATAGTATCTAACATATAAATGTATATTGCGTCCCCAGAGTCCAGACTGCCTCATCACACATTGAGATCAGGTATAAAAAGGGAGTGGAGGGGGAGCGATAGCCAGCTACATTGGAACCCCTGCCACTTACTGTGCAGTGCTGCCAACTGGTGGAGACGCCAGCGGTGTACATAATCAGCTCGCTGCTCTCCTTGTTAGTTTGCGATCGCTTGAGGTCCTTCGGGTATGAGAGAGGAAAAGAAGGTCTTGAAGAACACCCAGGCTGTGCTGACCACTGAGCGCCTCTCGGGGAGCGTGGCTGGGAGCGGAGCCTCCGCCTGCCCCTGCTCCTGCTCCTGCCCCTCCCCAGACATGTCCTCCTGAGCACAAAAACAAACAAAAAAAACCATTGCGGGGTCAGAAGAGAAAATGAGCTTGCTTCCGACAAGTAGGCAGGGTGGAACGTTCATACAAATCGATAAGCAAACTTTTAGGGATAATAGCAGTCTGAACACAGTAGCACCTTAAACTCTCCCACAGTTACCCAAATCTCTGTACTGCGGTTCGGCATGCAGTGTGTGTGTATGTGTTTGAGGTGGAGCAAAACTGAACCCGTTATCTTTCCACACTGATCATAAAGATTATAAAAGCATGTTTTCATACAGAAGAGAAGTGGTATTGCAGGGAGAGATATTCACTCAGTAAATGTAACGGCTCTTACCGGAGGGTTGTTGCGGTTCTGGTTTTCCTGGTTTTCCTGGTTTTCCTGGTTTTGGATGTCTTCGGCTGCCCGCGCGGGGACTGGATTGTTTGGAACCGGTTGTGCGGGTCTCTGTCTGAATGGAAACCAACCGGCAGTGTACCTGCAAAACACCAAAAAAACAACTAGAATCAGAAGTGTGCAGGTAACAAGTTCAGGTGTGTCACATTAAACTCATAGTAAAACCAGGTGTGGATCAAACTGCTCTGCAATGGGAGTCTTATTTCCATCCTTGGTGTAATTATTTTACTATCATCAATAAAGGTTTTTCACAGCTTCATTCTCTTGCTGCCACCATTTATTCAGTTTCTACCTTGTCAACCAAAAAGTCCTGCAATGTTAACAGCAAAAAGGGCAATTACATTTTGCCCAAACCACTGATCAAAACACATACACCTGACTGTTTAACCCTCTTCAGATTTCAGTTTGCCAGTCTGAAAGACCCCTAGAACCCCAGGAAACGGTTTGTTTTTCTAAGAGAGCAATGCCGATCTTTCTGACACCATTACAAATCACTACAAGAAGCAGGAAAGGTTACGAACACTGGCAGGGTTTAGGAATCTGCAAGACAGACGCCCACATGCAGGGATGGAAATACGACTCCCATTGCATTGCAGTTTGATCCAGTCCTGAGTTTAATGAGACACAGCTGAGCTTGTTACATATACACTGTGGCTAAATCAAGCTGGTATTAAAACCTGGATTGGCTGAAACTGCTATGAAATCGGTTTCGTCCTTCCTTCCCCGAACATGCATTCTTGGATCTAAAGCAGCTGTGCTCATAACACAGCCCCTGGGAACCTTAGGCACACCGTCCCTGCTGCATCCTGGTAAACTTGCTGTTGTCTAACTTACACACTTTAACCAGCCGATGTTTCAGAAGCGTGCATTTGTGACCTACATGCTGAAGGAGTGGTTTGAGTCAGTGTCTTTTGTAATAGGAAAGTGTGTCATCTGCAATGCTTGGAGAATAAAGGGGATAAAAGTATAGCATCTCCCACCCCCCCTCTCCCCGAATTAGTCGTTATTGATCTAAACCGTTAAGATTTTAAAAACGTATCCTTTTAGAAACTACATCAAGAAGCCAGCACTGAGAAACACCACACAGCTGCACAGTGTTTCAGAAGAGCACAGCCCTCTATAAAATATGCTTCTATTAAAAGTCTGTTGCAACAAACACCACATTTGATTGGGTTTTAAAAAGTGAAGGATTTCTAATAAGGAAATCAAAGTGCCTCCGCGTGTTTTCAGTTCTTTGTTTGCTCTGCAGGCAGGTCACATTCCGCTCTCTACCTCACCATAAGTGCCTTATTCATGTTTCAAAACAGGTGTGAGCGGCTCTGTTAAAAGGCCTACCGGGCAAACATGCTTGGAACCACTTAGTAAAAATGAGTGAGAGAGAATTGCTTTGGGATCCTTGTGATGAAAGGAGCTATAGAGATCTGAATTGGACTGGACTCTACTTACAAGTACAGGACCATCAGGGCGCTCATGACCATCACGAAGCGGCTCACGGAGGAGTAGAAGTACAGGATGCTGAGGAAGACGGAGAAGCGCGAGGCGGTGTACAGCCAGTCCAGCCAGTCCCGGTTCAGCTCCTCCTCCTCCTCCATCACCGGCCCGCCCTGGGCGTTCATGCGCAGGTTCTGATTGGCTCCTGGGTTGACGGGCGCGGGCGGCGCGATATTCTGGTTGACGGGGGCCTGGTCAGCCAGGGCGGGGGCGCCGTGGGGCACCACGGGCAGAGACTGGGGGCTGGGGGCCGGAGGGGAGGCGGCTGCAGCTGCAAGAGCAGCCTGGCTGCAATTCAACACAAACAAGCACACTAATAACCTGGATCCCATAGTCACTGTTTTGTACAGAAACAAGGCTGCCCAGCAGACAAGCTCTCTAGCCATATACAGCCCAGTAGTATTTTGTGTTTCTCGATTCTAGTACTGCACTGTGCATTCTGTTAAACAGGTTGTCTACTTACTAATGCATGTAGTACTGTCGTGCATACATCTGCTGGAGCCAGAGAAGCTGCTGTGGGTTGTACATGGAATACGCTGCAAAGCCAGGGTGTGACTGCGGATCTCCTCCTGTGTGCCTGATAGGATACAGAATCCATGTTAGCGTCTGTGACAGCTCGGAAACATTCCAGAATTCTGAACCCAGTGCTCTAGAATCCAAAACCAACACTAGAATACAGGAACTCTACCCTTCCTGAAAATACTGCAGAGCAGAGAGGGCACTGCTGTCTGTTTTATTGAGCCATCCGATGGTATAAAATCACCAAGATCACATTCTCATAAAACCCAATTACAGTTTACTATTCCCAAACCCCTATATTGGCTGAAAAGCTGCCAATATAAAAGAACCTAGACCAAACGAAATGGTTCATAATATAAACATTATTATTTTAATGTAGAATCGCAATTGAAAAAGGTGACTAAAGGGAAGCAGCTATGCAAAATGACGCATTGGGTATTCATTCACTCTGTAACAGCAACATCATATACAGTATCAGTACTGGGCTCCTCACATCGCTGGGTGAGTCCAGGCGGCAGCTCCATGCTGCAGGTTTCCTCGGTGTCTCAATCCGTCTCCTGCAGCTGGAGGGGAGGCAGCTCCTACAGCCTGGCTGGGAGTGCCATGGGCCGAGTCCACACGCGGATTCCTTTCTGTAAGCTGAACAAAAAGCAACAACCACCACATCAAGAGGTGTCACTGCTGTCAGTGATAAACACCGTGGACTTGAGTCACTTCACTGTGGAACTAAATATCTTTCTGTTTAACCAACACCCTTTGAAAAAAGGCTGACCTGTGCAAGTAGTCTGACATCGTACTGGGTGGTTTGGGGTCCCTTGTGATTTAAGCAAAGTTTGAGCACGTAAAAAATAAAATAAATACATTTAAAGAAATGGTATTGTATTAAATGATATCAAAAACACAAAGAATGTTTTGTTTGTTTGTTTTGTTACTTCTTGAGCTCATGACAGTCATGCTACGCTACTTGCCATTCTTGTGTCATACTGCTGTGCATGCAAAATCATGATCTGAAACCAGCCACTTCTATATCTGAATATTACTGCTTTCAGATGCTGCTCTTTATAAAACAACATGATGTAAATTCTGTGGACGGAAACTTCTGCTGCGTATCTCAAACAAACAGGAATTGCAGCACCTGCTGACTAACCAAACAGAACCCTGTTTCATCATCCAATCTCCAAGGGCATGTCTGCTGTGCTCTTTGGAGTTTGTTTTTTTGGTTCTGGCCAACTGTTTATAAAACAAGGAAAGGTTCATGGTATTGGTGTCCTTTCCACACAACCTGGGGAATGCGGCTTGCTGAACAGGTTTTGCGGTGTGGGAGCAACACATCAGCTGTCCGAAAGAACAATGCACTTTCTATCCACCCGAACAGATATGCAAAATGAGTTTGTATTCTATTTCAGTTAAACAAACAAGGTTCACGTTCCAAAAATTTAAACAAACTCTTGTTCTTGGTTTTCAACAGCGTTGCTTTACAGAATCAGTAAATCATTTGTTTTTTTGCATACACCTTATTTGTCATGTTCAATTTTACATTTAAATTTAAAAAGTATGGTTTAGGGGAGATTCAATATTAAATCTTAAAGCTATGCAAGAGGATTGTCAACTTTATAGAACATTTAGAAAGTGCATCAAATACTGGTTTTTGTTTTGCACACAATGTGTATGAACAGGTAAATGTCTCAATACCTTGGCTTGTGTGGGCTGATGCAAATCCAAAGGGGGCTTAAAGCTGCACACCAGGTGAAGAGTAGGCTGTGTGTCCGACTGTGAAAACATTTACAGAAAAAAAAAAAACACAAGGGTCAGATCTCATTCCAGCTCTCTGTTCCACAACGTGCAGAGTTTGGTCCCCGGACATGATTCATTTCTTAGGCAAATGCATCTAGCTGGAATCTTCCCAACGAACGCCCGTTTCAGGTCACAAACGGATAATGCAGCAGATTGTTAATATTATTTATTGTTATAAAATTCACGGAGCAGTAGTGTTCTTTACAGAAAATCTCCCAGCTTACCTTACGAAAGATGTCCTTCATGTGCAGATGGTCTGGCAGCAGTTTCCCTGAATAGATCAGCCTTTGGTCTTTTTCAGGCTAGCAGAGAAACAACACAGGTGTGCAAAGAGAACATCAGATTAATGAGAATGCATTATACTTCCTCAAGGTTGACAGGAAGTAACCAAACTCCCTCACAGGTACATTTGGGTATGGTTGTTTCCTAGAATGCCTGTTTTAACATATAAAGCCTGTCTTGTATTGATTATTGTAAACTATATGGATTTAACACATTGCAAATACCTTTACAGTCTAGGGCCCAAACATGAAGAGGTTTGTACTTAATTTCACTTATATTGACATTTTGAAAAGGTATATTTTGTACTGTAATATTTTGTAACAACTGTAAGTCTGCCAAGACATAAATAATAACAAAACTTAGCCGACACTCAGCGGCGTATACTACTAGTATTGTACACGGGGAAAATAGTCCTTATAAAATACCAAGTTAGATATACGAAATATAGTGCTGTCGGCTTACTACAGTGACTGTAAAAAAAAAATTAGCCCTGAAGTTATGGGTTGGGGGTTTAGATTTATACATGCATGAATGTTAACAACTATTTATATTTAAAACACAAAATGTTACAATATTTACCCAGGAGAGCCTGGATCAAACGTTATCGCTGATCTAAACGCCGGTGCTGTGTTTACGCCAGGCCTTGCTTTGGGTTATATTATGAACTTACCGGGTGGCTGGGGTAGATCCTGGTTAAATGCGTCTTCAGCTCCTTCACGGTCCAGGTCAGCACCACTCCGGGCACGGTCTGATCCCCGAACGCTTGATTCGGGGTTTTGATCGTCAGCGTCAAAGCCTGCTGTTCTCGCTCTGCGAGATTTGGTGGAAGCTCCATTATTTATTTGTTTCTTTGACAGAAAAGTTCACTTCGCCCTTGTTGTGTTTACGTTTTTTTCTTCCAACCAAAAAAGGAGCAGAACAAAATAACCAACGGATTCCAACAAAACAGCGTCTCTTACACAACTGAGTCAATAGTATTTATATATATTTTAAAAATAACTGTAACGTTCAAAGACTCGGTCTTAATTTATAAAACCGAAACCCCACCGTACGTATGTGAAAGTTTCCTATCCAGTCAAAGTACAAAACAGGAAGTTTCGTTAATGTAATCATGTAATCAAAAAAAAAAAAAAAGCATGTTTCTAAAACGCAGTTGGCTGCTTGTGATTGGCTGGACTGTGCGCTTGGTCTGACGTGGAGGTTCTCGATTGCCACGCCTGCGATATCACTGCGTAGCGCTGGGGACTGTCTGGCTGTGAAATGTGATGCAATGTGTGGTAAAAACTGAGCAAACTGAGGCTGCAGTTCATGTCCTGTTGTCTTGTTCTAGGAAGTAGTAAATATAATAAGGTTTCAAAGTGGTATTCGCTTATATTCCACGTTATCAACCCCCACCCCCCGAGGTGTGTGCTTGAGGTAGCATAACCACAAAGTTAATACAGTAAATTAGCTGTCTAATCTCGCATAAGCCGAGGTGCAGTGTTTGGTTGCCCGCACGCCACACATGGTATTGCGCTTTACTGATGAGGTACGTAACGGTAAGGAGTCAAACTACCTAACCCTCCCAACTAACCCTCCCAACTGTTATAATTTATTGCATTTATATAGCGCTTTTTACACAAAAGTATCGCAAAGCACTGTACAGTACATTGCAGAAAAGATGAACAAACCACAATACATTTGTATAGCACCTTAATTGTTTCTTGCAAGTTGCAATTTATATTGAATTATATGGATACATGCCAGCAGACGGGTTAGGAAAAAAGCATTGAAACATTCTTTAAACATATTCTTTAAACATTTAAACATAGGAGGCTGTGTGGTCCAGTGGTTAAAGAACAGGGATTGTAGCCAAGAGGTCCCCGGTTCAAATCCCACCTCAGCCATTGACTCATTGTGTGACCCTGAGCAAGTCCCTTAACCTCCTTGTGCTCCGTCTTTCGGGTGAGACGTAGTTGTAAGTGACTCTGCAGCTGTAAGTCGCCTTGGATAAAGGCGTCTGCTAAGTAAACAAATAATAATAATATTCATTTTAAAGGTAAACCTGGAGGATATTTTATGCCAAAGTTAAAAATAGATGCATGTATATGTGTGTGTGTGTGTTTATTTATTTCTATATTTATTTAATTTTGAGTTGTATTTATTTATTTTTAATTTTGGCATAAAACATCCTCTATAAAAACACAACAGCTATGTTACAAAACTAGCGTAATCGGCGTATCCTTTCTTTAGGTAGACAAATGTGACATTTGCTTGGTTTTTTGTTCCACGCATTTGGACGTTTGAAATAAATTATTTTACTTGAATTGACTTTTATTCATTTTTTTATTGGATCTGATTTTAAAATCTCATCGTAATTCTATTTAGTTCTTGCACCCCAATGGACTGTTAGGTGCATTCATTGTATTTCAATACAATGTAAGTATCTATAATATCCTGTGCTAACAGGGACAGATGTTTAACTCGTGATAAATAATAACTGGTTGTAAAAGCCTGTAAATGAAATGTCGTGGTGCTAAACAGCTCAGTTTAAAACTGTTCTCCTGGTTGTGCCAACTTCCCTTGCACCTTCTGCATTGACATACATACACCCTCTTGCACCTTCTGCATTGACATACATATACCCTTTGGAAAAAGTCACTCTCTTTGAGATCACCCAAGCTTGGCCTCTCTGTTTACAGCTAACATGTACCAATATCTCTTCAGACTAAAAGGTCTGTTTTAATGCTTTGCTGCCCGGAGGCGAGTTTGTGGTTCTCTGTATCAGATACCATAAAGTAATTACTAGACACACACATTAACACACTTCATTAAATACCCACAAGGCAGTGCCCCAGCACCAACAGCACACATTGAAACACACAGGAGGCTTTTTCTGTTCCGTGTGGCCAGCCTCACCTTGCTCAAGCTGTGTGTGTGAATCTGCTTTAACAATGGTAAAGGCTGAAGGTGCAGGTCAGTGCCAGTCACAAGGAGTTGCTTCTTCACACCAGGTGCCTAATTACTTGATTGAAGTCCAATTCTGGTAGGAGCAAAGCTGTGCGCTTCTCTCAATTCAGTAATGACAGGGAGGTCTGTTTTAATAATAATTCTAAACTGTGAAAGATCTTAACAGCGCTGGCCTTATACTGCCTGGGACCTGAAGTAAAGAGAAAGCGTGCAGGTTAGTATGGGACTCGAGCACTGGAAGTGTAAAGCGGCCACGTCCCGAAGAGAGGGATGAATAGAACAGAGCCTCACTAGGTGAGGTAAGAAAAGCGCATGAGCTGCGATAGGATAGAGTGTGGCTGGGGGTCCACTCTGACTCAGTGGTGAGAACCCCCCCCTATTAGAAGGAAGGTAGGTGGATGCCTGAATCTGAGGTCGGGGAAGTGAGATTCACTTGCCTCCAAAGGATGGACCCCCAGCTCTCCGCAAAACACCTGCACGTGAGACAATGACAAAGAACACATGCCGACGCATGACATATACAAAAGACTAGGACAAACAGAGGTGGTTAGGGATTATTGGTAGGTGTGACTGTGTGTGTGCCCGCTGCTCGGTGGGGAGGAAAATAACCCTTTTAGGGGAAAACCTCCGGTAGTCCTGGCGGACTGCAGTCCCCACACCGGGCAGAGGAGGAAGGAAGGCCTGACAGCAGAAGCTTGCAGGTAGGGAGGGAGGATCGGTTCAGCTGACAAAGCTTGGCAATAAGTGAGAAAGAGAGACATGCGGTGTCCGCCGACGGGGATGGGGATAGAGTTATCGAAAAGGACTTTCAGCAGCTTAGGTGTCACCCAATATTTATAATGAAGCTGCAACTGGGGCTGGCTGACGGAACCGCTCTTTGAGCCTAGCTGAAGGCTGGGTAGAAACAAGGTTGGATGGCAGGGCTGGAGCAGGCCAAAACCGAGAGGAGGAGGGTCGGGAGGTCGGACAGCCGGACTGGTGGAGGAGTCATATCCAGAAGGTCTTTCCATTTGTTAGGAGGTAAGCTTGCAGATTTTTTTTTTTTTTTGATATTGAAGGGATCTTAGTAGAGGTTTGAGCAGAGTAACGAGTACACTATCAGTCAGGATTCCGACAACAACGAAAACACTAGACAGCGGGAGTGCAGGGCTTTCATGGGGAATTAAAGACTAATTAGAGATCCCCAGCTACACGCCCTCTGAACAGCGCTATGCTATACATCAATATATGACACAGTTGTCTGTCACGATATACAGCAAGCAACCGTAACATTTATTTATTTTAATAATGTACTTAAATAAACAAACTTTTCCTGCTACAGAGCATTGTTTTTCAGTTTTATTATAAATAAAATAAAACTCTTACCTACAAACTTAATTTTAAAAGAGGAGAATTGAGAAATGCACACAAAGTGGAATTTAATATATTTATATATATATTATGCATACTGTATAAAATTAAATTTAAAATTGCACCACTTTCTTACATATACCGAGCATCAAAAGAAACTTATCACTATTATAACACATTTATTTTTGAAAAAAATAAGGTATATGAATGATCATTCATCCTTGACCATGACACGCTTGAGTGACTATGACTGAAGCATATGCACTTAATCACCTAATTAGTGAGACAGTTGATTGGACACTGGATATGGAGTGATTTCAGCTGTTGAATTGCAAGCTTGAATAAAAGCAATAAAGAAAATCACAGAAAAAAAACAATATGCCACGTCTGTCAAGAGAGCAGCGCCTTCGTGCGATCGGCATGTTGGAGGCTGGACTAGGGCAGCGTACTGTGGCTCGCCGTCTTGGGTGCTCACAGCCAGTGATTTCAAACCTGGCGAGATGGTATAACCAGACACACTCTGTCAATGACCACCAACTGGGTGACCAAGAGTCACAACACCTGCCCGAGATCGACAGATCATTTTGCAGCATCTTCGATTTTTCGATCGTATCTAGTGAATTTTATCCAAATATAAGTGATAAGTTTCTTTTTATGCTCAAATATAAGTGATACGTTTCTTTCGATGCTCAGTATATTTTATTATACAAATGCGATTATTCAAATTGTATTTAAATAAACCACCTACAGCTCTGACCTCTTCTGTACCCTTTCCCCTCATTCAACACTGCTGATAATGCAGCAGATAGCTGTTGCTGTGTAACATCAAAGTCCATTTGCAAGCTGCTGCATTAGCCACCTGAATGTGTAACTGCGGCATGATAATTCACTTCCTATATGAAGAGACACAGAAGTGTCCATCTAGACATCTGCATTTTATTGGAGCATGCATCAGTAGTGTGTGCAGATACAGTAGTTTTCAGGGCGATTCCTCAGTGCTGTAAAATCCTCCAATAAAATTCAGCCTGCCAGCTAAGGGTTTTGATCAAATAGACCAGACAAACGTACCTTGACAAAACGTTCATGTGTCAGTCCAAATTTCATTCAAGTTTTTCTTTTTAATTTAAACAGTTGTATTGTAGTTTCACTTGTACACTTTAAGATTACAGCTCGATGTCACTGTTGCTGCTGTGTTAAGGTAAGGGTGGCTCACTGAATGAGGGTCAGTGCGAGTATGTTGAAGGCATGCTGCAGTGTGACTGTCCGTGTTACTGGCAGTAGAAGGTGAGGACACTCTCCTGGTTTCCTCGGACCAGCATGACCGGGGGTCTCAAATTCTGGGACAGGGTCTCCAGCCAGGCAATGTAGAGGGAGCTGGGGCACTCGCTCCTCCTGCCGATGGGCATGGTCCTGCACAACAAAACATTTTGACTGATTTAAAAATCACGCACGTTACCGTACTCCCATGCAAACAAATATAATGCACACCCATGGAGTCCTGCTGGTGACCCAAGACGATACCATCTTCAAGGGGTCTGATCCTTTTGCACAGTGGTTACGCTGCTTACCACTCGGTTACACAATGGTGTTTTGGTTGGACTGTAAAGTGCAGTGACGTGTTTTTACAATATTTAATACAGTTACAATATATGTGTGTCTCTGCCCTTTCTACTTACATGACGATAAGGGCAGCATCGCGCGAGTAATCCAGCAAGATCTCGTTCAGTCTGACTTGTCGAAGCGACTGCAGGGAAAATGAACAAATATTGGGGCCTTGTTCACAAGACTGTTTCAAGGAATGTTATGTTAAAGCATTCTGATTAATTCAAGTCTGCAGTTCAAAGGGTTTGTTAATTTAATATAATTATACAAAGCACTAAACCTAAGAGAATTCTTTAAAAAAATAATTCTTTAAAAACATTCCTTAAAGTATGGTGATTAAAGAGATACCCTGAAGGTCAAAAAGTGAGTCTAGTTTTCTTGTATTTATTTTCTTCAGTAGTTTTTACCTTTGGCATGTTCTTCTGAATCTCTTCATCTGATATTTTCCAAGGGAAATCCTTTTTTAATTCATTGATTTTGGCTTCATCTTTGAAATCATCATTCAGCTTATATGGACCCAGCAAGTCTTCAAACCTCTTCACACTATACATACACAAAACAGGCACGAAGACACTGCTATCAGAGAAATGCAGAGATGAAACAGTTCTCCAGACATGAATTATATATACCGTATACCCCCACTGACCAACATATATTCCATGACTGAATATATAAATACGGATCATTTATGTAATGCACTTTGAACTTCTACGTTTTAATTACAAATAATAATTCTACTGATAAGAGACCCCTCCTGTCAGGACATTATTGAACTGCAACGCTGTAGTCTTAACAGCTTCATCGGTCCAGATCTTACTTCTCAGGTTGTGGTCTTTGATTGATGTCTGGAAGCACCTGAACGTCATTGAATCCAAGGCGAAATTTACTCAGGAGCGCTATAAACCTGGAACGCAAGGGGAAAGCATTTCTTTTAGGTCTGACAGTCTATAAACAGGCTCTATCTACAAGGACAGGAAGGCTGCAAAGATTGGAGGGCTAAGGTAAGTAAACTGGGCTGGGCTGGGTTGGATTTGGTGAGGGGTGTGGTGCTGCGACGCCAGCATCAGTTGAGCCTTCCTGAGGTGTCGTGGGCTAGTTGATGAAACACCGAAGACGGGAGGTGCCCACCTGATGATTCCTGCGAAGTGCCCCACCAAGCCCATTCCAGACGGTTGCCATGCTGAGACACTATGAGCCCGCACTTTGATTGATCCCTGGAGCCAGCATCGCTGCCGTTGTGTGTGCTGATGCACCAGGGAGGCCGAAAATAGGCTGATCCCTGGAGCCGACATGACACTTCAGCCATCAACAGCGGGCCAATAGGAAGTCCACGTTACCTGGCGGAAAAACACTGAAGGCTCATATATTACAGTGAAGCTACGTCTTGGTTGGTCCCCACCACTAAAATCCAGTTTTATCTTGGTGAAAGCCAAGTCCAATATTAGCATGAAGTAAATAACGGCTACTCTCAAGTAAAGAAAACAGAGAAACAGCAAAAAGCTGTGGAGATGCTGTGCAAGTGGGGCGTTCAACCCCCGCACTCAGAGACACTCACGCTTTCCGCTCCTCGTCCATTCTGTTGAGCTGGCCTGCCACGAACACTCGCACCTTGCAGTTCCTCCAGCGCTTCTTGCGAGTCAGCAGGTAGGGAATGAGGAGAGTCAGACCTGCGGGCAGCAACAAGGGCAGTTTACAGAGGGGACACTGGCCGTCTCCATACAGAACCGTGCAAACACACAGTATGGCTGAGCAATTAGAAACTACTGTAAGTCACGCACGAGAAATCGACCAATCACGGTTTAGGATTTGTAGAAATTCCAGTTCATTTTATGCTGTGTATACAGTAGGTGTGTGATCCAGTGCTTAGATCACATGACAGAATTCTACAGTGTGTCTTTGTGATAGAAGCAGTATGGGCTTGGGTGTTTCCCAGTTGAAGTTTCTTCATTCATACCTCCATCGTCAAACAGCCAGTAAATATCGATTGTCTTCTTGCCCTGCTGAGACTGGAACACAGTGGTGGTTTGCTGCTCGGCAGCTAAGGCCTCTGGATCCACTGAAATGAGAACAAAAGTTTTTTTAGTTACCCATCCTAATTCTGTTTTTAAATACATTATATCACTGGGACTGAAAGCCCCATTCAATTAACTTTTAGCTGAAAAAACCCCCAAAATTTAGGAAATACATAAGCAAATGTGTATTTTTTTTATTTTGATTTAATTCACACATTATCAGTGCTGAATCACAACACAGAAGATCTAACAGATGCGAGACACACTATACCAGGTTCAGGTCTAAGGGACGCTGCTCGCTAAGCCTGGGGATTTCACTTTATTGATACTCACAGGTACCGTTGACGGTGTAAGCTGCTACAGATCCATTGCCATGGCTGTCATCACCAGCCTCAAAGCTGGGGTTAACTGTTCATTGTGGAGACACACATTGTTACTGCTGTGATAAAGCTTAGAAGAGCACAGCAAAGTACAAGCATGAAAACACAACAGACATACATTGCAAGCCCGGAGAGGTATGGCAAATCATTGCAGACTATGGTTAATGCATAATAGAATTATGGAAAAAGCATGGGGAACTGCAGCATTACTGTGCACATTTTATAAGGGAGTGCTGCTAACTGATAAACACAAAGCACAGTCAGTAGTTTCAAATTGCTGAGCACCCAGGCATGAATTTATAGTGTTTTTTCCCCCCCCCAAGAGCTTTTTTCACAGCTCAAGAGTTAACTGAATTACCACTGGTAAATGCACTTATCAGCATGTTAAATGGGGTGAGGTGACCTGTGTCCAGTCTGCTGAGATTACAAAGACTTCCTGCCATTTGCACACGCCCGAAGACTAGTACCTATGGGGCAGGTTCAATTAAAATATCCTTTTTTTTGTACATATTTAGCAAAGTAACTGAATTTTTTGTAAGCGGCCCTCTCCTTAACTCATAACTTACAGTGCGCTTGCATCGTTCTAGATATGTCCAGCCCTTCTTTCATGCGCAATAAACAGATTCCATAATTGAAGTCAAAGGCGTCGCTGGAAAAAGGAAACAAAAGCACAAATAGCGGCAATCAGAGTAGCTGCCCTGTTTGAGAGGTCAGAGGTCAAGTGGAGATTGCTGCTGTGTTCTCTGTTGAACCATCGAGGGACAGCCAAGCGTGTGTGGCTATGGGCCATCTCTTTTTATTCTCTAAAGGTTTTTAAATTTTAAATTTGAATCCACAGTTTCTCCCCCGTACGTTTTTTCTCCCTTACGGAAATGCTTTCACTTACTGGATAATGCCGATGTAGTTTTCCATGTTGCTGGGGTTATCTGATTTCCAGTTGTTTTTAAACCCCATTACCAGAACATTAGGTTTCATTCTTCCAAGACCTGAAGCCTAAGGAGAATACATTAGTCCCCTGTTAGCATAGGAAGCCGAGTTCATTGAATGCCTTCATGTAAAGACGCAGAGAGGCGTGGTTACCTGCATGAGGATTTGAACTCCGCTGCGTAAGTCGTCCGCGACGATGCCGGTGTAGAAGGACTTGCTCTTCCTGTTGTTGAGCCACTTCACATGGCGATCTGCACGGCTCACCTCCGGCATCTTCTGCTTACGAGGGCCCTGCCGTTTAAAACATCTTATTTGTTTTACCGCATTAAGTGCCATTGTTCTCATTTGAGGTCAGGCTACTACTTTGTAATGTTTTGGAGCATTTTTAAATGACTGTATCTACCTGTTTTAATTTTCTCTTGAACTATATTGTTTACAGTGACATACTCTGATTTTGTTAACCGCAAAAGTCTGAACGTAACGCATCAAATGACATAAATACAGCTTGTGCTCTAAAGATCAAATGGATTTGGTGGTACTTATTTGGGATTATTTCCAGTGGATGACTTCATTTACATGTGAAACTATTCCGTCCAGCCTCTTTCTGGGCACCCCCATTGTAATGAATGGATAGGGAGGAATAACCCACTCAAGGATGCTCTGCGTCATGGGTCAGGATTCTGGGAGTGTTCCAGAGATGTGTGACACAACACCTGAAATCCAGAGCGTGAGCAATCCCTTGTCTTGCCTCCAGCACCACCCCAGAGGCTAGTGCTAATTAAGCACCTTCAGTTAATAAGCATAACCCTAATGGAACAACGGCAATAAAACAAACGAGGAAGGCTCACAATGATCACGTTCCCACATGTCATGAGGCTCAGGTTTTTAGTGAAGGTCCCAACAAGGTCCACCATGGCTGGACGGAAACCAGGAGCTCCGGTGAGGACCAAGCACTGCGGCCTGAAGCAAACGGAAAACAAAATGAGCAGAAAAGGAAAACAATAAGTTACTACTATATATATATATATATCCCCTTTGGTCAATTTTGTGTGATCTCTATGGAGTTCGAGAAGTTGCCCGGCCATAACTTTGAAAAAAACTCATATTCATTATGAAATACATACATAGATAGGAAACTTAACATGGTACAATTATGCTTGCAGTGACTGATTATATACAAATATATCTGACATGCAATATATATTTTAGAAAGATCTTATGAAAGACATGAATATTTTACCTGTAGTTTTTAATATGGTCATCCACCTCATTTAGGCCAACAGAGCAGGACAAGGCCCTGTTATATGAACTTGCCTGCACTGAAGAGCCCCAGTTGATCGCTGAAACACACATGAAAGAGTTATTAGAGACCCTGTTCAAACTGCACGGATATCAGATGTGCATCACACCAAGGCATTGTATACTGGGGAGCGATCAGTGTGACCTGCTGCACTCTGCACTGCGCAGATACCTCAGGAGAACCACAGCTGATAGGAAACGAATACAGGAAAATGAAACAGAACGGCGTCGCGTTATACACGGCCCAGTTTAACGGCTGTGATGGAAAGGGTCTGCGTAAAGCAGGAGTGTCCAATCACAGTCCTGGAGGGCCATGTCGCTCCAGGTTTAACAGGTAGCATGAGATACTTAATTACTTCAGGGTCTGGATGGAGGTTTGATTAGTTCAAACAATTTAGAACAGGGTTGGAACAAAGACCTGGAGTGGAAGGGCCAGCTTTGGCCACCCTGGTGCAAGAGGGTACCTGGTCTCGTGTAGAGCACGTAACCCAGCAGAAAGATGACGATCCCGATGGCGATCAGAGCGGCCCACCAGGTGAGCAGGAACATGATCACCACGGAGATGATGGCTCCCAGCAGCGACGCCCACTTGCTGTAGTATTTAAATGACGGCCTCCAGCCTGCAGGGACACAGCTGTTACACACAGTACAGAACAGGGCTGTGCAGACGTACGGGATGAACAGGGATCATGAGCATACATACCCGGGGAGTTTGTGATGGAAGCGTGGAAGCAGCTGAAGTTGATAAGAGCGTACGAGCACAGGAAGAAATTGGAGATGATGGGAGCAATAGTGTTCAGTTCAGCTGCATGAAGAAAGAGAAAACAGCTCTTCATGAGAAGCAATCCAAATAAGGGACGAGGGATCATCGACTGGAATGAACAGATATGAACTGGCTTAAGGTATCTTATTGAATTCATTGACACATTTCGTGAAATTCAACCTTTACTTAGTAATTATTGAAATATGTATAAGTTCTTTACTCCAGCCTTGTTATAAATGGTTTACTAGTAGTCAATAATTTATTCTAGATAATCAGCCTGGAGGGGAACGGCTCTCTAGAATAAGAGGCTTCCTCATCCTAATTAATCCCATGTCTGTGTCATGTACAACCCTGCCAGACTTCTAGGAAAAATCCAGCATGATTCACATATGGGGATTGCACCTCACATCTGCAGCTTCAGAGAGGCTGTATCTAAAGAGCCAGGCTCCCCTTGCACAGCACACAGACACATCTTTATATTACTCAATGCCAGCCTGCTAATCTCCTTCACACATTAATCACAGCCAGCCAGGTGAGAGACCCGCTTACCAATCAGAATGAAGCCGACAGCGATGACGTAGGTCAGCATGTATCCCCTGATTGGTTCGTCGTTCTTTCCATAACCTTTTCCGAAGAACCCGATCAAAGGGTAAAGGTTATCTTTGCAAAGGCACTTGGGGCAGAGAAATAAAAAAAAAAATGTTAAAAGCGTTTTTTTAAAAAAACATTTCCTAAATGTTGCAAAGCCTCACTCCAGGTGCTGTGACATCCGTTGCAAGGTGATCTTACCTGGAAGACCTTGGGTGCTGATACGAGGCAGGCCAGCGCAGAGGAGAGGGTCGCCCCAAAGATGCCAGCTGTGATCAGGGGGGCAAACCCAGACACCATGCTTATGGTCTGGAGGGCAAACAAAAAGAATATAAAGGATTGCTTTCTGAACAAGTCCTCACTTGAACCCCAGGCCTGCACACTTTATTGATGGTTTTTCATTGAGACGCTCACTGTTACCCGAAGAGATCTAGAATGACTGCATCTATCACTAAACCTGCCCGTCTCGTTCTTAGTTTTCCTCTATCTGAAATACTCCAATCTAGAGCATTTCAGCACCGGATTAAATGGGTCAGCGGCGACAGGGCTGGGTTTGAGCTGGTCAACTGCAAATAAACACTCCAAATAAAAACTCAAAGACCAATGCAGGTACCTGATAGTAGTTGAGTAGACCGTGCTGGCAGTTATGATTCTTCGCACATTCTGTGAAATTCCATCCATAACTGCAGTCAAGCCCCTCACAGCCAATAGGGGGCATCTCAATGGTGTCGTTTATATTCCCAGAGGCATCCCTGAGCACACAGGAGCCTGGAAACACGGGTTCAAACCAAGCAGAGCGTCATTTACAAATTGGGAGAGCAGATCACTGCCCAGACAGTTCCTAGTTGTTGGTGTGAATGTTATTCAGTCGAATGGATTATTTGATAACAAATGACAGTGCACTCTCCTGAAGAGCAGAGACGCAACTCACCAATGGTAGCAGAAATCACAAGGTATGATATTGTCGTCCAGAAAATAGCCAGCATTGTCCCTCTGGGGATTGCAACAGCCGGGTCCTGTCATATCAACAACAGAGGGAAAGGATTCTGTTAAACACCCTACAGTAAAACAGAGTGGGTTTGTTCTTTTTACACAGATTTAGAAGCCTACTTCTGGGTTTGGTGCTGCTATTTTGGAATTCTATGTAACAACTGAGTAACTACCAACCCCCAGCTGCTGGTTTTCCTAAGATGTTTGATGTTTGTAAATACAGTAAAGTGTTCTGCAAATTAAGGTGGCTTCACTGTCCTTCACTAGCCCTCCATATAATATAAGGGGTCTACCTTACCCTCAGATCCCCTGAGATGTTGGCTCCAGCCAGGATTCCAGTGGCCGAGGGGAAGAATATGGAAAACATTCCAAAGAAACTTCCATCGGGACCTCTCCAATCTGGCACAAAGTTTTCTGAAAAAATTCCAGCTGAAAAAGATTTAGAACAAATAAAAAATGAATAAATTAGGAATAAAACATGGGCAACGCTTTTTTTTAGGCTAGAGTGTCATCAATAAGTTTTTTTTTTAATTAATATGCAATTAACCATCTGCTGAGGTTTTGTTCCATGTTAATAACCAGTCAATAGATATGCCATGCATGTGTGTGTCTATCATTAGACAGCCATTGGAGCTCATATTTCATATGCATGTTGAGTATGGCTTTTGAGGCTAGTTTCCTGCTCCAGTAAAAAAAACAACATGCTATGCACTATACATCTGTGTATATAAATCAAAGAATCTATAGAAATTCTATAGAAATTCTATAGAACTTTGAATGAGGTCAAGTGGTGGTTGTTATAGAAATCCTACAGAAGAACAAAATATAAATTGATTATGTACAGTCAACATTATTAATAAATGCACAGCTAAGGTGAGTAGTGTAATTGCAGGCTGTTGCCTGGATCAATGCTGCATTCTGCGTGCACTTTGCTCCCGCAGTGCATGAATTCACACGGGTCGTTCTATCTGCTACACAGCAGATCAATGAATCTTGTAAGGCTCACCCTGGTAGCTGAAGAATCCCTTGGACTGCTTTTCCGGGGTGGCGGGGATGATGGTCCCCACAATGTAGTTTACAAAAGAAATCATGATAACGAAGAAGAACAGAACCTGGGCCTGCCAACGCAAAGGTGTCACAAATTCAAACAACTGCCTATTTATAAATGCAGAAATGTATGCAATCAAGGGAACACATGAGAGTGTGGGTGTTTGTTTTCTGTTGGTATAAACTTTATTCAGTCCGAGGAATTATTTGATAATAATATGTGGATTAAGCAAACCGCTTGCTCTGTTACACGGTAATGGATCTCCTCCTCGCGGCTGATGAGTTTATAATACTGACGTCCAGCCCTGTCCAGCCATGTCCAGACCTTTCCATTCAATTGGACTGAGATGCCAATTCATTTCAAGTTTGTCTTAACGGCTAAAATTAATGCCGTCTAATTTTTTTTTTTTTTAAATCTCTTAAATAAAAGAGGCCATGGATATACTGTGAATGGATTTCACTGTAAACTATATTACCTTTGCCTCCCATTCCATACCCGCCAGTGAAATTCCAAGCAGAATGGTCACTGTGATCACTCCGATAATCCTGATGTCATTAGTGGGGTCTACCATTGTGGAATCATATTCCTGGGTAAAATAAGAAAAACATCGGAATAATGAACTGGACATCACTGAATGCATTGCCTTTTTAAAACAAATGTTTTACTTTTTCATGTACTGTGGAAAACTGTCATGCTGTACCATGCCTTTTTCAACTATTCACTCCAGATTATTTTTTTTTTTAATCATGATTCTGTATATCTCTGTAAAACAGTTTCCTGGGAGTTTGATTAGGCTTGTGAATAACCTAAGGAAACAAATAATGGCTCGATTAAAAGCAGGTCTCACCCTCAAGAGATCCCGCACGGTCTCCGCAAAGCCCACCGTGTGCATCGCCACGGCCACTGCATTGGCAAAGGCAAAAATGAGACCAATCGAGCCCCCCAGCTCCGGCCCCAGACTCCTCGAGATCAGGAAATACGTTCCACCTGAAAGGTGATGGAAGACAAGCTGCTTCAAAGAGGTGCAGACAGCACTTACACAGGGGGATTAGAAAATGCACCACAGCATTCTAATCACCCTGTAACTGCAGCCTCGCTTCAGTCTCTCTGCAGGTGAAACAGTTTGCAGTTTACATAATATACACAAAACACAGCTCGTTACATTTACTAAAACACAACTCTTTTTTAAACCCCCTACTCACTGCTTACAGTGTGACCCTTATAATGGTTATACTGTATAACTTATATTAACAGCCTCCTGTAGTCCCCCCCCTCTCTCTCTCTCCCTCTCTCTCTCTCTCTCTCTCTCTCTCTCTTTCTCTCTCTCTCTCTCTCTATATATATATATTGACGATGATATAGAAAGCTCTACCCACCTCCTTTTACTTTCCCGTTGGTAGCGATGGCCGACGTTGATAAGCCTGTTATCCCGGTGATGCTGGAGGACAGCAGCACGATGACCCAGGTCAATCCTGAAAGGCGACAGATTCATGCGAGCGGTTAACGTGCCATGGGTTCTAGAAAGGTCATTATTCCTGCGAACAACACTCAGTAGCACTTGAGAAGATTTAGCGCGCCTGCCCAAGTAATATTATGCTTGCTACTACAGTAGTAATGTTATTGCTACTAGTATTATACCCGCGAACCTTTTTAAACACAAAGACGAATCCACGTGCACATCGCCGTTGTTCTTAAGCATGATGGCACACTAAACTATGTTAACACACGAGTTACAGCATAAGATAGTTAATACGGATGTATTTTATATGTATATTATACTCAATAATATAGTGAAACCCACACACCGATTCCTGCTTGACCAGTGATCCACGGCAACCGCAAGTATAGAATGACTCCCCAGATATTGAGCATACAGCGGATCTGAATAAGAAAGACAAATACATTTAAACAAACAAACAAACAAACACAAACCTGCAATCCTTGCAGGCTTTGTGAACAGTATTTATTTATTGATTTAAAAGGAGAATTTCTAGAGAATGCACGCAGATCAACTTCTATTTAATGGATTTTATTAAAAAAATAATAATAATAATAATAATAATAATAATAATAATAATAATAATAATAATAATAATGCGTTTTACCATGACTCCCTTCACCCAGCCGAATCTGACCGGCTCTCCCAGAGGTTTATCGGCACTTTCCCCCTCTTTGACGGCCTCTCCTCCCTCGGCATCGTCCGCAGCGTCATACATCTTGGGCGGCTGAAACCCATCCGGCTGAAGAGCAGAAACAGGGCGAGAATGCAACTTTAAAGTGACTTGACAGTAAACTCGCGGTGAAAAGGGTAATGCCAGCTGTGCCCAGCAGTGGTGTCTGCTGCAGAGCGGAGGTGAGCTGGTTTTGAGCAGGTCGTACTGGGACTATGACTATCGGTTCTAATTCCCAACACTTACTGTAGCCTGTCATTAAATCACCACCAGAGTGGTACCGCAGGGCATGTATAGTGCGTGTATTTAGGGTTAAGCAAGATGTTTACAAATGCAATACAAAGTCTAACGAAAGCTAAGGGAACACAAAGCCCCTTTTTTAGGAACAGGGGCTTGAAATGGTTCCAGGAGACCGGAAGACCTAGTCTGAGGCAACCTTGCTGTATCAAACCCCAAGTCTCCCCTGGTGTGCCGTGCAGGGGCCTGAAACCTAGTCTCCTGAAACCACGTTCCAAGCCACAAAGTGACTCCGTGTTCCAGCTGCTTTAGATGCGTGTTTAACAAAAGGAAGACGAAAAAAGTTGTCTTCATCACCGACCTCGTATATGAAAGTATGCAGCTGAGCGAGCGAAGGTCTGTGGCAGCGATTCACACCCTTGACCATGGTGTTGGCATAGTGGTCATACTGGGGCACCGCGTCCAGGGTATTGTAGCCGAAGGTGTTCGTTTGGGTACTGCTGTTCTTGTCCCAGGTGTCAGCGGCGCCGAGTTCAGGCGTCCCAAAGCGGTACCTGGAGCTGTCCTCGGTCCCCATGAGTTTATTGATAGTAAAGCTGCTGTGCCCAAACTGCGCGTCCACCGTAACTTCGTGCGACGGGAGGTCTGCCATGCCGGCTTTCAGCGACGATAGAGTGGAATGGTAAACTATTACAATACCTGGTCGTTTTATACAGCGGTAAACCGGCAGGTACTGGTGCGCACAGACCCCTTATTACCATTCTTACAAGACAGTGCCCCGCGGTTAGATTTGATAAGATTTCCATGTAAGATAAAAAATAAAAAACTACCCCCTTAAGGTATGTAAGTACCTGTACTGTGCAAATTGCAGTCACACGTTAATTGTGTTCTGAGATTTTAACTTAGATACCGCGTCTTCGATTAGAGGTCACAAGACAGGTTTCTGCAGTTCGGTGCAGTGTTGGCAGTGCGTAACTGCACACGGTTCTCACAGGTTTTTGTTATTTGGTCATTAAAGCGTCATAATTAAAAAATAATCTCAGGGGTCGACTCTTAAAATGTACCAGAACCCCCCCAGCATAGTGTCTACATATTAAAACGAATTATCACTCTATGACAATATCGTTCTTTGTGTGGGGTATAGTTTTCAAGCCGTTTTCCATTGTTTTAAAAGAAATGTAACAAATTCCTATATACTTTAGTGCGCCTGTTTATGTATGTATTCATTTGTAACATATGCACCGACTGTGTTACATAAACGCAACGCAGTAGCCATATGGTGCATTTATGTTTATTGAAAAAAAATAGGCGAGAATGGGGACAGTTGTAACATTTTTTTTTACCTTTCTCTCCATTACGCACATATGATTTGAGCTAGTTTGACCAGACTTTGATACAAACAACTTACTTCTGTCCTCTGCCAATCCCCATAGTTATCCTGTTTTAAGAGCTGATATACATACTGCAAGAGGGCTTGAAATGTAAGGTGTTCCATGGCCAGGGTCAGATGTTTTTATTTAACTCAAAAAATGAATATCTTTATTAAAAAATAAAAATGTTCACATAAGGCATTTTTGTTGTTGTTGTCCTACTTTTAAATTTATTTTAACATCCATAAAATGATAGGCTTTATCAAACAAGAATATGTCAGTATTATGATATATGAACCAGAGACCTGTGTTACAACTGTCCCGGGTCTCCCCGACTGTTTTTCAGTAACACTCCATGAACCGTGTCGCTGTTGATAGCGGCGGGTGTCGTTGCTGTAATGTGAACTGTGAAACAGGTTCCAGTCCAGTTGAAAGACGCCCCGAAGCCCTCTATAAAACCCATTCGATTTTCATTAGCCCTGTCATGCGCTTTTGACTTACTCGCCTGAACGCATCCAACCGTCTCCGCTTCCAGTTCCGCGGAGTCATTGTGTTTTTTTTTTTTTTTTTATCTAATTCACAATCCTGCCCTCGTGCTGAACTACGCAGAGGCTGCCAGGGGTTGCGTACATTTTGAGATACACTGTACAGCATTTTAAAAATAACTTTAGAGTCAAATTACAGTTAAAATAAAATCCAGCCAAATATCTCAGCATCTTGAGACGATATATCAGATGTGGCCAGGTGCCAAAAACCAACCAGTTGGACGAGTTTCTAGTGGCAACAGTTAACAATTAATTTGACTGCATCAGCTGCCCAGCTTGAGTGACAACATTCATTCTTCTGCACTAAAGCAGGGGCGTTTAATTATTTGAAAATAAGCAAACCCTATAGAGTCATTAAACATGTATTAAATCATTGGGAGCTGTTTCACTGCAGTCCGTTTCATTTCACCATAAACGTTGCGGGCAGTTTGAAATGGTTTTCATAATTGGATATAGTGTAGTGTACATTTTGATCTGCTCTTGTATGTAACATTTGCATTGTGTTAATTGATTATATATACACACACACACACACACACATTCCCTTACCGTTTTAATCCCTGGTTTATGTGTCACACAGATACGTTGCTGTTTGTTACTTTTCCAATGAGGTGCACGAAACGGGGTTTAACATTTACTGACAGGTTGTATCTCCTCATCCGGATTGTCAGTTTCCTCCTCGTGATGCTCGAATCACTCTCAAATGTATTTTAAGAAGAACCCGTTTGAACAAGCAGCGCTCAATTTCCTGTGTATCTTAAGCGGTTCAGAATACAATTACATTAAAGTTAAGATATTCCTGTAACTGTACCGTGGTCTGCAAAGACAATTGCATCAACCAAAACACCACACGCATACACATCATTTGCGCAGATTTATTTTTTTTATTTAAAAAAATGTTTTCAAAGTTGGAAATGAGTGAACATAACACTTTGTATTGTTTTAAGTGTTGACAGTCTCCAGGTGTCCAGGGTTTCCAGCCCTCTGATGATGCTAACGGTATGATGCGACCCTGGTGTTGTGAAATAGCCGGACTCTAGCAGGTGTGTTTCGGCGGCCTGATTCACAACACCAGCTGCGGCAACTATACCTAGTCTCGGTCTCTCTGTGTCCAGTGCAATCCTCCGGACAGACTGCGGCAAGGTGGAGTCGTCCAGAAATGAAAACCCTCAACCATAAAATCCGTAGAAATTAAAATACATTTCTTAGTCCAATCTATACATTGCAAAACCATTTCTATATCCCCGTTCTGTCACCGCGTGTTTAATTGTAACACGTTATGTTTGCTATCTATGTATGTATTCTATAATGCAGTTTTGTTTTCTCACAGCTTTGGCACGGAACTTCTGGAACTCTACAAAAACTGGGTTAAATTTCTAAATTAAAGTATAATCGTGACCTCATGATAACGCATGGGCGGATCCGGGGTCCGGACCCCCACCCCCTTTCTTTAAAAATGTCACAATATTGTTTACTTTAAGTGTATGTTCAGTATCAGGTATCCCCCCCTTCATAACAGTCTTGACCCCCCTCCCCTTCATGAAAGTCTTGACCCCCCCTCATAAAAGTATGCACCCGCCTCTGTAACTGTACGTGTTTGGCCTTCTATAAACCAAACTGTTGCGCTTCTTCAGTTTATCAGGTATGTCCTGTACGTAAAAAACTAGGAGGTTGGACAAAACTCTCATATTACAGAAACGCCACCTGCTGGTAAAAGAGCCGAACAACAAGATTAAAAACTGACTTAGAATTTAATTTGTATTTGTATTTGATATTGAAGATAAATCTTTGGATTCTATTTCTTGTTTTAACCAACACTGGAAACATAAAGACCGGTCTTAGGAGAGTAATCCAAGCAAGGAACTGTGGAATAAAATTCAAGTTAGAAGGAAACTTTTAGCAAGAAAAAAAAAATGCAGACAAACATCCAATTAGATTTGTCAGAAAAAAAATGTTAAAGTATGTCCCAGGAGAGAGAATGAGGAAATCAAACAAGAGCAGGAAAACCAGCAGGGGGATTTCTAACGCGTCTCCCTCGTTAATGCACAGCTCGTTCATTCTCTAACCAGTTACAAGATCAAAAGAACACAGAACACTTCATAATTGCTTGAGAACAGGATTGTTTCAATATTATTTAGCCTCCAGGGCCAGGCTTTTGAAACACCTTGTACAAGCACTCCAGCCATTAGAATCACAGCTGTTACACTGAAGCTGAAGCTGAAATTGGATCCTGTGGGATATTTGAGATGCTTTGTAAATGAAAAGAAAGTTTGTACAGTAACAAGGGTCTAAATCATTGCAGAACAGCTTCCAAGTATTGAAAGAGTGTAAGGAAAATGAATTGGCGGGGGGGGGGGGGGGGGGGGGGGAATCCAGGGACATAACAGTAAGACAGGTGGTCGAGATCCATCAGAAAAGCCCCCAGACTGATCTAGACAGAAGGTCAAGGATTGATACGTTGGCCCCTGGACTTGGACTGACTGGGCAAACATGGTTCGGTACCAGACCGGTTCAGGTGCTGTCTGCAAACCTAATCCAAGAGTCCAGCAGTCTTGTCTTGGTATGTGGGTCAATTCATGTATGTAAATCTGCGTTTCCACTGCCATTCTCGAGGTGCATGTCGTTTCAATGATTGCCCTATCATGGTTTTAGCGAGAATGGTTAGTTTGAAAGCATTCTGGGAAAAGCAGGTAGAACAGGATTGGGCTCTAAATAGGAAAATACATAATTGTTGGGGTGCTGGGAAGTGGACCAGAGACCTTAAACTTTTGGACCACCACAATGTCACCCCCCTCTGGAAACAAATAAATACACGTTTTGCAGAATTATTTGAAATATTTACAGAATCCTAAATCATCTACGAATGAATGTATTACTGTTTCTTTTCTCAGGAGAAGCAGACTCCCAAAGGAATGCCCTGAAAGACATTCCCACTTCCTTTCTGTTCACTTCTCTGCTCAGTCTCATCATCACCACCCTGTCAATCCTCCTTGCTCTTAAAGAATCTCTCAGGTCTGCTCATCTTTCTTGCTGTGCTGGAGCCGCGCTTTCACTTTTAAAGAAAGCAGCAAGATCAATAACTGTGCAAGCCCCTGGGCTTCCACACTACAATAGAGTCCTGTATCTCACTGATCTCAAGTTATAAAAAGAGAAGGGATGAGATGCAAGTGAACACAATGCCTGCTCTTTCTCCATAATGCTTTACTTCTGTATTGTGGAGATGATTCGTAGCACATCACTATTGTAGACATGGGTCCGAGGTCAAACTGCACTTAGGCCAGTATGGTATAATGCACGGATTAACCCTTTAAGGTGCAAGGGACATCTATGTCCCACAAATAAAATGATTCTTACTTTCTATTTTTGCAGCGAGGTGCACGAAACAAGGTTTAAAATGTACTGACAGGCTGGATCTGGTCGTCCAAACTGCCAGTTTCCTCCTCCTGATACTCAAGTCCCTCTCAAACGTATTTAAGAAACCGTTTGCACAACAAGCGCTCAATCCCTTCTTAAAGGGGTTAAACATACAGTTATCACGGCAAGAGGAAAAAAAAAAAAAAAAAAAAGGTTTTCTTTTTAAAATAGTGTTAACGTTCTATATGAAGGCAAATAAAAATAAATGCAACAAATGCTTATAATATAATAACAATAACACAAATAAAAACGAATCAAATAATAAGCATTCATTATTTCGGATATTTCCATTTCAGAGGCCGTCTCAAATATATTCGATAATGACACAGAAGACTTTGGTGCTCTTAATATAATGGCGATGATAGGACACAGACTACGACTTCTTCCTCCAAAGAAAATGAAACTGCTTTGAAAGACAGCACAACATAAAACCACCACAATTAAATAAAACAAAAACTCTATCACAAAAATAAGTAAATAATAAAAAAAAATTAAAAAAAGACAAATGCAAATACAAAAAAAATCGAAATAATAAACCGTGAAACAAAAACATGAACCCTAAATGGATTTTTATTTCAACAGTAGATAATACATGTAGGAAACTTGATCGACGGGACTAATTTGTGACCGCAGGGCTGAAGCCCATGCTAGTTCATGAGCACCTCCATCTGCACCAGTCGAGCGTTGGTGTCCCCCGCCATGCGGTACGGAATCATACCCGCAAACGTGATCAGAGCACGGGCTTGGGTTCGAAGTTGCTGGCAAAGAGAAACAAACAGATACAAAAAAATAATAATAATAATAATAATTATTAATTTGAATAATTCTGTTTTGCAGACACTGGTGTAGATGCAATACCCAACCCAACCCAACCAGATAATGTCCTGAAATATCATGGGTGAATGAACACACAACCTCAAAATGGCAGTTTTTTGTTGGACTAGTTAGTAAGCATGGTAAATAATGATCTCTAAGCAAAGACAGCTACAGATAATAGGGCAGTAAAGGAATTCAATATTAGGAACATGTCGATGGTTTAAAGAAAGACACAAATGGAAGGAAATACAGAAAGAAAGGTAACATGCTTACAGAGTCCCTGTCCTCCAGTGCTCTTTGGGGTCGTGCAGGGGATGCTGGGGTCGTGCCCTTTAACCTCTTGTACTGAGTGAACAGAATATTCATGGTGGCCAGGAGCACTTCGGATAAGTTATGTCTGACCTGTATGAAAAGACAATAGCGTTCAATGTCCTCGATGCCTTTTTACAATAAACCACAATGGCAGCGTTTGCTCTGGGAGGCGTGTGTTTCATGCAAGAATCCGACTGAAAGCTTCCCCCTCCTTTGCACTGAACTTGTCTTGTGTACAATCCCGTCTAACAGTGCAAAGCCTGGACGTGGACAATTAAAATGCTCAGGCATAAAAACAAGGGCAGCTTTCATTCTGCAGACATCCCGTTCTGCTAAAATGCATGTTCTTTTGATTGCATTTTCACCGTGACTGTAGTGCTGTTTTAGAGTATCAGCAATGTAACTAATAAAGGGTCTTACTTCATCACTGAAGTTTATGAAGGCAGCGACCCTCTCCTCCACACTGTCTTGGCTGAGTGGAACCAACTTCAGACGCTCCATCACCTGGAATTAACACAGAAAAAACAACACAAACTTTCTTTAGCTGTTGAAGTAAGGATGCTGTATTACTTGCTTTGGAATTCTTTCAAAGTTTCCCTTTTAAAATCACAGAATAAGTGATAGGAGCTAATTATTAATTGTCCATCAATAAAAAAGCACCATCGTATCAACATACTCCTGTCATACTTACGTCATACGCTCGGTCCACATGAGCAGCGTGGTACTCGTCAAAAAAAGTTATAAGGTCCAGTAGAAGAAAGAAAGTGCTGTCAACCGACTTTTCTGCAGAAATGCCCTGCGTTCTATACCTGCAAAGCAACACACACGTTTATAGCAGGGATTGAAGCAACAGCCTTCTGCTCCACTTGAGTGCATTACAGAAACTAACTTCAACCCCAGAAGCACATTATTGACAGTCATGCAAAGCCAGCAGCAAAACACAGCGTCTTGCAGTCAAGTGACAAATTGCTTTGGTGGAAAAGCCCTCCAGTTTATGCAGACGTGGTGGACAGGAAATCAATACTCACCGTTCTGCAATGGCGAGGGCCATGTTCTTCAGCCTCTCTTTGTTGGACTGAGGAGCACTGACCTGTGAGACCACAGGACTGAGCAGCTTGTTCATCAGCCCCATTACCTTGTCTGGATTCTAAATGCAGGAAGGACAAGACAACCAAATAAAAGAAAACAATCCTAAAAGGAGGATGGCCAAGCTAATGGGGTATTTTTTAAACTATTTGCAATCTGGTATTTCAACAGTTGCTTATAGATATACTGTTCATACTAAAATAAACACTATTATGAATTACACAGTTTTGTATTGGTTGTCCTCATTTGAATTTGTGTTTTTTTGTATTATATACCCCCTTGTCACACAGGTCTCCCTTGAAAAAAGAGATTTGAATCTCAATCAGAGTTTTCTGGTTAAATGAATACAATCTAAATAAAAAAAGCCTCCTTTACCTTTGCAAGTTCATATAGTTTAACAGCTTCTTCAAATAATCCTTTGTTCTCTGCCTCCCGAGCAACTGTGCTGATGATGGCCCGCGTGTCTCCAGCGAACTTATCAATTACTCCAGGCTAGCAGGATTTAAGGAGAGGGGAGGGGGTTGTAAAAATGACATTAAATGCATTAAAAAAAACTGTGTTTTAAATAAAATAGATATTTGTCTGCACTTTACCTTTCTGCTGCCATCTTTTTCAAGTCTCCCAAGAAGCATGTCAAACTGTAACAAAAAAGAGAAAAAAAAATCAAAAGAAATCCATCCAACAATGTTACATTATTTAAACTTCAGCGATTGAATGCCCCTTTTCTGCAGGTCACTGAGCAATCAGAGAGGTCACTTCCTTTCTTCCTTCCCAGCAATTGCTTTCAGTTTATATCATCTTAAACAGCGTTTGAACCGGACAAATGCCTGGATGTCTTATTGTTTGGTCTTGTTTTACAGGCCTTGTTACATTTTAATATCATACAGAGTCCATACCTCTCCGCTTTCAATGACAAGCTCACTAACACATCGCATGAACATGTTCTCTCCTTGGCTGTCTTTCTCGTTTCTGGAAGAAGCAGACAGGAAAGATTAGAGGAAATTAAAAACTCCCAACACCTTTAATATTCTAAATAGATCTCAAGAAAAAAAAAAAAATCATTTACCTTAGAAAATAAAAGTACTGAAGCGCTTCTCTTGGGTCGGTCGACTCAAACTTTCTTGTGTACAACATCAACAGGCGGATGAAATTTAATCTTCTTATCATTGGGGGATCCACAGGCTCCTGACTCACTGGAGAAGTAAACCAGGGATGGAAATAAGACTCCCATTGCAAAGCAGGTTTGATCCATTCCTGGTTTTACTAGAAGTTTACTAAGGAGACAAGCCCAAGCTTGCTTCCTACACACTGTGGCTCACCAAGCTTGTATAACCTGGAATGGATGAACCTGCCGTGGAAAAGGAGTCTTCTTTCCACCCCTGCAAACACAGCCCACCCCTGGTATCAGTAATTACACTAAAGAGGAGGAGGCTGGCTTTCATTTTAAAACACAGTGAAACCTGAATTAACTGAAAGTCAAAGGGACTGAGCATTTCAGTCTGCTTAAGACAGGTGACATTTACTTGTAATTTAATAAAAAATAAAAAAATAAAAAATAAATGAGCTTTCTGATAAGTGTATTTGACCACATGGTTCAAGGAACCATTAGTACAGGTTTCAGTGCACTCAACAGTTAAGATGTGCTCCAAAACACTGCATTGCAACCTCAAGGTTGTCCTTGCACAGGAGATTAAAGACTCACATCGCTTACATCTCTGGGAGATCAAATATAATCTTAAGGCTAGCTTTACAGTCTTAAGTGTGAAAGGCTAGCTTTATAAAAACTGTTAGGAAAGGGCTGTATTAATCCACCTGCCCTATTTTTTTAATAGTATTAAGATTTATTATAGAAATCATTAACCTTTAAGTACGTCCTGTGTACCAGATTGTAACCACCAACTTGTCATCCTCCAACACTGCCCTCTAGTGGATGTGAGAAATACCACGGCTATTCCATGCAGCAATTCTTATTTATGTCTGCAGGGGGTCAGGCGAATGGTTGCACTGTACTTGGAGTTGACCTGATTCTGAGAGCTCTACCGAGGCCAGAGGAGAGCTTTTAACTGCTGAGTTTGCTCTTTGATAGGAAGGTCAAGCTGGAGCTGCTGACCGCAGCCTTTCATTAAAACCCAATTACAATAACTCTTGTTATAAATGTGTGCAATGACACAGGCAGGGGCAGGTTAGGTAAAGACTGTACTCACAGAGACGTGTGCTGTGGCCAGAGGACATCAGGAGGAGTCTGAGCTCGTAGAGCACCAGGGCCACGTGCACAGCGTGGCTGCGCAGCCGCTCGATGCGGAACAGGAAGGCGACGGCCGCCTCAAACTGAGCCGTCAGGAACAGCACCTGGAAATACAGGTAGGGCTGCTGACCGGCAGCGAAGTGCGACTCTCCTGAACACAAACATTAAAAAAAGAAGAGGCAGTGTTAGACACCAGCAGATACACCAAACAGCACGGCTGCTCAACAGTAGCACACAACGTGCACAGAAGGATTGTCAGGGCCTGAAGATTTTCTTCTAACTGTAATTTTTTGGGAGCCGACAGGATCTCACGTCAGCAACAGCATCAGCTGCCACCGGAAACTCTTGGCTATTTTTTTGCACAGCTAATCAAATCTCTTATCAGACCTCAAAGTGAAACAGAGGTATTAAGTCTAGCCTGTATCTTTTGTTATATATAAATATGCAATTATTTGGTTCCAGGTGGTTTGGAGTCTGCATCCCAAAGATTGTGGAGTATTTCCAGATAATACAAGTGTCCTGTCCACTGACCAGCATGGAAACACGAAGGCAAAAAAAGACATGCATTCAGTTCACCGTGCTTAGCTTTAGTCTTTAAAATAAAATTATTTTAAGGTGCTCTCCTGCTACACAGGTAAAGAACCAACGCATTGTATCCTCTCTCAATATGAGCTCTCACCGTAGTCTTCAAGCAGCTGTTTCTGGAGTTGTGGCAGGGTCAGTCTGTCCTGCGGCGAGCTGGTGGAGTCTTCCTCGAAGCAAACCTGGTTCAGCTGAACACAAGAAACACCAGCGTCAACCTCAAAGGAACAATCAAACTGCATGTGATCCACTGGGAAACCACTTCCAATACGAATGAAGTTTAGAAGGTTCAGGAGGAAGGACTGACTCTACACACATTACCTCATCCGATCCTGGCCTATCAGAGCTCTATAAAGAGACTGGTAACTTACCCTTCTATTGCGTTTGTTGATTCACCTGCATCCCTCCTTCCTCCCCCCCATGATGGCAATTATTTGTGTACATCACATAAATCGCCAATGAAATATGAATTATTCAAATTCCTGTGTTGCAGGGGTTTGTCCAGACCTACTGAATACAATGTTACAAATATAATCTTGAAAAGCTTGCCTCACCTTGAGCCAGAGATAATCCTCGGTCTTGTCCGCCACCTCTCCGTGGTTGTCAGTGATGTCGCACTTCCCGATCAGGCAGTACACGGCTCTCTTATAGGGGTCTGTGTTATTTCTCAGGGCGCGTCTGTAATGCAGTCGAAGCTTGTTTTCTGCTGTGGGAGCCAATCTGGGGGGGGGGGGGGGACGACAAAAAAACTGTAATTCTGTAAACCTCCTTTTATTTGCATAACAGAAATCGTGTAACATGCATTATCTACGTATGGAGATGCATTCTATGTTTTAACAATTTTTCGTTTCATATCATTTCATTTTGTGTTATTTTGTATTTGCGAAAAACATGAGGCTCTAGATATAACGTTAGTCTATCCTTGCAACCTCCCAGGTAATCAACTGGATTCGTTCTCGTCACCCCTGGACTCACCGTCTGTCAGTGCTGTTCATGTACTCTCCCCTGGACTCACTGTCTGTCTGTCAGTGCTGTTCATGTACTCTCCCCTGGACTCACCGTCTGTCGGTGCTGTTCATGTACTCCTGAAACCAGTTCTTGAACTCCCCCAGCTGGTGCTGCGCCCGGTTCACCACCTGCATGGCTGCCACCAGATCCCCGCAGCGCATGCAATAGTAGATCAGAGCCCACACGGGATGCCCTTCCACCTCCCCGTCCTGCCAGGGGACATCGGGTCAGACAGCACACTCATTATTAGAGACGTATTCTTATTTCTAAAAATAGGTATTTCAAGATATTTCAATATTAAACATAACAGGTACTGAAGCAGAAAAATAAATAGCGCTGTTGCATTCAAAAAACGATCATTTGCTCTAGTTTTTTTAAACTTGCGTAAACTGCTAGTTCTTAACCAGAGTCCAGTTTCACAAAGCACTGCTAGCACTTAGCAGGCTGCAAGCTAGCTAACAAGCTATCTTATTTTTACCGGTTTCAAAAAACAGTATTTTAAAGTTAGAACAATAAACTTCAGTGGAAATCCAATCAGCAAGTGTATATGATTAACGGATACATGTGTTATTTTCTAAAACAACAACAAAATAAATGTTATGGAAGTGATTGGATTTAGCAGACTGCTACCTAAAACTGGCCCCTTCGATCAGTGTCCAAGGGTAAATGGTCCAGCCTAGTTTACTGCAGCTGGACAACACATTTACAGACACCCACTGCACCTTGCAATGGATTAAATAAACTGTATGGAAATACCTGGAGCCCTGGAATGGGGCCAGGCAGTTTTATATTAAGAAAACTGCGAACAAGCTGATAGGTCCCGGGCACTCCTCCCAGCTGAGCTTGATGCAGGTTACCGAAGACTGTCACCATGGTGTAGTTTTTATAACTGCAATGACAAAGAACACAGAATGAGCTCGCAAAATACACCAGAGACCAACAAGGGACTGCAATCCCCTAAAAAATAAAATCGCCGACTTGCAGACAAATTACTAGAATTATTAGTATTATAATGATTAAGGTGCTTGATATTAATTCAAACCTGACCCAGATGAAAAGCAATTTCTAATTGGCAACATCAGTTAACACTAGAAGGACCAGAGATATACTCATACCTAGAAGCCCCGCAGCAGTCTTTCTGACGGCTGTATTCAAAACACTGTAAACAGTATAACGAAAGGAGAAACAGTCGGATGTACTTAGGTTTTTTTAATTTTTTAATTTTTTTTCACAAACATCTGAACAACCGAAGCACATATATAACATTTATTTTACAAATCAAAACAAGAAAATGTAAATAAATAAACATCTGAACAAACATCGGTTTACAACATACATATTTATAAAACTGAAACGATAGCAATACATTTTTAACTTTTCAACAGCAATCGGCTTATTATCAGATGAGCAAAAGCAACTGAACAACGTAGATAAATAAACATTTTACAGAAGCGCACAGCACAAGAAGTTATAAAAAAAAAAAAGTCAAATTTCTTTCTTTTTTTCTGACAAAAGGGTATTCCTTTACCTTGGGTCTAAGGCTGTTCACAATCAACACAGATAATGCGCTTCTCCATGCTGCCTTTCTGCACAGGGCACAGCTATCCAAAGTTTTATTTTTATTGCACTTGCCAACCTGGCATTGGCGTCTCTTGCGGCTCTCAGCGGGGTTGCCAGCTTCAGCTGTGGGGACACGCTTGGCAGTCTACCTCTGTTCCAAATGCTTCTTGTGAAGTGGCTGTGCTAACTGTAAAATATACTCTCTCCTTCGTAAATTCTTCTCTGTGTATTCTTTGTAAAGTACCCAGGAGTTGATGGCTGCTAGGTCCACTACATTGTAAAACACCTGAACAGACAGACCACCGTCGGGAGCCAGCTTTCACGGAATACTCCTGTGCCATCTGATCCAAATCATCAACTCCATATTTTGTTGCGTTGTAAAACTCCACGGTCTCTGGTATTTATTTTCACTAGTCCCGATGCTAATTGACTGACCAAAGCAGCGCAGCTGGCAAGCAGGCGCCAGCCTTCAAAAGGCTGATTGAAAACAATAGACTGTCAGTCATTCACTCAGGCAGAGAGTAGAGACTAATCTGATTACAGCTAAACACATTGCGGTAAATAAAAACAATAGAAAGTAGAATACCGTTCTGTATAATCAAAATACAATTGTTTTCTGTGTTGCCGTCAATGTGACTGCTCCCGGGGCTTTTAGGTATAATGTGATATATCTCCTTTATTTCTGCACTCCCGCGTTTCATGCTTTTGTGAGAATATTTAATACATACGGACAGAAAGGTACACGAACGCACAGCCTCATATGTGTTACACGACTGGAGAAAATTACATTTTAAAACCAAAAACTGCCAAAATGACTGCCGCGGGGCCTCTAATGTTAAGCTAGCAGTAAAATTATAGCAGTGTGTGTATATATTATATATACACACACACAGATTTTAATTATAGTTTAATTAGACCCATCCATGCACCTATTCTGTAGGCAACTTATAATACAAAAAATAATAAAACCAGGCTCCCAGGAAGATCTGGAATGGCTTAACCTGCTAGGCAGACCTACTCCAGAGACTGGATCACTGTAAACGATCCTGACCTTTGTTCAAGAAACTGCAGGGCCCGACTCACAAACGCCATCTGCATCTCCACGCTGGTGCGGCTGTTCAGCGCGTCCCGGGCAGGAACCAGTAGAACGTCCGTCATCTGCTTCACCATGGCCCACATCTCAGAGACATTCTGCAGCTCAGACAGAACAGAAACACTGTGAGCTGCTTCTACGAAGGGCCTCGTCTGTCGGGGCTTCACGGGTATAGAACGTGTGAGCTGTTGGTTTTGTTACCTTGTCATCCAGACGTTCTGCTACAGAAGCACACAGGTCCCCCAGGCTGGGCTGCAGGTGTCCGTTTACTATTTTCTCGTTGAACACATAAATCTGCAAAGCACACAAAGAGATTAACAGTGCCAACTGCAGTGCCGTTAACCTTAACGTTCTGGAACGACAGGCAACGTTCTACAATGCAGCGAGCATTCCACTGCAGGAGGTTTCTGGAATCTTCATGAATTACACAGCAGTCAGGTCCGTTTTCATCAATAAAATAAAGTCGGATATCTTTGACCAAGAACCAGCCTGTCCCACGGGACATAGGGATCCTGTTACGACCGGTAATGGCTCTTGAATGCAAGTTAATGTGGAGATCAATGGGGGGAGAAGAAGAGAGAAGGAAAAAAAAAAAAAAAAAAAAAAGGGTCCCTGATGAGCTCCGAGGTGCAGTATGCAGAACTATTACACTGCAGCACATAGCCTTACACAAGTGGATTTAAGTGTGTGAGCTGGTTTTCTTGGGGATTTTGTGCACACCAGCTTCTGGTTTTTATCATTCGAACATATTCTTACACTGCATTATGAAATCGTGCAAGTTAACATTTTTCATATAGATGCTTTTCAGACCTTTTTAATGTTCGGTTTTAACCTCAAACATAGAATGACTAGTGCAGATTTGTTTTTTTTTGTGACATCAGACCACTCCCACCCCTTTCCCCACCTCCTACTGGTGCATACTAAATCAGAAATGTGGCATAATAATGCTGATCTACAGCGTTCTACAATGAGGGAATCAAAGACAACGTTCAGGTAGAATTCCACAACTTTACAGAATTGAGCTGAAAGCAATATGGTGATGTGGTAGATCGCAATAGGAAAATGAATTAAAAAAAATCAATGTATTGTTTACCTGCCGCCCATAAGCCACTTCCACGCTATCCAGAGAGCTGCGTCCTGCAGGACCCGTGTCGCTGAGGAAACTAGGCTGCACACACACGCAAATATATTAGAATCGGGAACATACTTGAAATCTTTGCGTATTCCTATTTCTGCACTCATAGTTGCCGCAGTACCTGAGCGAGGTGGAATTCACAGTAAAGGAAAAGCACCAACAGCTTAACCCTTTCATGAATGCCAACCTTGTATGGGGATGGATTAAATAAAAAAATCTTCTAGTCTTTTATATAGGGATATACGGAAGAAGCAAAAGCATGATAGACTTAAATGAGGACGTCATTGTTCCCCCATATAAAGCAATGGAAAAAATGATGTTTTGCGTTTCAGCCATTTTCAATATTCCATGCACTAAAGTCACCTGCATATTCTACCTTTGTCTCAGTATCTCAGCAAGGTGGAATTGACAGTACAGAAAAAAGCCCCAACAGCTTAAAGAAACTGAAAGGGTGGGGCACAACAACAACCATGATGGGCCGGTTGTTACCTCAGCTTCCTGGGTGAAGTCCAGAGCGTCCTCTCCTGAAGCCAGCAGCGTGTGCAGGATCCTCTGCTTCACCTGCTCCCACTCCACCAGCATCGACTCCCTGTGGTACTCCTCTGCAGTGGCAAAGGTCTGCAAGACACGCAGGGGATCAGAGACTCCAGGGGACCGCTTTAAATCTACAACTAAAAGCTTCACTTCTCTGAAACGGCATGGTGTTAAGCTGGCTGTCCTGAAACATTTGTAGCATGTATTTATTAGTGAATAACCCTTTTTGGTGGGACCTCCACGTCCCGCCTTATCATAACACCATTTAGAGTTCTTAAGGTACTGACGGGACCGTTTACCAACGGTCCTGTTCTCACATATACTCAAAGGAGATCCTTTTTGGGTTATATAACTGGTAATTAGGCATTTCTCAGAGCATGGCAACATGGTCTCTATATTGTGATCATGTTTTCACAGATATATAATTGTACAGGCTTGCTCTGGATTTTTATGAAGGGAATGTGCTGTATGTTGCATAACTGGAAGGATAAGTGCATATTTCTGAATCTGTGCAGCTCCTACTGGAAATGTAATTATTAGCACTCAAACAATGTATTTTGTCCAAAAATTTTATTTTCTTCCTGCAGCAAAGAGGTTAAACCACTGTTGGCGGTAAATGAGATTTGGTTCAGCTAAACATTTGGAGTGTAACACTACTCTCATGTCACAATACGACATGCATCACGACACATGGGATGGTGCATAACAAGATCAAATGATCATTTCATAACGGACTACTTTGCTGAAAGACAAAAATGAAATGACAGGGAGCGTATGTATTTATAGCAACTTAAAACACTTTTTTCTTCATTCAAGAACAGGTTTAAGGAGCTCCTCTTCAAAGAAACCATTAATAGAAATCAGACCAGCCCAAGAACATTTTCTGGTTGAACGTTAGGCTTCATAGTTAAGTGTGTTTTAAAAATAGAGACAACTGGAGTTTTCAAATGAGGTCCGGTCTTCTGGGTTTACAAAGTCTGAAGGTACAAGAAATAGGTTCTTCAACCAGCACTTTGCTGTGCAGAACGGAGCTGCTGTAGGGAGCTCATTAAGCTTTCTAATCTTCAATACGCCAAGGGACACTTTTTAATTACAAAACCACTTATTGGCTTAGCATGAACCATCCAAAACCGTTATTAGCACAAGACAATGTGTTTCTATATTGAGATATAAAATCAGTTAGAAATCTTCAGGAAAAAAAAAAAAAAAAAAAAATTTCAAACATGGCCCAAAAATATATTAGACACAGAAAACAGCTGTGTCTTACTCAGCTCACAGTAGAAAACGGAATGGATGAAACTGCTGTGAATCAACCAAAAATTAACAGAACTGTACCACCTTTTCAGTATTTCCTGTCAATGATGTTTATAGTAAAGGATGAACTCAAATGTATTTCTTTAGCCAGGATAGAACCCTTGAGATACACATCTCATTTTCAGTAGGGTCCTGGCAAGAGAAGACAGGAAGAAGCAACATAAAATAAATGGCAAAATGAGACAAATCATTCAAAAATCGTTAAAACAATCATAAAAACATGACAAAATAAAAAGCAGAACAAAATAAAGCAATTCCAAGGAGGCTGTGTGGTTAAAGAAAAGGGTTTGTAACCAGGAGGTCCCCGGTTCAAATCCTGGCTCACTCACTGAGTCACTGTGTGACCTTGAGCAAGTCACTTAACCTCCTTGTGCTACCGTTTACCGGGTGAGACGTTGTAAGTGACTCTGCAGCTGATGCACAGTTCACACACCCTAGTCTCTATAAGTCGCCCTTGGATAAAGGCGTCTGCTAAATAAACAAATACAAAAATAATAATTTACATGATACTGGTCAGTGTCAGTATTCACAGGATTTGTAACCCTGGTCAGATTTAAAATAAATATTTTAAAAGGTTTTTATATTCAAAGGCAAATGAGTTCCACAGATGAGATGCTTGATATACAAATGCACACTGGCCTACATTAGATCTACATTGAGGGATTTTAAAAGTAGGCACATCATTTGAGTAGAGTTACGTGTCTAACAGAGATGTAAGGTAACTTGGAACATTTCCAGTGTACACCTTATAAACTAAAACACAGACTGAGCCACCCTATAGTTTCATAGAGAGTACAGTGGAGCTGGTTGTAATCTTGCAGCACTATTCTAGATCATGTATTGTGAATCAGCATAGTGTTAACAGAACTCTAAGCTCCTGTAGCTGCAGCAGCCAGGGCTGGTGTTGAAGAAGCTACTTACCCTCCTCCTGGACTCCTCGATGGCTGACAGCAGCGCATTGTCACGCTCGTTCTTCAGAAAGCCCTAGAAACGACACGGACAACACTTTGGGTAAATATCTATTATAATCAGCCATTATTAAATCCAGAGATGGAGACTCGCAAGTCTATTGCTTAATATGGTGTCACTGCCCAGAAACCGTCAACTAGGCCCTTGAGCTGCCGTCAACAGTCAAAGAGGCCGCAGTGCTCCGCGGTCAAGAGCTTCCCCCCTTGAAATCTGCATGCCATTATGGCACAAAGGCATGTTCCTGCTACCAGAAGCAGCAGGAGACCGTTTTTCTTCTTCAAATGTTTGTAGATCCCCTACATAGCTCATTTTCTCAATATCGAGGGCTAACTATGTTAAAATAAATCAAATCTTTGCTGATATGTAAAAGCTAGTCTATTCTTAAAACTGTACATTACACGATTAAAATATGACATCAGGTTCCCAGCACACAGGGTTTAAGAATCTTGAAACCTTCTCCAGGATAGAGGCTTTCAACAAGTCTTCAAATCACAATAGCAAGAACACCCTCTGTGAAGAAGAATCCTTGCATAGCAGTCTGATCCCTTCCGCGTTTTACCATCAGTTCTGGTTCCGGAGAGCTGCAAGGTCTTGTGGTTTTCATTCCACCTCAGTTCTCAAGTTCTTAATTGAACCAATTATTTTCTTAACTGGTCAACACTAACATTTTTTTTAGCCAATGATGATTTAAAGCTACCCAGAAAACCTGCAGGGTTGTGGCTCTCTCCAGGACCAGATAGATGTGCAGTGGGCCTATGAAGCTCATAAGAAAACCTGGAAAGGCTTCAGCTGCTATGCAATGGGACTGCCAACTCTGTACCTCCCAGCGTTCTGGCCTTCTCATTGGTTCTGTACCCCTGCCTTTGGGGCTTGCGAAACTTCACAGTCACCGTGGTCTATTACCTGGTCAGCTACAAATCAGATCTTGCAATTAACTAATACAATCCCATCCTGGGTTCTCAAAGCAAGCATGACTTGCATTCTGTTAGGTCTCCATCACGGTCCCTTCCTCCGAATGCAGCTCCAAGACTTCTGTGCCGAATGGTTGACTGTATCTGTAACCTGCCAGGGTGCATTGTCTGCAACCAACAAACTGCGTCATTTCTAATGTGAAGCCATTAAACACAACTAGGATGGTCTCAAGCCTAAAATCTAAATTCACGGCTCTCTATTTAACTTCCGTTACGCTAAGAATACTTTTTGTCTTGAAGCACTTCAACATACGGCATTTACACCCATAACCTCAAAACGTTTGATCGAAATAAGTTGGTAAAATTTCTAAGAAACCAAGTCAAGTAGATCAACGTTTCGCCCAAGCGCCTTCATTGGTGTACATTGATATCCGCACTCGCTGAAATGTTTGTCTATGTGACTCCTGAGTTTTATCTTACATATGCGGTAACACTGCGTCCAATCGACAGTCAGAGCCACACCTCATCTTTGTTTGAAAGAAGTAACAAAATCAAGAGTGGACATTTTTCTTTTTTCCTATATTGTAATTCAATATTTGACACTCCACATTAAACATGACCAAACAACCTGCCCATCTTTCAGCAAACAAATTCAAACTGGCCTGGAAAACGAGCTAGTGCTTTCTACAGTACATGATTCCCGACGCCATGTTAAACAGCAGCGAGAGGGAAGGAGGAAGGTCTATATACCTACGCATCCAGAACTTCTTTATCAGGAGGGTGTGACAGACTCCAATCCCTGGCACTATACCCTCCCCACTGAATATCAAAACCTCCCGATCAGTCAGGGAAAATTGGGGTCAATATGATAGGACACAGATAACTGAAGGCATTAATGTGTTTCTCGGAATACAATTTTAAATGACTTCAAATGGCTACGTCTTTGTCAAAAGTGACTGCCGCAATATATATATTTTAAGAAAATTAATTTGTTTCTTTATTGATGCATCCTTCTATTCCAGAACCCGCCATTTAATCCTGCTCTACCCCAGCTACACAAAAGAAAGCGTGCTGCAGGCTTGAATGGTTTTAAAAGAGCTCCATTAAAAATGTAAATTGTTATAATTTTTTTTTTTTTTTTTTTTTAAACAAACAAATTGAAATATTTTTGTTGTACATTATACATACATGCATCCATCCATACCATTTCTATTAAGCTGTAACACACGGAATTAACATAATTACCCTAATTGTTATTAATTAGGGAATAAAGCAGTTTATCTATGGTTGTTACAGATGCTTTTTAATGAAGGCCTATTGTTGAAATCTTTGAAGCCCTGATCAGTATTTCTTAACCACTTGCATCTTAAATACACCTGTACCCCATACTGATGATAAACATCATGAACACTGTATATTAGTATTGTTTTTAATGAACAATAGATCAAGGACTGTATATAGGCTTGTGTGCTCTTGCGAGAATATTCGAGAATAGAGACCAACTCCACAAGCAGGCTTCAGGCTTTTTTACACAATAGATTTATTTCTGGCATTAAGGTAATCTTCAGATCCACCCATACTGTCCACTTAACAGAACCGAGATGCATGTGTAAAGACCACACAGTAACACACACAGCTGTACATACCTAATATCTAGACTGGATTTCCAACCTCACACAGTTTCAGTTTCTTGTTAACCAAATTACAATTAACCATCAAAGACAATGCATAAAAAACGTCTGGGTGTTATGAAAAAGATTTTTTAGCACAGTTTATTTACTGCATGAAACTGCACTTTAGTAAAAATATGTATTATACATTTTTTACTGTGAAATTGAAGTATTAGAGAAAAAAAAAGCTATTGGATGAATAAGATAAGAATCACGCAGTTGGCTTTCAATTAAAAAAAAAAATCCTAATTTAATATCGCATAAAAATCTTAGTAGTATCCTGACTGCTGCTGAATATTACGACTGATCAGTTCTAACATTTAACGCATTTAAAAAAAAAAAAAAAGCTATGAAACCCCACCCTTTCTTCAGGGCTACTCTAGTTTTCACACAGAAATGAGCAATTTCTCCTTCCAGCAACAGTACAGTAGTAAATAATGAAATTGTAGTATTTCATACTATGCTAGAATAAAATAAAATACAAATAAACTTACAATCGCTTCCCAGTTTCAGGGCTTCAGGCTTAGGGTTCTGCCCATGATGCGACACCATTGTTGAAGTTACTCCCAGGTTCTGCAATACTGCACAACAAAGCATGGCCATGTCTCGCAGTCCAAAAATAATGATAAGAGTAGAAATAATAGTAATAACAAGACGATGATGAACCAGCAAACTTGTCTTTAGATACGCTTGAGCAACGCTGCGTTTCAGAGCCTGGATCCTGCACTTGCCTCTTGTTGTAGCTCTGAGAGATGCGAGCCCTGCACTGTCAGGTCAGTGGTGTGCAAGCAGGATTTGATGTGTAACACTTAAAGGTTTACAGAGGCATATTTTATTGTTACCGGATCGTACCATGTTAACTTGCAGATCTAGGGGGAGAGTGGGGGAGGAGAGATAATTAACCCCCCCCCCCCCTTCCTCCTCCTCCTCCTCCTCCTCTTTTCCTCCCCACCCCCTCCTTTTTTCTTTCTTGCACAATGCAATTATGATAATGGGAATTTCCGACATCCTGCCTTGAAATGAGGCTAATAATCCTTTTAGTTATCATGTTTTGTTAATGAGGCCAGCGCTGGTGCTGCATAGCGATATATACTGTACCAGCAGCAAGCAGAAGCAGCAAAGCTATTTCCTTAAGCTACAGCAGCAGCTTTTACTCGCATGTGTCATGTTTGTCGGAGCAAAGATGAATACTTTTTGCCAGGGCTGTTATGTTAGGAAGCAGCAAGCCTGGTCTGACTCCGCCATTTTAAAGCAGCACTGTGATTATTTTTACTCTGAAGGAAGAAACAACCATTTAGCAAGCTGGTAAACAGAAGGCACTCTAAGGACTCTAACAATGATCTGGTGTCACAGTTATTCTGTGTATGGAATGCTTTGTGCTGAAAATTTCTTTAAAAAACTAAACTTGAGGATAGATAAAGATATAGATGTAGATATATAGCAGAATTTTAAAAAAACAGTATTTTATTAGTACCTAGAACCTGGTATTTCTTTTAAGATTTGAGGCCCTGATTTCAATTCACAATAAGTTCAGAAGTTCTGTGTTCCTCACTACTGTACAATACACTGCTGTGATGCTCAATGGTACCACACTGTTAATCTCACCCATTCATTCTGGGAGATTTTCAGCTGTACTAGAAGGAAACAGTTTGGGTATTTTTATTACTATTTTTTTTTTTTTATGTTAAGATGCCTACATTTTGCTCAGACGGCAGCAAAAACAGCACATTAAACAAAATGTTTGACCTGAAACATGTACAAAATTGAAAAAGTCATGTTATGACATGCTGTAAAGCGAGATATCAGCAAAATAAATGCAGTAAAAAAAAAAACACCTGCATTTAGACTCACCGCTCTTCAGATCATTAATCGTAGAGAGTTAATAGCATTAGCATCATTTCACAATAAATTCACTAACATAAGTGCAATCCTTAGTGCAGGCTGCGGGCTCAATACACAAAGGACATGCCATGCACGGTATTATTTTAAAGCTCCTTTCGTGAAACAATGAATAATTTATATCCTATTACTGGTACATGATGCTTTATCCATCCTGCCATTCAAAATTACAAGAAGAAACAATGAGTTATTTACCATTTCAATCAGGGCACCGACTTCAAAAGCCTTTTACAGAATTATTGTATTAAAAACCTTTGCACAGTATTGTTGTGTTAAAAACCTTTGCACAGTATTGTTGTGTTAAAAACCTTTGCACAGTATTGTTGTGTTAAAAACCTTTGCACAGTATTGTTGTGTTAAAAAGCCATGAAGTCATCTAGATGCAGACTTCAGAGACACCGTTTGTTTCATGCAAACGCCCCTGCTAAAGGGTTAACAATAATTACACAGTGCTGACACACAGGGATGCACTTATCCTATCGTATTCCTCTTATAATTCGCTTGTAACCTGCCAAGTACACAGTGCATTTCCTGTAAACCTCCCCCACTTACTGTTAACCCACCAGCAGTGTGATGCAGGTCAAGTCCATTTTTAACTGAGGGATTCATTAAGCAGTAGAAGCTGCAATAATAAGAGATCTGCGCAGTGACTGGTGATCAGCCGAGGGGCAGGAGCAGCAGCCTACTTCAGCGATAGGGCCTGGTGTCTTTGCTTCCATCCACATATATCAGCCCTAAAAAGGGGATGTGCTTTTTTTTTTCCTGAACCAAAGTGGTTTGCCAAAATACTGTAAACAGGTTTCAAATCCCACAGACTGAGAGATGAGGGAAATGCAACAGTTTGAGGCCTAATTTTTCTGACCCTGTGCCACGGTCTGCTACAGTAATACCAAACTGACATACCTCCAGTGTTATTTAAAAATGTTAAAGTTACATATACATGCATAGATTGAATAGATTCGGACAAACACATTATTATAATATTTCCGGAATATTATAAAGAATGGTAATGTTGCACTCGTGTCTGGCAGAGTTGGATAAATGATTCAAGATAGAGAGAAAAATAAAAAGGCAGACAGACCGACCAGCATCTCCAAATATCCACACAGTCTCACCAACAATAAAGAATGTCCGAACCATTTCATCACAACTGGACATGTGGTTCTCTATATGTAATAATGTGTAACACAAGCACATCCAGGTGTCTCAACTGCACCTGTTTCATTCAGATTTGCATCCACAGAGGGGATAAACCAAACAAGTTTCCAGATCTCAAAAGAACACCTTGGCTTTTTTGCTCATTAGTATATAGGATAGTAAACCCTGATTTATACCAAGGGTCAGAATAATCTGAGATTTCTTGCAGTGGTCAAACGACCTGTGTAATACTGTAGACCAGCCCTGGGCACCCCCGTCCTTCCACTAGGTGTCGCTATACAGCTGCAGACTAGTACTGTAGTACCAATGAAATGGTGCAGTACAGTGACACTCAAAGCTTAAGTGTTGTGCCCCTGATGAAATACTGCATCACTGATGTAAAAGAGCAACTAAAGTCATTGCAACCAACTGTACTACCCTGTGTTCTTAATCTGCTGCTGTGACAGTCCATATATCTGTATTTGAATGCAATTTTGAAGAAGTCAGTTAAATATCCACAGAGAAAAATGATCATTTACATTATGAGTAAAACGCAGAACTGCTACTTATCCATGTGGGTAAAAAATACAGCCTTCGTCTCTGCAAACATGAACATAGATGTTGACATTTTTTTAATTTATAAAATCCTATTGAGGGTCTAACATTAGTCGTCCGAGCAACAAGTCCAGCTCCACACCCCTGAATGACTAAGCTAAAATGTCATCCACTGTGGATCAGCAGGGAGGGCCTGTGGATCGAGAACAGTCTACGTTATTGTATTAACTTACCAATGAAAAAAACTGCTGCAAATGTTCTAAAAACAGCCCTGGATCCCCTCCCACCCACTCCCTGCTCCTCGCTTTAAACAACAGCCTTTGCTGCCTGTGCTGCAGTTAAAAGATACTGCAAACAGCCTCCACACCCTGCAAGGAGGTTAGAAGAATGTATTACTGCAGCTGCAGGAGTTTATGTTCTTACATAAACTGAGGCAGGCTCTGCAGCAAAATCAGCAGCTTATGAACCCAAGTTGCCAGCTCTGCTTTAAGCTACCATTGACTCTTTAGCATGAGCTGAGCAGACTGGCCCCGCCCCCTCACACACACACACACACACACCAAGAAATAAGACAATTACACTACTGTTCCAATCTTTTTCTTTGTCTTCAATTCTTACTGAATGGGGAATTCAAAAGCAGGACATTTGCAGAATCTTTAAAAGGGCTGGAGACCAAGCATGGCTTGCAAACCGAGACTTTGCCAGATATCATATATAACGAACGCCATGGCAGGGATGGAAATAAGACTCCTACTGCATAGCAGTTTTCCCTGTTCCAGGTTTTACTACAAGCTTGATTAGCAGATTAACCACAGTGAATAGGTTTATAAGCTCAGCTGTCTCTTATTAAAGTCATAGCAACCTGCTATGCAATGGGAGTGTTATTTCCATCAGTGCATGGAAGGGCTTGCTATAAGGCCCTTCACCGATTCACTGTTACTGTACAAACTACTGACGACAGGTACTGAAGAATCCCAAAGATTACTACACTCCAATAAACAGGATGGGCTTACAACGACATTTCTTACGATTTAGAGCTGCTGCTGTGAAAAAAGAAAACAGCAACAAAAAAACCATCAGCCTAATTAGTGAATTTTTTCTATCAAAAGAAGTGTTCAGTTTTCTTATGGAGTGTACTGCATTGCGCTGTTGTGGGTTATTCCAAGCCAAGTAGACTAGAGGGTTTTCTTGACTCAAAGACTAATTATTATTGGAAAGCACTCAAAACAAGTTTTTAAAAACCACACTCAAGTTGCTTGTCTGGATTGTGACTAAAAAAAAAATGTGAAGGACCATTTTTACCACCTCACGGGCATGAGTTACACAGTTCCTCTTGCATGACACTGTACCTACCCTGGAACCTATTTGTCAAATACATCACTGCTTCCGAATCATCAATCACTAACGGAGGAAACACCCCTGCAGTTTGATCCTACTTGAGCAGGAATGAGCCTAGACGTCATGCCACGGAGACAGAATAGTGGACACAGACTAGAATCCTGCAGCTCATCGTCTGGAGCCTCGGGCTGCCAGGTTTCACTCCTCTGCAGCAAATGCTTTTTTATCCTCATCACATGGGCAGTCAAGTGATCGTATAGCCAAGACCAGAAACAAGAGTTTCATTTACAACACGGCCACAAAAAGGCATAGCTCTGCACAGCACCAAGCATCTTGCTTTGATTCATTTATTATCCCCGAAACAATCAGTAAAGTCCGCTGCTCCAAAACACAAGAGGAGTGCGACCAAAAAACAGAGCTGCTCCAAAACGACGACAGAATCTAAAAATAAATAAACACATTCTCTCCAATTCACTGATTAATGGACAGCAACGTTCTTTTAAGAGTTGCACTCAGCTTTTTAAACAATAATAAAAAAATCTCCATGCCCAATAAAAGCGCTGTCATTCTGCTTCCTGTTGATTTGTTAAACTGATCTGCAGCATGGCACATTGCCTCAGTCCAGATTCCAGCCAGGCTTCTCCATAAACAAGCTTAAGCATAGCACAGCTCCCCTGGGTGTCTGTCTGCAACCCTCTCTATCTGGATAACACGTTGAAAAAACATAAGAAATTAATGTGTTGTCAAATCCACTTTGAATGCACTCCCCCACCCCTACCTTCACTGTGTGTAATACCTGTATATCTGTGTCCTTCACTGTGTGTAATACCTGTATATCTGTGTCCTTCACTGTGTGTAATACCTGCATATCTGTGTCCTTCACTGTGTGTAATACCTGTATATCTGTGTCCTTCACTGTGTGTAATACCTGCATATCTGTGTCCTTCACTGTGTGCAATACCTGCATATCTGTGTCCTTCACTGTGTGTAATACCTGCATATCTGTGTCCTTCACTGTGTGTAATACCTGCATATCGGTGTCCTTCACTGTGTGTAATACCTGCATATCGGTGTCCTTCACTGTGTGTAATACCTGCATATCGGTGTCCTTCACTGTGTGTAATACCTGCATATCTGTGTCCTTCACTGTGTGTAATACCTGCATATCTGTGTCCTTCACTGTGTGTAATACCTGCATATCTGTGTCCTTCACTGTGTGCAATACCTGCATATCTGTGTCCTTCACTGTGTGTAATACCTGTATATCTGTGTCCTTCACTGTGTGTAATACCTGTATATCTGTGTCCTTCACTGTGTGCAATACCTGCATATCTGTGTCCTTCACTGTGTGTAATACCTGCATATCTGTGTCCTTCACTGTGTGTAATACCTGCATATCTGTGTCCTTCACTGTGTGTAATACCTGCATATCTGTGTCCTTCACTGTGTGTAATACCTGCATATCTGTGTCCTTCACTGTGTGTAATACCTGCATATCTGTGTCCTTCACTGTGTGTAATACCTGCATATCTGTGTCCTTCACTGTGTGTAATACCTGTATATCTGTGTCCTTCACTGTGTGTAATACCTGTATATCTGTGTCCTTCACTGTGTGTAATACCTGTATATCTGTGTCCTTCACTGTGTGTAATACCTGTATATCTGTGTCCTTCACTGTGTGTAATACCTGTATATCTGTGTCCTTCACTGTGTGTAATACCTGTATATCTGTGTCCTTCACTGTGTGTAATACCTGTATATCTGTGTCCTTCACTGTGTGTAATACCTGCATATCTGTGTCCTTCACTGTGTGTAATACATGCATATCTGTGTCCTTCACTGTGTGTAATACCTGCATATCTGTGTCCTTCACTGTGTGTAATACCTGTATATCTGTGTCCTTCACTGGCTCGAGCGGTTCAAATGTCGTAGCCGCACTCAGACTTTCCAGTCGCTGAGAGATGTGAGAAATATCCAGTCCTCTGGAGCCAAGCAGAATGGAGCTGTACAAGAGACAGGATCATTCAGGGGAGAGAGAAACACAACTGCACACAGCAACACACTCGGAGCTTCAGAGACATGAAGATGCCAGCCCTCAGTGTTTACCATTTAATCCTAGAGCAAAGTGTCCCTCCCTCCCAACCCTGGCTACAGCGCATCGCGTGGAGCAGAATATTCCACTTACGCCTTGACGTTGGCAGTTTCCTGCGAGGTGCGGGTCAGGGTTCTGGCCCTCAGCCTCTCCCCCGCCTGCTGGATCTCCTGGAGGTTTCGCTCCACGTGGGGCAGCTCGGAGATTGCCTCCGTCTCTGCAGCCAGCTGCTCAGCCTGCTGGAGCAGCTCCCCGAATCCTTCAGCATCCATCACAGACCCTATGGAAAGGGAAGAGACAGGATCTGATTCAACCAGTAGTTTTATGAGGGTCATGCCGGATCAAGTGCACCAATTCATGAGCAGCTGCACATTTGTGGTTAACGTCAACGATACATAAACTACATGTGATGGGAAAGAGGGTTTCATGGAGGGTAGTGCGCATGAAAAAGATGAGCTGCAGTCGCAGAGACAAACATTCAAATATTGTTTTAATTACTGTTTAAAATATTGCTGTATTCTGTGGCAAAAAATGGCCATGTTTGCTTTCATCTATACAACACAATTTAGGTGACTTTTTTTTATTATAATACGGTACGAATTATACTTGTGTTTTCCAGCTAATCCTAAATTAAACAACATTCATTTAACATTTTTAAAAGAATATTCAAACACAAAAACATGTTTGTCCCTGCACCAATCTAATATAATATATATTAGACATTATGTCTCAGGAACAATATGTTTTAAACATGTTTATACAGGATCAGGGTTAGGGGTCAATTCCAATTCAAATTCCTTTTTAAAATCAGTTAAATAAATTCCAGCACAATTTATCAAAATTGCAATTAGCAGTATTCTGTTAAAGTGAGCTTCTCACAGTGACAACAAACGACTTAAATTGAAGTCACGGCCAGGCAATTAAATTGGCTTCAAATGAAAGCAGTTGGAAAAAAAAATCACAATTATTATGTCTCTAAAAAACATCAAATCCAATTTAAATTCCTTCGAAATGATTTTTAAAAGGAATTGGAAACAAAAAACAGTTATTGACCCCAAACCTGTACAGGACAAAAAGAGATGCAATGTCTCGTTTACAGACGTGTCCTCTTTATTTTGAGTGAAATCTTTATTTTAAAAAGAGGTTTGCATGCATCGAAAATAGGTTGCCTGATTGAAACTCAAAATTACCAGCAGCCAAACAAGCGTGCTACCGACTTGGTTCATAAGATTAACATAATGAATGCAGCTTTAAAACGTTCTCCTCAGGACTGACAGCTTGCACCTGGTCACTTAGCAGGGATGGAAAGAACACTCCTGTTGCATAGCAATTTCACTTATTCCACGTTTTTATACCTGCTTGGTTAGCCACAGTGTATAGGTAGCACGCTCAGGTGTGTCTTACTATTAAACGCCTAGCAAAACCAGGTATGGATCAAAGTGCTATGAAATGGGAGTCTCATTTCCACCCCCGATTTATTAACACAACAAAACCAGATTCTTAACACACTAGTACACTGTAGCACATCACTCTTTTCAAATTTAACACACACTAACTACAGCATCACAACCATCTGGAAATATAAAAAAAGACAACACCGTCTTCCTCCTTTTACGACGCAACCTGGTATCCATCCTAATTAAGTAACCAGCGCGGTGGTAATAATGCTGTACATGAGACCAGCATTCTTATTTCTGTAAATATTGGTAATAATCATTATTACAGACACAGCTCCGCACTCAGTGAGCGACACACGCAGGAACACTCCCGGCCAGTCAGTCTGTCCCAAGTCAGCAATGTAACTTGTGATATTTCAATGAATGGGGACTACGTACCTGGTCACGGGCTAGTGCGCGGGTCTTTTGCTCTGCGTTAAAACAAATATTTAGAGAAATGCTTTTTTTACTTGTTTACTTAGTTCTATTATTATCGCCCTCTTTACAGACGTACATTACTGCCCGCTCTTCCGCTGCACCACGATCATTGGACCGCTCTGTTCCCATAGACCACTGCGCCTTCAGCACAACTTTATTGACATTTCCAAGTTAACAGCGTCGGGGTTTTTCACGGCACATGAAACGGGCGCCATTTTGGCTCCACTACCGGAGTCTGTGTGGTCCAGCATGGTGAACGCAGGAATGCAGTTTCATAGACATTTTTTGCAGTCTCACTGTGTAAGAATGATTGTTGCTATGATGTAATGAAGAAAGCGCAGGTACACTAGCTTTAGTTTTCCTGCAACAACTCCTCTGTGACGCGATATTCATGAACACAGACTGTATAGTAAACTACAGTACCACCAGGTAACCATACCGGTACTGTATGTAATACCATGCAAAACATGTTAACCTGTCGTGTGTGCCAATCAAGCAAGACAGTGTATAATAACCAGACAGTTAAATAAACGGATGCATCTTTGATGAGTGATTAAAACTGTATGGACCTGCCAAACTAGAAGTTCTTAGGAATATATATATATATATATATATATATATATATATATATATATATATATATGTGTGTGTGTGTGTTTGGCATAGGCAGTTGGTTCTGTGTGATCATGTGTCTATCTCTGACCATGCATGTGTTCTACAATGCTATGTAAATGTTAGACTTTCCAGCGTTGGAAGAATTCTTTGCACGGAGCACTAGGCAGGTGCTTTAGCTTTGGGCTGGAGTATTGTTTATAATGTAGGACAAATAATTAGAGCACCAGATTCAAGTATCTCTTAAACCACCACCCCTCCCCAAACTAGCTGAAGCACTGTCATGTTTGATAACGGGAGGTAGCAGTGGGGAATAAACCGCATCAGAAAGGTGAGTTGCTTATTGGAACGAGTAAGAGGCATACTAACACTACTTGATCAGCGAGTGGTCTCTCATTTACAGTGTTTTAGGAAATGTGAATGTTAACATGGTGCTACTGCATATAATACATTTCATATTCTACAGCACAGCCTTAAACATTTTCCCCCAGTAAAAATTATTTTCATGTGCAAGGAGCAGCTGTACTTCATACTGTATCAGCAGCATTACTAAACCATTGGGAAAAATAAAACACGTTTAGCAATTTAAAGACTTTATTTTGTTCATGTTAAAAGAAAAAAAAAAAAAAGTAAGTTACAAAACAGATGTAAGTTTTTACACACATATCCATTAGCCTCCAGACATAGGGGCCTATCTATCAACACGTCGTCACAGACTAATTACAGGAAGAATCTTTTGATCGGTTTTTCTCGTTTTCACTTGCAGCAGCCGGTGTCGCAGGTGGCTCCCCCTTTGCAGACGCAGCCCTGGGCACATTTGCTGCAGCCGGTGGGACAACAGGAGCAGCAGCCTATGAGAGTCAGAGACACACAGAGAGAGAAACGTTACTCTCCGAACAGTGATGCAAGCGTGCTATTGTTTGAAACCGGGGTAAGCAGCGTGGGCTTTCAGTCCAGACATATCCCTAATTTGCAATTGAAATCACTTAAAACACCGAACCTGGCCCGTCACTTAATTACACTGTAGTTTTCAGATTAAGGCACAGGTCATGAAGGTGTAAATTTAGACACACACACACACATAATGTGTACATACAAGGCATAAACAGTTCAATCCAACTAAAATGTACAATACGCATATTACAGTGCAAGTTCATTTTTACAGAAATCACTTACTTTTCTTGCAGGTTTTGCATTTGCAGTCCGTGCATTTGCAGCTTTCACCGCAGCTGCATGAACCACCTTAAATTAAATACGAAAAAAAAAAAAAAAGTGAATTAGCCAGCGAGTTTAAACACAAAGATACTGAAATCACATAATAATAATAATTATTATTATTATCACCACAATGGAGACAAACACTAAATGAAGATAGGAAAGGACAACCTTGTATGTACAGAATGCCAAGATAAAACAACGTTCAACTTTATATATATTATATATACCCATAAACAAAACAAACAAACAAAACATTTACTTCAATAAATTAACTTTTACTTACCCTGAGCACACGTGCAAGATTGCGGATCCATGTCTTTGCTTTGCTTCCCGGTGACGAGTCTGCAGTAATCGAATTCTGGAGCTGAAGAAGTGCGTGCTTAAGCGCTGCGCTTCCCCTGTATTTATACCAGAGCTCCTGATTGAATCAGTCTCACTCACCGGGTGCAAAGCGCATCCCACCGCATCGTCAGAGGGCTGCACACGGACCGGTGAGTGGCCACCGCCATAACTAAGTCAACACAACACTCGCCGGAGCACAGCGGTGTGCAAACTGTTTTGCAAAAAATGTAAATTCTGAGCGTGTGTTACTTTCTGGCTCTTTTGTAGTGAAATGTGATTCTGCAATATTCAAAAATATCCATTCTCTTTTTTCTCATGGGAGTCAACGCCGACCGTTTTATAAAAGGAAAAACAAACAAACAAACAAACAGAAAGCAATGCCGTTACGGGATTCACACATTTCACAATAATTATAAAATTAATTACCACCCTTCATAATTATACCTGCCTTTACTTGTTTTAGTGAAAATAATATGTTTTCTATTCATCTCGCGCCCGACCTTTCTGTTTTTTTTTCACTTTTAATTAACTTCTGTTCAGTAGTTTTAATGTCCTCTTTGAAGAAAAAAAACAACAACTATGTACTTTAAAAATAAAACAACGTTTTTCCTTTTATTGTGTTCTTTATCGTTATTATTTTACGCGTAACAAATAATAAAATCCTAACAATAATATATACAGGTTGTATTTCTTATGATCGTTGCAATAATATGAAGTGGTTCGATTTTAATTCGGTTTAATAAACATTATATATATATATATATATATATATATATATATATATATATATATATATATATATATATACTGGAAAGTGAATCGAAAACAAAGACACGTAAAAGCCCTATATTTTGTTTTCTTGCCTATGCACTCAGCACTAATAAAAAGCATCTATCTGCATTGTTTGCACACCGTCGCTGTGAATAGTGTGGTGATGCGCTGCACTCGGCTTTGCCATCACGAGGACTGAAGAATACGCCCATCGCTGCACTCGAACTAAACAGAATCCCTGACTCGCAGTGACGTAAGCGCTGTTCTGCACTCGGTCAAACTGTCAGGTGTTTTTCCACTAGCCGTTATGATATCAACATTACCAAAGCATTTTTTTAGAATCCTATACTATGATCTTTCTAATATATACACACACACACACATATATATATATATATATATATATATATATATATATATATATATATATATATATATATATATATCTACACAGATTTAAAAACATAAATAAGATAAAATAAAGTGATTTAACATGACACACTTCCAGTTTTTACAAACGCAACTTTTGCACTCAGTTTGTGGATGTATCCATAAGAATAGGTGAAAGACAACCTCTACAAATGAATAGCCGATTCATATGCCTACGTTATTGCAGTTAAGCACCCAATTTCACATCCGTGCATTGTGAACCATACTACTGTCTGTAACCGTGTTAATGTCCAGTTTAAACCTTTTAACACGAAAGCGAGCACACAAATAAAAGAAAATCAATTTGGATTAGGATGCATTGCAGCAAATTTTGTGTCTTGTATGTTGAAAAAAAAATCACGATTTCTCATTTTTAAAATTATTTGTAAATGATTGGTCACGCGTGTAATTATAAACACATGCCCTTGTTTGGTTGTGCACACGGAGCATTACATGGCATCTAATTCTTGTCTTGTCATCCGTGGAACCTGAGCCCTGCAGTGTTCAAGGATAAATAACAATTCAAAGGAATAACTGTACTCGCTTTAAACGCGGCACACCTTGTCTTTGGCATGTGTGTATGTGTTAATTACTTTTCAGTTAAAGTCCTAGTTTGAAATCCCTTGAGTGAATAACACAGCGGTGCTATTTTATCATGAACATGAATACTCTTGACCGGAGGGTCGTGGGCTCAATCACTGCTGCTGTACCTTTGAGCAAGGTACTTTACCTAGATTGCTCCAGTAAAAACCCAACTTTATAAATGGGGAATTGTATGTAAAAAGAATGTGTAAAAAAAAAAGTAATTGTATGCAAAAATAATTTGATATCTTGTAGCAATTGTACGTCGCCCTGGATAAGGGCGTCTGCTAATAAATAAATAATAATAATACTCAATCTTAATATTATTAGACCGTGTTCAGTTGTTATTTCGTATCATATTGCAGTTACTGTACATTCTCGTTAAAGGGGAGGCGCTATTTTAGTTTGGTCTACCCTACGTCATGTTGCACTCTAGCTACACGGCCCCTAATTCTATGGTAATCGCAGCACAGCGTTGGGAGCGCTTTTTCGAGGCGAGGTCTGGTTGCAGAATGCGCCGATGCGTAGCAAAGCAGTTTAGCATCCGAGCGTCTCGTGTCGAGTCACCAGACACGTCTGCGGTGAAGAGTTACACAGGGTGGTGACGTCACCGCATTACAGTGCGCACGCATTAGATTTTCTACACACCTGTGTGTATATTTATTTAGTTCAAAAACTGCGGAAGCCGCCTTTCTGTTTGGAAATCGAGTCTGGTAAGAATACTTTTTCAGCAGAGGACTTAGCATTAAGATTGTGTATTGTATATTTAACGTTAAATTGACATTTTCAAACGATACGTTTTATTTTGCTTTTTGAATTTAGTCAGTGTGACGATCTGCGTTATTTAATTTCTTTGACTGGTGAAGCAAGACTGACACATTCTATTACTATATTCTTTTTGCGGATATGACATGTCAAAAAACTGTAAAACAATGTTTGTGTAATACGTGTCTAACGTGTAACATGTTGAGAAAGGCAGAGATAGAAACGCCAGGGATTGCAGCGTTTCCAAGATGTCGAGCGTTGCTAGGTAACGCAAGCGCTTTTCAGACCCGAGAGAGCTGTAAATACGAGTAAGCTGTTTATAACGTTAAACCCCACTGGCTAATGTTCACAGAAAGACAAATTAATAGCTGCGGCTTTTAAACTACCATATGCTATCTCACATTTCAAATTAAACCATATTATGTATTTCAAAATGTGAAGGATTAAGCACTATTCACTCTCTGTACTAGTTAGCATAATGATGTATTGAGGAAATAAAACTGTATGCAGGCACAATTAGTACTTTTCTCAACATTTTGGAACCAGACATTCTCTTTTTTTTCGCATCTTAAACAGCCTTAATTACCCCATGTATTTCAATAGCAACATCACTGGTCTCTTTCCCACTAGAATCACGCTCCCATTCCCAGTGACTCTTATTCCCCAGTAAGTTCCACGGTTTTCACATTAAAGTATGTGTTAGTGGTCACTGTAAAGTTTGCTAGGTTAGTACAATTCAAGCTAAACATTTTCATAAAAGGCATTCTACATTTTAATTTGCATTCACAGAATAGCAGTATGTAAAACACTAATCTGAAGTAGGTGTTGGGATGGAGGGGGGCTGAGCAGGTTAAACTGTGTATTGTTTTGTGACAGTCTTCTCATAACAAACAAAGGTCACAGCTTTTCCTTTTTCCCCCAGACGTAACCATGCTTGTCCCAGTCTTCACACTGAAGTTAAACCACAAAATCAACCCCCACATGGTGACTGTGGGGAAGTATGATGGGATGCACCCCTGCCTGACAGCAGCCACTCAGGCAGGGAAAGTATGTAACAGGCAGGCTTTTATTATTTTTATTTGCTAAAAAGAATGTGAAACCTGATCGCATATATAATGAACATAGATCAAGGCTAGAGCCATATTGATCCACATTACAAATTCTACAGGGTGCATGTAAATGAGGCATCATAGGCAATAGCATTTGAGAGGCAAAATCATTTTAACACATCTGGCTATCTGCACCAAAACTAACCGAATTTGCCCCTCTTTTCTTAAAGACTCTTCACCCCCGAAAGATACAGAGACACAACCAATATGCCTATGATTCCTGTAGTTTACTTAAAGTAGCACTTTCGCATGTTCTGAATCCTGATTTTAATTTTTTTTAGGAACTTACAATTGCTGTATGTTTGTGCATTTTTCCTTTTCTCACTGTCCCCACACTGCTTCAAGAGTATGCCATATGTATTAAGCTGCATTATTTAGAAGTTCAGTACAGTTGTGTACCACAGGGTCTGGTTGTGTCGGTGATTCAGTCTCTCTCTCTCTCTCTTGTCTTTGTGGAACAGGTCTTCATTCACAATCCACACACACGTGGCCAGCGGCTTTCATCCAGTCGCATTACTCAAAGCACGCAGGACTCGGACATATCCCTCCTCAATATAAACCAGGCTGTGAGCTGCCTGGCCTCGGGAGTGTTCAACCCATCACACGAGCATCACTCTCTCCTGGTGGGAACACAGACAGACCTGCTAGCCTACGATGTGCACAATAACTCTGACGTCTTTTACAGAGAGGTCAGTTTGAACTTGTATTTTTAATCAAGTGTCTTGCGTACTTTTGTCAACATATTACATGTTATACAGTACTTGCACTGCCTGGCCTTTCTCTTAGGACCTGTTCAATTAAAATTAGAGATGCAAATTAGATTGATCATGTGATATGACATCTGATCCCTGCAGCACTGTAAAGCTGTGAGAGCAGCACAATTGCAATCAGTCTGTCAGAAAGAGGGGCAGGCAGATGTCTAATAGCATTCGAAAGGGTCACGACAGTGGGCTGCACGTTGAGCAGGTGCCACAGTACGAAGGACAGTCATGTTGGGAGGGTGCTTCTAGACATCAGCCATCAGATTGCATGAGCAGTGGACTCTATGCCACGTCGTGTCAAGGCTGAGATCAGAACGAATGGTTGCCCAACACAATGTTAGACACAGGTCCTAATAAAGTGGCTGGGCAGTCTATTATAAACACTCTATTCAAAGAGCAGCGAATGCTAAACGATTGTTATTATTTAGAATGCTAACACAACACTGCAATATAAATAATAAGGATGACAAAAAGCAACGTACCTTTTGTTGGTCTCTTTTATTTTAATTTTTTTAAGGTTGCAGATGGAGCCAACGCAATAGTGCTTGGGCAGCTAGGTGGAATCTCCCCTCCTCTTGCAATAATTGGTGGGAACTGTGCCCTCCAGGGCTTCGATCATGAGGGAAATGACCTTTTCTGGACGGTATGGATACAAAAAGAACATTAACAAACAAAATGGCAATTTCACTGTGGTTAACTTTGGCAAACAATTAATATAGAATGATAGTTCTTGATTTGCATGCTTATTGATTGTGTCTATCAAAGCTGTTCACAGGTCCAACAATGTAAAGTTGTCTTCTGTCTGTATAATACTGTACTGATGTATGAATATGTTTTAAAGCATCTTTGACTCATGTAACATGTATGTATATTCTTTAGGTTACTGGAGATAATGTCCGCTCATTATGTCTTTGTGACTTTACCGGCGATGGAAACAATGAGGTTGGTAAATAAATGTTACTGTAATTGAAACTACTCCCACCCCAGTGAATATGAAAATATGTAGTTTGATATTTGCCTGTTGCACGTTGGTCCTTTTTTTATTTTACTACACAGCAACAGTGCCCACTCTTACAGATAAATCACCCTGGCATTTAGATGGGTTACTTTACAGATGTTACTTCTCTTTGCAGCTTCTAGTTGGTTCAGAAGATTATGATATTCGAGTTTTTAAGGAAGATGAAATGATGGCAGAAATGACAGAAACAGAGGTAAGTTTTCATTTATGTGTTTTTGCAGTTTAATGAATACCATCTTTAGCAGTAACAGTGCCATTATTGGGGATAAGGATATGGCATCAAAGTTATCTTTAACTATTTCCAACATTTTTACCATTAATGAAAGAGTTACCCACATGATGTTATGTAAGTGGGTCGTGTGCCAGTTACAGTAGCTCCTCTATTAGAATATAACTTTGTAACAACTTCATGTATTTGTGTTATATTTCAGACTGTGACATCTCTTTGCCATATGCATGGCAGCCGGTTTGGGTATGCTTTAGCCAATGGCACAGTTGGCGTGTATGATCGGACTGCACGTTATTGGAGGATAAAGGTAGGGATGTTAATTATTTTATTAAGCAGTAGTGAACTTCTGATATCTGTTTAGGGTCATACTGCATGCACTAACTGTTTAATGTAACATTTGTTTATTTGTTTATTTAAATACATTGATCAGTTCTATTTCTTTTTCTTTTTTTTCTCTTTGTTTTCTTTAGTCCAAAAATCAAGCGATGAGTATCCATGCATTCGATTTGAACTCTGATGGTGTGTGTGAGCTGATCACAGGCTGGTCTAATGGAAAGGTGAGCATTTTTAAATGTACTACACTTCCTAATACGTTTTGGAGGTAGTGTAGAAATCACATTGTCAGCTGTCATAAGGAGTGTTGGAAACTGTCCAGGACAAGAAGCCCATTGAGTCTCGTCCCTTTCCTCCTGTAATGGAATCTAACTCAGCAGAGCAGAATCTGGTCAACGTCACTGCTTCACCTGCTAAACTGTGCTGTGTATTTATTTACTCTCTCCTTAAAAAAAGGATGTGACTGTTCTGAACTTATTATACAGCCAGGGTCATAATATGCCCTGATATGGTTTGGGAAGAATTTAGGTAGTTTGAAGTGGTGTCATTTTTTGCAGATCTCAAAAATGTTGTTATTTTGCTATCTGATTTTTTGAGGGAGAGAGGGGCAGGGGCTCTGCCAGTAGCAGTTAACTGGTTTTGTAACATCTGGCAGATTCTAGCACATATTCGTGGGATTGTAGACTACAGGAATACACTGCAGCACCATGTGAATTCTTTTCCATCTCTCCAGATCGATGCACGCAGTGACCGCACCGGAGAGGTTATCTTTAAAGATAACTTCACTTCCTCAGTTGCTGGGGTTGTTGAAGGAGATTACAGGATGGATGGACAGATTCAACTTATCTGCACTTCCGTTGAGGGGGAAGGTAAGAAAAAAAAAAACAGGCACATACAGAGGGGCCCTCATGATCTCATAATAATCACACAGTACCCGAAAGGTTAAAAGTATTTGTATAAAATCGGATTATAGCCAAAGGCAATCAGAAACGCCTACAAGAGGCCATGTATGTCAATGTATGATACCAGTTTGGTGAAGATTGGTGTAAAATCAAGGCAGTATCATGTTCACCATGTAGTGTGACAGACACAGACAGAATAATACAAATACTGCATATGCAACTTTGGTCTTGTGTTTGGTTCAGTTTATAGAACAGGCAGATGTTATAGGGACACAAAGCCACTATCCTATTATTATTATTATTATTATTATTATTATTATTATTATTATTTGTTTATTTAGCAGACGCCTTTATCCAAGGCGACTTACAGAGACTAGTGTGTGTGAACTATGCATCAGCTGCAGAGTCACTTACAATTACGTCTCACCCGAAAGACGGAGCACAAGGAGGTGAAGTGACTTGCTCAGGGTCACACAATGAGTCAGTGGCTGAGGTGGGATTTGAACCGGGGACCTCCTGGTTGCAAGCCCTTTTCTTTAACCACTGGACCACACAGCCTCCTAGTAGATATGCCTAATAACATGAAGATTCAAGTTCACATAGTTTTCCATTTTAGTCGTTCTTGTATTCTTTTTTTATATATTTTTTCTGCAAAGTATATCATTGATAACAGCCCACTTCTAATTTATTTTTTCAGTGCGGGGATATTTACCAGCCAGCAAAGAGATGAAGGGAAATCTTATGGATGCAAGTGTTGAACAAGATCTGATTCGAGAGCTCAGTAACCGAAAACAAAACTTACTGCTTGAACTACGAAACTATCAGGAAAACTCAAAGGTACAGCCTGCTTTAAACCTGTAATGCACAAGCATTTCTGTAATGAGGTAAGCTACTTTCTGTCTTTGTGAGGCTGGATTTAAAAAAGAATAATACGAGGGGTGGCTAAGCATTGTATCACATGTGATCCAGAAATGAGCATTGCAGGGTTAATTACACATGTGCACATGCAGTTAGTTGAAAATACCAGATTTAGACATTTTTAAGTTTAAAACAGCTGTATTCTGTATAAGTAATTACGGTATATTACAACAAAAGTGAAATAAACATTGACAAAACTAGTTGATTTCCCGGCTCTGTATTAAAAGCACGGTTCTTGCATTGGGAACAAACCAAGCAATAGTGATTTGTTTTCTTTGAATTGTGTTTAAAGATATGCAGACATTATGACACTGTTAAATTGCATTAATGAAAGCACAGGTAAGCGCTGTGTGGAAAATGCATAGTATATTTACAGGATCTTTTTCTGTGATTTCAGGCTGGAACAGGGTCAAAGAAAAAGGAGAAGGAAGGACAAATGGGAGTTATTCCTGCAAACACCCAGTTACAGACAGCTCTATCTGTCAACGCCGGCTCTGAAAACCAAAAACCTAGCGTAGACCTAACCATTTCCACATCAAATGGTATTTATTCTTCTATATGTTCCGTTCATGAACGAAACCTACAGCTAGTACAGTAAATACACTCACCTTTACTGTACCTACTGGTAACGATGCAGAGAGAGATGGTGTGCATGTTGACCACGATACAGAACTGCTTCAAACAGGGTTTGCTTGGCCCGGTTTGTCAAACGTTTTCATTAACAGGAATATACTTTTAACTAGAATATATTTGGGCATTTGTGTAAGAATGTAATTAATTGTGTAATGTATTAAACTTTCTCTCTACCTTTACACTTTTTTGTTTTACTAAAATCCTTCATTAAAACTTGGCTTTTGTTTCTGGTAGACACAATTATCCGTGCTGTTCTCATATTTGCTGAGGGGATATTTGAAGGGGAAAGTCACGTCGTACACCCCAGTGCGCAGAACCTTTCAGGCTGCATTCGAGTCCCCATCATTCCTCCGAAAGACGTTCCTGTCGATTTACACATCAAAGCCTTCGTGGGCGGAAAAAGCAGGTAATGTTCCATTTGTGCACGCTGCTGTATCAGAATAGAATATGTCAAAGTTGCAGAGTTCTCCCTACGGTTTTGTGTCTTCAAAATTAACTTCATACACAGTTCTATAGCTTTCAGCACAAAGTGGGAAAAACGCACACAACATTCCTAATGAGAGCTTTTATTAAGTGAATGTTCAGAATATAAATAGCTACGTTTAAACTGTATCTAGGACTCGGGGGGGGGGGGGGGGGGGGTTAGGGTTCAGTTCCTGAACCCTGCCAGGGTAAGCTACATCTGGATTTCATTATAACATTGATGAACACTCTCGGGTTGCATGAAATACCTATTTTTAACTGTAACCTGAGGGTCACCACAGGTAGTTGGTTGATACAATCCCTGGAGTAAGTCAAGGATTTCTGCTCCAGACAGGATATAAGTTGATTGAATGCACCTCTTAGACATTCTTCTATCTTATTGAATTGTTTTTTTTTTCAGTACTCAGTTTCATGTGTTTGAGCTAACCAGGCAGCTGCCCCGCTTCTCCATGTATGCCTTGTGTACGCAAGGGTCTGCTCCCAAACCCAGGGGCAAAGCCACCTTCTCCATCAACGACCGCCTGCAGAGGGTGAGTTGCTCTCACCACCACTCGTGCCACCCTCATAGTTGCTGAGCTGAGAATATGAACAGCATGCAGCTCATCTACTAAGTAATATTCTACGAGATGCTTTTAAGAAGGGCATTTCATCATGTGAAAAAAATAAAAGGCTTTATCAGGTACAGGTGTTAAGTTGTGTTGACAAACCTCTATTAATTTGATTGCTGACCGTAAGGATAAATGCTTCAGTCATCCAGTGACACTTCAATTGTGATACACAGTTTTAATGATTGTAATGAGGACTGTCTTACATGAAACCATTTATTTTGCTTGCTTTCAGGATTCCTTCCCCAGGGATCCATGCTGAGACCGTGTTAATGTATGTTTTTGTTGATTTATTTTGTAGGTTGTAATGTGGTTAAACCAAAATTTCTTGCTTCCAGAGGATATTGAGGTTCCTGACGTCTGTTTCACTTCTCTCCGGGGAGCAGGACAGCTGTGCATTAAAATAGAACAAAGTGGGGAGGTAGGGAGACACGCCTGGACAGTAGAGCTCTGTACAGCGATTTCCTTCTAGTTTCTTCTCCATTGCATTGTTCTTATTTAGCATAGTCGCTGCAGTATTGTCTAATTGTAAAGACCACAAAGCAAAACATTTTCTTGTCTCAAAAGTGTTTTTTTTCTTTGTTTTCCAAATGATGTTTATTTTATGTTACTTAATTTCGTTTTAATACTTTTTTGATAATCGTTTTGATTGTTTTTTTTACTGATTGCGTTTCTTTAGATTACAGTGAACACGGATGACATGGATCTTGCTGGAGATGTTATTCAGTCTCTGTCATCGTTTCTGGCTATTGAAGACCTCAATGTAGATGCAGATTTCCCAGACTATTTTGAAGAGGTTCGGAACACTCTAGTTCAGGTAGGTGTCAAGAAATGCTGGTTCAGAAAGGAAACTCATGCGATAGATTATTTACTAAAACAGACTAGACAACACTGCTACATTGTAGGCCTATATATTTTGTACTACATTCTTTGGCATTTGGCCTCGCCTTTCGAGGTACCCCTGCCCATAAGTAGCTTGCAGATAAGAGGAGAGGCTGACCGTAGGGAAGCCATGGGCAGGGTGGCAGGATAGCTGCCCTCCATTAGACGAAGACAAAAAGCAGGTGGACACTGAGGGGAAGGAGGAGGCGAACTCTGGGGCACAGCGGGGACGTATAGTTTATCGAAGGACAAATAAGAACCAGCTATTCAACTGACGATTTAATCAGGTAGTGGAAGCGCCCACAATATGCTTGATATTACGTGATTTGATCTAAGGTTCAAGTGAGTTCCCTGCCAGAACCACTGCTTTGCTTCATTTGTATTCGTGCGCATGTATAAATACACAGCCTTGGTTATGTGTGTTCATGTATTCTGCATTGTAAAAGCCAACCAGAAAACAACATCTAAAAAATACATTACCGCTGTCATCAAGCTGATGTTTTCACGAACAAAGCAGCAGAAATTCAAACACAGAAAGATGACAATAACTGTAAAGCCCTTTATGTTTCTTTTTTGTTTTTCTTGCTACTCGAAGGTAAAACTGTATTTCATTTTGTGCTAAAACAGGCTTGCAGTGTGCTCATGGGGGAGTTTATGATCCAGGCCCTGAAGTGCTTCTCTTTACTGACAGGTGGACGAGTACCATTCGGTGCATCAGAGACTGACAGCAGAGATGGCTGACCACTCCAACCTCATACGAAACATGTTGGTTCAAGCAGAAGATGCACGTCTGATGGGGGACATGTGCGTGCACTGAAACATTTACACTGCTTTTATTGTGAAGTACTCTTGACAGCTTGGACTGTGCAGATACATGTTATGCTGTTATTTGCATCATGTTTTACACTTTGGGATGTAGATTATTTTAGTGGTATAGAACAGATATTCATCAACAGGTTACCTGAATTGAGAGTTTATGTGAGAGTCATATTATCTTAGATGCGTGTGTGCATATAGATATATATAAATATGTGTGTATATATATGTAAACTAGTCTTGTATCCTTTTCGCTTTAGGAAAACAATGAAGAAGCGATATATTGAGTTGTTCGACCTGAACAGAGATTTGGTAAACGGTTACAAAATTCGATCCAACAACCACGCTGAGCTCCTGAACTGCTTGAGAGCTGTGAATCAGGCGATACAGAGGGCTGGACGATTACGGGGTAAGTGATGTGAGAGCTGTGAATCAGGCGATACAGAGGGCTGGACGATTACAGGGTAAGTGATGTGAGAGCTGTGAATCAGGCGATACAGAGGGCTGGACGATTACAGGGTAAGTGATGTGAGAGCTGTGAATCAGGCGATACAGAGGGCTGGACGATTACAGGGTAAGTGATGTGAGAGCTGTGAATCAGGCGATACAGAGGGCTAGACGATTACAGGGTAAGTGATGTGAGAGCTGTGAATCAGGCGATACAGAGGGCTGGACGATTACGGGGTAAGTGATGTGAGAGCTGTGAATCAGGCGATACAGAGGGCTGGACGATTACAGGGTAAGTGATGTGAGAGCTGTGAATCAGGCGATACAGAGGGCTGGACGATTACAGGGTAAGTGATGTGAGAGCTGTGAATCAGGCGATACAGAGGGCTGGACAATTACAGGGTAAGTGATGTGAGAGCTGTGAATCAGGCGATACAGAGGGCTGGACGATTACAGGGTAAGTGATGTGAGAGCTGTGAATCAGGCGATACAGAGGGCTGGACGATTACAGGGTAAGTGATGTGTGAGCTGTGAATCAGGCGATACAGAGGGCTGGACGATTACAGGGTAAGTGATGTGAGAGTTGTAAATCAAGCGATACAGAGGGCTGGACGATTACAGGGTAAGTGATGTGAGAGCTGTGAATCAGGCGATACAGAGGGCTGGACGATTACAGGGTAAGTGATGTGAGAGCTGTGAATCAGGCGATACAGAGGGCTGGACGATTACAGGGTAAGTGATGTGAGAGCTGTGAATCAGGCGATACAGAGGGCTGGACGATTACAGGGTAAGCGACGGTTAAATTAGCTTTTTTGTTATTATGCTTTATAATTTGTTATAGTGTGCAAGATATTCTGTGTGCTGCAGTATAGTTATGAACACATGTGTAAAGTGCAGTTATGGAGCAGTTTAACTGCAGTCTCACAGTGGTTGGGGTAGGTAGATCAAACCTACAGTACATTGCCAGGGTTCAACCCTATACTGTACTGTACTATAGGATGCTAATGTGTTATTATTTGTTTGTTTGTTTTAAAAGTTGGAAAACCAAAGAATCAAGTGATTACTGCATGTAGGGATGCCATCAAGAACAACAATGTGAATGCACTCTTCAAGATAATGCGCGCTGGCATTCAGTCCTGCTAACTGCGATCACTCCAATGGCTGCGGTATGGAGAAGAAACTCAGGTTAATGGCTGTCTGAGAGGAATCTCATTGCAAAGATGTGTTTCTGCATCAAATAAGAATCTCTAAAAAAAAAAAATAATAAAATCAATAGGGACTTGTTATGTCAACATTTATAAAATAACTACAAGTAATATTGTTTTAAAATAAAATACATTGTATCCGCCAGTATTTTTAGTAAGTAGCATTTAATTAAGTTCAGCTCTTTTTTTTTTTTTTTCCCCCAGGTGGACAGAAGAGCTGTATTGATAAAGCATTAGTGTAGCAATAAATGTGTTGGGCTGCATTGCAATTACTGGTGTACTAAGGCTTAATGAATACTATGCACAAATCTGTCCAAAATGTATGTAAATGTTTGCTGTAGCCAAAGAGAGCATATGTTTTCAGTTTAGCGAGAATGGCTGGATTTTAAAAGAGATCGATGGTGAATTAGTGTGTTACACTCTTTTTAGCTTGGAAAAAAGCAGTTCGATTTTGGATCTGGTTTTCTACATAAACATTATCTATGAAAAGGTAACCCTGTTTTTTTTTTTCTTTTGTAAATACTTTGGTATATCTTTTTTGTTATGTGTATCAAAAACAAGCCTGTTTATTAATGGCAGTGCACAAATGGCCTGAATATCCAGGTGTATCCTTGACTGTATGTATTACAATAACCTTGTCTGTCTTGTGTGGTTTCCTATGTTTTGTTTGTAATAGTAAATTATTTTCTATCACCGTTTTACATGTTTTGTTTATAAAAATCTGTGTATTCCGTTATTAAAAATATGTCTATATATCCAGTGTATTGCATTGTTGTGTAATTATGTATTTATAATAGTAGAATACAGTTTAATATACATACTTTATTTTTATCCAATAGTAAACCAAGTGGATGTGATTTATTTTTCTCCAACGGTTACATTTCGTTAACACTGAAATAAATCTGATGGGTGTATTTAAGCCACAACACACACGTACACAAGGGGGCGCCCTTCCCCAATACCTAAATCACTACCAGACATCACAACAGACGGCTCCTTTCATTCCAGCAATACCGGTTGTGGCTGTAGTTTTCATGGGCACACACCGTTATCAAATCGTGTATCGGAGAGATGAGGCTGCAGTTTACGGTAATGTAAAAGAAAACATGTTTTTTTTTTTTTTAAAGTAATGTTTAGTTCAACTTTAAATTGTAAGTAACAAAAAATAAATAATTTGGCATAGAAGGTATGCTGCACAATGTGCATTACATCATAACGCATCGCAATTCCTCCCCACTCGCCGGTTTCCCTTCTAAGGCAGTCTGAAGTTGCTTTGCTGGCATCTGTTTTTTTTTTTTTTTTTTTTTTTTCCACAAAAATAAAGTTGAGGCGAGCAGCACTGTCGATTTAACTTTTCAACGCTCTTTGGCCTGTCTAGCGAGTAAAACTAGTTTGCATGATAATATGTGTTATAATGTAGGGTTTGACTGCAATTACAAAAACTAAAGTGTGTTTTTGTTCGTGTGACTACAACGGGATAATTAGGACCAGATGTTCATGTTTGGCACTTCTCCGGGTAATCCAGCACTACAGATGGATGAACACGCAGCCTTTCATATGTGGTGAGTATGTTAGTTTCTTTAAGACGCAGACTCATCGAGGGTGTTGTTTCAATGTTACAGAACATTTTAAATTCGAGTAAGCGCTCTTCTGTGTTTGCACGGCATTAGGGACGCCAAGTTTAGGATCTTGTCTGGCTGCTTCTTGCAGTTCTGTTTATTCCGACGAACCACTACACAAGTTCACGATCTTCAATATATTATTATTATTATTATTATTATTATTATTAATTTCTTAGCAGACGCCCTTATCCAGGGCGACTTACAGTCGTAAAGCATGACAAAACACACAATTATCTGCCACTGCACTTTTTAAATATACCGTACATGCGATGTGGTTTAAACGCTTTCCACTATCTAACATGCTTCTCACATGTGTGTTATGTTTGGCTTTATTGTCCGCATTGCCGCATCTGATGCACAATAAATACGTTGACGTCATTAGAAGTGGAACTGCTTCAGTAAATGATTATTATGTGGGTTGAGAACACAGTAACTGACAGGAGCAATGTGCTTTTATTAAGAGATGGAACATGTGTGTTACAATGGATAACGTTTGTGCATATGTTGAGAAAAAAAAATAATATTAATCTTAATAACCGACTTCAACTGGCTTACTTAATATGATTAATATTTATTTTATTTACAACCAGCTTGTATATACTGTATTTAATATTCCAGTTTTTCGTTGCTTTCTTCCTAATATTACTGGTATTATTTAACAGAAACGGTGTGTGTGTTTATAACACTATTTAGTTCTGTATTTTAGTGTTAATTGAGGTGGGCCACATTGCTGAATACCCAATAACCTCCAAACCAGGAGCTCTGCGGAATGCACCAAGCTGGCTCCTGGGTGTGACTTGGAAATATTCTTCATCCCAGCCAAGACTCGCATCTTGTAATGGTTTTAACACCAAGCCTCCAAACCTACTTTACTCAGGCTCTGAAGGACCATTAGAAAGTGGCTGCAGTGACCTCCTAAATTCCTCATTTAAAAAAAACAAAAAAAATTCAGATTCCACAGGTGGCGAAACCTGTCTTCTATTTGCACATGCTGTAATTGGCCTAACTGTTTCTCAACGGCTGGGAAAGAGCAGTTTATGAGACGTGTCCCATCCGCTGGAGACCATGAGAGTTCATCTGAAAGGAGATGTGATCTGCACCGTTGTGATTCTGACAGTGCTGTGCATAATACTGTACACCCAGTATGGATTCACAGCAATGTGGGGAATTCAGAACCTAATCAAGGAAACGTCAAACACAAGAGTTCTTTTGGGAACCACAGCCAAGAGGCTAGAGGAGTTCGCAACTCCTCGGCTTCATTCTGGACAGATGTGCAATTCTGAGCCAGTCGATGAGGGTACAGTTCAGCCCACCAGGGCCCCGTCTTCAGCTCGTCCACCTTTCAACTTCAAGCAGTACCTGAGAAACAAGGACTGCCGTGACTTCAAACTCCTTCTGAACCAGCCCGGGAAGTGCGTGGGGGACACGTTCCTGCTGATCGCCATCAAGTCAGTGGCGGAGGAGTTCGAGAAGCGCGAGGTGGTGCGCAAGACCTGGGGAGCGGAAGGGCTTTTAAACGGAGTAAAGATAAAGATGGTCTTCTTACTGGGGGTTCCCAAGAATCAAACAGTGTTTCCCGAGTGGGAGCTGCTTTTGAGGTACGAGAGCCGTGCGCACAGGGACATCCTCCTGTGGGACTTCCAGGATACTTTCTTCAACCTGACCTTGAAGGAGATCAACTTTTTAAAATGGCTGGACGTTTTTTGCCCCAGCGTGAAGTTCATCTTCAAAGGCGATGCTGATGTCTACGTCAACGTCGATAACATTGTGGAGCTCCTGAAGGAGCGCAGCCCCGGCGAAGACGTCTTCATTGGCGACGTCATCTATCAGGCTCAGCCTATCAGGTCAAAGAAGAGCAAGTACTTCATCCCAGAGACGGTGTACGGACAGGGGATTTACCCAGCCTACGCAGGCGGAGGCGGCTTCATCATGTCTGGCTTCACCGCTAAGAGACTGGAGCGAGCTTGCAGAGAGGTGGAACTATTCCCGATTGACGACGTCTTCATGGGAATGTGTCTGCTCCGGATTGGCCTAAAACCAGATTCTCACGAGGGTTTCAGGACTTTCGGGATAGTCAGGCCCTCAGCTGCCCCCCATCTCAAAGTCTTTGATCCATGTTTTTACAGGGAGCTCATGGTGGTCCACAGCCTCACCGTGGCAGAAATGTGGCTCATGTGGAAACTGCTTCACGACCCGGAGGTGCAGTGCAATACCAAAGTGGTTGTGAGGAAGCAGTTCAAATGGACGAAGAAACAGCAAAAACAAAAAGAGGACCTTGGATTGAAACTGTCCTGAGAGGTTTCACTGCCATTTTCAGCATGCGTATAACCTGTGAAATACAGGAAATCATATCGTCAAGCAGAACATGCACATTATCATTCCACTGTCTTTATACTCCGATATATAAGTATAAGGGCATTTTCTTAAAATGTTTAATAGACTTTTGAAAATTGTTTTCTACTGTGTAGCCACTGTACCTCTTTTGCAGGTTTGCCATAAAAACAATTACAACCATAAAACCGAACAAGCAAACAGTGATGTCTGATATGAACTAGCTTCTTGGATCAATATTTTGCATGCAACATGTATGGGGCATACAGTTCTGCTTCACGTATGTTCCCTTGTTACGATGCTACCGTGCTTAACAGCAAACACCCACCAATGTTATTCTTTTCTGTAAATGCAAATCAAGTTCACAATAATGTAAAATTGGGAAGCAAATATCACCTCGATTTGATAGTAAATTGATCCACAATCTGATGTATTTATGTAAGCAGACAGAGTTCATTTATAAAGTATTGAGATACCTACCTGTACAGCAGGTGAAAGAATCTGAAGTGCTTTGTAACACAGACTCCGTTATCACACACATTTACTTTGAAATAAATACAAAATCATACAATCAGTCAGTATTGTTTTACAGGTTTATTACATCCATTTTTATTTTTTGATTCAGGATTTGAGGATATGAACAAGATTATGAGCTGTGTATCAAAATGTGAATATAGTGGTTTAAAAAAAAAAAGAAAAGTCAATAAATTACTCTGCAAATTTGCATATGTTTGGATTTGAATTTGGACCTGCTGCGTTTATTGCCGTCTTTTGAGATGCTAAAGCTGAGGGAACATGAAGCCACTTGTTCAGGAACAGTGGCTTCCAGGAGACCTGGTTTGAGGCAACTTCGCTGTATCAAACCCCAAGTCTCGCCCAGTGTGCCGTAAGTTCCAAGCCACAAAGTGTCTTTGTGTTAACTCAGCTTAACAATGGCATTTTCAAAAGATCCATGTGGAGGATCATTTGGATATGTTTATTTAAATGTCACAGCGGAAAAGACTTGTAGGTTATTCTACGGACAGAGATTTAAAAATATCATTTTCAAACACCACATTTCTACTGTATGCATCAGCTCACAATTTCAACAAGCAATGGCCATTAAAAAAAAAAAAAAAAAAATGCATCCCCAAAAAAATGGTGGATTTGAAAAACATTTGAAAATAGTATTTATATGAATGTTGCTTCGATCATATTAATAGCAACTGTATTCCAGTTTAGAGATTTGTATTACAGTCCGTTATTTCCATTGTCAAAGCAGTTCGTTGGTAATCAACCATACCTGAATGCTTGGACGTTTGCTACCCACCCCTTGACCACGAATTCAAAACAATTTTAAAATTAAGAGACTATGGGGTTCAGGCTTCTACACTGGACATGTAATCCATACCTTTTCAGCAGTTTATCTATTAAAAGAGTCCTTTTCTTTGAGCACACAAACCATTACTGACTGCCTGACGTGTTAACATTTCAAAATACATGCTCATAATGAATTTCATTTCATTACACAGTTTCAGACAGGCTATGCAGGACATTAAGAGGCACAAAGTATCTTCAGCAAGCAATCGATACAGAGAAGTAGCACGTGTTTAGTAAGAGCCTCGATTAACAGCTAAGAATGGAAGAAAGGTAAGCTTCTATCATACTGTACATGTAGGGATAGTTAAAACAGTCTAGAATGTCACAGTAAAAGGGAAGACTAAATGTAAATACATACCATTAACGCACATCCACATACTGTATCCCGTTACTGGTCCAGATTTGCAATGTTACAATATATATTTCTGACTTAATGAAGCAATGCAGGCTTATGCTGTACAATTATTTAAAATTACCAAAAAATGCTGTATTTACAAATCTATACACACATTGAAAACACAAACATTGGTGTCTAGTCATGTATTACAAGTTAAAGTCACTACATTTTTTAAATGTACTTTTTAAAACAGGGCATTATTAATATTATTATTATTATTATTTTTTTTTAAAGCATGAAGCAATATTAAAAGATAGCCCACGTACCAGGTTGACCCCTATAGGGGTGGGTGGGATGGGGTGGATGGATGTAAGGGGGGGAGGGGGAAGCAGAATACTGCAACACGCCAGGAGTTCCACGGCCTGGAGAATTGCAGCTTTCTTTTTACAAGAGGTTTAAGACAGACTCTTTTCACTCACATTGGGGTGTGCAGTTTCCACGATAAGTATAGATTAAAAATACAAGACGCTCTCTGACTAAAATGTTGGCATTCTAAAGAATCCTAACATACACACTGGGCATGGCTGATCAAACCTGAAGAATAGGAATTGTGTTTTTAGTGCACAAGGATGGATGGACATTGAGAACAAAAAAACTAAAGAACATTCTATTTTGTCAGCTGCGTGCAGATTATTAAAATTACAAAACTGTTGCACCCCCTCACTCACTCTCACCCATGACACAAATATTCCTCAGTGGATAAAAGACAATTATCAGGTAATTAAGGTGTATTTAGTGCAAATGTTAAAACCAAAAGTTTTGTTTTTTTTTCTTTTAACATACTACAGTTTAGACTTGATGCACTCAGTTGACTGCACTGGGCAAAAGCAAAGTGCAAAACGGAAGTGTACACACCACTACGAGACCAAACACACATTTAAAAGTGTTTGTGTGTATATATATATAATATTTACCAACCCCCTTGGCTCAGGTCGGTGCTCGTGAGCTTTGTGCTTGTAGCTATGTTTGTGTGCGATCGGATGAATGTAACGGAGAGACAGACACAGAAGGACTAGAATAACACACACACACACGGCTTCATAGACCATCCACTGGGACTCCTCCCTGCGAGAGCAGCTCTGTGATACTCCACTGCGCACTCTCGCCAGTCTCAGGACAGGGGAGGGGCAGTGAGGAGTAAAAGAAACCATACCATGCTTTTCTTGTATGATAGTGGCAGCAAATCAAGGCACACTGTACTGTACTAGATCTGTAGTGTTGTGGTTGGAGGAACGGAGAGCGGGCGCTCACAGGGCAGGTGCTTCAGCTGCTCGAGAATGACTGCCGTACAGGGTTACTGAGGCTATGTGGTTGTTCTGCATCACCTAGAAGAGACATACAGGGAAGGGGGAGAGGGGAGGGAGAGGGAGGGGGCGGGGCAGGGTCTTGTGTTAACAAGGTTACAGACTGGCTATCAGAGATGGTCTCGTCCAAGTTAATCTGTATGTTTCAACACTCTTTTTAACCCTTTGCTGGCCTTTACATTCACATTTTACTAATGATCATAACACTATTTCCTCTTTCAAAACATACCTTCATGGATTCCTGTATTTGTTCAGGACTGAAATAAATGTAGCTGGTTTACTGGGCATATCTTTCTCAGCTAGCTCTCGGTTTTAGTCTATGAACTTACCTCGAAAATCATTCTTTGCAGTCCAAAGCAAAAAGTAGATCCAAATGGGTTGCTGTTGTTTGCTGAAGATGACCTCAATAAACAAACACAGTTGTTTTTAATAATTTCAACACACATATATACAGGGTTTCCACAAAGTCAAAACCTCACCCAAACAATAGGCGTTCCCATTTATTTATTTATTTATTTACAGTTTTGAATCAGCTTTTCCCTCGTGCCCTAAACATCTCCTGTATTGTATTTTATTGTCTATGCACTCATTACAGACACAGGGAACCTGCCTGTCCCAATTTCAAGACACTTCAATAGGTTTTGCCTACAGTGTGATATTCAGCAAGTGGTGTTACCTGTGCAGGACAACCGGCTTTTCCATTGGGTGACCAATATGCTCCTGAATCAAATCCCACTGAAACACAACACAAGAGGATGAAACGCTTCGCAACTGTCTAGTTTAGGACAGCAAGTCTGTTTTCCTGCACTTAAACTCACAAGTATTTATTTAAATCAACTCTCTTCAGTGTTTTTCTATTATGGAGGCATTGTTTTTAAATTCAACATTTAAAAAAAAGACACATGCAGGGTGAAAAAAAACTCCAAGCATATTTTACGTAATTGTTGTTGATAAGACTAGTGATGGGCAACAGAAATTCCCTCTCGTGTTTGATGAAACCTCGATACATAGTGTCCAGGACTGGAGTCAATTTTCAAATCCAATTTTTAAAACTAATTCCAATTCCCATTCCCTTTTCATCAAAATTGCAATTAGCTGCATTCTGTTAAAATGAGCTTCTCGCCGTGGCAACAAATGACTTCAATTGAAGTCCTTGTTAGTCAATTAAATTGGCTTCAAATGAAAGCAGTTGAACAATCACAACAATTACTACGTCTCTAAAAAATCAATTCCAATTGCAATTCCTTTGAAGGAATGGGAATTGATTTTAAAAAGAAATTGGAACCTAAAAACAGGAACTGACCCCGACCCTGCTAGTGGTGAACTCCAGCCTCTCTTACCTTGCTGTATGTTGTCAAAGTGCCTGCTTCTGTGTGAGAATCGGCACCACCTGTAACACACACAAAAACACGACAAGCAACATGAAATACTGCACTGCAGTGAAGGCCACATCAAGTGTCTGCTCGTCTGATGGGCCAATTACCCCTGTAAGAGAAAGCTATTTTAAATCTTCTCGAGTTTACAGCCCTCATAAAGATGAAAAGCCTGTTTAGGAGTATTACTCTTTCATGAACTCAATAATGGGAAATGACTGTGTAGAGCATGCAGCTGTGCAGACCCCGGAAAGTATGACCAGAATCAATAACCAGTTCCTGATCATTATCCCAGACAGTACGTGTTGCAAGGAGCTCTACCGGGTACAGCAAAGACACCCTGAGCAAGTGCAATGTTTGAACCTGGATTTTATGCAGTTTTAAAAACTATTTAGCTAGCAATGTTCAACTCTGAGTTGCTTCCCGCTAGTGTTATGATATGGGCATGGTTCTTCTTGCACTGATGCAACATTACTAACACTAGGTTGTGCGTGGCTGAGGCGTCGAGGGGGTTTCCTGGACTCAGGATGTATTCAGGTTATTGCTTCCTCCTGCTTTTAAACCAAGGTCGTCAGTCTTACTCTTATGACATTACTAAGAGCTTCACTGTATTTAAACAGGGCGTGACACGGCAGCTGCTTCTTTGTTAAACTCACCTTTTTTATTTGTAAGTGGAATCTTGAAATCACATCGATGATAACTAGAAAAATAGAAAAAACAGGAAGGTGAACATTATGTATATTGCTATATATTTGTGTCATCTGTAAACGCTGCACTATATATATTCAGTAATACTCATATGAAATATATATTTGCATGCAGACTCTCGCACTTGTACGCTGTATTTAGGGGAGCCGATACTTACATATTAAAATTGTAATGACCAGGGAAATTCGTGTGTAGCACAAACTTTTTCACCAGATGAGTAGTGGCATCAAACAGTATATCCTGAATGAAAAGAAGCAGCAGTGTTGTATTAACATTCGCTCAATACAGTGACCACAACACCACAACAATATTATTAGCGGATAGCAGATTCAAGGGGGGAGAGCGAGAATGCAGCTCTTACCACTCCAAGCGTGAAGTAGTTGAAGAAGTAGTCATTGCATTTGGAGGGAACCTGCTTGTGAGGGGAGGGAGAGTGAATCTTCATCTGCAGGAGAAAAAGAGATTTCACAATTCCATTAGGGACCACTTGGCAATGTCACATGATTTACTTTGCGGTACATAAGACCTTGAGTGATTGGCTGTTTTGTTTGATGGAAAAATGAGGAACATCAACTTAAACTGTGACACCAAGGACCGATGGGTCAGGTGTCTAAGAACTGGCATTACCTTCCGTCTGAACTATACAATAAATGTGTTAATATAACTCAGGGATGGAAAGAAGACTCCCACTGCCACCTGAGCTTGTTATCTATACTCTGTAGCTAATCAAACTCGCAATAAAACCTGGAATGGGTGAAACTGTTATGCTATAAGAGTCTTATTTCTATCCCTGTAACTGGTTGAAACCCCCCAAAGAGATGATATGGTATTGCACCTTCAGCAGGTTATTCCTGTGCTTTGTGTTTTGTATGCGATTGCTGCTCGTACCTTGTCTTCGGATTTATAGAAGACCTTGTGTGGTGACCCCAGAGTGCTCAGAACATCCTGACACGAGTCTCCGAAGTATATGCAGCGCTCCAGCACTCGAACCTTAGCATCTGCCATCACACCGGGACCACAGCCTGCAGAGCACACAAGCACAAGACACTCGCAGAACAACTCAGCACATCATTTCACCCCCGTTTGCTTCGAATCCACAATGTCCAATTCCGTCCCCTCACCACAGCAATCCTCACAACAGGAGCTCTGAAGGTCAGTGGGTGTCCTCTGATCTCACGACCAAGCCAATTGCCTCTTTACACCCAGGAGCTCGAGTGTGGGCATCGGCTTCTGATCCCTAGAGGACAGAGGCCAGCCCTGCAGGTGTCCAGTTAATGTGCTTTTTATCTACTTCTTTATATAACATCTTTGAACCCTGTTAATACACTATTTTCATATCTATGGATTAGTTTGGAGTGAAGTACTTTTACTGTATCTACTGACTAAGCAGTATATTTATCAGCTGATGGTGTGCAAAAAAATAAAGGCATGTGGACTGGAAAGCTCACACTTGAACTTCAATACCTGCAGTGAGGAGACGGAGTCTTAAACCTAAGGGTCCCGTCCCGTCTCTTAATACTTCGACGCACTCGGCAAACACATTCCCCAGAAAGCAGGCAAGAGGCATCGCTGGAGCCCTGAAACACAATGCAAACAAACACACACCCAGAGCGGAAGTGCTGTTACCAGCAGGGTCAAAAGCACTGCCTGCTGCAGACAGCAGTGTTTTCAATTCTTCATTACTGTATCACCATCACATTCTTCCATTCCTCTGACTCCATACAGGTTAACTGCAGTGCTATTTTCAAATCTCAACACCAGTTGCTGGACAGCTGGAAGAACTTGATTTATTTCTTTCCAAATCCCATGCCCATGAGAGAGTGGAGTTTATACGCACCCGCCGAATAAAAAAAACTACCTTCTCGTTAACATTATTATAGATAAAGCAACATCATTTCAGAAAATGCAGCTGCACAATTCTCACCGATGTGAAGCAAACATGCATGCTCAAATAAAAAGTACATATGCATCAGAGCAAAGCAAAAGCATTTTAATAAAATACATCAGGAGTCTGAATGTCTGAGCTATACTCTTAGCTTTGGTATATATCTGTAATGCAATGCATTTTTAGATTTCGCATGACACAAGCAGCACCAGTGACCCTAGAAAGGTCAGGGAGAGTGGGACAATTGTTAACTGTCACTTGTCTGTGTTTTCCGGTGGAAATTCTGAAGAGCCATGCAATAATGGTGGGTTCATTTTGCATGTTTTTATCGTCTGAAAGATTAAATAACAAACACGTATAGCAGTAATTTCATCCTGTAGTTTGTAATGCTAAATTAGTTATTTTTGGAGGGGTCACACGCTGCACGCTACACTCAGAAAACCCAACTTTGTTTGCCATTTCACATGAAGCGCAGCACTGATATCAGAAGCACAGCTTGTCTGCACACTCTTAACAAGGAACCATGCCCGCCCAGATAAGCCACATCTTGCATGAACACTCAGGCTAGTCGTGCGTCCCTTACTTGGTATCCTGCAGACTGTTTCCAGTGTAGATGTACATGCGTTTTACAGTGGCTCCGTGAGGAATCTGCAGGGAGGCCAAGCCATGGGCAAAGTTAGGCTGTCAAAGCAAAACAACTATTGCTAGATATGTGTGTGTGTATGTATATACTCTCTCTACACACAGACACACACACACAAAGTGTACATGTAAAGACAGCAAAAAGATATTCATTGGAAACAATTACGACCAAAGGCTCCAAGTAATATTGTCTTAATACAGTTTTTTTACATTTTATAAAACTAGTAACCAACTATATAAAGTAATGTATTTGTCTGATTTCTTGTTCCAGAAAAATTACAGCTGCCCCCGGTCGTTATTATTAGTTTACCGATGCATCCATTAAGTTTGGCTACTGTTGTCTCCTATGGAGGAATATTACAGTTGGCCAGCCTGTGCTGTGATGTGATCGCACTACAGGCACAAGCAGAGCCCTCAATCCCAGAGAGAGAGATGCAGGCTGCGTTCTGACCTCATACTTGGGAGCTTCGTTCCAGGAGTCCAGTTGAAAGGAGAAAGAAAGACCTCGGAAATTAAGGTGAAAAAGCTGCTCAGCTGCATTGTACACTGAAAAAGAAAGGAGGAGGATACTAATGTTCATGCTAGGCTTCATAATGTGGGGGATGGGGGTCCTAACAAGGTGATAAAGCTATGTTGTACAGTGAGTTTGTCATTATAGTGTGTTTCTTTTTTTCCAATACATTACTAAAGCATGCTTTTGGGCAGCCTGATGAACAGCCAGCTGGGTCTGGTCAGAGTGCACAGAAAATCTACACGTCACCACATTCAAATCTCAAGTACACTGGTGTGAACAGGACAGTGTTTTTCTCGACAGGCGACAGAACCCGTTCCCCTTCTTACCTCCTGGGTGCGTGGCTCCAAAGGACTGGTCTATCTGCTCAATGGTCGGAGCTATTGCCTGAGAGTTAAAATGCACTCCACTTTAAAAAAAAAATAAATAGAGAGAGAAAACAAAACCAAGACGTCACTACAAGCCTGTCAATTCAATATGTTATGAAGCAGCAAACAGGTCACTCATGCATGTCCACAGCTGACTGGTGAAAGAGTCCATTCTATACTGAAATTGGTTGATTTTAACACTGTAGGCAGTACAGAATATCCCCCTGCAGTCACTGGGTGTAATTGTACCACGTTAAGTTTCCTATGTATCTATTTTACAATGCATAGATGTTTGCGGCTGGGCAAATTCTCAAACTCCATAGAATTCACACAAACGGTTTAAAAATTAAAAAAAACCTAAAACACAAAATAATACTACCCAGTGTGTATTTTGCTATCATGCATGTGCTGTGGTTTTGTCAATGCAGGTTTTAGTCCACTGACTCTGTGTGCTCGGCTGCTTTTCCCTCTACCTCCCACTTGGTGTAATGAATTATGAGATTTTCTGGAGTACATTTAACCTGCTGACAAAAAGCTTCAACCCTCCACCTGAAGGCAGATAAAAGAACACCAGCAGTGCCTGATCAGTTTGTCATGAACTGCTGAGCAACCTGCACAACAAGTCTGTGTCAGCAGATTCACGGGACTACTGCATGTCACTATCCACAATCAAAGAGAACACTTTATAACTGCACGAGTAGGGATGAGGGTTAAATACACAGTATAATACTCACCAGTATTTCAATTTCACTTTGCTCAAGTCATAAACTTCAATTACCTAGATTTCAAGTAAAACATGGTTAACAGTTTCATACAGAAAATCATTAATAAAACATTATACAATCAGAGCCACAGTTATTATAATGACTTAACATAGCACAAATCAGAGATGTAGGGAACACAGTCTGTGTTCAGATACAATCAGTTCAAAGCTCAATGGCAGCAGTACCGGAATGCATTACCAGGGCTGGTGAGCAGGGTCGGGGTCAATTCCTGTTTTTCAATTCAATTCCTTTTTAAGATCAATTCCCAATCTCAGTTCCTTTGAAGGAATTGGAATGGGATTTGATATGTTAGACATAATAACTGTTGAGATTGTTCAACTGCTTTCATTTGAAGGCAATTTAAATAACAGACTACTGCTAATTTCAATTTTGATCAGTGAGGTGTTGAACTTGATTATAAGGGAATGGGAATTGGACTTGGAATTGGAATTCGGAATTGTTTTTAAAAAGGAATTGAAAAACAAGAACTGACCCTAATCCCGCTGGCAAGTATGTTCATATAACTGGATTTATATTCACTGCATTCCAAAGGCTAAGGTTAAGAAGTGTAATGAATTAGTGTAGACAATTAGAAGTTTACCTTCAGTCGCTGATTGCAGGCATCAAAGAGCAGCTTGATTCCATCCTGAGTCAAGTTCAGTATGAGGTCATGGCAAAGAGGAGTCTACAAACACAAAGAGAGAGAGACAGCAGTGCAGGAGTCAATCAGAGATCCGAAGACACACATTACAAGAAAGTACACAAAGTAGCCGCTGGCGGTTTCTTTTAATTTCAGTGGAACCAGTATTAAAAAAAAAAAAGAAATGTGTTGTAAAATTAAAATTAAAATTGTGGATAATTTCCTAATAGCACAAAGTGATGTCATCCAAAACAAAAACGCCTCCTACTGTGAAATAACTACTGTATGATTAAAATAATTCCCAGAACCATAATTCGTAATTTTAAACAAGTTTGGGAATGAGAAGAAGTCGTTGTTAGCACACCATTCGGCCCTACTAGATTTAAAAGATTATAGAGAATAGAAGTGCTTTCTTCAAGAAAGACCACAAGCAGGAAGACGATAACAATCTGTGCTCTTAATGCTACAATTACTCACAACTGCACTGTCATTATGAGCACTGCCATGCACTGCTAGTCAGTAAAACACAAGCTACCAGAATGAACATAAGAAACGGAGTCTGGCAGGGTCCTCGGGCAACAGCTGGCATTTAATAAGACAGCTGACATCTATGAAAATGCACAAAATATAGTAGAATGTGGTACAGTACTTCAATTATAATAAAAAGATGACTTATTAAAACACAGGTATACTGTAACCTACAGTGGCATAAGGGAGTCTTATAGTAGACCCCTTAGCTCATGCCTCACCTGTCTTAGTAAACACAATGTTGTAACACGTAGATGGGGTGGTGGTGGCGGCACAACACAAAGTGACACTGTAGGAGTTACTTTCCAAGGAGGAAGCCAGCTTTCTGTTTTTGTACATGACAAGCTGGCCACCACCTGCCTTGGGATCTCACTGGAAGTTTTGTTCGATCAATGCATACTCAAAATAAACAGGGTTATAAATGGTATTTTAATCTTGTGAAATTTGCGGCCCGTGCTCGGAAATCTGCACCAATAAAACATGCTCGCTCACCTGTTCACTATAGAGAGCCTGCACGTTTCTGATGATGCGGCAGTGTTTCTGGAGAATAGCGATGGCCTGGGCCAATGGCATCCCTGCAACAGCAACGGGAATGGTTGCAATTAAAAACAAGGCAAAACAAATTCAATTTAGGACCGATTACAAAAGATAAAACACACAAAACAAGACCCCAATAAGAGTGCAAACAGCTGATGCCAGTTCCTTCAGCTACAGAAGAGTCTGACACATCTCTGCTACACCAAACCCACCGAGTGCCTGTGGCTGCAGCACTCTCAGTGGTGGTGATCTCCGAGAGGCTAGGGCAAGGTGGACTCTGGTCAGGACACTTGGAAGGAGCACCAGCAGTGTTGGTGACTCGGATGGCAGTCTACCCTGCAGGTCAATGCCCCAGCATGATATTATGGGCTACAGTGCCATGCAGAAATAGATCTGCTTGTGCACCTCCATGGAATCCCTGTCTGTTCATGGTAAATACCACACTTACTTCTTCCTGGCAACATCAACAGTCATGCTTGTTGTACACCTTCATTTTGATCTCATTAAGTGGTTGATTCAGTGAAGCGGTAGGTGTTGTATTAGGTGATTAGATACAATTAATGATTACAATATGTAGTTGATTCAGCTCCCAGTGACTGTAGATGTTTTCTCTGTATTAGCACATATTGCCTGTGCAGTGCAGTGTTTTTTGGCTTATGTAACAAAGCCAGACTCTGTCTCAATCATGATTAGTTTAGCTCCACCCCTATCAGAAAGAGCCAGTTGGTTTGCTTTAGAAGTGGTTGTTCATAATCATAATTTGCAAAGGCTTTCAGAGACTCTTTAGTACACTTTATTTGGTTGTACCTGTGTCTTTTAGTTTTAACCCTATACCAATCGCATATTAAGAAGCACTCAATAATGCATCACTAGATTTGGAATCTAAATTCAGTATTTGTAAATGTAATTTGATTACATAAACTTAAATACAGTAACTTCAGATTAAGATATTCCACGTCTATCTTCCACCAGTATTACAGTACAGAATTCATACAGTACGATTCAAGACATCTGTCCCCAAGTTTCTGAAACGATTAGGCGCAAAACAAAACCATAAAAAAAGTAAAATGCAAAGTATAAATCAAATATCAAATAAAAACGTCCATGTGAAATCTGCTTCACGTTTGTATTTATGTACAGTATATGACACCATTAAGTTCCACATTCTCGTTTTTTCTTTGAAACAATCACAACACAGCCTGTTTTATATGTTATTTAGACTTTTAACAAAATCATAAGTTATCATAATATTGTTAAAACAACCGGTACTGTAAGATGCCAGTTAAGGCTCCAAAAAATCAAAAAGTAGTAGACTGTCCTCAAATGAGGACAATAGCACTTAAACACTTTATTTATTTTTTTTACCAGGAAGAAGTTATGCAGACAGTAACACAGAAGCAGCAGCCAGCGTGTTGACATTACCTAGTGCAAATTCCCATTGTTCATTTCCCAGCGATCTCTCAGGCACGACCTCCAGATCCAGCATTGGCCCGTACAAAAATAAAGGTGGCAGATTCGGAGTTCTGTGTGACTGGGCCGGGACGGGGTTTATAATACTGTTTAAATAATACTGACAGCCCTGAGCCTCGGCCCCTGCTTCAACGTAGGCTAGCCTGCACGCTACTATCACCACGAACACCACATTCATTAAAACCACTTCGTGCCAGACACCAGCCACAACTTATATATTATTAGTAAGATTGTGCAGTGTATTCCAGACGAGTGGTACTGTGTGTGCGTGAAATAAACAACGACAAACTACCGCTTCCTAAATTAGAATACTACTACTACACACGTTCATAAATTACATTTAAAAATAACTTGTTTTTAAGATTCTAAAATTGCGGTGGCAGATAAACAACAACAACAATAATAATAATATGACAAAGACTGTATTTATAATATTGCCGTATGCGTTTCCTTCTCTGTATCACACACGTCTGCCCTGACTTCGGTTTTTGTATCCTTACCTTACACAATTTTGTTTAAATGTGTTCTATTTGACACAAATTGCAGCGCTACAGTGATAATGTCTTAATGCTACACCCGTTTCCAGTATTGTAAATATATTCACATTCAGTCCCTTTCCAATAAATATAACTAAAGGTATATCTCTTCTAGTATTAGAAATACTGGTGCTGTCTAAAGTGACTGTATTTCTACGCGGTTCTAACGTGAATTCCTGTCTAACCGATCACTCACTGTTATTAGTACCACGGATTTCCTTATTCGTTTCTTTACGGTAATTCAACAACATACAACTTCCATTAGCAACACCAGCGTCAGCTGATACTTCAACTTCCGCCTCGGACAGCGCAAGCACTTCCCGGTCAAACAGCTACCGTATACGATGCGAGTGCATGCAAAGATATTCTATAGTATGCATCCCCTTGGGTCACTGTGTGCACACTTGCACCGTATTAAGTGTCCTATCTATTTAATAATGCATATGTGTTTGTAGGGCAACTTCTAGAACTCCATAGAGTTCACACAACCTGTTTTAAAATCAGAAGCTGAGAACCCACAAACCGGGCTGCGTTATTTATTGCTTCAGAGTTGGTGCCACATTTTCTTTGTTAGTGCCAGCTGAACTCAAGAAACTAGTTGAAGCGAAGCGTGCGTGTCCTTAAACAATGCCCGTCTATGGAGAAAGGACGCTGGGCTGGATTCCACGAGATACTATAGCTATAGATCATTTCAACCAGCACATAATTGCAATGCAAGTACGCATAGTTATGAAGCACTTCTTGTGTCTGTCTTACGTGTTAAGATACGTACAACTGATCGTCCAAATGTTACTACAGTAGGATAAACAGTGTCCCCTTGAGGCTTTTAAAAATATAAGAGACAGTGCCAAAGTGGGGGCAAGACTGTATTTGAATCCTGGTGAATTCCCTTGGTTTGCATGTACAATTGGACCTGAAACAGATGATGGCATGGAATAATGAGCTTTCATTACATTACAGTGTTGCCTATATTGTTGACTGTGTTTTTTTTTCTTCAATTGGGATTATAAAGGATTATAACTAGGATCATATGGTGCAATTTGTTATTTATACACTGTCACGCTTCAGTGAATTAACAAGATTTTAAATTTCCAGGAAATCTCTCCACACTGTTAGAAGTGAAACCCCTTTTTGTTCTAGTTAAGTTACAGTTCGTGTCAAATACCTGTGTAATCTTCAAGATTAGCATCATTGTTTCACATTAAAGTTTATCCCTTTTTTTTTTAAATCAATGGTCCTGTTCTTGCCTGGGAGTGGTGGGAACCAATGGTGTAGTCCATATTCTAAATGGCACTAAAATATAGATTTTCTTAAACATAAAATTCACATTTTATTTGTATACTGAACTTCTAGTAATACATATAATAGGTTATGCATTGATCTCATTTCTACAAGTATTGCTACAAAAGTGTCTTTCTCCCTCTTGTCAGAATGCTTTACTTTACGTGTGTGTGTGTGTGTGTGTCAGTGTGTGTGTGTGTCAGTGTGTGTGTGCCAGTGTGTGTGTGTGTGTGTGTGTGTGCCAGTGGCAGAACGATGATCTGAGCTGCCTATAGAAAATAGCACCGGGACAGCGACAGGACTCGACTGGTGGGGACTGTGCCCTTCCCCCCAAATCAGACAACAAATACATACCAGGTATTGGTTTGATAAAAAGTTTATTAAGACAAGTGAAACCAAAAAACTTAAAAACACTTTAGATATAACAAAAAAAAAAGTAGCAAAAGTAATATTTTGTAACTTAAGGCAACTGCAGAAGGAGATAAAAAGAAAAAAAGTAATACAAACAGATGCAACTTCTTGTTTAATGCAGAAATAATTATAATAAAAAAACTCGACACGCCTCCAATTGCATCAATAATTTAAACAATTACTTTAAAAGAAACAAGAAATAGGTAGTCTTGTGCCAACCAGTAGACAGTAAAGCTGGTCTTAACGCTAGCATTAAAAGATGCTATTAGTACAGCACTGGCATACCAGAGCATGCTCAAGGGGATATTCAATACAATTTGGACAACCGTTTCATTACTTTTTGGCTTCGCATGTCACTGCCATAAACCAAATTTATAACTGTTGGCAAGCCAATGACGAACCTCAAATGTGCCACAATTACAGTATTTAATCTCTACAGTATTTGTTATTACAGATGCATTATTACGATTACAGGTGGAGTTACAAGTGCAGAAGCAGATTACAGATGGTTTGATTTATTTCACAACCCAAGGTAATTCATGAACTCGTATGTAATGTAGCTACAGAAAGAGAATTACCCCTGGGGTGAACGTACCAAAGCGTGCACACTGTCTGGGACTGTGGGAGCGGGAAGCAGGGTTATCTGATCAGTGAACTTGGAGCAGGATTGGGATGAAAGCTGACTTCTACATAACCCGAGAGAGGTATAAAGAGTGTACATGAAAAGAAATCTCACTAAAACAATGGACTCTTATCGCTGTTTCTAATAGAATAAAAAACACCCATAACTATATGAATTTAGAATTAGTAACTTTATAAATTCAATGAGAAATGTTTTGACAAAGTCTTTTTCAATTTTGTCAAAATGCTACACTATTGTTTTAATGCAGTAAACAGTAGAAGGCTGAATAAAAATCCCCTTTTAAACATCCATGATTACCTAATGCTCCCTGAAGCTTCATATTAAAACATTGTGTGAAGTGTTGAGCACGCCCTGTCACACACAATGACTTTTTTTGGCTTTATGCTGCTGGGGATTAAAAACAGGTCTTTTGTATGTGTTTTTACAAATGAGAAGACTGAGAAACAACCCTGAACAGCCGAAGCACACAAATAACCTGCAAAAGCAATGGCTCCCCAGGATTTAGAGAAACAAACAAATCATGACAGTAATTCAGGACGGCATTTGACCTGTATATATAAAAAGAAAAAAAAAAAAAAGGAAAAGTCCTGACCTGGAAACTTTTTTTTTTTCTTATTTAAAAATGGTGCCAATTAAAAAAAAAAAAAAAACACACACCACACACACAATTAAAAATAAGCTTGCATAGGAAACAAAACTCACACGCAGAGGTGCTACTAGCTACATGCATACGATCGGCAACGTGGGTACTGTAACATAAACATAGTGCAAAACCCTGGCAGGAGGAGAGAAACACCCCCGCCACAGGCCAGGAGAAGGGCTAGCCGAACCCCTCCAGCCCTCTCTCAACTTTGGTCCCCTGTAAACATCTACGCACACAGCCCCACAGCCCCACCACTCAGCAGCGATCAGCGAAGTTTGAGGTCGTCTCCGCTTCCCATGTTGGATCCCGGGCTTGGATCCTGCTGTCGCCTTGCCTGTGAACACAGAAAATACAGGACTGCTTAGATTTATAACAGAGAGAAACATCAAGGCATCTTCAACACAGAAAATACAGGACTGCTTAGATTTATAACAGAGAGAAACATCAAGGCATCTTCAACACAGAAAATACAGGACTGCTTAGATTTATAACAGAGAATAAAATCAAGGCATCTTCAACACAGAAAATACAGGACTGCTTAGATTTATAACAGAGAATAAAATCAAGGCATCTTCAACACAGAAAATACAGGACTGCTTAGATTTATAACAGAGAGAAACATCAAGGCATCTTCAACACAGAAAATACAGGACTGCTTAGATTTATAACAGAGAAACATCAAGGCACCTTTTGCTGAAGGAAAGAAAAGTACTTAAAAAAAGGTACTCAATACAGTACAATAGAATAATACAAAAAAAATCTCTTTAGAATATAATATTGTGTTAAAGTCAAGGACAAGTGATAGAAACCTGTGGGTTATTGCAGGTATGTAACAATGTATGTGAGGCATAGGTTTGTGGTTCACTTTACCAAGTTAGCAAAGTAGCAAATATATACAGTATATGGTGCTGTACAACACAAACTGATGTCAGCTTCCAGAGTCCATGATCTGACACAAATTTCAGATGGCTATATCATCTATCTGACAGATAGAGATCGATAGATAGACAGGGGGTTTGAAAATTGCTTCATCAAAAATAACAATTGGCAGGCCATTTTAGCAGTCTCATAACTCCAGTTTCTCTTCGGTATAGAGTTACCATCCCTGTATGTTTATATAATAAATCTGAATGACACACATGGCATTGCATTCTGGCAGATCGCAGCCACTGGACTCTCATTAAACTGCTGATTCTGCTGAAGTCCCAGAACAGTCTAATAGCAACAGTGCAAAACCAGTGCTAGCCACTAGAGGGCACTGTTGGATCATGGAAATGGAACCCACAGTGAACGTCACTGTACCATTTGTGTGACAATATTGTACAGGAGCTGGACCTCGAATTAACGCCTCACTCAGATATCAGCTTTTTAATAAACGCCGCTCTCAATAAAGAAACGTAAAGGTATTTTTTTCTACCCCTGCTCAAAAAATAAAGACAGAAACGCTCAACTCTGCCAATGTACATGACACCCCCGAAGAGACTGCAACCTCAATCCAGCATGTAATACAAACTAAAGTGCACACACCTGAGTAAGCAAATGTTATTTTACAGTCCCGACAGACAACCCAAGATGAACTACTTACAGCACAGCAGTCCTTCACGTCCCTTTTTTTCCCCAGCAGAGTTCAGTGCCAACACAGCAGGGGATAAAACAAGGGCTGTCTGTTTACCTCTTCGTCACCTTGGATGGTGAAAACTTAAACTCAGAGGCACTCAGAGCTTTGCCAGTCACTCTAAGTGCTATCCGAAAGCTGGCTGAAGATATCTTCTTGTAGGAGGTTTAGTTGTTTTGTTTTTTATTCAATTGGAATTTCTCAGTTCTGTACAATTACATTAAAAAACGTGCTTACAATCTATGAGAAGATTTCGTTTTGTTTTCTCTTAGAGAGAAATTAAAAACAAGCAGGTAAATTAAAGTGAGTACGATATATTTTAGTTTTTAACAGAAATCAAACCGATTTTCAGAGGGAATATATTTTTTCGTTAAGAAAAACAACAGCATCACACTCAACTACCGTTCTCTCTCCTCTTCTTGTCCCACCCCACAGCAACCAATACACACTCCCAATAGGCTTTTGTTAACTGTCAGTAAAATGTACTGTATTCAAGCCCCAAAAACACACAAGAGTATAGTGCTGCAGACTGGAGCCTCTCATGGCGCCGTTTCTAAAATGCCTTAAATCATTTAATAAAATATTGCAACGTTTGTAAAGCATAGTATTATTAATAAAGGCTGCCCTCGTATAATCGCCGCAGTCATTTTGATCAATTTGATAAATAAATAAACGCCAACTCGAGCAGAATTAAAGCTCCCCTAGGTGTAGCCCAGATGTGTCCAATCCCAGTCCTGGAGGGCCATTCCACTCCAGGTTTAAAAGGTAAAATCAGATAATGAACTTCCTCACGGTAGTTCAATTAAACAATTTAGAACAGGGTTGGAACAAAGACCAGGACTGGAAAAAACAACTTTGGCCATCCCTGGCATAGCCTTAGGAACTGGCTCATAAACTGAATACATCACAGGACCCCTCCACACAAACCGCCTTGCAGGGACCCCCAATGGTAGAGCTAAGGGCTGGGCAGCTGCCAGTACACCCACAGTCCATTGCCTGTCAATGGCAGCTCACTGGACAGCAGGGTGCATCACATCAGCGACCACCATGGGGATATCTCCTCCTCTGCTGCTCGCACCCTCACCCACTCCATGTGGAATACCTGCCCCAGGAGCCAATACCTGCTGCCGGTCAACGACAGCTCATTGAGCAGCAGGGGATAAATCTCCTTCCACTCTCTCTAGAACATCGTCAGGGGGTCATTAATCAGGTCCATTCTGTGCTACTAACCGATGCTTTCAAATCGATTTTCTTATCCTCTTATTTAGCTTTGCTAACACTATTACTGCTTTTCCCACTTTCAGTGTCCAGAGGTACTTTGGCTCTACTACTGTTTTGTTCTTTTTATTTTCTTCATTAATTCTGCACGATACGCAGGTATTTCAAATACGTCGCCAAGATAACGGGCTGCCTCCCGGTACTCTTGCTGTGGATCACACAGAAGGATCACATCAAGACCCTTGAATGCATTTAGTGGCCTACCCACCTCTAATCAAAATGGGCAACGCAGAGTTGTGTCTCAGTCTCACCTGGGTGCTGGATGTGCAGGTGAGACTGAGACACAGCTCAGTGTTGCCCACTTATTTATTTGTTTTCCGGGAATGTGCCTGGGCTGTGTAGGATCCGGGGAGTGTGGAAACCATTCTTCAAAACTACTTACAGCTTCTAATGACTTCTTCCAATGCACAGTCCTAGAGAGGGGTTTCCTAACAGTACAGGAGGGGCGTAGAGGGTCTGGGGTGAGGCTATCTCACCTGATCATGCTGCAGTGTTTAAAGGATGACCCTGTGTGCCAGCTCAACCAAGAGCCTGTAACTCGATGGTGCAGCTCGCACACCTGACACGCAGGAGATCTGAGTGACGCAATTCCAGCATCCCGGGCAGGTCAGGTCTGACAGATGGGTAACGTAATCAAAAAGATCAAACCTAATTATATATTAATACCAGGCACACTGTGAGCAGTGGTGCTCCTTGGTGTTAGCTTTACACAGCAGGTCATCTTCTAGAAGTCATTTTTCTGTTTGCGGATTCATCAAGTCGGTCATCTTTATATTTTGGTTCTTCATCGCAGAAAGGAATTTTATTGTTTATTTTTTTGTACTATTTTACCTTTTAAAAATTGCTTTTTTGTACATCAACATAATGAGTCTAAATAACCAGAGGACGTAATAATTAAAAATAAACACACACTATTGTAATATAATGTAATGTGATAGCAGACCCCAATATCGATGTGATACGGTCATTTGAAATTTCTTTGCATCAGATAGTTTGGTTTGAATCAGATAGTTTGTAGTAACATCACATTGATTCAACGTTTCAGCGAGGTAGCCTCAAAAACAAACCATTAAAAAAAAAAAAAACAACCTGGAAGATTTATAGCATGGTTAACCAGACAAAAATGCAAACACGGCAGAGAAAGCCATCACAGACAATCAAACAACACCTACACTAACTACCACTGCAAAGACCCAGCAAATTCTGGCCATTTTATACAGTGTTGTCAGTGGATGAGCTGAATCCCTCTTGTGAGCTGCTCAACAGCATATCACGTTTCCTTGAGTGAGTGTGTGTGGATTTGAGAAGCGGGCTGTGGCCAGCACTATAATATTAGATTAGAGTTTAACCCTTCCAGCCCTGGAGGGACCTCAGGGTCCCATCTTATCTTAGCGCCGTTTAGAAGTACAGACTGGATTTTAAAGTCCCATTTTCTAAAATATGTACAAAACACTGTCCTGTACTCATGCATACTCAATAAAGGAGTTCCTTTTTTAATTGCATCATTTAATTTCGATTTCTTCAGCTCGACAAATTCATGACTAAAAGGGTTAAAAGGATACCAATTTGGTTGCACAGAAAATAAACAGCTCCCAGTCTGGGTCTAACCCATTTAGACACAGGGTCTAGTAAAACATCGGGGCGCAATCCTAACTCGGTACTAAAGTGCTTTTGAAAATGTTCAAAAGAAGCTGGAATAGAGTTTGTTTGTTCTTTTTAAAACAATACAACCGACTGTTAAAATAAAAGCATTTGTAGTTTGGGAGAAATATCGGGTGCAATCAAGTTAAAAAGAAGAAAATGATACATCGTGAGACAGAGCGAGAGAGAGAGAGCTATTTTATGAAATTCATGTGTTGCCAAGCTGTTGATAAAATTTCCCAGCTACCACTGCAGGCGCCTCCCCGAGGGGGGGGGGTGGTCCTTTGAAATCCTTTGTCGCTGGGAATCTGGTCTCCATTTAAAGTCAATTCAAATATGGACAGCTCTTTTAAACTTATTCAAAACGCACTCAGGGCACTGCTGACGATCAGCTTTAGAAACCACAAGGGCTCTCGGGAAGGGCTGGCTGATCTGCTCCAGCTGTGTGGAGAGGATGAAATGTGCAGTGTATTGATCTGCAAGGAGGGGGCCCTGCTGGGCTTCCATTACAACTGACGGACGCAAATCTGTGGGAATTCCAATACAATTCCATAGGATTGACATCGGAATAGCTGTTTTCTAGTTAATACACATTTATATTGGGTTTTTTTTTTTAAACTGCCTCAGATTTGTCATGAATTCAAGCGGAACGCCATAGCATTAGTAACAGCTATTGCAGTGGAATTTAAAGGAATTGACTCCATCATTTTTAAGTGTTTGCAAATTATCTATTATTTATTTGGAACGTGTGTGCTGTAAATTACTTTGCACCGTCATGGACGTTTTTCTTTTTGTTTTTAACTCAAATAATGACTAAAAAACACATTCCTACCGTCTAGGTTTGGCACAGTAATACAGAGCAGGGCATATCTGCAGTCTGAAAACCACAGTGTGAATTCTCAGCAGGGTGCTGAATATTCTCAAGGTCAGTGTCCTGAGCATTACAAATCTGATTAGGCTGGAGGCTGAGCCGAGCTCCAGCTACGCAAGTAAAATATTTAAAAAATCAGGAGACCAACCCTGATCCTTGAGAGCCATCAACAGTCCAGGTTTTTGATCCAACCAGGTCCTAAAAAGACAGAATTTTATTTTTAAAAACGGGTACTGTAGCCCGGGTGTGCACAGAATAACGAATTGCCACAGACTAAAGATCTACAGTCTTGGTGTCCGGGCAGCGGCTACCGTTCACGTGCACTGGAAAGCATAGCAGGGTGTAAAATGCAGATTTATGACCTGGTTGGAATTTAAAAATATATATATAGTTGACGGCTTCCATTTATTTGTAACCCACAACACTCTTGTGTAAATGCAAGTTATTTCAGACTGCTGTTCTATGACTTTCAGGCTTTGTTCATGCTTAAATGTGAATTGAGAAAGAAGAACAGAATATACACAAAGACACACACACAAACAGACAAACAGTTTGACTGAAGTGGATTGAAAAAGGTACAAAACACTCCCATTCACTTAACACTTCCAGCAGCAGGAAGGGCACTTAGTCTCTCAAATAAAGTCTTTCATATAAAATTAAAACTTATAAGAAAAGTTAAATAGACAAACGCTACGGCTAGTGCCTTCACAAACGCTACGGCTAGTGCCTTCACAAACGCTACGGCTAGTGCCTTCACAAACGCTACGGCTAGTGCCTTCACAAACGCTACGGCTATCTTCACAAACGCTACGGCTAGTGCCTTCACAAACGCTACGGCTAGTGCCTTCACAAACGCTACGGCTAGTGCCTTCACAAACGCTACGGCTATCTTCACAAACGCTACGGCTATCTTCAAACGCTACGGCTATCTTCACAAACGCTACGGCTATCTTCAAACGCTATGGCTATCTTCACAAACGCTACGGCTATCTTCACAAACGCTACGGCTATCTTCAAACGCTACGGCTATCTTCAAACGCTACGGCTATCTTCACAAACGCTACGGCTATCTTCACAAACGCTACGGCTATCTTCAAACGCTACGGCTATCTTCAAACGCTACGGCTATCTTCACAAACGCTACGGCTATCTTCACAAACGCTATGGCTATCTTCAAACGCTACGGCTATCTTCAAACGCTATGGCTATCTTCACAAACGCTACGGCTATCTTCACAAACGCTACGGCTATCTTCAAACGCTATGGCTATCTTCACAAACGCTATGGCTATCTTCACAAACGCTATGGCTAGTATCTTTGCAAACGCTATGGATAGTGGCATGATGTACTGCAACGCTGACAAAGCCACTAACCAAAAGGTTTGCCTGCTTGAGTCCTCTAAGTTCTATCTTACGGCTGAATTCTCTCAGATAAAAGTGGAAGACATTCTCAGCATGCCGTGTGTGTTTCTCATTGTAGAGCCCGTCCTTACCTCCATGTCCTCCCGATGAGACCTGTCTCTGTCATCAAAGTCTCGAGTCCTTCTCCTCTGCTCCTCGAAGGCCTGCTGCACTACAGTATCCTCTTGCTGTTCAGACACAAGGGGCAGAGCACGTTGCTTTTTAGAGAAAACATCAGTTCTGCGTGAAGGACTCAAACATCTGAAATCTTTAACATATTTCCATTACTTAAAAAAAAGAAGATACCTTTACTTGTTTTTACAAAATGCTTCCTTAAGCAGCTAATTAAGTTGAGAAGAAATAAGGGGTGGAGAGGGGCTCCTTACATTTACTGTTGGTAATCCTTCATTCTCAAGGAAAATATATATTAGCTTTTCATTTATTTATTTTACAGGGGGGAGGGTTACACATGAGTTCTCAATTATATGGAAAGACACATCAAACTACATTACGAATGCATTACACCACATTAAAAGATGTATTTTTGTATTCCAGTGGTTCACTATAACCGAGACACAATGCAGCCACTGTTACTGCTTGCATAGCCTTTATAATGATGCACACATTAAAAAGGGTATTTTAAAGTCCTAAAAGCAAATGGGTGTATTTTACTCTACGCTTGCCAACACAGATGTTAAACAGATTGTGATCTTCAAAGCAGAATGTCCTAACCAAGTTTTATCAGAAAGTTTAAAACTGAGACATCCATCCCACCTTTATATTCCCTCTCTCAGGAACTAAAAGAAGAGAGTCGAGACTGTCATACATAGAGAAAGTTCACTCTCAACGTCATTAAATCTACATAATAAAACAGACTGATATTAACATATTGAATTTTGTTTTAATAGAACCCGCTGTGGTATAAACGTTTCAAATGCTTTGTTCGATGATATCTCAGTGAGATTGTAAGTGTAGTTGTTGCTGGTAGGTTCCGACTTCCCTGTGTAGCACCACCTTACCTGTGCTCTTTCTTCATCAAACTCCAGGACGCCCATACCATCCAGTCTCTGCAGGTCAATCCAGCCCTTCCAGAACACACAGACCCCGTTCAGGATCATGGGGGCCTTGAGGTGAACCTGCAACACCAAACATGCCGTCCGTGAACCAGACAGCGATCATGAAGCCACGTATAAAAAAACTAAACAAAATAAAACAAACTTCGAGCAGTTTAGAGTTCTATCCTCATGTACAAATCAGTAAAAAAGTTCCTTTCTTCAGCTCAGACAAAAAAATAATTCAGCACTGAAAGGGTTAAAGGAGAAACATTTGAACCCTTTGCTGCCCAGTGTCCAATATACTCGACTTTGAGAAAATATGCATTCAATAGGGATGGGAACATACCCAGGACAGTAAAGGGTTAAAGAGGACCCCACCCAGCTCCAACAACTGAAGCGAAGGACAGACAGCCCCATTTATTACACTTCTTTCACTTAACCCGGTAAAGTTTAAATCTGAATAGCGACACTAATTAGTACAAAAGACAAACTTCTTAAACACTGAAGTGGATAATTGGGAACAGAAGGAGCCTATAAACACTAGAAATATTCATGGAAAGAAACTGATTGGCCTCTACTTGAAAGATATACATTACAGCACAGAATTATAATTACAGAGCAGACGGCATCTACATCACTCGTTTCCACACAGAAAGCAAGCGTTTTCCAAGTTCAAAGTGCGAATCAAATGCAAGCTCTTCATGAGGTCTGCTTTTATTTCATGTTTACTATTGACTTTATATACAAGAAGTAAAAATGTGTCAAACATGAAACGTGGATTCCTGTGCAGTAACCCCACTCAGAGTAAGAGACCGGAGGGCACAGATATGGAAGCAAAACAAATACACAACTGAAGTCTGGATACAGACTTTGGGGTTATTCCAGGAGAAGGGGCATGCTTTCCTCAAGGTAAAATAAGAGCAGTAACACAGTCCTCTTCGGAGCACATTTTACTGCCACACCACACACTACTGTACTGCATATATTGTACTGAAAACGACAAGATGGCTCTCATAAAAAAGTTTCCCCACAGTAAAAGCATCTAGCAAAAGCATGGCAAACTATATAATATGTAAACTATGTAATGTTCACAGAGGTACGGATAGAGGAAAGCATATTAAACCTGGCAAATTATGCATAGTATAACCATGGAAATATGGACTTGCATTTGATTCTCAATTGGGCTCATTGACTCCAACTTCTCATCCACTCCAACTTTAAATAAAGCATTTCAGTGCAGTTCAGTACTAATTTACATAATCCACCAATTCACACAGCACAGCACGCACACACGCAGGGGGCGGCGCACACACACAACAATAAAATAACAGCATTTCAACAGTAAAAATGAACAGACCTACCTACAGAAACGATAACCCCATTCCCCCGCAAGTTCAACACAGAACACACAGTCCTCGGTCTCGTTTGATCTGACTCTAAATTATTTTAGCTGATCCTATTAAAGGGATGACCTTGTTCATACAGCCTCAACCTTCCCTGTGTATCTAGCCTGCAATCTAAAATACTTTCCAGATCTGAGCTGAAAATATGCAAAACATTTATAGAAACCAAATTAAAACAGAAGCAACATGTGCTGTGAGTAAGGCTACGATTTTAGCACGGTCATTTTTAGTACATTTCACAGGCGAGGTGCGGCAAAAAATGTAGGTTTAGCTACATCAACATACACAAGAGCTTCTAAATAGTACACCAAAACCAATAATATAAAAACTATTGCTTTGGACTACAGACCAGTTTAAACTTTAGAGTACAAAACTCTTCAGACTCTGACATCATTTCTGGTCGGAGTCGAGGGCCTCCGACCCTGTGGGAAAAATCGGAATTACATCATCTACAATCTTGTGACGTGTGTCTTTTTTGGAAAGGCGTAAATCCTCAACAGATCGTCATACAATTCCCCTGTCATTCTAAAATACCTCAATTATCTCTCACTGTCACATACCCGCATCTCTCTGAAAAACGTTTGACAATTCTCCCCTTTGTCTTGTTTGAGAGGATGGATGTAGCAACAACATTGCTTTTGATTTTTTTTAATCCTCTGGTATAGGAGGTACAAACTCAGCACATCTACTTAAATGTATCCAATTACGCAAATGCAGTCTGTAGTTCAAGTATGAACAACAGCTGCGACCACTTTGCGCAGTCAGAAGGGCTGCGACACGCTGCATCCCGTACAGCAAATAGTGAAGCTGCACAGCTTTTCTGTCTGCGCCCGACGTTTCGCATTCATCTACAACAGAAGTACGGTATGAACCAGGATTGAATAGTTTTCCACGATTCTGAAACAAACAGCATGTTTATTTGGTAAAGAAAGCCTCTAAGTCGGTAAACTTCTGTTCTCTGATGCCTTTGTTCTTCTGTCTGTACAGTAAACAGCTCACTCACAATTTTGTGCATTTTACCAATTTACATGCTTGCTTCTATCTCATTCGCTGACCTACATAGCTGCACGTAACTACTGCGTGCATACACAACCAAACAATTTACAGATACTCGCAGATTTGTATTTTCAGTGCATGACATCCTGCATTTTTTAAAGGAAATAAAGGAAGCCCCTAATCAAAAGTTTTTTTTACACCCATTTCCAAGATTTCAATGACTTTTTTTCAAATTCACAATTTCCATGACCTCCGTGACAAAATCATACCCTTAGCTGTGAGTTATAGAGTCACAGGCAGTACCAAAGCGCTTCATTCAGGACAGCACCGTCTGGAACAGGCAATGACCCTCACTGATCAACCCGGTTCTTCGTGTTTTATTAGAAGTACACTGCAGTGGGATCTTTCAGATTTTAGCTTATTTTTAAAAGCTATTAAAAGAATATTCTCTCTGTGTTAAGATTGGCCTAGCTCCTGTTTAGAATCACCACGATTCCAGACAACCAGATGTTTATTTAAAAGAAAAAAACAAAAAAAAAAAACACACTTGTTAGTGTTTCAATCTTCTCCTCAGGGCAAGGTGCCATTCATAACAAGCCCCCTTCCCACAACGCCCCTCTGGTAGACAAACATCCCTGCTAGAACAGGCCCCGGTACCAATTTGACACGGGCCCCATGCCAAAGTGTGTGGGATCTGGAGACGAATTCGGAGGGGACAGCAAAACAGAGAAGAGGCGAGATAGGGTTTCAGCTGCTGGAAAAGTGCCTTGGATTGAGGCCTATTCTTCTCTCCCTGGCAGAAATGGGAGGAATAAGTTGTGCTTGCTCAGCGAGACTTGTGGAGAACCATATTTTAGAGGATTTTAGAGAAGAGATTGCTGTGCTGTAGCGGTGGATATAGCAAGAGACACTGGGACTATTCAACAAAGTCTTCGATTTCTCCTTCCTCCCCACCCACCATCTCCCAAGTACTACTTTGCGATTACAGACCGACTTGCAGAGACACTGAAAGCGGTATCTGTTTATCGAGAGAAAGCCTGGCATTCATGTCTCACAGCGCAGGGAAGGCCCTACTCAAGACAGGCTCTACTGGAGCTAGTCTACACCTCCTGGACAGCTGCCAAGACCTCCAGGATGTCAGCTGGGCAGCCAAGGTATCCGATTATAGAATACTAGCAGCACAGCCCCCCCCCCCCCCCCCTCCATGCCTCCACCAGCAATTACACTCACTGCTCCCTCTCTCCCTCTGAAGACTGTGACTAGAAGAGTCCGTTTTCTAATCGCCTCCATTCAGGATCTGAACTAGACTGTTCAGAGCAAAACCTTTAACCATCATCTCTTCAGACCGTGCTGATCCAGCTGGCAGGAGACAGGGAAGGAAGTCACAGCTCATTTCATCCTGCCTCTCTCAGCGAGCGTCAGTGAGGATATAATAATAATATAAAAATAAATGTGGAAAAAGCTGGCAATACTAAAAAGTGAAATGGAATCAGCAGCTGCCTCTGCTTCACTGTGTAAAAGGGGCTGACATAAAAGTTTTAAACGCAACCCAGTGTTTTTACGTTTAACAGTACTTCACGAGTACAAGCTTTGTTTTTTGTGATTTATAATAGGTTAAAGGTAACACACCAGAGGAAAAAACTGCAGTTTACTGTTGCACCATATAATGATTTAAAATGCACAAACAGCAAGTAAGAGACTAAACATTACATCTGAGAACAGGTGAAACATGCGCAAAACAAAAGTAAGCTTTCATATCGATAAATATATAAACATCATTTCGTAGTGTGGGCAGATGAAACCACCCAGCTTTGGTTCGAACTGCACAAGATGACATCTCATTATTATTATTATTATTATTATTATTATTATTATTATTATTATTATTATTATTATTATTATTATTATTATTATTATTATTATTTTATTGCCTGTTCCATAATAATAATAATAATAACCCTAACCTAACACACAACACATTAACTTAAAGTAGCTGTCCAGGATGTTTATGGGCCAGGCTAGCAAAGCTTTGGTGCAAAGAATAAAGTAATGCAGATTCTACAAGTTCAGTGATCTCCGGCCATCGTTGTGCCTGGAGCTGTTCTGCTTATTTTTTTTCGTCTTTTGCATCTCGTGCATAGAAAGCTGTGGTTGTGAAAGTGATTCCATTTTATATAGCAAGTCATTTCAATGTGGTTATTTTCACAAGACATTCGTGCTCAGCCAACATGTGTGCAACACAACGTGCTGGCAGCAGCTTTAACGAGATTGAAACTGAACCCAACATCTGCCACTGAGGCGATTTCACACAAGCTGCGGACAGGATGGGCTCAGGCTTTTAAAGAGAAAAACGAAACCGAAAAACTACAAAAATAAAATAAAAAAAGAGCTGAAACCCCACGTGACTCAGTCCCCCTTGATCTCTGCTACGTGTCTGTCAGTCATATGCTTTTGATTTAGAATTTTAAAAAAAATCAGACAGTTTGTAGCATGACAGAGAAACTGTGTCAGTTTCACTTCAATAGGTAAAGTAATAGGGAAGAAGTGAAACCGACACAATGGGTACAACTCTGGATATAAAAAAAGTTTCACTCGGCTCTTTGTTCTTTTGGCACTTGCGGTACAGAGATCACTTGAATTATATCAGAATGCAGGGATGGGAATAAGACTCCCAGTGCATAGCAGTTTGATATATTGCTGGTTTTACTGGTTGTCTAATAATAATGACACATCTGAGCGTGATACACTGTGGCTAATCAATCTCGTTGTAAAACAATAGTCTTATTTCCATCGCTGAGTTGTAACTGCACTGTCGCAGTGCTACAAACCAAGGTCTAGAGCAAGGGTGGGTAACCCTGGTCCTGAGGGCTGGAGTCCCTCCTAAATTAATTAATTGGACCAATTAAGCTTCTACTAAGCACTTAATTGGTTCAATTAAGTAAGTCATTTAGGGTAGTTGGAATAAAAACCAGGAGGGACACCGACCCCCCCAGGACCAGGATTGCCCACCCCTGGTCTATAGCATCACACTGGCTACAGAGCTAGCCAGTTACTATAGCACTGGCTAACACTTGTCAACCCCAGTCTCGTATTGCTTTATAGATAAGTGTTCTTCAGTTTGTAAGCAGCCGATCAGAAGAAAGATCCCTGTACATTTCACTGGATTCCCAGCTCCTTTATCATTTTGGAGAACATACATTACATTCGTTTTGTAGACACGGTGGTGGCACACTTCCTTGTTGCAGTTTTAAGAAATGCAGTAAAAGAGCTAAAGCAGCAGCTTTGCATTACACAAGGGTCTGCACAGTACATCACAGTACCTGGGTGTAAACAGCCACTGCAATAACACGATCCCCGCAGTACGCGACAGGAATGCAGGCAAGACTCAACTCGGCTGGAACTGAATTTGCTAGATTCTATTGTAATACCACCCTGCTTTATTTATTGATCCAGAGCTTGTCAAAGAAACTGCACCAAAAGATGGGTTTTCAAGAGGAATGCGTTTCGATTACCCTTAAAAAATTCAAATAAAATGAAACATACAACTGGATCCTGTTACTACTGTACTCAAAATAAAAAGAAATACATTCTTTCCGAGGGACTCCCACCGCACAGCTCCTGTTGAAAGAGTGTGCCGTGTGAGCCTCCCTGCTAAATCACCAAGCTCCTAATAACCTGGGGCAGTCTGCTAAATCCAATTCACTTCCATTAAATGAATAGATAAATAATTAAGAAAATAACCTATTTCTCCTTTAAATCACTTAGACTTGCCAATTTCTACTAAAGTTTGGCAGTGCTTTGTGAAACTGCTCCCAGAATTCTGGCCCTGGATAAATTCAGCTCATTCAACTCAAGAAGCTGTGAAACTGCAGTAGAGTGCCCTAAAGATAAATCAACAGGCCACATCATTTAATTGTAATGAAACATTAATATACAAAGAAAGCAGATCCCCTAACTAACCCTGCTAAGGGTTAGACAGGTCTATATATTTCTACATGTTCAATGACATTTAAACCATGTTCCCTCATAAAACATACTTGGTTCCAAAAATATCAAACATAAATATTTGTATTATCATGCAGTCCCAATTACGGATTTGCACACTGGTGTATTTGACATTCCTTTAACTGGACTAGGTGTCTTTTTTCATTGCGCTCATGTATTTATTTATTTGATTTACTTTTTTTATTACACCAGGCATCAGACAGGAGCCCCATTTAAAACGCTCACAGCTTTGGTCTTCCTGTGCTAGATGAGTCAGAGCAGCACAAACATTAGCTGCTGGCTTGCTTGCTTTACTTCCGCAAGCCCCACAAGTCTGTACTGTGGTATTCACACTGGAAAATACTGCAGGACAAGGTGATTATTCCAGCCCAGCTGTTCCCAGTGAGGCTCCACGGTTGCACAGCACAGCATGCGGGTTCAGAGTGGCACGCCGGGCACAGAATTGGCCGTGCTGGTACAATTTCCTGCATCCGCGTAACAGAAGAGACAGCTTTCAACTCAAGCAGGAAGGAAAGTCTACTACAGAGACCGTTAAACCACAGGCCTCCTTCTCTGCAGTGACAGCAGCCTCGCTCCCCTCCCTCCCTCCCACAAGCCCCGAGTTCACAGAACACACATCTCTTCTGTTGCAACCGTGATCTTCAACTTGAACTGTTATTGGTACTGATTATATATCGGTATGATACAATCGCAACACTGGATCCTGACAGTGGACATGCTATAAAGCAACCCTGCAGCTCTTTGGCAAGGTTGTTCACATCCTCCGAGGCTCTCTCTGCATGAGAGTTTGGCAAAAGCAAAGTGTAACTGGACCATTTCATTTCCTCTGCGTGTAACCCCTTGTAAAGGGATCTGCTGCATCAGCCTCCCACGCGCTCGTGAATCAGCAGACTGTGACACCAGACACCGCAATCCCCACGGCGACAGACACAGGACCCCCACACGAGCAGTCTCCCTGGAGGAAGGTTGCATTACTCAACATGTTCCTAAAGCAATGCTGTGCTCCACCACATTCCAGCACCACCGGATCAGCACTGACTCATCTGCCCTGACTGAGCACTGTGACTATGCCCATTCTTCCACACACACACAGACAAGCTCCTGTCTGCCTGCTACAATGACTCCAGCTATCCCTGACCATGCCTCCCCCACCTGACCCTGAATCAGCAGCCGTGCACAATGCAATCCACACGCTGGTCAGCAGAACGCCTGCATGAGAGGGTGGGGGTGGTGGAGGGGAGCGTTGGGGAAACCAGCCGGCAACAGGCAACAGAAAGTAGCAGAATCAAAGTAAAGCTTTAATTCCCACCAACAGTATAAATGCACTTCTCCTACATGTTACTGAATATGTAGAGCAGAAAAAAATACTTTTGAAAAAGTATATTTTTAAATGCACATACTCCGCTTTTTCAAAATTATTCTTTACAATCAAAATAGACTTCTATCTATCTATCTATCTATCTATATAAAAAAGACCCCTTCGATAGCCATTCATACTCGGCATGTATATTGTACAGACTACAGAGATGCTAGAAATGACACAGTACCACTGTATTCATGATTAGGGTTGAATTAAAAGCGTTATGTAATCTTAAAGCATTCTAGAAGCTTTGTGATATCCAGTCTCTATAATAACTAAGGCTTTTGCTTTTAGCTTCTGCAAATCTCAAACTATAGGCTCTCTCAGATATTTTTCTGTGTTAAAGCCAAACCTACAGTAGAGAAATACAGACAGACATACAGTCCGGGAATCAGGATTTAAAAGGAAATACAGACATGAAATCCTCCTGTTCCAAGAATGTTAAAACAGTGCCGATTGTATAATCCAGCACACCAGGGAGGGGTTTCCAAGCTTTTCACTGCAAAACTAAAAACATACTTTCAAGTAACAAAACAACTCAACAGGCAGCTTCCACAGGTCCACTAATTATCATGAGACTGCCCTACCTGAGACAACACTATGTAGTCAAACACATGAGTAAATATACTGTAGACTAGACTAGACTACTGCCAGCCTGAACCAGCCTAATGGCGGCTGCAGGGGAACTCTTCTTAATTACGGGAAGCGTTTGCAACACTAAAGCTTTGTCTGGTGTCTAGTTATTTTTTCAGGAAAAGGGTCAGGTTGCAGGTACAAGATACCTATTACGCGAGCCGAGTTATTTTGTTGCAACTTTAAAATACTATAGTTGTGTTCGTTTATTGAGCACAGTGAATGTATCGTTGATTGATTTAAAAAAGAGAGATACCCCTGTGGGTGATGACAGGAGATCTACCAATTTATTCAATCAGGCGGAATGGACAGTAAGAATTTATTTTTTTATTTATTTATTTTTTTTTACTTTTAACAAGATCAGCAGCCACCTTTGGCTTATTATCTTTCTTTCCTGGTAATTACAGCACAGGTGAGCGCAAACAGACTTGTTTAATCAAAGGGCGGCTTTCAGGCTCTCAATCCTGGCTGCTATTGTCCACCCTGCTGCAGAGCACCTGGCGTGACACAAAGGAAATGAAGCGTCTCGTGTGCGGAGCACAGCCCTGTAATCAACCATAAACACATCACTCGCTTCGTTTGCCTTCATAGTCATCCTGACGATAAAGGTGGCTGGCGGTAACTGAGAACAACATGAAATGAACATTCGAGGTAGACATTACAATGCTAAGACACTTCTGCTTCTACACTGAAAAGCCTCAGTAACACGATACTGATCTTGTCACAAAACTATATGATCAGCACAAAGCCTGACAGAGTCAGCAACTTTTTTTTTTTTGTTATTTTTTTGGTTAGTACAAAATTGATTGCACAATTTCTGTCTGCACACGGCCAAAGCCCCCACTCCAAATACGCTCAATGAATATTTGAAAATAGTAAACTAGAAATCAATTCCGATGCAGTTTGTAGTTTTATAGCCCTGAGGCGGACTGCACTGGTTTAACACAAACTGGTTCTCAGCTGAGAGTTTAACAGCGATTCTGTGCTATTGAGAGGAGACACTGGATATGTCATGCAAATGGAACATTTACGTTGCAGAATAAAAGCCTTAGCATGAATGAAGTCACAGCTCTTCAAAAACAGATTTGATTTTTTTTTAACCCTTTCAGTCCTCAATTATTTTTGTTGAGCTGAAGAATGCTAAATTAAGATATACAACTCAAAAAGGCACTTTAATTTAATTGCTATGGGTGACATTCTTAACATCCAGTGAATCGCCTTCATGTGTATATTGAATTGATTAAATACAGTACAATGGCTATTTGTAAACTGGTCTGCACAAAACACACACAGGCGAATATTTACATACTGTGTATGTAAATGGGTGCTGTATTTGAATGGGTCATGTTACTTTAGCAGGTATATACTGTATAATAATTTACTTTACACACAGATGTCATTCTCCCCTATGGGGAATACTGAAACTGCTGCCTTGAACAATAATACTAGCAAATGAGTCTCAATCCAAGAAAGAGTGTAATAGGAGCTGCATTTTCTGCTTCACAATCAATCTGACTGTGGGCTCCACGTCATCCTGGATATTGATCTGGCTGTTCGGGGGTTTAGCATTAAGAAATTTCATTCTCTCAGCTCCGTCCCAAAAAAAGAACACAAAAATCTATAAAAAAAAAAAAAAGAAAAATCGATATTAACACTGTCATCCGGATCGTAATCTAGAAGATGAGCAAACCTGTCCACTCAGCAGAGACAGCCCTGTGGGGAGAAGAACAGTTCCCATTTCAAACACTCATGTATTTTATAACAGAGTTGCATTGCTGATGAAAAAGGGAGCTGTAAATACACTCCACTATATCCCTGTAACACCCGAGATCATGGATCAGTGATACAGTCCTTAAACCGCTATCGTTTATTCTGTTAAGCACTATGTGATTATCCTTGATGCTATATTATTAGAAATAATACCAGTGTATGGCAACACAAATGTTTTGCTACAACACGTAATGTAATGTAAAAGCTATACATTTTATTAGAGCGCACACACACACACGTGGGTCCCGCTTTTCTTTAGGGATCCGTTATAAGCTGTTATCTACAATCTATAAACATGTCAAACCTACTACAATTACAAGAGGCAATGCCGGGTACAAATCATGTTATAGTCATGTATGTGAGATACATACATCATCTCACAAATCTCTGAACTACACGTATGTTACCAACATACTGCGTGTCTCCATTTGCAGAGTACTTATATTATACAGTATAATGGTACTGACATCAAGAATGGCAAGAGATCTAGTTTGACAGCTGTAATACTTAAACACTGTCAACTCCATTTGTGAAAGGACTCCCAGGGGAGAAATGGCACTTTACAAGTGCAACGAATTCAGCTCAGTGTACGATTCACCTGTCTTTGTCCTGAAATTACTAAAAACCGTCTAGAGAGTACTCCCACAGGCCTGCTGTGTTATATACCAGTGATTCAATAGAGGCATGGGACCGAGGCAATAGTAAAGTGTTCTTCCATATACCGGCCGATTTAAAAACTGATTTTACCATCTCCTGACACATCTAGGAATCTGACTGGCTTCAGAAGGCATGCTTACATTTTGCTTGCACATATAAAATACAACTCACTTCATGGCACCCCTATACATTGTGAAAAATAGATTATTCTCAACACAGTGCGACTCATTGACATTCCCATGGTTCCTGGCCAGGGATGGACTCCTATTGCACAGCAGTTTCATTACGAGCTTGATTAGGCACAGAGTATAGATAACAAGGTGTGTCTTATCAAACTGAAACCAGAAACGGATCAAAACGCTATGCAATGGCGGTCTTATTTCCATCCCTGCTTGGCTGGTACGCCGTTTAAAAAGGAGGGGGTGAGGAAAGTGGGTATCATTTAGATGCAGATGGATTTCAACACCTTCAACTTTCGTGAATTATATTTTAAAAATTGGAAATATATTCCTGTCGGTCACGATTTTTTATTAAGATTTTTAGAAATTTTAAAAACAGTTTGTGTGAACTCTATGGAGTTGAAGTTGCCTGGCCATAACTTTGAAAAAAAACATATATTCATTATGAAATACATACATAGATAAGAAACTTAACATGGTACAATTATACACGGAGTGACTGAAGGGGATACACAGTAAACCGGTTTCATAAAGAAAATGTCAGCAAGATCTCTGCAAGCAAGCACAAGATAAACACATGAAGAAGCATGATCAGAACGTACAGACTGCGCCACGTTGTGTAGAGTGGAGTTATTGTTCCTAAATCACGCCAGCACTCCTCTGCAGATCAGTAATTGAATGAATCTCTCATATACTTAGGAATGACCCTGACCGATTGCTTTGTTCAAGGTGCAATAATGACAACCACAGCCACTACTCACTACAAAGCTGTCTGCACCGGGCAGCTTCTGAATCCATCATCACTATCATCTATTCTTAAAGGGAGGGTGGAAAGTCACGCCTGTAACTGAGGCCAGTGCAGCAGCCAATTTCCTGTCTTGGACGCCGGAGTCCACTTTTATCTGGCTCAGAGATCTGATTCCAACGGGGATGAAACAGCATCCGAGACTGGATCAGAGCTAGCCCTGAACGGGAGGCACCGAGACTGGATCAGAGCTAGCCCTGAACGGGAGGCACCGAGACTGGATCAGAGCTAGCCCTGAACGGGAGGCACCGAGACTGGATCAGAGCTAGCCCTGAACGGGAGGCACCGAGACTGGATCAGAGCTAGCCCTGAACGGGAGGCACCGAGACTGGATCAGAGCTAGCCCTGAACGGGAGGCACCGAGACTGGATCAGAGCTAGCCCTGAACGGGAGGCACCGAGACTGGATCAGAGCTAGCCCTGAACGGGAGGCACCGAGACTGGATCAGAGCTAGTCCTGCATGGGAGGCATGGATAGGGTTAACACAGCTTCTCCAGGAAACCCTACCACTAACGCAGCTGACTTGCATTAGCCCTTTGTGACACTGACCCTATACTTAACTTATACTATAGGGGCACATTTGGGGGGCATTTCTCCACTCCTTTCAGATAATACTACTGTAGACAAAAGCTCCCAAGTTGTTATGTTCTAAATATAATAGATGGGAGAGAGGAGAGTTGGACATGTTTTCTACAGTTTTTGCAGAGCACACCACATCTCAAGTGAGCATGTTACAAACCAATTTCAACTACTAAACACCAAAGAAGATTAGATATTTTTGCTTTACTAAAGTCCGTACGCACAGAGGATTCATTATGAGCACAGCTCCGCCAAAACCATTGTTTTGCAAAAGCTGCATCTAATATTACATAAAAGTGTGATAAATGTTCAGGTGCCACACTGAACAGAAAACATTGTTCTTATACACATACAATTACAATGCCAAAGGTTCATTACAAATACGATAAGTATTCAAATCTTTTAAATTTGTCGGCTTGAGAATTCCCCATGAGCATTACCATATGATCTCCTTTAAATGCACCGGTTAATCCGTGGACTGCGTTATACTCTGACATTTTACAGTAGTAATCTTCTAAATAATTAATAGGCTGAGATAATTGGTTCGCTTCAGGGCAAAGGTCCATTGATTCGTTCTTCAATCCTCCTCCTCCTCCTCCGACTCTGAGCATTTTAACAAGCCGCACTCTGGAAACCCTGGCCAAGTTCTGCTGCTTTCCTGCAGTCAACTACAATCTCGATCAGAAGAAATAAAAGAAAGAAACTCCCAAGACGCCCTGCTCGTCTGCTGAAGCACCGGATACGTTCATAAACAGAACATTGCACTGGCTGCTGCAGAAGACCTTTATCAGCTACGGGAAGCCTGAACATCACATACAGTTTTATCCAGGGGTGTGCAGACACTCAGAATTGCCTTTATCGGCAGGTATTGAGTTAATCCATTCATTGATGCCTTGATTTCAAAAAAAGCTATCATTCCCTCACGTTTACAATTGAGTACCAATCAGAAGTTTGTTTATGGCCTCGGTACAACAGTACGACAGTAATAATGACAGAGCCCCAGACGAGAGAAAATATTCTTCCAATCGGCTGTTAAAACACTCAAGTGCCTAAGTGCACTGCCATTGATTGGTACTCAACTGTTTTGAAATCAGCAATGAAAGAGTTCCCTAAACTGTCAACATGCATACACTTGGGGGATTGATATAACACATACAAAAAAGAGTGTTGATTTAAAAAAAATAAAATGTAATTTGTTAAGCATTATTTTTAAAAGATTACTCGTAAATGCATCGCCCAAGATAACCACACAAAACATAAGAGATAAGAGTCATTTATTTCAAATAGTCATTAGCACATTTTGTGGTGGTGGTGGGGGGGGTGGCTAAAAAAAACAATTGCATTTCTAAAATGAATTAAAAAAAAAATCTTTTGAAAACTTCTGAAACGTCTCTGTTGTTTAATTCTTGTTTGGTAACTTTATTGTGCTTGTTTTTTTGTTTTTTTCTGAAAACACTGCGGTAAATGACAATTCTGGGAGTACAGAAATTTCAGAATCTAGCCCAGTGGATATTGGGTAACATTGTATTATAAAAAATAAAATAAAAAATAAATTAAAAAAATCATTTTTTTTACCTTGCTGGTCTCCCGCTCGAAATCCACGTATTCTCTGGTTGGCGTTTGCCTCTGTTCCCCGTGCAAGTTTGCAGGAAAAAACTGCAAAGACAGATTGGTTCCTGTCGCCACAAAAGCCTTTTAGAAAAATCAATACAAACAGGATCAGGATCTGGGCTTCACATAAATTATGCAGTCAGTAGTCATTCATTTTTTACATCAGTGTGCAAGCCCTGAGCCAGGCAGCATTAAGCACACCAAAAAATAAATACAAAATACTCAAAGTCATCATTTTCTTTTCAAGTATTAAGTTACAAACATCTGATTCTAGTTTACCAACTATCGCAATTGGCTGCGTGGGACATATGATACTGCATCAAAATCGAGATTTTATTTTAAATGAGTCCTCCTTCTGACATTAATAACAGCAATCTAAAACCCTGGCTGGAACATCTGCAGAAAATGTTAACGTACTTCACAAGTACTCCTCTCTATACACACACAGCCAGGACAGGACTGGACTCTCTGTTCTTACCAGACTGTTTCAGAACAAAGTGTTCTTCTGGGTTAGCTGGGTTTCACATTGCAATGTCAGGGAGGCAGCGATGCACGGGGAATGTTTACTTATTATATGATTAAGATACTGTATTGTGACTGGCTGTGATCTGTTCTGTATGAGTATCTTTCTCACCCTAAGTCTACATAACGGAATACCAGCTAATTAAACAGAGTTTACCTGTCTATTTATTGTTGAGTTAGCCAACACTATATAAAGATACGATAAGCAAGGTGTGTCACTTTGTAGACTGCAATGCAGGCACTTTGTAGGGAAGGTATCTAAAATAATCTCAATTCTATACTTTGTAATTTCTTGGAGCATTTTTTACTGGCATCTACCTGTTATTTTAATTTCCCATTGAACTAAATTGTAATGATAACTTACTCTAATTGCGTTAACTGCAAAAGCTGAGTCTAAATGTAATGTGTCAAATGACAAATACAGCTTGTGTTGTGATTTTTTCAAAGATATGAATTTGTACAAGTTTTGATTGGGCTTTTCTTTCTCTACATGTGTAATGCACAGTAGGCAAATCTGCATCCTGTAAAGATCAGTGTTTTTTTTTTTATACCATACTAGAAAATGCCTTGTCCAATCTTTGTTTCAAGTTTTTCATAAGTAGTAGACATTTGAATAAAAAAAGAGGGAGAGACTGGCTGAAAATGTTTTGCATACTCATCATACTGAAGTATTGTTTCTACACAGCACCTACAGAGTGTGCATTGCATTGCATGAGCTGCGCGGTTCACATTACTGGTCAGTTCGGATCAGAGAGTCTGCTGGGCATCAGATATTCAAGTCTTTCTGTTTTTCAGTGTACAATCTGATCTCTCAAACACACAGCATGGTTTAGGACTGCACTACCCAAGGACATATTGATTTTTAAACAACATTGTCCCTGGACATATTTATTTTTGCTGAGAGCACAATAATGCAGCATGGTTCTGTTATGTCAATGGAGCCGACATATACTTCTATAGAGCATTTTCGTGGTATATTTGTACTGCACTGGAGTGGAAGCCAGTTCAGGTACTGTTCCCCAGTAACGCCTTGAGAAACAAAGATATTCATTTTATTTCACATCAGATATTTAAAGGATATTCCACCATTCTTTGTACCCTTGAAGTGCACAAGAACAGACCTCTATTCAAAAGGTTTCTTCTTAAAATACATTTGAGAGGGACTCAAGTTTCAGCAGGAGGAAACTCACCATTTGGATGACCAGATCTAACCTCTCCATACATTTTAAACGCTGTTTTCTGCACCTCCTTGCAAAAATATGAAAGCTGCATAATTTTGCGTGGGACACATGTGTCCCCTGTACCTTGAAGGGATTAATTAAATCGGGGGTGAACCCGGATTAAAAGGGATTAATTAAATCGGGGGTGAACCCGGATTAAATCCATGTTGGTGTCATACTGTACAATGCACATACAATTAACCCATATCTGTGATGCTTTTGACTAACGGTATCTGTGTCAATATATATTTTCAAAAACCGCACGCTGTTTAATTTGACCACTGTACTGTAAAACACATTCAATATATTCCAAGATCTGTTCCAGCAATACGAAGCTCTAACTATGAGCCCTGTTCACGTCAATAGGATTTAGATGTGAATACTTACGATCTCTGACCGGCCGTCCCGACATGCATTCTGAAATCTAGCTTGCCTCTCTTCGTGCGGGCGATCTCTGAATCCCGTATATTTGATCTGTAAAAGTAATGATAATAATAATAATAATAATAATAATAATGATAATGCAAACATGTATACACCGTACTGTCTTTGGAATATGAATGGACTATTTCGTGACTAGAATAACAACATTTCAGGTTCGTGGGTAATATGGTTGCCATCAACTTCACTTCAGTTTCACGCTCACACTTTCCAACTTTCAGACATATTATTAAACAGCGTTTCACAGATCAGTCAAGACTTTTTGATTAAGTTGTGCTTGAAAACATACCATGACATATATTATAACACACACACACATATAAAATAACGTTTTATTGCCCATCATAGTTTAACCGCCAGGGCATTTCCAACACCTGTACAATTAACTGGTCAAATGTTTAATACACAGTAGTAAAAGTACGGGTTTGGAAACAGCATTAAAATAAACTACAAACAAATGTATGTCAACGAGCTACATTAGAACAGAACAGGAAGTTCACTAAACAAAAAAACAGCGATCGTCAAGCATGCCTTTTGAATGCAAACCCCGAGAACTATCTTGTTTCCCTTCCTTCTCGTAAACACAGCGGTATACCCTGCTTGTGTACCCCCGCATCTCACCCAACTCGATCGAGAAGACAGTACTTTTGCTCACCTCGCACTCTCTGCTCAATTTTCTGAAGAACTCCTCGTTCTCAAATTTGCTTCTTTGATCGGGGACGACCCGTGGCATCTTCCGCAACCTTTCTTCCGTCTTGTTTAAAAGCAAAAGCAACAGCACTCCTAGTCGAGGATCCGGTCTGCCTTTCCCTGGCTCTCCCCTCCGCTTGTGTGCAGGTATTCGCTAGTGTGTGTCAGTGTGACTGAGGATGCGTGAACTGCACGGCAATGATGTATCTGCAGCCCTGCTAGTGACCCGTGTGTATTTGCTAAAGCGAGTCCCAATCCTTCCTTCCCCGCTCCAAACCGTTTAAATACGTCACTCCTCGGTCACCATGTGAGTCTGTTTCCTTCCTTCACTCGTCTTCCCCAGATTTCAGCGTGTGTTCCCGTCTACACAACCAGCGGCTTTTTCTTAACAGTCTCTCGTCGGCAACAAAAAAAGAAGACTCAAACTTACTTCCTGGCTCCTTTAGTCTAACTCCCTATCTTAGACTGCAAGCCCTCCCCCACTACTACCCCATTCACAACTCCCACACTGCGCAGGCGTGGTGGAGAGGGACCAGCGGACAACAATGCGCAAGCGCGCGATGAAAGAGAGCTAATTAGCTCTAGAATCCATTCATAACAACACGTCCTATTCGTACAGACTGTGCGTTTTGTTGCGGCGCGACTTTTAATGCAGTCGTTTGGTCTTATAGTTGCAGCCATTAAAATATCCATGTGCGTATTACATACATACCCCAACACTGAAACAGAGACTCGGCGTGATGAAACTGCTGCATGATATCGGGAAGGAATCAAAACTTTTGAATTGGGTAACTTACCATAGAAATAAATGTGCACTCTGGTTTGCTGCTGTCTCATCATTCCAGCGTTTAAAACATGTCTACATAACCCTGTATTTGATTTCCTAAAGATCATTAAAAAGACATAAGCAATACAACCAGCTGCTAATAACTCTGGGAAGCAACACATGCTGTGCGCATTGGTATCAGGATAATGACGATAGCTGTGCTCCAAACCTAGTAATCAATTTTGACTTGAGGTTCCAGATTGGGTGGGATCTGTTTGGGGGGCTGATAGAAGGCACTGGGTTGGAGACTCGTGAAGTCCTCTCAACCCCCAAGGAGGGCTGTTAAAAAAAAAAAAACTCTTTATAAATCCTCTATTCATCTTATAAGAGACATTGATAATATTAATACTATAGTATTGGCAGCCAATCCATATTGGGCATGCATTGTTATTGCAGTATCGGTTCCTGATTCCTCTAACTTGTGCTCAGTTTATGGTTTTGGGGAGGAAGAATTCCCCCGACACCTTCCTCAAAACCGGGACGATGTTTTTCTAATGTTAATAAATCTGTTAAAAGCCAGCTTTAAACAATGCCAAATGGCGCATGCCCGCTTTACCAGCCCACACACAAGGCTTATAGTAAACGAACATTGCTGTGGGCCCATCTACTGTAGCACTGCTCACTCAAAAGTCAGGCTCTGATGTCTTTTGAATTTGTGTTCGGTAGGCTAGCTACAGTACAGAAACCAGATTTTCTGTTTATTTTTTTTAAATGCACGGCTAATTCTCCATTCTGCTCCACGCCTTCCCAATTGCACATTTTTTTTCTTCTGTTTTTTTTTTTTTTTTTTTTTTTTAAACAATGTAACCATGATTTTGAATGTGCAGTTGCACCATCTGGAACGCTTGGAAGTTGGGTTCTCACACGCCTACATGAAAACTGAGATCATTGCACAACATCAGGCTCTTAAGAATATGAATCAATTATTTTTATTATTATTACACATGTGGATTTGAGTAGCTCAGTTAAAAATGAAAATCGCTTTAAAATAACATTTGCTGAATCCACGTGAACGATAACCCATTGTCAAGTTTATTAAAATTGAGTTTCACCGTAAAAAAAGGCCACATTTACTCCTTAAAGAAGAATATATTGAACATACATTCACAGAAGTCACTCATTCGTTTATTAAGACAAAGTGTTTGTAGGCACCATATTAGCAGTGGTTAAAGTGGAAATCTGGAGGGAGGGCAGTAGGTTCTGAAATAACCACTGCATATTGGAGTTTACCATGGGGTGACACAGTCATTCTGTTTAAGGTTGGAGCCAGGAGACAAGCGAGTCAATCTTAGCGGATCAATCCTGTGAACTTGTTAAATCTGTCTGTCTTTGGGGTATTGTGAGTACTACTCACAGCAATGTCTTGCACTTAAGATCTTGACTATTCAAACTGAACCTTCCTAGTGATGCATTCTGACAGCACAGCACACCCCAGTTTAGCAATGTTACTTTCTGCCAGTCACTCCCGCTACTGGAGAAACACAATCCACGCAATGCCCACAGCGTGATCAAAATAGCGTCTTCCACTAATTTCATTAGCATTGACCAAAGCTTCTGAAACGTATTTTGGCATGCTTGCGAAATAAGTGTCTGTTGATGACGCACACATGTTGTTTAAGCTTTTAATAGAAATTATTAGGCAATGTGTCATCAACAGGCTTCATATCAGTTTTAAACAATAATACCAAAAAATAATAGGATGTGGATTTATCTACACATACACAATAAGGATGTATTCACATCAAGGACTGCTGGTGATAGAACTAATCATAGAAGTAATACAACGATCAGAACTGGATGTTTATAGTGAATTACTCTTCTACTATAATGCAAGTCTTCTAAACTGACTTCTGTCCAGAGAAGTAGGCAAGACCTTCTATACAAGAAGCCTACTCTTAGCTGTCTTTGGAAGAACTATTGATTATTCTAAATTTGCTTTAAAAAAAGAAACCCAAAGAGAAACCATCTAGGTTTTCTTCCCAGATTCTGCATCCTAAACCAGACCAGGCCTGCATTTTTTAATTGTTGTTTTTAGCGTCTTGCCTCACCATTGTGGTGGGGCCGAAAACTGACTGTCTCCATAACAACCACCTATTATACCAAACTCACTTCTGATTGGTGGAGAAACAAACTGCTGGACCAATCTTCGACTGATCTTTTCTGTAATTAAAGACAGCATTACAGTTTAAAAAAAAAAAAAAAGGAAAGCAAGTTTATTAATGGTGTTGGTTGCCAAGTCCTCCTGTTGCAGTGGGCAGCTGTATTTAAAACAGTTAACAAAGCACATGGAGGAATCAGACACATCAGTACTGAATCAGGTCCGTCTGTAAACAGCACTGACAATCCTCAAACAGACAAGACACGATTGCTTCTAGTTTAATTACTGCTTGGCCTCTCAGCAGCAAGGCGTATGGAGTAATGTAATGCGATTGTGAGTTGTGGGGCTGTGGCTGCCCCAGAGCAGTATGTCACGGGGGCAGACAGGGAGACTAGACAGCCCTTGCAGCTCTGTCAGTCATACTGACATTACCCTTCAAAAGAAAATGTGGACCTGCCATCCTCCAGCAGACCACTTTCTGCAACAAACAGGGAGACTGCTTATAAAATGATACAAATTGCAATACAAATTCCTTTTCATATATAGCACCCTTCACGCCATGGCATCCCAGAGCGCTGTACAGAGTTAAAAACAAAACAAGAGCGCTCCTATGTACCATACACTCCAGCTCCAACCAATTACATAAAAGCACATTCAAAACAGTATGTTTTCAATTTAGGCTGAAAATAATCCAGTGTTTCAACCTGCCTAATAGAGGAGCACAACAGCAAAAAGCTCTGGCTCCAGCTGATACAAAATTAAAATGATGCATGAATGATTTTTTTTTTTGTTCTATGTCATCAGACTACATTCTGCACCTTGCATGCATGTACAATACACATGTACAGTACTGCATGTTACTGTACGAGAGGTCTAAAGCTCAGTATAACACATCCAGGTACTGTTTTAAGCCTATCAGACTAGCTCATATTAAAGTGACCTCTTCATCCAGGTATATACTACGCTGCATGACATATACACTCACACATATTGTAACACTTCATTTAAGGGTTTATTGCTGTGGTTAGGAATGTACTGAAGGTTAGAGCGCGTTTTGACTTTTAAATCACTTTAGAAAGAAGCTAGAAATGTTGCATAAGCACCAACTTCATTAAATAAATCAATGGGCTTTATAGTATAAGCAGTCAAAGTTGCATCAGTAGGCATACTCACTCTGCATGTTATGGCAACACATTTGACAGCATTGTTCTGAATGCTTCTGTGCTGTGTGGGTTTCCAATGTGATTGTGCAGAATGACGCACGTGGTACAGTATTATGTAGTCTCTGTTTCACTTCTTCACAACCCGACCCCTCCTTTTCTTCTGTCTACCTATTTTTGATGCTTTACCCATGGCTTTTGCAGAAGAATGCAGAGCATGTTTTAGTAGGATCACGCATCGTCTCGTAATTGATTTGAAAAGTTGATATTGTTTTTAGATCAACTGTGATAAAGCTCTTCAGATCAGTTATCACAATTACACTGAATAACACAACCAAACTATGCTTTTCTCATGACCTTTGATACATGTTAATGTTTAATGTCACCAGAAACAGTTGCTTGCAAGAAGTAACAAATGGAAGAAACAGCTACTGTCCTGTACTTGAGTTATCTATTGCAACTGCACTTTCTTTTCATAGGGGGGCAGCCTTGGCATTACTTTAATATATTCTTCTGCATTGAGAATGTGTTAAGTGATATTCAACCACTCTACAGATAGTAGAGTACTGTATATTCTGTGAGATTTGGGAAAGTGTGGAAGATTTACAGTAACTGTTACTGTAGCGGCTTAGATGTCATTTCAAGTGACAGAATAAGGCGATGACTTACTGTAGATGCTGATGGCATTTCAAGTTTTATTATTATTATCAATGATACAATATGTTATTGCGCACTTTACATTTATTACCGGTTAACAGCTAGCTTACTAACATGTATTTTTTTCTTAACAGTTAGTTAACATATAGGAACTTAATCACAAACTATTTTAAAAGTACTGTTGTCTTTAAAAATACCTTTACACAAATGTAAATATATTGAAGTATTGAGAGCTTTGAGCACAATGCCAGTGATCTGCCAGGTGAGCTGTGTTCCATACACTCTGCATGACAAGAAACGCAATATCCACAGATAATGGCATTCGTGTCTATGGGAGTCTTAATAACTGATTAAAAGCGTCTGACAGCCAACTAGCCAGCTATCGGAGAATCCCAGTGACACTGCAGGAAAACAAAGGATACAACAGCAGGGATTCCTAGTATTAGTAACACTACACTGACTCCTCTGGATGCATGATAGGGGCCCAGGAGTACTGACCCTGCCTATCCTCCCGAGTCGCATGCAGCGAATGCAGATTGGGATCCCTGCTTCAATGCTGCTCGGCTGCAGGCATCAAGGTTTAATTCAAGAATGGATGAAACACTTTGAAAATATGACCCCATGACTCTTAATCGTATATAGCAAAGCATTGTAGTATAGCGGGGTCTATGACAATACTGAGCTAGACTGCCAAGCTATTTGCTTCAGATTGAAAGAAACAACTACATTAAAGACTGTACAGTATTTATCGAGATTACTCATGACTTCAAGGCAATGTTGCATTTTACCTCCTGAAAAATACATTTTACTCTCAGTGTTAAAATTAGGGTAAGTTACTCCCAGACCCAAACCCTTATCTGGAGCGCTGATAGCAAGTGTGCTTATAGAACGATTCAGAAATGCGTACAATTAGCTGCACTGCACTTTGGGGAAATAAATCAGGAGATCATGCTAATCAGGGCTCCAGGATTGTGTAAAAATAGATTCACGTAATTGTCTCACCGGGCTATCAGTTTCAGACTCAAGATATTCACAGCACATTTTAGCATTGTTTTGTGTCATGTTCTATACACATGTGCAAGCACTTCCTAAATGACTAATTCACCCTGATCTTATGTAATGTTTTCTGCTTGCTATTTAGATTCACATTGTAAATCCGTTTTTGTTGCAGTCAATACATAGTCATTTTTTAAAAAAAATACATTATTAATAATAGCTATTAATGCTAAAAAGTGGGTCAACAAAATGCTCACTTTAGATCGTTAAAATAGATCCTCTGCCTTCCGACACGTCAGTTTGAACCCGACTCTTATCCCGAACGTTGTTTCTATCATACAACGAAACACTTTTCTGCTGTTTTCAGACAGGTGGAATGGGTGCAATTGACATAAAGGTGGCGGAATAACTATTCCGTATTTAAACGAGAAAACAATACGATAATACTAATAATAATAATAATAATACTAATAATACTAATAATAATAATAATGTATTTATTAAATGATTCCATACTGTTTGAAATATGTTCCCTCCTCCATTAGGATTCTGAAACAGGCAGAACCATTGTTGACAGAAAATACTCAATCCGACCACCTCAACTCTTTCGATTTTTGCACGGGGGGTATGTTAATTAGGTACCCACTTAATTTGCATAGTTCCTCATACTGACGGAATTTGGGTTTTGCACTGTTCTCATCCTGTCTGGCCATTTCAGATTTTTGCTTGGAACACGAAAAACGGCAAATTAAAACACCGCTACAGAAGTGCTCCCAGACTGTCGGAAAAGCTGATTCAGCGGCTCTGTCATCTGTTATACACAAACAAGCACACAGCTCCGGTCAGAAAGAGCATACTATAAACCGGTTTTATGTTAGAATAAAATCTGATGAAAGCAGCATACATACATTAGAGGAGATTTCATTTTTATTGTGTAGTATTATGACAGCTGGAAAAATAAATGTACCTTGTTTCCATGGAAACTAGGGTGCTAAGCCTTCTCTTTGAATTCCACCAAGTTACACGGCTGCAATTCTTCACCTGCAGCGCTGAAACTATGTGCAAGTTTATAATGTTTACACTCAACAATGACAGACAAGCAAACTGCGCGAATGGGGGGGGGGGGATAGAAAACATAAAATCAAACGCAACTCAACAAAACCCAACAGCAGGAGGCACACGCTGCTCACGGGAAAATGACTCGCTGTTAAAATGCCCTCAGTCCTTTGCGTGGGTACTGAGTTATATGGTTTTAAAAGCGCCTTTAGCGCCATCTAGTGGGAATGTTCATTTTCTGCAGTTCTCAAGCAAAAGCCAGGCTGTTATTAATACGGTGTTTTTCTGTAGCTGTTTGCCATGCAGTCAAATCAAACAAAAATCCGAAAATTGGGATCTAACTTTTGAGGTTACATTGCATAAAATCACATTGCATAAAATCTAAGAGAAACAGAAAAAGGAATGGAAGACACCCTTGCTCAGAATGAAACCTCCATTGAGAGTGCTGAAGAGACCTTGAAATATAGAACTTAGTTGTTCTAGTTTTGTAAAATTGTGTTTTAGCGCTTTCAAAAAATAGTTAATTAAGGACTGGAGTAAAGGCTGTGGAAAAACGTCCCAGTGTGCCTTCCAATATAAGAGAATGAGTATTTGAGAAACACCCAAGTCGCTATTTTAATAATTAGCTACAACGTTGATATTTAAATCCTCTATTCACAGTCTTTAAAGTCTATTTGGATGATTGAATAAAGTTTGAAGATCATGAATCGGGTCTAATAAACCTGTTGTTGGCCTTTTAAAGAACCCTGCTTCAAAATTCATGCATTAATGCCAAACCTCACTTCCTGTTTTGCATTCTGTCCCTCAGTGCTGCACAACAAAGCAAAGCGCATTATGTAACCGTGCACGGGCTGTCACTATAGATGCTGTGGGGTGATAGAGAGATAAGAAGAGAAGGGGTCTCATGAGAAAGCCCCAGGAATGGCTCCCTTTCTGATTAAGCCCTTGAAACAGAGTCCTGCTGCTGCTTGACTAAAGGGAGGCTCCTAGCCAGTTACCATTACTGTGCTGATCTCCAGAGACACGGAATGCATTAGGAAATTAATTAGGAAATCTTACACAGGCTCATTTTATATTTGTATTTTTATCAGCTGGTTGTGTGCGCTGTAATAAAAATAAATAAATAAATAGATTTGAACAGGCATGTGGGACCTATGACAAATCCAGAGGTCATACCTGATAGTAATACACATACAAGCCGATTTTGCGATTGACAAAATGAGGGTGCGTTTTCATAACAATATAGTTAAATAACAGTTAGATGCCAGTTTCAAATGCTTAAAAAAATTACAAAGTAGTCTGTCCTCAAAATGAGGACAATGGCACCTAATGGGTTAATACACATGCACTGACTGACTTGGTGGGTAGGCGATCAGGCAAAAAGGCAGGGAATCAGGCACCTGTTGAAATAGTGATGCCTTCACGCACTTTTATTTAACAGTGCTCCTGATAAATATCTTTCTTTACTAAGCGTGTTATTGTTGTTTTTATATTTGACTGATTCAATGGTAAAAAAAAGAAAAAACAAGAAAAATATTATTTTGCCATTAAACAAGTCTTTAACCTTCGATCTCAGTACTCAGTATTAACTAAAGTAAGGCATTTTAAAACAATACAATCTATATTATCAATTCCTTACAGGAAAATCGCTGTCCCTTCAATAGTAAGACCACCCTCTTAATGAGCCCACAGTTTGTACTGTAGGTTCCTAGGCTGGCCTTAACCCTACTTTGTAATGTTTTGGAGCATTTTTAAGTGGCATCTTAACTATATTGTTATGATAACTTACTCTAATTTTGTTAACCGCACATGTTAAGTCTAAATGTGACTGTTAATCCTGCAGCTATATCCTAAAGATGATACATTTCTTGGTGTTTTTTCCTCCCCACAGTGATGATAAAGCTCCATTTTCTCTGTGTTGAGCTTTCAACAAGTTCCCCAACAGACCAAGCTGAGATCCTAGTTTTGTGCACCACATGCAGCCTGTGCTAGTGTAGATGGAGTCAGATAGGAATCCTAATTATTATACCGAATTCTTTAAAATACAAGATTAGCATTGTATCCACGGAATGATTAAAAGAGCTGTTATACCATTGTGGGTTCTTTTAAAACACTGCATAAATGTAGGCCAGGTGTGTAGATGTATAGCCCCCCCCCCCCCCCCATTTATATAATTATACAAGCTTTTATGAGTTATTTCAGTAAGCTTGTTCATATTGAAATTTTATGGAAATGTTTCATGTGCTCTCCTGACCCACACATTTGTTTTTGAATAAAGATATACCCATTACATACAAACCTAATTAGAAACACACACTCCTACTCGCCCTTCATCGTCTGTTATCACGACTGCAGGACGAGTGCTTGCACAGTTTATTTTCTGCAAGCCTGTTATCATGGCTGCAGGACGAGTGCTTGCACAGTTTAGTTTCTGCAAGCCTGTTATCACGGCTGCAGGACGAGTGCTTGCACAGTTTAGTTTCTGCAAGCCTGTTATCATGGCTGCAGGACGAGTGCTTGCACAGTTTAGTTTCTGCAAGCCTGTTATCACGACTGCAGGACGAGTGCTTGCACAGTTTATTTTCTGCAAGCCTGTTATCATGACTGCAGGACGAGTGCTTGCACAGTTTAGTTTCTGCAAGCCTGTTATCACGACTGCAGGACGAGTGCTTGCACAGTTTAGTTTCTGCAAGCCTGTTATCATGACTGCAGGACGAGTGCTTGCACAGTTTATTTTCTGCAAGCCTGTTATCACGGCTGCAGGACGAGTGCTTGCACAGTTTAGTTTCTGCAAGCCTGTTATCACGGCTGCAGGACGAGTGCTTGCACAGTTTAGTTTCTGCAAGCCTGTTATCATGACTGCAGGACGAGTGCTTGCACAGTTTAGTTTCTGCAAGCCTGTTATCACGACTGCAGGACGAGTGCTTGCACAGTTTAGTTTCTGCAAGCCTGTTATCACGGCTGCAGGATGAGCGCTCGGACAGTGGTAAATGTTTAAAACATTTTATCTGACAGTCAAGGAGCGGACAGAATCTGAAATCACACTGAGTTCTGTTTTAATTATTTGAGCAGTGTGCCCTAAAATCCATGACCCTGTTCTATCTAGTAAGCTTAATAAGGGGTCAAATTACCAGAGTTAATAGAGATTTAAAGGATGGCGGTATTAAGGGCCGACGCTCTTCACTCAGTATAAAACATTATGAACTTGTACTGAAAACACAAGATCCAAACACTGCTTCACTCAGTATAAATCCAGCAGGGGGTTTATAAATACAATACAAACATGTCAGAACGAGATCCACCAGCAGAAAGTCAGAGTACAAGCAAAGATGTTATACATTTTAATCAAAAGAGGGACAAACATATTTATGAATATTTATAGCGGAATAATATTACCCATTATTGATCCTGACCTAACCCATTAAGATGGGAATGGATACAAGTTTACTTGTCCTATTGTCTGCTTTGTACCCTGATGAAGGCAATGCTAATCCGAAACACAGCTGTTTTTTAACCAATAAAGTATTCTTTTGATATGCAAGTTTCTGGATTTCCTTTAATAATTTTAACCCATTGAGATCCCAGTCTCTTACCAAGGCTGACTGAGCCAAAACCTACTTACAAAATCCCTGCACTCACACGGCTAACAACAGACACCCCTGCACTCACACGACTAACAACAGACACCCCTGCACTCACACGACTAACAACAGACACCCCTGCACACACACGGCTAACAACAGACACCCCTGCACACACACGGCTAACAGGTATATCCTTCACAGTGTATTTTTTAATCCAGCTGTAGTCCTCCAACCGACCCTTGTGAATTTGGATCTGATATCATGTTTCATTCCTTTTTCTTTACATTAATCATACCTGCACTTCTTTATTAGTTAATTCATGTATCTATGTATTTGTTTTTCATCTTGTGGGATGCACCATCACGGTTCAGAGAAGCTCCTGTTCCACCGCTCCATCAATCATAAGAGCAGCACACCACAAACAGCACAAACAGCATGCAATGTGGCTTTACTGGCTTAGCTCTCTTTCGGTTTATCTGGTCAATCCTCAGTCTTTGGAGTGGGGTGGGGTGAAGAGGAATTTAGCTTGACTCTCCTGCACTGCACTCTCCTGTTATACATAATTCATTGGATGCACTGTCTGCACTGGTCCTGGGGGCACAGCTTACAGTACTGCTGCTTCCTAGTGCACAAAGGAGTTCTAAAAAGGTTTGGAACACAGGAACACTGCACAGAACTCAGAAGCTGTTAAAACTCCAAATTCCAGACCAGCATCTAGTAAATTTGATTTTAGGAGCGTCGATTTAAGAACACTGTTATCCAAACAGCCCCCTGGTAACCCATCCTGTGGTGGGCAGTGTCTTCTTGGCACAAGGAAATGCACCTCTTCCTAGTATAAATTAGACATAGGGTGGCTAGAAATAAGTGCTTTGAGTTTGGTTTCTTCATCACTGCGATCCTCTGGCCCAGCCCCCTCCTTTCTCTGGAGATAAAGCCAGGCATGCCCCCTCCTGCCTCACACTGTTGGAGCAGCACGACGGCATCACCAGAGAAAAGGGTTTGGCTGGAATAGATGGGCTTGTACAGTAAGGAAGCAGCAGGGACAGAATAATCAGTAGCTAGTACCTCCAGATCAGAGGTTTGCATATGGAGGTTGTATTGGACAGCACCATGGAACAGGGGTCATAAAACAGCTTTACTTTGTAATTTGATACGGCCAGCAACATAGTTTTACATATTAGATATGGCTAAAAGCGCCATATATCAAAAACTATGATATTGCTGCTCTAGAAAGAGTACAAAGAAGAGCGACCAGAATTATTCTTGGTTTAAAAGGCATGTCATATGCAGACAGGCTAAAATAATTGAATCTATTCAGTCTTGAAGAAAGAAGACTACGCGATGATCTGATTCAAACATTCAAAATCCTAAAAGGTATGACAATGTCGACCCAAGGGACTTTTTCGACCTGAAAAAAGAAACAAGGACCAGGGGTCACAAATGGAGATTAGATAAAGGGACATTCAAAACAGAAAATAGGAGGCACTTTTTTACACAGAGAATTGTGGGAGTCTGGAACCAACTCCCTAGTAATGTTGTTGAAGCTGACACCCTGGGATGCTTCAAGAAGCTGCTTGATGAGATTCTGGGATCAATAAGCTACTAACAACCAAACGAGCAAGATGGGCCGAATGGTCTCCTCTCGTTGGTAACCTTTCTTATATTCTTATGTTCTTAACTGTGTGCAATTGAATGACAACACTGCTTAAAATACCCCAAGACATCAGTTTTTATCACAGTTGTTGTTTTCTTTATTTTAAGACACTAAAAGGATGGAGCTGCCATAATTAATGTATGAATTGAGGGGTGTCCTGGAAAAATGTGATAACTCACAATTAAATTATTATTATTATGTGTTTTAAGATATCCTATCCGTGTCCTGTTATCAAGCGGATACATTTTTCCTGAAAACTTACATAATTGTGGGAGTTTCTGAGTTCCACGCCATCAAAGTTTCCAGTATCAGGTATCACATTTAGAAAAATACATGCAGTTCTATTTAAAAAGTGCTTTCCCATGGTATACAAGGGCTGAATAGGGACTGCAAGCAGAACCTTTTGGTGCATTTTATTTCAACAATTTCATACAATTTGCTCAATTTGTTTCCCACTGTGGTGGATAAATAAAAAAGAAGCAATTTTCTGTCCTTTTTCTATCAATATATTATGTGTATTATGTAAAAAGCAAACCAATTGGGTTGGTATTGGCTATCATTCATACTTAGGGCTTGAAGTTTTGGGGTTTTATTTTTCATTGCATGATGTCCCTTTAAACTTAAACTCAGAAAAAGCTGTTAATTACAAAACAATGTCACTTGTTTTTACCTTCATATCTTCACTGAGTCTGATTCTGTTTCGCTTAATTTTAGACCTGACAAATTCCGTTCATTGCTCATCGCTGATCCTAATTACATTTCATTCTTGCAGTCGCCTAGTTTATCGTTGTGCTTTTGTTATTTTCACTCGTTTAACAGAGTTGTCCTGCCAGATTTTCTTTACAGCATAAAATACCCAGTACAGAGTGTACACTGATAGCAAGTCCATCATTTAAAGTCTCTTTGATTTGTAGCAAAGAAAAACATTATCTCAAACCCAGTCTTAGTAGTTTTCTCTTTATTGGAATGCAGAGAAAGCATAACAACTACTAATTATCATTTAAAGGGTGGTAGAGATTTGGAAAATATATTATTATTATTATTATTATTATTATTATTTATTTCTTAGCAGACGCCCTTATCCAGGGCGACTTACAATTGTTACAAGATATCACATTATTTTTTACAAACACTGTCAATGCAATAATAACTGCCTAACAGACAAAATTCTAATTGTTAGCCAATGAGACTGCTGCCTCTGTTCTCGGCATTCTCTACTCTGTAATTATCATTGTAACCATTAAGCCAGTGTAATATGCACAGAACTAAAATGCATAAACTAGCTGCCAAACTCTGAACTCTTATTTTATTCATGAGACAGACCACATAACCATTTCGTTGATGGGCTTTTCTTACTCATAGCAATACATTATTGAAAAACTCAGCTCTTAGTGTCATGCCCAGTGTGTATTTCAGCGAAGTTTAGAGGACAGCGTAGGGAATCAAGTGAGTGTGTGTGCGTGCGTGCGTACGTGCATGCGTGTGTGTGTTTTGGAGCTCTTCAGTGTTAAAAGTAGGAAGATTTTTCAGAAACAGAATAGGCAATATATCCAACTCATGGTGTGTGCAACCTAAAAGCTGTCGTAGAGCCTAAACCATGATTTAAATCTCTTTAAAAATGTAAACGTATTTTTAAACTACACTGCCTCAGAGAGTCGAATACTTCCCAGTTCTCTCTGTGCCAAGGCTGATGTAATGCATTAGGCAGGTAAACTCCTTCATTATTTTGGCGCTACATGAATTGGGATTATTCCAAGAGCGGCCGTGTATTTGAAGCGATTTGAAAGATTTATCAATCCCCTCACATTTTGTGAGTTTTTTTTTTTTTACGGGATTATGAGCTGTAGAGTTTTTAGATGGGGTTGACTCTCAGGGATTTCCGCCTGGGACTCATGCTTGTTATTTCAGCCTGATAGGAGAACATTTACTTAAAAAAAAAAAAAAAACACTTTGTACTTTTGTTTAAAAAAAGGCAACTCTTTTTTGCTGTTGTTTGCTTCTGAACTCTACTTGTAATTAATAGTTTTGTCTCAGTGGTGACTTATTGATACCTAAATGCATGAGTTTGTATTTATTTTTGAATACGCTGTACAAAAAACACATTGCATCGCAAACCAGTTTAATGTCTGCGAGATTAAAAAAAGCTTTAAAAGGTACATTAAAATCAATGCTATGGTACTGCTGTATGTGTGTGTGTGTCTTTAAATGTAAAACATAATATACAGAAAATACAAATGAAATGAAAACCATTCTATAAGCTTGTTGTTTGGAAAGGTGCCAGGCGGCCCCGAGCGTGAGTGCCTGGTGAAATACTGCGCTGGGAATGGGTTGCAATTACTCCCCCTTAGCATTCAGTAAGCAGCACTGCGCATTTTTAATGAATGTGTGGCACTGCAGTTCCATATTGCTGTTGCACGCATCGAACTCACTTCAGGCGTGAAATATCCAATCTCTAAACATGCTTAAACATGCGCTGTGGTAGCCATGCATTCAGAGGTGTGTACCTGAGCCAGCAGATCTTGGACACAGCTGGTCTACTGTACTGCCAGTGTAACCTCAAAGACCTGATAATCAAGGCATTATGTTTTAACACAGGTTGCCTGTTTAACCACAGTGTTTTATTCCGGTGGGTGCATTAAATGAGGCAAGTGCAGATAATGTATTTGATTGTTTGATCATCACACCACCAGTGGATATTTTACAGGGACATTGTCCCTTATACACCTCAGTGTTCACACATCAAGTAATCGAGAGCAGAGAGCAGAGATGCTGTAGAATTTAGAAAGGCTAATCTGCCAGATTGTATTATTCATATTATTAGAGCATATATTCAATGATAGAATAAATAGCACCCTTGCATCATGAAAAAATGAACAGTTAGTAAGATAACAGTTAATAAACAGAAATAACGCGTGACTTGATATGATTCTAGTTCGAGTTATATTTACTCATCACACATCCTCTGATCTGCAGTGGCAAGTTTTGAATCCTGTTAATGAGGAGAGATCTGTCTGTAAAATTGAATTGCAGTGAGGTTGGTCAGACTGGCACTGAGCAGGCAATACTTGTACAGTTATTTTATACAGTAGTTGTATAAAGATGCACCTATCAGTGCATTGTTTGGAAAGTGAATTCCAGGTGTTTTTTACTCAACACAATCCCAACTTGAGCATCAGTTTGGCAGCTTTGATTTTCAATGAACAGGAAGCCTGATGACATGTATGTTTGGAATGTGTTCCCTGTTGTTTACGAGGGAGGGTGTGATCGAGCGCAGCTCTGTTGAGGGATTGTGATTAACTGCATGCTCCTTCACTCACAACTCGGATTTAAAGAACGTCCCTGCCCCACAGTTCAGTTCCTGGATTAGCAACAAAAATAAAACAGAGCGCAATTCAAACAATGCAATTACCAGCATATAATAAAATACAAAATCTGTTAAATCCTGCAGAAAATCATTTCTATGATAATTACAATTACATTTCCATGTCAATCCCAGCCGTTGAGATTAATTAGGATGCCCCTCCCCCCTCCCCCCTCCCCCTTCTCTCCCCAGCACTCTGCTGAAACTCTCCTCAGGCACCACTTATTAGAACGTGTCAGATAGGGTACAGCATCAGAGATAATCTACATGCATTACTATTAAAGTAAAGAGGATTGGATGATCATTTCTCTGAAGAAGACATGCCATGCTGTCAGAGAATCAGGGCCCATGGAGGAGAATGGAGATCAAAATGCCAGTGGTTTATTTAGATGCTGCATGCTGTTTTAAAGAGCCATATCTAACATGGTAATTTTCTGCCCAGTTAGGCGCACTTGGGTATCCTATCTAAGGGCAGCAACCTTTTCTATTTTTTTTTTTAATTAAATAGAAAATTCAAGTAATAAAATGTCATTGAAATGCATGCTGCTATTTTTGTATTTACTGTATAACTAGCAAAAAAGTATTTTGATGTTATTCCTACCATCTACCTGAGGTTAAAAGTGAGTTCCCTGCCTGAACCACCACTTTGCTGAATGACTGGTAACTTTATTAAGGACAGCCCCTTCCAAACTCCTGCAAGTATACTTTTAATAACCATTAAATCATGGTGTGTGTGTGTGTGTGTGTGTGTGCTTGTGCATGTGCGTGTGTACGTCTCTGTGTGTGTGAGTGTGTGTGTGTGTGTGTGTACGTCTGTGTGTCTATGTCTGTGTGTGTGTGTGTATGTCTGTGTGTGTGTGTGTGTGTGTGTGTGTGTGTGTGTGTGTGTGTGTGTGTGTTTCCATTACAATATGATTCAGCCCCAGATCTTCTGAAGAGGGAGCACTGGTCTGTGTCGAGTGAGGCAGCAAGAGAGACAGATTGATTCGGAGACCAGAAAAGATCTTAACAGCTGCAAATCGTACCGATGAGTGAAAAATTCAATTGTGTAGAGATAATGACGACTGCAAAGCCTACTGGAATCTGAGTGCATGGGCCCAATAATGTGTCTGAACTGGTACAAGAGAACTGAGTTCTGAAATCGCATTTCAGTGACAGTAACAAACAGAGGCATTGCCAAGTTTGATGTGTTATATGAAAATGATATGAAATTTATGTACACTATGCAAATACCTTAACTACTGTATGTATTTTTACAAGGCTTACCTATGCTTTACCATGGTAGGTTGTGTGTTTGGCAGATTTTCAGGTGGTTAGATTACTTTGTCGACCTAACTAAAAGAACAGAAATGAAATTAAAAACAGCCTTTGTTGTAATACACTGTGGATAGGATTGGATGCATTATAATTTACTAAATGGACAGGTGATCAAATGTCAAATCTGCTTGGTTTCCATATAATGGTAGTGTGCGCTGGCTTTAAACTAAGAATTCAATCATCTACCAGTATATTCATGTTTCAGCTACAATAACTTTTGCATTTGTTGTAAGCTCTTTTAAAATAAATGAGGCCAGTGATTTGAAATGGGTACAGTTCCCATGTCCCATGACAATATCATAGAAACGCTGTTAAGAGACAGATATGCAGAAAGTGCATGGCTTCTTGCGCTTCCTGTCTGCTTGTGTAATACATGCTGTTGGGATGAGGTGAGCAGGAGCATTGCAAGGAGGAAAAGACAGAGCTTTTTTTTCCCATTGCAGCACAGTAACAAATTGATCACACAAGTCAATTTAATTGCTGCAAACCACAAAAGAAATGAATACTCACTTTAATGATTTTTTGTTGTGCCTAAAAGATAACTCACTGGTTATTCATTTATGGGAAATAAAATATATTGTATTGGCAAGCAACGATATATGCTGCAACAATATATGCTGCTCCATCATCGTAACCTTTTCACCACCCATACATATTCTTTGAGGCTTCTATTTTTTTATAGTACATAGAAAGGTAAGACATGAGTCTTACTTTATCCCTGTTCTTTTACTTCTGCCACCTCCTCTCTAGCACCCCCTCCTTCCTGGGGGGTGAATGGTTCTACAGCATGCAGCATTGCAGTGCTGTTTGAGAGGATGGACCCTTGGGCTGTCTGTCTACACAAACCTCATACATCGCTGCTGCCTGACTCCTTGAATATTATTGCATACGGTCTTTCATGTGATACATACCATGGGCCCTATTCACAAAGACTTGACTACAGTGAAAGCAAATCAAAATAAGAAATCAAAGTAAATACAATGAAATCTTCCGGGGAGTTGAAGCGAATAAACACACACACATATATATATATATATATATATATATATATATATATATATATATATATATATATATATATATATATATATATATATATATATGACAATATATGACATGACATGCAATATACATTTAGCATGCCTTGAATGTGCAATGCATATACTGAACACATAGAATTGAAGAGGAAATAGGTGTCTTGTGTTGTGGATGTGTTGTGGTTTGTGTTTGTGGATGTGAATGTGTTTGTGGAGGTGTTGTGGTTTGTGTTTGTAGATGCTGTGGCTGTGTTGTGGATGTGCTGTGGTTTGTATTTGTGGATGTGTTGTGGTTTGTGTTTGTGGATGTGTTGTGGTTTGTGTTTGTGGATGCTGTGGCTGTGTTGTGGATGTGTTGTGGCTGTGTGGTGGATGTGTGGTGGATGTGTTGTGGCTGTGTGGTGGATGTGTTGTGGCTGTGTTGTGTATGTGTTGTGGCTGTGTGGTGGATGTGTGGTGGATGTGTTGTGGCTGTGTGGTGGATGTGTTGTGGCTGTGTGGTGGATGTGTTGTGGATGTGTTGTGGCTGTGTTGTGAATGTGTTGTGGCTGTGTTGTGGATGTGTTGTGGCTGTGTGGTGGATGTGTTGTGGCTGTGTGGTGGATGTGTAGTGGATGTGTTGTGGCTGTGTTGTGAATGTGTTGTGGCTGTGTTGTGAATGTGTTGTGGCTGTGTTGTGGATGTGTTGTGGCTGTGTTGTGGATGTGTTGTGGCTGTGTTGTGTATGTGTTGTGAATGTGTTGTGAATGTGTTGTGGCTGTGTTGTGGCTGTGTGGTGGATGTGTTGTGGCTGTGTTGTAGCTGTGTGGTGGATGTGTGGTGGATGTGTTGTGGATGTGTTGTGGCTGTGCTGTGGCTTGACAATATCTATGGTGGGGAAAATAACACTGCTAACCAGTATACTGTTATTGCTAGCACTATGCAGTACAAAGTACATTTTATTTGCATTGGAAAGAAATATATGGTATCAGATATTATATCAGATGCACTCCTAAGGAAGGATACACAAAAGAAAGTGTCGCTGATATTTGGACAGCCAGATGTGGTGCATAGGTGCAGCAGAAAGACAGTTTAGTTTACTTTGAGAATCTACTACACTGTATTATAAGCTATACATCCGTCTTTCCTTTCACTTGAGCTGGTGGAAAAGTCACATTGCGATTCCCCTGTGGAGTGGAGACATTGCATATTTAATTATTGCGCCATTTTTACCGAACTTTAACTCGGGAGTTATTTTAATGATCGTTGTAAAGACAACAAGACAACAATTACATTTCTGTTTGTGTTTAATCTTTGCAAGAAGAAACTCCAGTTCAGTGGTTCGTCCTTTAAGAACGTGCAAGAAATTAAAAAAAATAAAAAAATCGGGTTTGATGTGTATTTAACCTGAGTTTGCAATGCATGTTCCATTGCTGTAAACTTGCCCACACCTTGGTGAAGCTAACACAGCCACACCTTATGAGAGAATATGCCACGGCCGCGTAGTCCCCATGTAGCACCGTATCTCGGCTTTAGGTGGCACAGTATACTACTTGATTGCTACTGTGTGCAACTTTTAAACGGTGTTCGTGTGTAATGTTATTATATATTTTTTTAAAGCATAGAAATAGGCGATGATTACAGAATCAATTCCCAATAACAGTGAGCCTATTGCAAAAAAAAAAAAAAGTCTCTTATCTGTCTGTATGTAAATTGTGTGCAGCTAACGGGAGTACCAAGCGCGCTGACTGGAGCATGCTCCCTCGCTCCGCTCCTGACGTCAGCGAGTGCAGATCCTGGCGCACTCTCCCTCTCTCCTCTCCATTGTGATCAGCCGAACGATGCGATCGCTCGCAGCCATCGCCGCCGCCCATTAGACACCCCCAGCCCGACCACTTAAGCAAACCTTCCCCGGAGAGCTCGCTCAGCCCAGTCCACTCCAGCTCTGTGCCAACAGCAGCCCAGTCAGTTTTTGATGCATTAGAAGAGAAGAAGAACACGAAAGACGAAAAGAAGAAAGCAAGCAAGAAAAAGAAGGAACAGAGCGCGCGTGAGAGAGAGAAAGAGGAAAGGATTGCTGGTTTTCATATCTTGTGTATTTGGAGAGAGAGCTGAGGTTTTGCTAACCATGGGATGTACACTTAGTGCAGAGGAACGAGCTGCCATGGAAAGGAGCAAGGCGATCGAAAAAAATCTCAAAGAAGACGGAGTCACTGCTGCAAAAGATGTCAAACTGCTCCTGCTCGGTAAGACTTTTATTATGATCAGTATGAATATATTAGTGTTGCTTGTTTAATTATTTAATAATAAAAAATACACAAAACAACAGCCTTGTTCAATTAGAAATGATAATAAATCTCAGCCCCTTGTCAGCAGCCCGTGTCTGGACGGGAGAGCACAGTCCCTGCGTGCATTAGCACAGCTGCTCCTTCGCCTGTAATCTCCTTCATCTCCTTACAATGCAAACCCTCACGGCTTTTTTATTGTGTGTTTTATCCCAACAGGGGCCGGCGAATCCGGGAAAAGCACCATCGTAAAGCAGATGAAGTAAGTGCATCGGGCTTAGCTCCTATATTCTCGGTTCTTGGCTGTGATTTTTTCCCTCCTCATCCCTCCTCCCCCCCCCTCCTCCTCTCACACTCCCCTCCTATCCTAGATTGGATGGTTAATGCCTATGTCCGCCATATTTATCAAGGAATTATGATATTTCCCAGGCTCTAGACATCGATTTCTGTTTGGGAAATAAGAACTCGATGCAAATCGACGGAGTTACCATTATGGTTACGCGCGTGTGCTGTTCACGGGCGGTGGTGCTGAAAATGCAATGTATATAAATTATATATATATATATATATATATATATATATATATATATATATATATATATATATATATATATATATATATATATATATAAAGTAAGTCTCGTTTGCGTGCATTTTTGTGTTGCACTGTACTCCGTATGTATAACGTGTACAGTGCATATGTAGCCCTAGAGTGATCCATTAAAAGACAGCCCTGCCAATTAGCTGCGATGTCGTGCTTTTATCATTCAGCTCTTTCCATCTCTTTCCATTTTCCCCAGTGTTTGATCTCCGGGCATAGGTGGCAGGGTTAGCGCTCTGGTATTCATTAAAGATCTGTCAGTAATATGGTTTTAAAGGAGGCAGGGCTCCATGCCATTTAAAAAAAATAAATAAATAACGTTTTAAAATGATTTCAGAGAGAGGTTTTTTCCCCTCACCCAATTATTTTGTCACGAATTTAGCTGGTGATCTTCATCAAGTAAAAAAAAGGTATTGTTGCTGTAATAGAATGTATAGAATTGACAAATGGAGACAACACTTGCTTGGAGACCCTTCCCTACAATCGGCCATTTTCATTCTGTTTTTTTTTTTTTTTTTTTTTTTTTTTTGGAATTTTTATTTATTTATTTATTGCATTTTAACCTTTGATTCTAAGACAGGAAGAGTGCTTTGCGACAGTTTTTTTTTAATTATTATTTTTTTTAATTTGTTTTTTATTTGTTTTGATGTGGCAGCCTTGACCATACATTACTTAGTAATAATCGGTTGCTAAGCACAAACAACAACTACAAAAAAGCAATAATGTAAAAGCGAAAAGGCGTTTATATATTTTCCATGGGTTCATTATTCTGTCCGTATTGTCAGGACATACACATACATTATAGACAATCAAGATAAATGCATTGGCTTGTTGGTTAAAAAAAAAAAAAATCCCTTGTTGGAGGCTTTCGGTAGCAGTAACATTCTGCAACATCTTTTTTTATTATATATATTTTTTAACGGGAGATATTAAAAAGCATGAGTTTTTCAAATCCTCCCAGCAGCCGTCAGTGAAAGCAAGTGTAAATGAGCCTATTCTGGTGTGACAGCGCGGTGCTGGTGTCAGTTCTTGCCGAATCTGTGCATTTCAGGCGGTTTTGGCGATGGACAGCGCCCAGCAGATACTTTGCACAATCGTTTACCATCGGAAACGCTCGGCTAGAAGAAAAAAAAAAGGAACGGATTTCTACTGCATTCGGAGGCGCTCGGGTGTGTTCGGATTACCTTTACGTTAGGCCACTGTACAGTGTGTGTGCTGGGTAATTTAGCGGATTTAGTAAAAAATCACGCCTAATGCAATACTGAATGTTGTCCACATGTAATTTAAACGGCTGTTTTTGTAAACTGAACTAGTGGATTATCGTACCTTACACAAAGCCACATTCTCTCATAATTAAAGCTAATGACACCGATTGCCTGTAACCCTTATTTCCCTACTCCCTACATTACGTTGGTTGAATATTGCACGTTATATGCAGTATAAGAACTGAGACGGTAACTGGAAGTGGATATTATACAGCGTGGAATACTCTGCTTTGTGGTGTGTGTGTGTGTGTGTGTGTGTGTGTGTGTGTGTGTGTGTGTGTGTGTGTGTGTGCGTGCGTGCCTGCGTGCGTGCGTGTGTGTAAAATGAAAGCAGTTTGTCAGTTGAAGGTCATTTATTCTTCAGAAGCTGAAACAGCAAACATGTGCTTAGAATCAGCAAGTTTCCCAGGAATGTACATGGAGCTCTGTGTCGCTGCTGTCACTCACTCACTCAGGCTATTCTGTCTGACAAGCTCACAGACACAACCCCCCTCCCCTTGCCTCTCTAGGGTGTGTCCCATGAGAATGTGTCCCCAGCTAAACTGGAGGCAGGTAATAGGCTCCTAATTCCTGACTACCCTAGCACCAGGCAGTATTCCATTTTCAATCTACTGCTGTTCTGACAGTAATCCCACAGGGCTGGAATGCTGTTCTAAGAGGCATTCCTTTTGTACTTTACAGTACTCTATCCAATAGTTTTAGACAGGACTCTAGTGCTGCACCCCAGCACTGTGGATCACACACTGGGCCCTCTTCACAAACTCAGGAGCTATCCATGGATGATTTGGTTTTCGTTATATTCAAGGAACTGGTGCAGACTGTAGTATTTTTACTATTCTTCATGCACATCAAACTGGATTGTAATCATCAAAAAAGCATTGTCTAAATAACATGTAACATTGCTGGGAGGAGTGCCTGTCTTTGAATAACATAACCGCGAGCACTAGAATACTACAAAGTTGTTGTTGTCAAAGGATGTGCAGTGGATCTCCTCCTCGCGGCTGATGAGTTTATAATACTGACATCAGCATGAGACCCGCACTTACCTATCCACTGCACAGCTTGCTCTCCCCTTGAATGGGAAGACGTTTGTCTTTGAACCATATGGTTTGCAGTTGGCTTGCCTTTCCATTCAATTCAACTGGCTGAGATACCAGTTCATTACAGATTCAAGTCCTGGATTTGAGCCCCCTGAGTAAGCAACACTGGAGAATAGCGTAAACCTTGCAAGATTTGAAACTAGTGATTGTTTAGGTCAAGGGTGAGTGTCATGCACTGACCCATCTAACACTCTTTCTCTCTCGCTCTGCCTGCCTGATTCGTTTATTAAATTCAGAGATCTCCTCCTTTTAGCTGTGATTTGTATTCCATTGATAAATTATTTAGCACAGATAAACACATCTCTTCTGACACCCTATGTTTTCTGTAGCCTTTAAAGGCCTGGGGAGCAATGCAATTCAAACTAAACAAACAAATAGACAAATACACAAAACAACTGGTCTGAATTAACATGAACCCACAATTATAACATACTTCTTGGGCACTTTACCAGGATCAATACTCCTAGGGTTGCTTTGAAAGGAAAACCGTCATTTTAAATGCAGAGGCAATTAATAGGACCATATGGACCCATTACAGTCTTAAAACTTGAGTGTAACAAAGTACAATCTGTATTCTCAGGTAGATGCAAAGTACAATCTGTAGTCTCAGGTAGATGCAAGTACAGTCAACATGTCTCAGTACAGCTATTAACTCTTTCAGACCGGAATTATTTTTGCAGAGGTGAAGAAGGAACTCCTTATCAAGTCTACATGAGAACAGGACAAAAATATTTGTCACATATATTTCTACCTGACCTCAGACTGGGACCTAGGAGTCCCGTGAAGTTCCAACGTGATTTCCGACGGCACATGCTAATATCGGTACAGCGGGGCCTCGAGGGTTAAGCCAGCTTTTGCATAGTGATATTTCATTTTTTGTGTGGCTCCAGCCTTTACCAACTCCCTGCTGATCAGTCTCTTTTAGCCAAAAAGGTTACATAAAAGCATTAAAGCTTATTAGCTTGTTATGTAGGCCTATTTGGAAAACAGTTTTAATGTGTGCTGTATGTGCATGTGGAGATGGCACAAAAGTCTGTTTTTCATATAGATTTGTCATGCCCCTCCCAGTTCAAAGAACCTGACTGCTCTGTTGGCATTTTGCTTATTGATCCTGTTTTAAATGCTGTCAATGTACCAGGCTGATTTGAAAGGTGTTTTTTTTTTGTGCAGTACTGAAATAGTTGCATAATAATACCTGCTGAATCATTTTAAAGGTGTTTGACTCACACACTTTAGAGAAATGTTCTTATAACGATGATTACTATTACAGAATTGTCTGCTTGTGATTGCTTCTGACTCATTGCTTTGTTGTGTCGTACAGTTAGGATTTCAGAATCCTCCTTGCTTTTTTGACTGGTAAAGCTGAGGGAACACGACGCTACTTTGAGGCTTGGAAGACTAGGTTTCAGGCCACTGCATGGCACACCAGGGGAGACTTGGGGTTTGATACAGCGAGGTTGCCTCAAACTAGGTCTCAAGCCACTGTTCCTGAAAAAGTGGCTTTGTGTTCCCTCAGCTTAACGTGCACAGATGGGGATGTGAGCCAATTGCGAATTTAACAAATGTGGGGTTGTATATTGATAGTTTAATTGTTTCTTTGTTCAGTCTGGTTAAGAAACAGAAGCTTTTAATGAGCTTGGGCCCTGCCTGAGGTTGTCAAAACATCCCATGTGTTTTAAGGGTGTGTGGGGAGTTTAACCCTCCCCAAACATCTGCTTCATTCTCTTATACACTTACTGACACAAACATGCCCTTTTGAAAGATATGCCAGGGTGATTAACCCTTTCAGCATCTGGTTGATTACAATAAGGTAAACACACTGTATGAAACCTGAAATATGGACATTTGCTTCATACTTAGAAAACTAGCTTCAGTTATTTTAATATTCCTGCTTTGCAAAAAGAAACCCATTATTTGTTAATTGTTAGATGTCTCTGTATTAAAAAAAATATCAACTTAACACAAATGAATTGCATGTCAAAATTAAACAGCAGATATAATAGGTAAAGATTTTTGTAAGATATTGCCACTTTGTTATGAAAGCAAATGGACACAATCCATCTGTAACAGATCACGCCTCAACAGATACAAAGCCCGTAACCTGCTGCTTTACTGGAGTCCTACTGAAATGAATTAATAATAAATACAATTTGGATAATTAATATCCTTTTTTCAATTATTTCTAAGAGACATACAACTATGGATTGAGAATTTAGAATTATATATATATATATATATATATATATATATATATATATATATATATATATATATATATATATATATATATATATAAAAACATAATTTTTATATTTTATTTAACATCATGTCATCAAATAAACTACAAAATGATATCGCAAAAGTCTACTGGAAGCCATAATAGCAGTACAGTATTTCATGTTAGATTTCAAAATGTCAGTTTTTCCTTAAGTATATGGAACCCTACACAGCGGTATATAATTCAATATGTTAACGTAACATTATTTGGCAGGTTTCATTCGACTTTCTAAAGCAAAATGAGTTCATTCTAGAGGGTGATGCTAAACATTTGGCCCTAGCTGTAGAGCCACCCCCATTATCACGTAGCGCTTGGTTATTGTGGTGTGTAGCAGTGTGGAGTTACCCGAGTCCTTAACCTGGAAACAACCAGGGAAGAAACCAAGCAGCTTTTTAAAAGCAGCCTCCTTCGGAAAATATCAACTACTGTCGCTGAATTGTCTGGAAGATGAAAGACATTACAATGTTCTGTGGTATGAAAAAGAGAAGTGGTAATAAAGTTCTTTATGGAGCTGATAACACCCCAGGGGATCCGCGTTGTATTTCAATACACTCTTTCTATAAATAGAACGCTAAAAATAATCTGGAGGGCCTCTGTACAGTAAGCATCTGTCAACACATTTTCTTCACTTCTGAACTATAGGCAATCATGTTTTAAAGTATTATTATTATTATTATTATTATTATTATTATTATTATTATTATTATTATTATTATTATTATTACTACTACTAATAATAGTAAAACTGATATTATCAGAGTTCACCTAAATTATTAACCCTTACCTCAAGGTCTCTCCTTCTGTTATCACTGTTTAGAGTTCATAAATACTGATTTACCAAAATATATGTAAAAAATGTTTTGCCCTTTTCTCATGTATGCTCAATGAAGGAGTTCCTTTTTTAATTACATAACTTAATTATTCAGTTCGACAAAAATAATTTAGGACTGAAAGGGTTCATAAGTGTATACATTAAAAAAGCTTTTAACCCATTTACATTTTTGTGATTTAGTTGTATTATCAAAAGCTCAGCTGGTTACCTGACCATTCACTGATCCTTTTTAAGTGCTACTGTATGCACATGAAACTACAGGATGTATAGTTTATTTTTTCCCAGTGTTGATTATAGCATTTCCAGTGATAGTGAATCTCTCTCTCTCTCTCTCTCTCTCTCTCTCTCTCTCTCTCTCTCTCTAAAATCTGAAGGTTCATATAAGAGCTCCCCCCTATGCACTTTTGTTCTGTCTTGCTTGTTCGGTATTGTTACTCGTAAAGTAACTGTTCAGTGAATGTTGCCCACAGTCTTTCTAAAACCGCTCCTCACTCTCTAAGATCTTCTTGCACTTAGCCTTCATGAACCCTTATCATAGATCTCCAGACCTTAAAGTCACTCACTTGATCTGACGTACTTCTGGTTGTTTTTTGTCTCCTACACTAAGTGTCTGTTGATGCTCATGCATGAGCTTTGCTGTGCAAGATGAATAAGGTGCTGTATTGTAAAAGATCCTGGGAGACGTGCTGGTTACTGCAAGTGGGATGTGAATTGTAGAGCTCTTAATCCTGTTGTGGAAATGGATCTTGATGAGCTCGCTCTCCCAGCACCCCCCCTCCCTCCTCAAGTGAGATATGTACAATAGCAAGAATTGTTTCTAAAGCATTTCTCAGTAGATAATATGAGTCCTGTGGTGCGAGTGCTATCTATGCTTTTTGTATATTATTATTATTATTTATTTCTTAGCAGACGCCCTTATCCAGGGCGACTTACAATTGTTACAAGATATCACATTATTTTTACATACAATTACATTATTTTTTGCACATTATTTTTTTACATACAATTACCCATTTATACAGTTGGGTTTTTACTGGAGCAATCTAGGTAATGTACCTTGCTCAAGGGTACAGCAGCAGTGTGCCCCACCTGGGATTGAACCCACAACTCTCCGGTCAAGAGTCCAGAGCCCTAACCACTACTCCACACTAATGCAATACCTATAGCATTGCATTTTGTAGCAGCCTTTCCGTTCATTAATGCTCTGTTTTGTTTGCTTTTGGGTTTCTTACACATTGTTAATACAATATTTCACATTGTTATGTAGCAATGCAAAGTTTGTTGTTATTGCCACTTGCATTGCACCCCTGCATTTTGGCACAATTCAAGTTTATTCATTTTGTATGCCCTACAGTCACTAATTCATGTGCACTTTTCTGTTGTCCCTCAATCTCAGCACACTTACAGATTTGGGACACTGGAAATGTATCAGTAATTTCATGCCACGGTCTGGTCTATACATATGTCTGAGCTTCCAGCAGCACCAAAGCTCTTTTATTCTGATTTCAAAGGTTTGGTATTTGTTTTTATCCTGCATACAAAGTGCAGTTACAAGAGAGGTCCCTTATACAAAAGCACAGCTGCTTATAGTTACAAGAGAAACGAACCATCAAATGCCATCTGCAAAAAAACTAAACAAAAAACGATCAAACAAAAAAACAACTGCTTTTGTAGAATTCTCATAAGCCACGATTGGAAGCTGTCAAAAGTTGCCCTTATTTTGTTGTTTACAAGGTGGGATAAAGAGGCTACAGCCCCTTGGGGGAATATATACAGTACAGAACAGTGCGTCTGCCATCATAGGTTGGTCTTGTTACTTTTATCAAGGTGTATGTGTTAAGAAGATCTTATTTGTTTGTACCGTACCAATGCAGCTACCATAGCATTTGTGTACTGAACCATTGCATTGCAGGTGACGTTCATTTGGGAAAGTCAGGATCAACAATTTTTAAAATATCTTGTTCACCCCTCCAGGTCTGTATAGAAAAGCACAGCCCTCACTGGCCACTAGATTCAAAACAAGATGCTTCTCTTTTAGACTTTTTGCTCTGCCGTCCCATACAGAGCCACTGCTTGTGCTCTCCAGGCTACAGCATGGGAATCAATAGAGATGATGGCACTGGTTTCGAGGGCGGCCTCTCTGGCATTCACTCGGTGTGGAAGGCTTGCTTTCTCTCTGCTGAAGCAAGTCCGCAGTAAAAGCAGCCTGTAGGCGTTGAGCTCTGAGACGAGCTGTCTGTAATGGGGTAGTGTGAGATTTGGAAGTTTAAGAGCTGGAAACAAGTAAAAAAGTTAAATTAAGCAAATGGTCAGTTCAGTTAAGGGTTTAATTAATTGATAACTCGGTTGGAATGAAAGCCAGCAGACAGGATTGGAAACCCTGCTCTGTATGACCTGTTTTCAAGCATAATGTAGTCATATAGAAAGCCTGGGCTAGCGCTATTAATAATGAAGTAAGAAAATGCATAAAAAAGGAACTAACTGTAGTTTCTGATTGGCTTTGCATTGCAGCATTCTGCCAATGATTTGATTATCTAGATTTTTGCATACTGTAACACTGTGTCAAAGTTATTTTAGTCCTTACATTCAGAAGGAGAAGGGTGGTTCACTTCACAGAGATCTCAAGGGGATCGGACTGGAGTGGTTGAGATCCAGCTGCCTGATATGGAGTTATTAAAGTACTTTCTATTTAGTCTGGCTGGGGCCACATTCCTATAAGCGTGTATATAGAAGTCAGATTCCATGGTCTGCGGTTTCTTAGTACCGAGTAACAGCCATGCCACTGGAATTTGCATGAATTTACAGCCTTGTTTGAAAAGTTTAAGGCACTGATGTTTTACTTGCTTAGGAGTTTGCTTTGTGCACGTGTTCACCAGGGCTGCCTCTAATCATTTTAAGAGTGCTGTCTGTCTCGTTGCGTTTTTTGCATCAAAAAGGCATCCACCGTCGAAGAGAGAAGGCTTTTAGAAAGACAGACTCCTTGACATGATATTATAAAGGACATCTGTAATTAAAGAAAACATGAAAATCCTTTCAATCCAGTAGAATGTCCATTTTCTTATGCCTCTGTTCTGTTTCAGAATACGTAGCTTGACTCTAGAAGTAACAGGAGGATTAACTCATAGTTTGCTTTTTCCCTTTTCCCATTGGAATAGTAGCTTGAGAAATTGAATTTGTTTAAGTGCTGGTGCTCCTAGTTGGAAAACCACACGCAATTCAATGCCGTTGGCATGGGGCACGTACGCAGCTATCCAGAACTGCTCGTTCACCCCTTAAAATGCTGTCCCTCCAGGGCAGGCTTGAGGCATGCTCGCGGGGCAGCGGGGGAGGAGGGGGCTCACACTGCTGCTGTGTAAATCAGTAAAGGGGACGTCAGTCTCCAGTGCTTGCATCCGTATCGCAGCTCATCACAAATTAAATGCATTAAAAACCAGACAAGGAGTTAAACTGCAAGTGTCAGAATCTCAAGGATTTAGAAAAATTAAGGTGCTGGCTAAATAAATGTAGCTGAAGAAACTGGAAAAAATAATTTAAAAAAATAAAAAAATAAAAAAAGGCTCTTTGACAGTTTTGTTTTTCTTTGCCTGCTGAAACAAAGTAGCAGATCCCTTCTGTAGTATGTCATGGAAGAGACTTGACTACTAAGGTGGTGGCAGCTTATAGATTCACAGCTGCATTACTTGAGACCGGTTTTAATTAATGAAGAAGGATATTAGGCAGGGTGTAATCACTTTAATCCTCATTCTTGATCAGCAACGACTGCTAACGTTAATCGAAAGTGGGCAGAATACGTTGCTTGGACTTATTTAGCTGGACGACAGCCAACCAAGGTCATTAGTAGCAGTGATTCAGCGTTTGATAGGACAGCTCAGACACACATGGCACGGGCTGGAGCCCCGAACCCTAACGACACCACAGTTTAAACCAGCAGAGAGCAGGAGCCATGACTGGGTGTGTGGAGAGACAGCTGTTAAAAATCCATGAGTACTTTTCAAATGCAATGCGTTACATCATCTATGTTTTGGTTTAGTTTATTCACTTTGTGCCCGCAGGACCAGCACAGGCACATCTCAATAGAGCAAGCACTAATACCAAGATAGGCCTAAGTGGATCATAACACAATGCAACAGCCTGTACACTGTGCTCTTATGTGTGTTCTGTATGGTTCTCTGGGGTTGGCTGTCCACCAGAGGCCACAATCAGCCACGAGGAGTCTTTTCAGAAGCAACCTTTGCTGGAATCTCATTTGCTTTCATTCAGATCTGGCTGTGAATCGCATGGCATTCAGCTGTTCACTTTGATACCCCCACACCACTAAAATACAGTCTAACACACTTAAGTGTATAACTTCTTTTTCATGAATATTTACTCGTAAATTGAGTATACACTTCAGTGGGTTGGTGATCTGCGATCCCAGTTCTTCTTATTAAATATTACTGTACCAGTAACACAATGCATTACGCTGCACTCCCAAGTATTTACCCTTTCTTTGAGACTTAATTCAGGCCAATACTTGAATAAGAAAGCACAGAACCATCAGCTTATAAAGTATTGTATTTAAATATACAGTTCATGGTAAACAGTGCACAGTGATGCACATTCCCAAAATACCCCTTTTTACTTTGAAGAATTAAATGGAAATAATTCTTAGGTCACAGCCAATTGACCACGTTCATTCTGAAAACTGTATTCATTCACAATCTACTTGTAATCGAACAGAAATAATCATCAACGTACCTTTAACAAATGCAGTGTTCATTTTAGCACATCATAGTCCTTTTAATGAAAATTCTTTCCATTTCCTTTTTTGCAGTCATTTCAGTGCAGGAAAGCGCTCTCATTCCTGTCACCGGGCCCATGTTCACAATGCACATCCTCAGTTAACTGTATAAAAAGTATCACCACTACACAGTAAAACAGGGATGTACACTGACAATATTGCAGTATTGGGAATGGTTTGGGATTTTGGAATTGAATACACTAAGAAGTGATATACACTTAAACTGGGGCAGTCCAAAGCCAGCCCTTCCACTCCTGTTCCAACACTGTTCTAAATGGTTTCATTGAACCAATCAAACCTCCATCCAGACCCTGAAGCAGTGAATTATCTCATGTTACCTGTTAAACCTGGAGTGGAATGGCCCTCCAGGATTGTGGTTGGACACCCCTGACCTAAACGATATCCACTTAAGTGGGATAGACTGTATTTGTAATCTTCCAGGATCCTAGACAGAAGTCTATTCCACAATTTAGTGCCAACAAATAGGAACACACATCTGATATCTATTAAATATCCTGATTGCAATTTATGGCCACACATTATCATTGTGCACATCTGAGAAAGTATTCTTAGGCAATCCGGGGGGGTTCCATGGTTGCGTTTGAAGAAACAGTACCTGCTTATCTGTAACAGCTCCTAAAATAATGATACTTCAGCTTTGGTTCGCCTTTGGTTTGGGGCTCCTGTCCCAGTAACAGCCACTCGCATTTTTGCAAGTGGTTGTGTGCTTGCTGGTGCTATGTGACACAAATCCAGTCCTTTGTGAAGGGGGAAATGGTGTGCTTAGTATGAATTTAATGTCACTACCCTGCAGTTATTTTGTGTATGCATATGCATACACATACACACAAGTACACTCTGTAGCATGAGATATTGAAAATATCAGAATCTGTGGCTTTATTGAGGCTGTACATCTGTATATCAGTCTGGCAGGATGTTAGTATGACAGATTTTAAAGACATAGAAAAACAATTCTACTTGAAACATTTTTTTTAGCATTCCTACACTTTTACACACATCTAGAGAACCGTGTACAATATACTGTACAATTGTGATGAAACATGCTAACCAGCCCAAGTTATTAAGTGTATCACAATCTGTTTGTGTTTTTTTTTTTTCCCTAAGCATTTACTTTGCTGAAGCAACCAATGCAATGAGTCAGGGTAGCAGGGAGCTGCAGAATGTAGGTGTGATCTGGGAACAGAGAGAGTCTCATAGACAAAGACATCCCTTAGTGAAATGACAGTATTATTGGAACCGGCGGGGCAATCGCTGCTTGGCACTTAGAGCACCAGGGCCTTTTGTGCTCCAAGGCAGCTTTGTTCTGAAGAGAGTCATTGAATCACTGTGGCTGCAGAGCATCGACAGGCTATTGTAACACAAACATTTACAGCGCTACCTGTTCCTCTAACCAAAGCAAATCTGGAAATAAGACTCCCGTTGCATAGCAGTGTGATCCGTTTCCAGGTTTAACTATGAGTTTAATCAGACACACCTGAGCTTGTTACCCATACACTGGCCAATCAGGCTCATAGTAAAACCTGGAACGGATGAAGCCGCTATGCAATCCGAGTCTTATTTCCATCCCTGAACTACACAGGGTGCATAGGCTGTAAGAGGGGATCTTCGGAGTAGATGAAATCTGAGACAAAGTTGAGGGTGCTGTACTCGAGACATGATCCAGAGCCTTTTGTTGATAATGTCAGTGTGTGTGTGTGTGTGTGTGCGTGCGTGTGTGTCTGTGTGTGCGTGTGTGTCAGTGTGTGTGTGCGCGTGTGTGTGTGTGTGTATGTGTGTGTGTGTGTGTGTGTGTCTCAGTGTGTGTGTGTGGACAGGTATTACTGTCAATCCTGTAAAAACGACGTTGTGGGGACGTCCCCACTTTGTAAAACACCTTTTTAAGAACTAAATATGCCTTCAAAAAAAAAAAAAGTGCCAAAATATTTAGTTTGTTGTCGATTTTCACACAGTGTGGAGTTTTGTCTGACTGGAGTTAGAAATAGTAAATTAAATTATAGTGAGAGTCAATGAGAAGTCCCCACAAATATAGGAATGCAAACATGTGTGTGTGTGTGTTTCTTGTTTGGCTTCCCTGAGCTTGAACAGTGTTTAAATGCAGTATTGTATTGCTACCCTCCCGATGCTGGCTGTTTAGTGTACTACCTGAGTAAGAGAAGGGTCAGAAAGCATTAGGGAGGGAGGGAGGAAGCGTGTGTGTCTATAGCTGAAACTATAATGTGTAATGTAAACAAACTGAGCAACATGTCTGGTTCATGTTAAAGCAGAAGACTAAACATTTACCCAGGACCAATAATTCAGTGTCAGAATTGAACGTGTTGGTAAGACAGCTTTAAAATGGCCTTTTTCAATCATGAAATGGATGACAGCCATCGTTGCAGTCGCATTACAAAGGCACTGCAAGGAAAGGGTTAATGTGGCGGAGTTCTTGCAAAGAAACCTTGTTAGTATTCAACAGCACTGTGCTCCAAAATCTGTTTCAGTTGAGCTGATTTTAGTGAGAAGTTTTTCTGCACCACATTTTGTAAAAGCTACTGTTTTTTTTAATGTGTTATGTTGATTTTTTTGTTTTTGTTTTTAGCAGAGCACTTGACCCTTGGTATATATGAATCTTGTCCTAGTGGCCCAATTTATAGATCCAGCTGTGTTGTGTGTCTCTGCTCCCAAATCCTGTAATTTGGTAAACCACCAGTGTGATTAATATACTGTTCCTTTGTAGTGCCTGGGCAGCTCATTATAATTTAGTGCTCGGAGGAGCTTCCAGTTATTTAAAGTCATATTTTAGTGAATTTAAAAGGAAATACAAATGAAGGTCTTCTAAAGACAGAGCATATTACAGCCGCTGTACTGGAACTTTACCCAGCAAATAATAATAATACTAATAAGGAATTTACTCTAAAATGAATGTCTCTTCTTAACCTGGGCACAGTCTGATTTATAAAACAAAAAAATATTGTAACACATGCCACATGCCAGTTTAAGGTATTTATTTATTTATTATATTTGTAAGTGCAGTGAAATCGGCAGGCCTTGTCGTTTACTAGAATTCGCAACGTGGACCTACTCATACACTACACTTCAAAATAAAATACCGCTTAAATATTTCACTGATTTGTTAAATTCACTGCTCGGCCGTGTTGACAGTAAGTCTTATACAGTATTTTCCTGTATAAGGGTCCATCACTAATTCACTGTTTTTAATATCGGAATGTTTTGCTGACGTATCGGTCAGGGACGTCTGTATTTCTGTGTGAATTAACACACCAAGGCGAGTTCCTAATATATGAATGTGTAGCAAACTCTTTATGATACGCCCTTGTGCATGTTTAACCCTTAATCTGTATTACTGTGTTATATGACAGCTGTGTTTGTGGGACTTTTGTGGTGCAGCTGCTATATAGCCCGGCTTAGTACTTGCATGAACCCAGGAGAGTTTGAAAACCAAGATCATCTCAGGGGGCTGTTCTTGGTAGAATGAACACTGGAGCGAATGAAGTAAATTAATTTTCCGAATGCAATTCCCTGACAAGTGAAACAGTCTCCATGTGGAGGTCTGGCCCCAGGCTCGGATCGGTGGTAAGGCGATAGAAAGGGAGTCGGCTTCTTCTTTCGCATTGATTTCCAATAAAGGAATTCAGGACCTGCAGGGCAGATTCAATCCAAAAAATACAGCGCTGCCTTGTGGCCTGCTTTATTTCCCTGCTTCTTCACAACACTATACAATCAAACTAGGAGGAGGACACTCCCCTGCAAGAGCAATGATTCAGGGTGTTTTATTGCAAGAGCAATGATGCAGCGTGTTTTTCTGCAAGAGCAATGATGCAGCGTGTTTTACTGCAAGAGCAATGATGCAGCGTGTTTTACTGCAAGAGCAATGATGCAGCGTGTTTTACTGCAAGAGCAATGATGCAGCGTGTTTTACTGCAAGAGCAATGATGCAGGGTGTTTTATTGGGTTAACATTTAGTAACATTTCAAGAATCACACCTCTAGAAAGTGACGTACTGTTAATAGCCTAGAAGGATATTGTTAGTGTAATTAAAAAAACAATTAGGTGCAGATTCAAGTTTTGAAGCAGGCTAAAAGGATCCACCCATCCATCCCACACTGACTCTCATACACAGGAGACCAAAACACAGTACAGAACTGATTTCATTTCTTACATCTGTTATACTGGATATACTGAAAACAGAATGATCAGTCAAGACTTTTTTTTAATTTTTTATCTTAAGCCTTCACCTGAAATGTTGTTTAAGTGCAATTTTAAAAAAGCTGCATGGAAAATGAATCCCCGCAGATCAGAGGATAAAAAGACGTGTATTTGTTTTATTGAATTATGCTATGCTATGCATTCATGTGAACCTCCACTCACTGCAAAGTGTTGGCAGGAATGTTTTGATCTGTGTGTGTATCCTATGATGGAAGGTGATCTGTCAGTGGAGGGTTAGTAGTAATCCCAGTCTGGGAGGGGTGACCTGAGAATGACTCCAGGGAGACTGAGAGTTCTGCAAGAGTGCTTGGATCTCACATGGTGCTCTGCACAATGCCGGCAGAGCCTGTCTCCTTTTTGACAGCTGCTGTTCTCCGAAGCATAACTGGGAGGAAGAAGCCAAAGGCTGCAAACAAAAAAAAAAAAGAGAAAAAAAGTCATTTTTCTCTTTCTTGTTTCTTTTCCCCTCAGTACTGTTCCACCAGCACTCTTTAATAAAGATTCTAAGAAGGCCTTGGGCAGCTGGCTTGCAAAGAGGGTTATTATTATTTGTTGAATGCAGTAGAGTGTTAAACAATTGAAGGCGTTATTAGAATCTCTCCTTGCCTGTCGCAGGCGAATCAGGTTCCTTGAGGCTGGCCTGTTTTGTGTTTGACTGGCAGGTAACAAAAAAAAACGAAGTATACTTTGTTTGTATCTGCAGCCAACAATGGGCAGTGATTAGGGTGCTAGATTGTGTGAAATACACGTGGTTTATATAACCATCCTCAGTGACTGTAGTAGTGTCTTAAAAAGAGGACACCATGCCCCTCATATTTACAGTATTAAAAACTAATATCAAACCAATGAATAGGACTGTGTTCTCTGCGGTCTGCTGAAGGAGTGTGTGGATAATGACGCTCTCTATCTCCTCCGTGTTTGCTTGTGTCTTTGCGTCTCCTTGGTTACGCTCCTGAGTGTCTGGCTGGAGCAGTGTTTTGTGTATCAGCAGCAGAAGATGTTTTAATTGAAGAGAGGACGTGACGCACGGCATACTGAACAAGGCTGGGACGATGCCTCCTTTCGTACCTTCACTGCATCGATTTCCAAAACATCGATGTCTTTAAAAAAGAAAAAGGAACCAAAACTAACACAAGCAATACATTTAGAGCTGACTGCTCCTACGTTATTGAAAACTATTACATCACTGTGGTAAAATG